>NC_071526.1:9151751-9767466 GCF_027887155.1 Malaclemys terrapin pileata | reverse complement strand
TATAATGGAAAAGATTAAGAAACAAGGGAGGAAAATGAACTTCACAGATTCACTCTGCTTTTGTTCAATTCCAAGTCCTGTAAAACCAATGTCTTGAAACAAAGCAGAGGGATGGGAGAGGAGCCAGACCATGCCGAGTTCCCACGATAACGTTTGCATTTACATGGGTTGCTGCCCAACTGAACCAGAACAGAGTCGGAGCCAGACTGCCTCTCTGCATTGGGAAGGATGATTGCAAATGATACAGCTTGTCCCCAGTACAGGCTGTTGCCCCAGCGACATGACAAATCGGACAGCTTTGATGACTGCCATCCACACCACGTAGCAATGGGGCTTCAGTCAGGCACATGGCTTCAGCCCTAGAGTTTTGAAGAGCTTGGAAACTCCAATAGAGAGTCTCAGATGTAACCTAAGTACCTTGTAACCCTCCCTTTTCTACCTCAAGCTCCCACGTGTTCGCAGACAACAATGCAGGAGGACAGTGGCATGGGTTTCACTAACAGGACAATGTGCATAATTGGATGCCCTACTATCAGCCACAGAGCAAAGGGGACATCCCCTGCAGCTAAGGGAAAGTTGCTTGAAAGCTCAAGAGCTTCCTTTGGTATCATCTGACCCTGCTCTGCCAAGGAGCATCCTCCGGCTAAGAGCAGATGTGGCGAGCAAGGGAGAAAAGGGAGAAAGATCCACAGGTAAATCAGGGCTTGAGCTTGCTCCCACTGGAGTCACAGGGCGAGGATACTGTACGTCCGTTGCAGCAGAGCAGACCCTCACCCGAGCAGAAGGTGGATGGCCATGGGAATTTTACTTCAGTTTTCTGAATGGAGAGGAGTCTAGGACAGTGGTACTCCAGACTGGAAACCTCACTTCACCAGAGCTCTAATTGTGATCCCATGGCTGGAGATCCACCACCTTTTCACTGTTTAATCTCCTCCACTCCCACACACAGCACCCTGTCTACATTACAGTCAGGCCAGTGGGCATACAGGGCACTGTATCAATGTCCTTAGCCAAAAACTGCAGGGCTCGAGCAGATAAAGAGCTTCTCAGCAGGGTGGATTTGATTTAAATCACTAATCAGGAAGACTCGATTTAATCACGGATTTCTACATAATAGTGCATTCTGGTTGGTTGTTATAACCTTAATACATATTCTTCACAAGTCAGAGATAGAGGAGACCCAAACTGAATCTCTTTTACGGCCTGCTGCCATTATAGGTTTTCCCTTCTAGTGAGAGAGTGGTATGGCAAATCTCAAATCAATGAAGGCTACACTCAGAAAGACCTCAAGACTTCTGGAATATGCTGCTCCGATAGTTTCACTTTTGTTTCTACTGCCTGTCCCTCCCTTCTCACTTTTATCTCCAGACTTATCCTTGTCCAGATCTAGTCCACCTCCAACAATCTTCTAGTCATTGACCTTTTTGAAACTTTGCACTTTGAGAGAGAGGTAAGGGATTGACTGCGTGCACACAAATTTGCAGAGGGACAATAGGGTTGAGGTCTGTTATTTCTCACTTCTATACATTATTTATTTAAAAACATTTTTGCTGTTAACAAGCATGTTATCCACAGCTTGAGAACTGCAAAACTAAGCATCTCTGACGGTATATTCTAGCCTGAGCACTCAGTCCCAACGGGCAGATAGAAAGATTCACCTAAAGAATCTATGCAGCCATTAAAATTAGGTTCTCGAAACTTAGTGCTCTGAATAACGAGCCCCACTATTATTGCAGGGAACACATTTCCATCTCCATACACATCTTATGAGTTACCGTTCCCCTTTTCCAGAATGGGAGAAACTGAGGCAGAGAGAGGAGGAAGTCTCCTGCCCACGGCCATGCAATGACTCAGGGTCGGAGCGGGGAATAGAACCCAGGAAATCCTGATGCTCAGCCCACCAGCCCATGCGGCTTTTCAAGAGATCCGATATTTTACAGCAATAACCCTTTTTAGAGAGTGCTGAATACCCAGGACAGGAAGATGTTGCTCGTGTGTGTGACTTCTAGGTGACACTAGGCACCAGACACAATGCAGAATAAAATCCCCAGGTCATCAAGTTCCCCCAATTAACTGTGGTTATTCCTTTGCTGTTATAACTAGCTCTTAGACCCCGATGGGAGGGTAGTCTCGATGCAGTCTTAAAGGAGAAACATGGTTCCCTCCTACAGTCTCTACTCAGTCGGCTGACGCATACAGCGCAGAACGAAGAGCAAAAAGTGAAGTCTGCAGCAAAACTGCAGTTCCCAGAGCAGTTCAGTCACTGCCAAGGCAGCAAGGCTCCCAACAAAGCCCTGTAGCTCCCACCTCACTGGAAATACACCAGGGAACTAGCCCCAGCGCTGTTCCAAACACAGCGCAGGGGGCGGAAATCACAAACAGCTGGAAAATAGATTAACCCAGGAGGGGAGCGGAGCATGCTCAGTTGGGGCTGCCCTTCTGAAGGACACTGCAGATAGCTTGCTCCAGCAAGACAGACAGCTGCACACACCTCAGGTCTCTGTGCAACACCAGAGTCTTCACAACAGGGCTCCCTTTAACTCTTTAGGAGGCTGAAGCTGGCAGGTCAACACCATCCAAAGAGGCAGCAGTAAGAGACTGAACAACGGTGCCGTTCTTCCTAGACTCGACAGAGGGGATAAGTGCTGAAATGTATATGCATTTCAGCAACCAGCCGGAACAGCCTCCCCCAGTGTTATTTACTGCTTTCAGAGAGATTGACAGGCTCCGGCTCCCCTAGACAAAAAGGATCAGCCCAACTATACTGTTGGCTGCGTTGAAGCCAGAGTCACTCTAGGAGGTGGATAAACTGTGATCCAGTCGCTAGATGCCCGTGGCTGCGTCACAGGGGAGCCCCTCATAATAGTGATCCTAATCTTGGTACTTATATGGCCAGCCCGTTGCCACAGTAACCACGTACCTAATCCAGCTGCAGTCCTACTACACCCACCACCTACGAATCCCAGCATCCTCTCTCATATCCTTCTGCTGGCCCTTTGAAGACCACCGTATTCCACGTCCATTTAAACTCTCTTCCACTGGCTCCCTACCGCTTCTATACCAGCTTAATGAAAGGGGCCTGCTCCCCGAGGAACTAACCAGTGCACCTGTTTCCTTTTTGCCCAGCATTAGGAAAAGACAAAAATTTCCACCAGACTGAAGCTACGAACTTAAAAAGGCAGAAGATAGAGTAGGGGTGGGAAGCGGCCGCTAGATTGGTACCTTCTTTGTCTGAACTGACTAGGAGAACGCATGGTTTCGGTGCTAGGCAGGACAGAGAGGCACTCTTAAGGTCTAAGCAGAGTGACGTCTCTGATGCACACACATTTCTTTACTCCTGTTGAGCAACTTGTCATACAACAGGGGAGGGAATGTTCTTTGGCAGGTGGAGGATGGGCCTGAGTCCTATTCCCAGCACCACCACTGACTGACGGTTTCCAAGGGTACAATGACTTCACCTCTGTTTTCTCATGTATCACTATAAGAATACTGCCACCTCCCAGAGCTGCGAGGCTTAATTAGTGTTTATGAGTGCCTTGAGATCCACAGAAATGCAAGAGATTACTTTTAATTAAAATCCTGTATATCTGTGCATTTTGGAGCAAGGGTTTGTGGAATAAGCATCTGGGACTAATCGGCTAGCATCATGTGGAGGCGGGAAAGCAGAGAAATCCCATCCCCCAACTCCCCTGCCATGCGGATTCCTAGTTAGCTACTTCCCCAATGACTTCACCTCCTGGCTAGGTGGAGAGCTATTCCCTAACCCCTCCCTCCAGTCACTCATTTATCCAGAGACTGAGTTTCCAGTGTCCTCCTTCACTCTGGGGAGAGGATCCTGGAAAATGTCAGTTGAAAGGCATCCCCTGCCCCCTAGCTAATCTTCCCCAGACACAGGCGTGGCTATGAATTCAAAAGTGCTTCCTATGACATTACGGAATGTTATGCCCAGCTGCTTTAACAGAGTTCTACCTCAAAAATCCACATCCCTCCACTAGGCAGGGTGGCAAATGGGACCAACCGGCCCACCCATACGAAAAATAAAAGTCAAAGACAGACTTAGGGCTCATGCAACCACAGTAGCACCAGGCAGTCAGCAGTAACCTAGATGCTTTGGGGTAGAGACAGAGACTGGACTTGCCCTGAGGGAACTAAACAGCTAGTGGTTTTACACCTAACAATAGACCAAAACCAATGCTCATGTCCACCCTGCAATTAAGACCTTAACACTTATTATAGTCGTTAAATCACGAGGTCACTCAATCACCTGCCCCATCCCCCAAACCTTTATTTAAAGAGGGATGAGCCCAAAACCACAATCCTGGGAAGCCATCACATACGCTCTTTCCCCCACCTCCAAACTTCTTGGCTTCTCCCCTCACTGCAGCTCTCCTCCCTCAGGGCGATGTACGTGAGGGCTGGTGCCAGGCTGTTTGCTCCTCCAAAACACCGACATTAGTTGAGGGGCAAGAGAAAGTACCAATCAAGGGCTCTGGAGCCAGAATCCACCCAAAAAGCCTTGTTGAAGGAGGTGGGAGGAGGAGGAGGAAAGGGAAAGAAAGAACAAAAAAAGGTCCTAGGACTACCTCAGACGGAAGGATGCAAGCTCCATTCGAACTTTCCTTAATGCCCTTGGACTTTGACCTAGGCTGCTAAGCCGCAATTGTTATTTCAGACAGATTCAATCAGCTCAATGAACTGTGAACCACCTCACACACGGGCCCATTCAGGAGCTAGATAAGATCTACTAGCATCAACATCCTGGTTTGCAGTTTCTAGCCATTTGCAGTCTGCAAAGGGTGGGCATTGAATACATCAGCCCCATTTGCTGACATTCAGACCAACAGATGATTTGGGTGGGTGAAGGGAAAAAATACATGACTCTAGCCCTGTATGCAGAACTGCTGCCTGCTGCACTTCATTAAGCAGCTCTTAATACCGGAATGGGGCACTAGACGAAAGTCTAGGAAAGACACATTGGCCTGTGTAACTTAGATCTGCACTGAGACCTGTAGGTGACAACCTTCCTAAAATGTTCCCATTTAGCGTGTGTACAGACCTGTGGGGTTCCAGGTGGAGCGGATAAAGCACACGACCAATGTGGTTGCAAGCTGAATCCAATTCTGTTTATTACAAGCTTTCTTTTATAGTTTTTCTCAACATTACATAACACAATTAGGCTATAATAACACATTTACGGATTGGACAAGAAGGAGAATCATGTGTTTATCACATGTATAGCCCCACACCGATTGGTTCAACTGTTCCTTACATAAGGCCATGATTTGTTTACCTCATCTTATATAATACTAGACCACCAGGGGGCCTTACATAAGGCCATGATCATCTTATATAATCCTAGACCACCAGGGGGTCTTACATAAGGCCATGATCATCTTATATAATCCTAGACCACCAGGGGGTCTTACATAAGGCCATGATTTATTACCTTGCAAGTGTCCCATCGTGACCCTTACCTCCTCATGGAACTTTTCATTAGGTTGGTGTAGGGATGATACATCCCCACACCTCCCCCCTTTTTCTTAAATAAGGCCTATAGGAGGGTTCAACTAACATTAGGACAATTACTAGCCACCTGACTACTTTTTTTGAACCTATAAAACTGACGACAGGTGACATTTAACAACTGGGAAATATATAGAGAACTATTAAAAAACATAATATTACATAAATACGAAAACCATTGGGGATCCGATGGGGTGGCCATGAACAAGCAAAAAGGGCTTTTTGGCCAGTTTGGTTCGCCCAGGTGATCCAAACATTTTGTCGTGGGTTAACAAAAGGTACAGAGTTTGGACATAAAAAGACCCCTTCTCCTATAATAAGGAGTCTGAACAAACAGAAGTACAGCATTATTAGGTGTTTAGGCTGTGACAAACAAGTGCAAGTCCGGTGCCACGGGGTTCCGTGGATCCGGTGTTACTACTGGATAAGCCTCAGGCGCAAATTCCCCCTCTATATGGGCTTCCCTAATAAGTCCGTGCCAACGCCTTACGGGGTCCGGGGGGCCCGAGCTGCCCGGGATATTGTCCGAAGCATGTCGCAGGGTGGAAACATCGGATGAGTATGCCGGAGGCTTTGGAGCAAACGGGTTGGCGACATCCAGTGGCCGGTGCGTGGACACGTTATCCCGTCCAGTGCACCCAATCGCGCAGCCCCACAAACCACAATGAGGACAGGGGGTAGCTACATCATCCGCCGGAGGGATCTTATCTGGCGGTTTTTTCCTATATGTCCTTTCAAAGTTAGATAAGCCTGGCTCCGCCATTCTTTTCAACCTATTCCGCAACTTCTCACCCTGCCCCGGGAACTCCGCCCGGAACTCTGGGGTACAAACATCACTGGTGACAGGAAAGCCGGGCTGGTTCAGGGCTCGCAATGTGTGGGACTGCGGGGGATGGCTCTCACCGGCCAAATGGGACAACTGATTCAGCATGTCCTGTAGCTGAAGGCCCTGTTTGTACATTCCCGCGTTTCTGCCCCCATTTCAACAAACGGGACAACGCGTCAGAGGGAAGCTTCTCTCCCCGCTTTTTAGCGATGCGTAATAAAAAATCATGCACCATCTCCTCCCCTGCAGACAAAGCAGAGCCCATTTTATTAAAAGCAGCCGCTCACCTGTGAGCTCACGAACGTCTCTCTCGGACGACCAGGAGCCGGTATCCTCCGGTACCTCCTGCCGCGGCTGCCACCTCCGCCTTTTCTTACCGAACGCTTTAGTCGGCTGTGAGCTCACGAACGTCTCTCTCGGACGACCAGGAGCCGGTATCCTCCGGTACCTCCTGCCGCGGCTGCCACCTCCGCCTTTTCTCAAACCATGTTCAGTTTTTGGTCGTGCTCCAGTTGACACTGAGCTTGGCAAACCATTTAAATCTTGGTACCCTGCCCTCTTATTCCCACAGATTCCCTTTATCTCTGTGAAGAAGGCCTGTCTCCACCTTAACAGGGCATGGCTGTTTGCGCTTTTTGGAAGAAGGAGTTCTGGAAGGAGAAGAGCCAGCACTGAGAGCCTCTTCAATATCTAAATTCAATTGTTCCAGTTTCTTCATGAGAGATGACATAGAGTCTGACCACTCAGATCCTTTTTTTTGGTTGGATCTGCTTTCTCTTTGCTCAGCTTTTGAGACAACACCTGTTGGGTCTACTGTCTGAGAACATTGATCCCTGCTCCACTGGCGGCTGTGTCTAGTATGATCTCTGCTAGCTCACTCTGGGCAAAGTCCTGGCTGCCTTGATGTCCAAGCCGAATCACGTCGGGGTCACCATTTGTGGGGTTCCATGCGGAGCGGATAAAGCACACGACCAATGTGGTTGCAAGCTGAATCCAATTCTGTTTATTACAAGCTTTCTTTTATAGTTTTTCTCAACATTACATAACACAATTAGGCTATAATAACACATTTACGGATTGGACAAGAAGGAGAATCATGTGTTTATCACATGTATAGCCCCACACCGATTGGTTCAACTGTTCCTTACATAAGGCCATGATTTGTTTACCTCATCTTATATAATACTAGACCACCAGGGGGCCTTACATAAGGCCATGATCATCTTATATAATCCTAGACCACCAGGGGGTCTTACATAAGGCCATGATCATCTTATATAATCCTAGACCACCAGGGGGTCTTACATAAGGCCATGATCATCTTATATAATCCTAGACCACCAGGGGGTCTTACATAAGGCCATGATTTATTACCTTGCAAGTGTCCCATCGTGACCCTTACCTCCTCATGGAACTTTTCATTAGGTTGGTGTAGGGATGATACATCCCCACACAGACCTTGGGCTCTTTTCTCACACAGAGCCAGATCCTTGGCTGATTTACACTGGCTGAGCGTTGGGCCCACAACATTGAATACAGAGTGCAAACCCACCCAAGCGAACGTTACGTGTCCAACTGCTTTGCAGTGAGCAAAGCTACCAGGCACGTCTTGCCTTTGCACTGAATTCAAAAGAATGTCTATGGAACAGGGGTGGCCAACCTGTGGCTCTTCAGAAGTTAATATGCGGCTTTCGTATAGGCACCGTCTCCGGGGCTGGAGCTACAGGCGCCAACTTTCCAATGTGCCGGGGGGTGCTCACTGCTCCACCCCTTCCCCTCCCCTGAGCCTGCCATGCCCCTGCTCTCCTCTCCCCCGCAGAGCCTCCTGCACACCACAAAACAGCTGATCGGAAGGTGTGGGGAGGGAGGGGGAGGTGCTGATTGGTGGGGCTGCTGGCGGGCAGGAGGCGCTGGGAGCTGATGGGGGGCTGCTGACGTATTCCTGTGGCTCTTTGGCAATGTACATTGGTAAATTCTGGCTCCTTCTCAGGCTGGCCACCTCTGCTCTGGAAAGTACCAGCAAAGGAGGATGCAATGGTGTTTTCTGTTTAATAGCTATGAAGATTTGTTGCCAGCTTCCCAAAGTATGATCCTTCCTCTCGCTCACTGGAGTCTCTCACCACTCCTTCCAGGAATTAAAAAAAAAGTCCACAAGTGTGCACACAAGGAGACCCCACCTTATAACAATACAATGCTCCTTACTTTTCACGCCTTCTTTTATTACTGCAAACAAAGCTGCTAATGGATTAAATGAGGTGGAGTTTCCCATATTAGCAGATTAACAGGTACCTGGTACAGTGTGCTGAACTTCACATGCTACAGTTTTACCGCCTACAAGAAACCAAACCCACATGAGAAAGTGACCTGCCCAGACCCAGTCACTTTGCAGAAGATAAAGAACAATGTTAATCATATCAGGCCAGCCCCATATGCTATGAATGAGTCCAAGCTTTAGAGTTACCGCAGAACAGGAGAGAACTCATGTCGGTTACTGTAACCCAGCCACCCAGAGAAATGTACTCCCCACCCCCAAGGCATGTAAAACATCAGTCTTTTAAGGAACAGTTACTCAAGAGCTTTTGACGAATTCCAGCTGCCAGGATGAGCAAAGGCCACAGGGACCAGCAATAGCTGGAACAGGCAGATTGTATCTTTAAACAGCTGAATTTCACTGGGCACTGAGGATGGTCAAGTCATCTAAACGGAGGGAAACAGGTCCAGGCTGCAGATCCTCCGCTCCCAGAGCAATACAAGCTCCCTAGGATGAGTGCCGATCTTGCCATTTTTTGAGAGTGAAAAGCCTGTGGGACCAGGGCTGAGTCAATAAGGTGAGAGTCTCTGTTCCAACACGTTAAAAGCTGGCACAATAATAGCATGAGGAGTCATAGGAAGAGGTCTCTATTGCGGTAAGTCACTCCCTGCTACAGCTTCAGGGCAGGGTGCATCTGGGCCACATCTTGGTCACAAGGGCCTCGTCTTCACTAGGGAATTTTTTGCTCCGATTTCCCGCCTGTTTTTTCACTGGGCGCAGCTCCACCAATGGGAGCACTGGTGTACATGGGGCTCAACGGCAGGTGCTGGACATTAAGCCCCATGTTGTCTACCACTGCTCAGAGTAGTTCTATAGCATACAGCCACTGCCAGATTTGGAGTCCCATCTATTGTATCACTCCCCCCAGCAGTTGCAAAGGTGGATAATTTTTAGCAGAAAAATTCTAGCACAGAACCATGCAAAGCTTAAGAGGGTGGGAACAGCCTGGGAAACGGCACCATTTCAGCCTGCAAGCTGCAACCCCGGGAGGTGCCCACAGTGGTCATAAACTCTGTCCATACGCAGCATCCCTGCTGCTCTGTATTGGGGGTACTTATCTAGGGTTACCATACGTCTGGTTTTTCCCGGACATGTCCGGCTTTTCGGCAATCAAATCCCCGTCCGGGGGGAATTGCCAAAAAGCCGAACATGTCCGGGAAAATGCCGGCCGGGCACTTCCCCTCCCGCGGCTGCTCTGCTCTGTTTAAGAGCCGAGCTGCCCGAGCGCTATGGGCTTCAGGCAGCCCCCTTGCCTCCGGACCCCAGCCGCCGGCCGGACACTTCCCCTCCCGGGCTCCAGCGGCACAGGGTCCGGAGGCATGGGGGCTGCCCAAAGCCGGCAGCGCTGGGCAGGTCGGCTCTTAAACAGAGCCGAAGAGTCAGGGGAGGAGCAGAGCCTCCAGCCGCGGCGGCTCTGCTCCTCCCCGACTCTTCGGCTCCGTTTAAGAGCCGAGCACTATGGGCTTTGGGCAGCCCCCATGCCTCCGGACCCTGCGCCGCTGGAGCCCAGGAGGGGAAGTGCCCGGCTGGAGGCGCAGGGTCCGGAGGCATAGAGGCTGCCCAAAGCCCGAGCGCTACCAGCTTCACGGTTTGCCGGGCAGCCTCCAGACCCTGCGCCCCCGGCTGGGCGCTTCCCCTCCCAGGCTCCAGCTGCGCTGGGGAAGCGCTGGCTGGGGGATCAGGGTTTGGGGGCTGCCCAGCAAACCGTGAAGCCGGTAGCGCTCGGGCAGCCCTTTCCGCGTGGCTGGGAGTGGGAGGGAAGAGGGGGCAGAGTTAGGGCGGAGTTGGGGCAGGGCTGGGGGTGGGAAATGGGCGGGGCCAGGACCCCGTGGAGGGTCCTCTTTTTTTATTTGTTAAGTATGGTAACCCTAACTTATCACACAGTTCCCGGCACAAGACCCCTATCCGCTGCTTTGTCCAGTTTTCTCCTTGTAAAAGGCAAACTCAAGTTTCACGCATATCAACTGTATATGTCTAGAAATACATGTGTAGAATTAAGGCTTGTATTTTGCAAGTGAAATATCTACTACGTTCTGGAGCATCCAGCCATGATCAGAGGTCACGGGAGAGGCAGTCAGGAACGGCGTTGGGAGGAGCAATTGCAGCTGAACAAAATGTCCACAGTGACACTGCAATGGCGCAGCAAGCCAACAAAGAACCTTACTCAGAGCAAATGCAATGTAAGCAGGGCTGAGCACAGCCGTGAGAGGTGTTACAGGTACTGCAGGTTCTTGTGACACCAGTTCTCTAGTGCAGCTGAGCCTTTTGAGCTCCCGGCATCAGTTCCAAAATATCTTTATTCCCTGGAGGAACAGGCTGAAGTCTCAGCAGGGTTGAATCAGCCCGTTGTCCTTCTGAGGGAGATAAACTGAGATGTAGGCAATTTCTGTGAGCTGGTCTATTAGATGAAATCTTAGAAGTAGTATGTGCTATCTGTGGATACTAAAGATCTGCTGGTAGAGTTTTACCCATGCATCCATGACTAAAATCCCCCATCCCATTCTCAATTCAGTATGTTGCATACTGCTTGGCTGCCTGGCGGCAGCCCTCCCACCCCCAAAATAGCTAAATTTCAATGGCACTGTGTATATTTTGTACAGGACTTTGGGATCATTTAGTATGAAAACAATGATGTAACCACAAAAAATATGTACAACGAACAAGGTACTCTGATCTCTTCCTTAAAAGGCTGTGAGATTAAGGCATTTTAAAATCCGCTAGAAGGCTGGTGACACTTTGATGCGGAACAGAATGTCTATAAGCCCAGGAATCATTCATTCAGTGTTTGGCCGAGTTTGGGTGGGAGGCTCCATTTCATCTGTGGTAACAGAGTTAAGTCTCAACATGGACAGAGAACAGAGGCTGACAGAAGAAGGCTGCAGACCAGGCCAGTCAACCAGCCAAGAAAGAAATCCCAACCAGCAACAGATAGATAGGTGCCCTGGAAGGCAGTCCTGCTGGGGTGGATGGAACAAAAGAAGTTAGTGTACATAAGCTTCTTTTGGTATAGGCCAGAGAGATCGCTTCCCTAGAATTCAGGCCAGAGAGGCCTTCTGCTGAATAGCCTCATGCCCAGGAGCCCCGCAAATGGAAAGCCATAAGGTGGGGGGAGGGACGGGGGGGAAGAGAGAATATTTCATTTGTAACTTGCCATCGGAGTCACTTTCAGCACACATGGTGGCTGTGACCTTTTCCAGCAGCAGGACGTGCTAGGACTAGAGGGCAGAGTCGACTCTGTTCCCACTCTCCATCCATCACACCTAACACCATAAACGCTGGCTTCTACGTTTAAAGCCTCGCATGCCAAGTGTATACACTTTAAGCTCTAGAGCTGGCAAAAGTCAAAACCAAGAGAGATTTGCTTTCCAGCGGTCTCCAGTAACCCCTAAGGTGCAGCTATCCCTCCAGCTGAAGTGACGGTAAAAGGCACTCAGGTACCATGGTGACGAGTGCAGGACGAGTGCCTAGATACAGTAGATAAATAGTGTATTTCTGGTTTTTAAAACTACCTAAGGATTAGCTGGCTGTTGTGCCCAGATGAGATGGAACAATACTTGGCAGCGTTCCAGGATCCAGCCACAATATACAGCAACCTTCATCCAAAGAAGCAAGATCGTCTTTATGGTTAAAGCACAGGACTCGGCGACAGGAGCTCTGGGTTCTTATTCCAGCTATGCTGCCTGGTGCCGCATCATGAAACAGGGCTAATACTTGCCCATCTCCAAGGATGTTGCAAGGCTGAAGTTTTGGATGTTTGTCAAGGACATGGAGATCCTCAGACAGAAGATGCCGAAGAAAGGCAAAGGGCTCTCAGTGGTTAGCAAATGTTAATTAAGTCTAACACGGACTATATCCATCTAGAGCAATGGGGAAATTGAGAGAGCATCAGTGATTTGCGCAGTATCATGCAGGAGGTAAATGGCAAGGACAGAAACAGAATCCAAGAGTTAGGATTTCTAGTCTGCTGTTCTAGCTACTCAAACGTTAAGGGTATTGCAGAAAATGATCTGCTATGAGAGACCAGCAAGTTCAGTGCAATAAGGGAACGGTTGAGTGTCCACGCTCCTCACTTCCTTTCCTCCATCAAATCTTACATCTAGTGACAACTAAGTCAAAAAGCACAACACATGAACAGATTTCCTGTTTAGAAATAGTGTGAGTGAGTTCTTCTGATTGACTGCTGTCCCTGCCATTCAGCCCTCTATAAAGCGTTGGCCCTGAAGTCAGATGACTGCAGAGTATAGCAGACAATTAAAAACAAAACAAACAAACCATTTCCACCCACACTGGAAACCAGACAGCAAATCTTACTTGTGGTTTGTTCTTACAAGCCTGCACGTTTCCAGGCCAGCACTAAACAGCACCTAAGTTTCCACCAATTAATTTTATTATCCTGACCTAGGCAGCCGCTCATCCAGACCAGTTAACCTTTCTAAACAGGCCAGGGACAGTTTGACCAATTCCTTGTTCCCCTTCCTCCAAAATAATGAATGAATTTGGATGGATCAGTTCTTCAAACACTTCTCCGAGTGCTCCAGAGGGGAGCAGCTCACAGAACCATATCTGGTGCATCGGTCTCTTGCAGGAGACCACAAAGATCCTGGCTTGTTTACTTACCAACTCAGCTACACACAGTTTTTAAGAGGGTCTTAAATTATGTATCGGTGTGTAACAGATTTCAGCTGACCCAAGTCCACACCGGGGGGGGAAACTGCACCTCTTTGCCGCAGCCTCTACCAGAGCAGTGTTTAGATCAGGCCTATGTCATGGCTCTTTCTAGCCACATAAAACCATTTTAGAAGTGGCTTCAAAGAGCAAACATGCGGTTTGTCTCCTTGGCAAGGAGGAAGGCTCATTATTGGGGCCTTCCTTACTTCCTCCCACACAGGATGGACCTGGTCAAGGTGCAACATTAAATCCTCCCTAAATTAACCTCTTATGATTTGGCAAATAAGCTACAGTACAAACCAAGAGGACCCGCTCCTTTCAGCCCCTCGCTTACCCCTTCTTGGGGCAAGGGAACAGATGCTGGAGGGGGCTGATAAGGCAGAAGGAGGAAAGATAAACATAAGCAGCGTGTGTGTAGAGAAGATGAAACACATGACCCTGTCATCTGGCACGGAGAAGTACATCGAGGAGACAGTCAGCACTTATGCCTTGAGTCACGGGAACAGTCACTCTGATGGTAACTGAAAAACCAGGGCTCTTCTGAACTAGCCGGACAGCTGCGAGTTGGTACAAGGCTCCCATTAGCCAGGCCTATAATGCTCGAACTCCAAGAGATACTAGTACACTACCACTGTCAGTGCAGCTGGGATATTCACCACCCCCATGTATGCAAAGCAAGCCCTGGTCACTATTTCAATAACACCTTTGTCTCAACAAGTCAGGCTGTACACAGAGTCCAGGAGCAGCCTACAGATGAGGAGACATTTCCATGAGTTACCCTAGGTCACATAAAATAATCTGCAAACAGGAAAAGCCACAAGATATGCATCCGAAGAAGTGGGCTGTAGTCCACGAAAGCTTATGCTCTAATAAATTTGTTAGTCTCTAAGGTGCCACAAGTACTCCTGTTCTTCTTTTTGCGGATACAGACTAACACGGCTGTTACTCTGAAAGATATTTCTGTTCATTTTTCAGGGCAGGGAGAACTAAAGTAACAAGAGGCATTTACACACACCTCATCTTTGGAGCACTTGACATTAACAAATCAGTTGCGACTCCCCTGTGGAGTAGGTATTAATTCCCTTTTTGCAGCTGGGGAAATGAAACAGAGGTTAAGTGACTCACCCAGGGCCACTGAGTGAGCTGGCATTGGAGCCAGCATTAGAAATCAGCAGTTCTTGGCCCCAATCCTACTTTTACATAATGCCTCACCTTCAACCAGAAGAAAAGCCAACCTCTGGAGGGAAAGATACTAGGCAGTGTCCACTTGCCAATTAGGAACTAAAACCCTAGTGACAGTCTCAGTTGTCAACCAGAGACATGCTCTCGCCAGACAGGGAGAAGAACATTTCCACCTAATTTGGAGAGGATCAGAGCTGTTGGTGGGGTGCGAAATGCAGATACTTGATGCTTCAAGACATAAGCCCATTACCAACTGTCTGGTGTTCAGAAGAAACTTCTCCTATAGTCACCTTATGACAGAATGCTCCACGACGGGGTGCCTTGCACCTTCGTTTGTAGCTTCTAGTTCTGTCCACTGCTGGAGATAGGAGTCGGACCCAAGCAGACTCACGTTCCTACAGCAGATATTGTAAAGTCATAGCCCTCACTAAGTTATATTTACATTACAGACACATTCCCCCAAGCCCTCCCAACACACAAACTGAGATTAGCAAAACTGTTTAAAACCCTAAGGCACGATCTACACACAGTTTTTGCACTGGTCTAACTGTGTCAGTCGGGGGGTGGGGTTAATGATCGTTATACTGGTTAACCCCTAATGGTGACATAGTGGAACCAGTATAATGGTGCCTAACATCAATATAGCTTATTCCCCTTCCTGTATAGGAATAAGCTATCCCAGTGCAAGCATGTTTATACTGGTATAACTGCATTCACACCATGGGTGCTTTAAGCATACCCGTATAGTTAAAGCAGTACAATGTGCGTGTTTAGACAAGGCCCAATAAAAATACTCTCGTAAAGAGCTGTTCATACTCTAGGGAGGAGGGCTGAATAAGTAAACCTGACTGTACAGCAGAGGTCTTAGACGTGACCTACACATTTTTCCCAGATTTCAACTGTAGCAACACATGCTGAATGCCACAAATAACCAGGCTAGGAGAGAGCATTTAGCATAGTTGGCTGCAGCTGTGGGATTTTATAATAAAAGTTGTGCAAGTTACCAACCTTTATAGATGTACAAGGTCTCCACAATGCAGCTTTTAACACAATCATGAAACAGCTTTGGAATGCTGGATGCTTAAGGCGGATTTCTGAAAATCAACATTCCATATGCAGTTACACAATAAGGTGGTCCAATTATTCCTCCTTTGAAAGGAATTATTACCACTTCCTGGCCTCTTGTCTTCTATTGCACAACACAGGTTACCATCGTGTAGAAAGGCACTGCCTGCTGCACCTTAGTGAAGCCTCATAAATGGTTAATATGATCATAAGACTTGCATCAGTCATATTAATGGGCCATAAATAAACTCACCAACTAAAAGAGCACAACTGCTCTTCTCAGATTAGAAAGGCATATTTAGCAAGTCCTGAGGGAGAGTGGGGGGGGTGGTGGACAACAAAGCTTCTAGGGAAATAGTCTGTTGGTCTCCCCACCACTCTGCACTACTACCCTCTGAGTAGGGATAGTGGGAATCACAGTGGAAATATTCCTGTAGCTTCCCAGACAAAAACAAAAAAAAAAACCCCAAATAGCACAGTTGGCAATGCATGTTGGTCATTGGCTTTCTGGGAGACGTGAGCCACTTTGTAAATTCCACATCAGCATCCGACATCACTTGCCGCTTCTTGAGCAGTTTACAGTAATGGTGAGAGGTGCGGTTTTGCAGGCTATACCTACAGAAATCCCCGACACACGACACTTCCACTGGGGGAGGGAGGGGGGCATATGGGGCCTTGCAGTGGTCAGTCTTTAGAGCTGTATTCAGACACAGAATTAACCACTATCATGCATACGAATATTGTCTCACTGTGTCCCATCAGTCTGTCTGTACCCCTCTGTTGTTTCTTGTCTTATACTTAGATGGTCAGTTGTTTGGGTCAGGGACTGTCTTTTTGTTCTGGGTTTGTACAGTGCCTAGCACAACAGGGTTCTGGTCCATGACTGGGGGCTCCTAGGAGCCACAATAGAAACAAACAAATATACTGTTTACAGAACCTGCCCTCTGGAGTCATCCCCAGCAGCACACACCGGAGGGTACGTCTATACTGCAATCACAGAGTACGACTGCAGCTCGAAGGGACATACCCGAGCTAGCCTGGGTCCTGGAACAATGAGGCTGCAGCTGCATGAGCTGTACAAACCTGCCAGGAACCCTGGATGATTTCTCGCAGGGCTCGCCCGCACTGACGCTTGCGCTGATGTGTTTTCTCTGTTTTAGGACCTGAGCCAGCTAGATTAACTTGGGTATGTTGGCTCAAGGTGCATTCATTCACGCCATGATTGCAGTACACACATACCCTAGGATATAGCCAGTTCAGTTTCACACACAGGGGACCTGCAGAATCACTACTGGCTCCATTCATTTACACTTTGGGTTATGGAAAGGAGAATTAAGTCAGTTTCAAACCCCAAGGAATGCCGATTGCAATGGAAAGAGCCCTCCCAAGAGAAAATTAAGGTCTTTCTCTTTAAGGGCTTATATATGCATAAGAGTATGCTAATGGGGTCTGTGCTGCTGAAACCTCATCCATCAGGCTCAGAAACTGCCACCTCACCTGGGGCTGCCACTAAGATTTAGAATGGCATGAAAGTGATGCCCAACCTGGGAATATTTCTGAGAACGGAAAAAAAAAAATCTCACTGCAGATTACCAGAAAGGATTTTGCGCTAGTAAACACGTCCCTCACGGGCTTGGTAAAGCTAGAGAAATTATTTTTTTCCCCACCATTAAACGGAATACAAGAGCTGTCCCCAGGAGCTTATTGTATTGCAACTTTCACCGCCTACCTGGTGACACAGGAGCCTGGATGCTGTGATGCCTATGAGTCACTCCTAGCTGAGGGAAATGCATTTGTTTTCGTCCAGTTGTGAATAATACTTTGCATTTATTGGACTTTCCACCTGAGGATCTCAAAGCACTTTACGAATATCAAGTGCCGCAAAGGCCCTGTAAATAATATAGCCATCTTACAGAGGGGGAAAGAGGGGCACTAGATGCAGTTTCCTCCGGAGCCAGCCCAAGACTGTGGAACGAACTCCTGTAAGAACCAAGTACCATCACAAACCTTACCATCCTCTCTGCATTAAGTGCAAGGTACATTTCTTTGACCATGGCTTCTCTAACGTATAGCTCTGAGTGTTTATACACATGCTAGTCACAGCGGTTACGACAGTACTGAAAGGCATTCAGGTGCTAACATGAGCACAGTACAGCATGTATAGGCATGGAGGATATGCAACATGCCTAATGTAGCGCAGCAGGGCACAGGCCACACACACTGGGCTTCCGAAGTCAAACAATAGTCAAGACCTCCCTGCTCCTTTAAGGGGCGTTTTCTTCATTTTGGTGTTACCTAAAGTGGGTTTGTTGGGAGCCTTTCCCCATGATCCCTTTGAAATCAACAGAAGCAGATTCAGGCCCTAAAAACAGGGGTGGCCAACCTGAGCTTGAGAAGGAGCCAGAATCTACCAATGTACATTGCCAAAGTTCCACAGTAATAAGTCAGCAGCCCCTCATTAGCTCCCCCGGCAGTGCCTCCTGCCCCCGGTGGCCCCGCCAATCAGTGCCTCCCCCTCCCTTCCCACTGCAATCAGCTGCTTTGTGGTGTGCAGGAGGCTCTGGGGGAATGGAGGGAGGAACAAGGGTGCTGGAAGGAGTGAGGGCCTGGGGCAGAGCCAGGGGTTGAGCAGTGAGCACCCCCTGGCACATTGGAAAGTTGGCGCCTGTAGTTCCAGCCCAGGAGTCAGCGTCTATGCAAAGAGCAGCATGTTAACTTCTGAAGAGCCGCACGTGGCTCCGGAGGCACAGGTTGGCCACCCCTGCCCTAAGAGATAAGAAACAAGTGCTTAAGGCCTTTTTATAGCAACGGGTGGGAGCAGGTAAGGAAAGTACTTCCTTAACTAATGCTACTTAAAGTAGGCTCAGTAAGGCTGCATTCTCACAGTGTATTCCGGATGGATTTCCAGTTTTTATCTGAACAAATTAAGCCTTTGGGAGTGAAAGAATCCAGTGTTTACAACACTGCTGCAGTAATTCATTCCTCATTATCGTTTGCTTCTAAAGTTTCCTCCCTCAGTACCCACAAATCCATTCACTGAGCCACTGGACCAGCTACGTTAAGAAGCTTCAGAACTTACCACATTACCGGAAGTATTTTAGGGGCAGTCTCGTGTGGAGACGTCTATAGCTTCACCCCGGGAAGGGATGTTTTTGAGGGGAGAACGGGTTACAGTAAGGCAACGCTATTTTTCAACACAGTAACAAAATGTTTCCTGAATTTCTGTTTTACCTAAATAAAAAAAGTGGGTCCCCTGAAATTGATTCTTCAGGATCCAAGATCTCGACCTACTTACAATCCAGTGAGAACAGCATTACCTCCCGCAATACTGGTGCCAATATCTAACTCATGTTTCCCCTCTGCTCCATTCTCCACTTAATCTGGCCTTCATACCATGTTTAGAGAGGTTATCTGGAGTGCACCTACTAGTACTCAACCAGTGGTTAATTTGCTAGGGAATGCTAGTTCAAGTTCCTTTGATGATCACAGTTGTGGCATGAGGGCAGAATATCTCAGATTCATCGTTTTTAAAGCCAGAAGAGATCATTACGATCATCTTGTTTGGCCTCCTGCATAACACAAGCTAAAGCACCCCTTCCAATAATTTCTGCTTCAAACCTGTCACTTCTGTTTGAGCGACAGCATAGCTAAATATATCTAGTCTTGGTTTAAAGACTGCAAGTGACTGAGAATCCGCCATGTCCTAAGGTAGGTTGGTCCAACAGTTAATTATCTTCATTGAGACCCTAGTAACCACAACCCTGAACCATTTATGGCTTTATAGGTTAACACCAACACCTTGAATTGCACCCAGAAACTTACTGGGAGGGAGTGTAGATCCTTGGGCATGCCCTCAACCTGTTCAGGGGGGAGGGATAGCTCAGTGGTTTGAGCTTTGGCCTGCTAAACCCAGGGTTGTGAGTTCAATCCTTGAGGGGGCCACTTAGGGATCTGGGGCAAAATCAGTACTTGGTCCTGCTAGTGAAGGCAGGGGGCTGGACTCGATGACCTATCAAGGTCCCTTCCAGTTCTAGGAGATAGGACATCTCCAATAATAAGAGGAGGCTTCAGGCTGGGACATTCCACACACTAGTCTTGAGGTGTAGCCTGATACGGATTGTATTTTAGCAGACACTAGTGCTCACTGGGGAGTGGTCTCCAGGGGGGTACAGGCTGCATTTGCAGACATCACATGCACACAGATGCTCATGTTCTTCCCACTCTGTAAATAACCCATATTCCATGGGAGGAATTTTTCACCGCTCACGCTCGAATTACATTAGTACTTTCCTCAGTTCCCTGGAGGAAACTGTTTGGATCGTTCTTCTGTTCAGGCTCTAGCAGCAGACAGGCATGAGAGAAAAGGCCACTGCCAATCTCCTTCTCAACCCTCAGTCATGCTGGCAAACTGTATGAAAAGGCAGGAAAGAAATAGCTGTGTGCATTAGGATCACTCACAGATAAGGAAGCGAGAAAGACCAACACGGCTGCTTCTGAAAAGAGAGTGTTTATTATAATTAAGAATAATTTGCACTTCTATAGCACCAGCTAGACAAGAACCTCAGAATCATTTACTCATGTTCATGAATCAAGCTTCAATACCCAGGCAGAGAATGTATTATCCTGATTGTCCAGATGGGGAAAGAGGCACTGAGAGTAGGGAATCAGCCTCACTAGACAAATAGCGGGCCCTGTAAGAGTTCAGACACCTTTCCACTCTGGCAACTAGCCCAATTGCTACTCTAGAATTTCCGTGACATTCAAGCCTGCGGTGTGCTAGTTGCTTTCCACATATGTCGGAGAACACAGTCCTTGCCTCGAGGAGCTTACAATCGAACAGAACAAAAATGGGGGAGAGGGATAAACATACAATTAAGTAAGTATCACGGTCTCCAACTGCTTTCCTCTCAAGTCACTGCTAGTTGGCCAGTCCCTTACAGGTATCATGGCAGAAGTTGGCTTGTTGTCCACTAGTCACATTCCCTGCCTACTTTCTGGATGCTCTTATTGGTTCAGCTAATGCAACAACATGAGAGCAATCTGTGTTTCAATTCTTTTCTTGCTCATTATTCCACTGACACTCAAACCTGCTCTGCTTCCAACCTGGTCAGAAGCTTGTTGTGACATTCAGAGCAGCTCCCTAAATTCTTCTAGGAATACGAGTGATGTCTTCTTAAAGAAACCCGCGTTACTGTCACGATGAGGAGAGCTCGTGTGAAGACAGAAAACTGGTCACTCGATGCATTTCTTGGATCTTTGGTTTCAGAGTCCAGTAACAGTGAAAGCTGCCCACGCCTGCACGGCATAAGCTTAGAATGCCCCGAGTCTCCTCCCACCTGTGAGTCGGTGCCTTCTGGCACGCCTGCCCTCATGCCCAGAATACGTTCCCCAATCCTACGCACTATGCAGCCTCATTCTTCTCTTGATTCACGTCTTTCAGCCAAACTTCCCCCACACTGGTTTCTATTCCAGCCTCTCATGCCAGGGTAGGTATCTACCACATTCCTCACTATGGTATCTCATTGAAGTTAATTCCTCAAACCTTAGACACTTAAAAATCCAACGATACAATAAATACCAATACACACGTCTTGTTGGTTCCTCTTTTTATAATGGGTGGGCTTTTCAAAGTGCTGAAGTCCCATTTCCAGAAGTGGTTTAGGCATGTAGGAACCAAAGGGTAAAATTTTCAAGAGCGCCTATGTAACCTAGGAGCCTTAGAATCACTGACAGTGGGATTTAGGTACTTTTGAAAAGCCCATCCATTACAAATATATACCTGCTCTAACAAAAATATCCTGTGATCTTTTACCCTGTCCCCCTCTAACTCCACTTGTGTTTTGTCACTTTGTTGTCCTTCTTCTAGCTCAAAATGAAAGTTTTTTGGGGGCAGGAACCTCCTTCCTTTTTATTCATTGTTGTAGTGCAGAGGTGGGCAAACATTTTGGCCCGAGGGCCACATCAAGGTTGCGCAACTATATGGAGGGCTGGGTAGGGAAGGCTGTGCCTCCCCAAACACCCTGGCTGACCCCTTCAGAATTCCCAACCCATCCAACCCCCCCTGCTCCTTGTCCCTATCCACACCCCCACCCCCTGACAGCCCTCCTGTGACTCCCACCCCCTATCCAACCACTCTCTGCTCCTCATCCCGACCACACCCTCCCGGGACCCCCTGCCCCTAACTGCCCCCTGGGATCCCACCCCCTTATCCAACCCCCCCGCTCCCTGTCCTCTGACTGCCCTCCCAACCCCTATCCACAACCACATCCCCACCCCGACAGGCCCCCTGGGACTCCCACTCCCAACCCTCCCTGTTCCCCATCCCGACTGCCCCCGCAGAACCTCTGCCCCATCCAACCACCCCCTCCTCCCTGACTGCCCCCCAGGACCCACCGCTGCCTTACGACACACACCCCCGCTCCCTACCCCCTTACCAGCAGCAGGAGCTCGCAGCCGAGACACCCGGCCAGAGCCAGCTACGCTCCCCACGCTGCCCAGCGGGAGCAGCGGGCCAGAGCGTGGCCCATGCAGTGGCATGGCTGCAGGGGAGAGGCCAGGGACTAGGCTCCCCGGACGGGAGCTCAGGGGTCGGGCAGGACGGTCCCGCGGGACGTAGTTTGACCATGTCTGTTATAGTGTCATAGGTGTGCGTGTGGCATTCTGAAAAGGAAGTAAAAAGAGCACTGAACGTTTGGCTGCAGGAATCAGATGCCACTGCAGGAAGCCGTCTGTTGAAGTTAGTGACATTTCTGAGAGTGTAACATAGGATTACTGAAACAGATCTTGTCCTGCATATTGTAAATGGGCCCAAGAATCCTAGCCTAACAGACATCAGAAACGTCTTTAACTCCACTACAGCCCACTGACTATTCTCCATAACACAGGGTCTATGTGTCTACCTGGAACAGGAGGAAAAGCAAAAAGTGTTATTTTTCCTAATAATAGATGCTCAGCTCACTTTACAGCTAATTTAACGTAGCTAACAAGGACATGGATATTTGTGACGTATTGGTTGCTGTCTGCTGCTCTGAAGAGACAGGTTGTTGTAGACCAGACAACCCTGACCCAGACATTCAGAAAGACCAAGTGCTGTGAAGAAAAACTAGCGATGACTCAATCATTATAACAGGCTCCAACCAAACAGGTGGGCTGCATCAGCTGGTGATTTAATGTCTCACACGGTAGAGCAGGGGGTCTCAAACTGGGGGTCGGGACCCCTCAGGAGGTCACGAGGTTATTACATGGGGGGGTCACAAGCTGTCAATCTCCAACCCAAACTCCACTTTGCCTCCAGCATTTATAATGGCGTTAAATATATTTGAAAAGTGTTTTTAATTTATTAAGGGGGGGGTCACACTCAGAGGCTTGCTATGTGAAAGGGGTCACATCCAAAGCCTCCTTCAGTGCAATATGAAAGGCTTAGAGAGAAAGGATCAGACATGCTGCCACACTTGAACCCACACAATTCCCAACACAGGGCAATAATATTTTGCACTTCTATAAAACAGACTGGGGGTCTCCAAGTGCTTGATTGACACAGTTAAACCTCAACACTCCTGCAATGTATTTTTACTGCACAGGTCGGGAAAGTGAGGCACCCAGGTGAAGTGACTTACCCAAGGCCAAACAGCAAATCTGTGGCAGAGGAGAATCCTGACTGCCAGTCCCTGGCCTATTCTGCTATAGTCTGGCACTGAAAAGAGACACCATGACAGGTACTATTACTGCAATTTGTTATTAAGCCTTTATTTGCATTCCTTGCTCATTCTTTCCATTCCAGTGGAAATGAGAGAGATTTATTTATGTCTGAATTAAATGCCTGTCTCCTGGAGCATTGGCACTGAAGGTCGGCTCCCTCTCTCTAACCTTGAGTTCTGAAGTCACAGGTGATTCTAGTCCTACCAACTGATGTTGCACTAAGAGAAAATTAGCTAACGCTGTAAGGAGACAGGGCGTAAAGAAAGACTTAGGAGAAACCTGAAAGAATAAAAATGAAAGGGTGAGTGGGAGAGAAGGTGACTCAACAGCACAAGAACCCAGTTTTGTCTTCAGTGAGGCCATGTGAGAAACAGTCTTAAAATTTCTACCCCAAATGCCCTACCAAAGACTCAGTGCTAAACCCAGGGGAAATCATCTGTGCCTGCTTCACGCAGATGGATGATTTATTCTTTGCACTGCAGAATCACTGGTTAGAAGCTTAGCTACCACTATCTCCTCCTGAGTGGGTGGTGATCAAGGGCCCATCTACACAACTGAACTCGCCACACGGCAAATAATGTTACACCACCAGACTCCCTATAACCAAGCTCCCAAATGAAGATTAGGGGTGTAACACTTCCATTATCTATTATGATTATACCATGGTATAGTTCCATCTAGACAAATGAAGCAAAACTGTTACAACACATTTCCTGCATGTTAGATGGGGCCTAGAAGGTGTTTCAACTTACATCCCCGTAGCCCATTCTGGTGCATTTCACTGAGCATTCCATCTTAAAATGCCTCTTAATTAATTAATAAATAAATCAGCATCAGTCCTAACCTCAGGTGCTGGGACTAGGTGAGTCAGCAACAATCCTAGTCTCCATGGCTGGTGGAGATCACGGCCACAAGCGTGTTTGTGTTACACTAGCGCTCATTTCTAGTGCCCGTTACATTCTCACAAGCCGGCAGGTAACTGAAATTTGCAAGATAGCTGCTCTTTGAAGCACGCCACAAGACGAGCGCGCCAAGGTCAGCCAATGTGCACATGCCCGAGATCCCAAGGAATCAGGTCCCTCAAGACTGGGCTGGTAGGCCAAGCAACTAGGACGTTGAGGTTCTTGCAGTGCTGGCTTGGCACAGATTAAACCACCATACAAAGATACCCCAAGGGACTCCTTTAAGAGAGGAAAGGAGGTTTTAAAACCAGGAGGGGGGGGGGGGGAGATTGAGGAATATGACAAAGTATAGCTGGGATCTGTTGACCCTGATAACGGCCCATTAATTTTTACCCCAAGTTCTTCAGCTTCTTTTCCAGTTTTCAGTGTGCACCGAGCAGCCCGTCCATATGGCCACCAGTCATAGGTATCCAGAACAGCACTTCCCAGGATTTTAATCCTGTCTCCTGGGTCTCTGCAATAGCCCAGCCATCATTATTCAGACTGTTCAATCATCGGCCCCTGCCTCAGTGGAGAGGCAGCCTGGGCCAGTGGACTAAACCCAGCACTAGAAAACAGAAGCTCCTAAGTTGTAATCCCAGCTCCCGGACTGTTTCCCTGTGTGGTGTGGGCAAGTCACAAACTCGCTGCACCAGTTTCCCGATCTGTAAGATGGCAGTAATATGTTTACCCACCACCCAGGGCTTTCACAGGTATAAGTAAAAGTTTGCCAAGGGCTTTGAAAATAAAGAGAACCACATACAGTGCAAAACACTATTGCCATTAGCCATTCCAATCCTGCCCTCACTTTGTATTAGGCCCTGTGGGGAAAGGAAGCATGAAAGATTTGGAGGATAAATCCTTGGCCTGGTTAATCAAACCTGGAACTCTCAAGTCTTGTCATTTTAGATTCCACTGCATTGATCTGTATCAGCACCCACAATTACAGACTTGCCTATCTGTCTGAAGACTGAATTACACAGCCAGAACACCATGAGTACAAGGGTGGGGCTAGGAGTGCAGAGTAAGCTCCTGCCAGCCCAGTGAGTTTGCTCCTCCCAGAGGCAGGGACATGTTCTCTAACACAGGGGTTTTCAACTCCATGGCCCCCTGTGCCACAATAACTGGTTTTCTGCAT
Organism: Malaclemys terrapin pileata; assembly: GCF_027887155.1. Taxonomy (NCBI): domain Eukaryota; kingdom Metazoa; phylum Chordata; order Testudines; family Emydidae; genus Malaclemys; species Malaclemys terrapin. The sequence goes on along the minus strand of NC_071526.1, from coordinate 9,742,114 downwards.
ATAAAAGCCAGGGCCGGCGTTAAAGGTAAGCAAGCAGGACAAAAGCCCAGGGCCACATGCCACAGGGGGCACCATGAAGCTAAGTTGCTCAGGGCCTCAGGCTGCAGCTCCATGCAGTGGGACTTAGACTTGCTGGGCCCCAGGGACAAGGCCAAACACTGATCCTGCTTGGCGGACCCCCTGAAACCTGCTCGCAGCCCCACAGGGGGCCCCAGACGCCAGGTTGTGAACCACTGCTCTAACAGGTACAACCACAGCAATGATCTTAGCAACTCATTCATTTGGAAAACATTGGTTTATACGGGTAAATCACTAGTTTAAGGGGTGCAGTCGGGAACTATGAGCTAAGACCCAGAAACACACTAAGACAGTTATTCTCACCCATGCTGATCTGACCCAGCATCAAATCCCTTGGAAATAAGGCCAAGGAAGAGGATGTTCCATCTTTGATCTACAGCCAGAACTCCTAACAGGAGTAAGGCAACCTAGACTGTGGTATATGCTGTGTCCCCAACACCTCAGTTACCTGCAATGGGTTCTCAGACATCCTTGAAAAGCTGCAAGACTGGTCCTCCTAAAACATGTCCCCCGAACACCCAGACTCCCACAATCTCTTCGATGTGTAAGAAGCGACAGGCTCTGCTACTAACCAAAAACAACCTTAAAACAGCACAAACAGCCCTAACCCACAATGCAGAGTTCTGCAGAAACTGCTGTGTCGCAGCCTCTGCATAGACACTACAGATCACTCTGATAAATGAAGATGCTCACAAAAGAAGGCAGCCAGCAAACCTACTGGAAATTAGAAATTCCCTAACCCCATTCCCCACCCTCGGCACATCATATTTCCTTACAGGGTATTTCTGCTGCCTGTCCTGGTGCTTTTCACCTGCAAACACCAGTTTCACATCTTGCACACCAACCACAAGGCATGCCTTGACACACACTAACAGGATTGAAACCGGGTTCTGTGTGGCTAAAGACCAGAATAAACAGCAGCACCCCCCCCTTCTACCAGCGCATAGAGGTTTCTGATTTCCCCACCCAATAGAGTATCAGAGGGGTAGATATGTTAGTCTGTATCCACAAGAACAACACAGAGTTTGGTGGCACCTTAAAGACTAAGATTTATTTGGGCATAACCTTTCGTGGGTAAAAAACGCTCTTCTTCGGATGCAACGGACAAAGTGGGTTTTTTACCCACGAAAGCTTATCCCCAAATAAATCTGTTAGTCTTTAAGGTGCCACCAGACTCCTCGTTGCTCCACCCAATAGAGTTAAGGAAGACTGTAAATGCAGTGAAGTAACTGGAATCAGTTACTACAAGTTACTTAACATATGGAACACGTGCCAGCTGAGAGGGGACTATGGCTATGAAAAGAAAACCAACAGCATTGCTTATTTGTCTGGCACCTTCTTCTAAGGATATTTAAGAGCACTTGAAAAGACTTGCCCAGCTAATGTCAGAGTTGGGAGGGGAGGGGGGACAGAACCCAGGAGTCCTGATTCAATACCTGCTTTAACCACTCGATCTTACACAGACAGACACACGGAAGTCTTCTGGGCCTAAATGTTAACACTTATATCCCTAGATTCAAATAAAAGGTTAAGAGGCCCTCAGAAAAGTATTGAAAGTTGTTCATATCTACACATACACTCCCCAACCACACCAACTTTGGGGGGGGGGGGGTGAACATTTCTGTAATCTCAGCCAGTGATCAGCAGTTTGCCCTGAATTACCAGTCCAGTGCTTGGGGTCTATTACACCAGAACCAGGGCAGGCAGAGCCAGCCATGAGATTTCCCAGCCAATCTTTCTGTTAGCTCTCAGAGTCTGATAGGAGCCTGGCGTAAGATTCAGCAAGTTACAGAGCACTACAGAAGAGCCTCCAGGAGTGTTAGGTTTAAAATAATTAATGGTAAGAGTCAGGAATGAAAGAAAGGAAATGCAGATCTCCTCCCCCATGACCATCCAAAACAGGAAGCGGCAGACACATCATGTGCACTCTGGGCATTACGATAGAATATAAACCGAGATGTCACCAGTTGGAGAGCAGCCAGTTTGACCTCTACATTGAGAGTCAAAAGCCAGCTTTGAAATCTAGGCATGGGATAGGACCAAGTGTGCGCCCGTCAGATGCTGGAGAATTCAACTGGTATTAATCATGCTGCAGAAGTTCTGAGAGATTTTCTGTCAGAACCTCAGTACATCAGACCCCGTTTGGGATCGTTCTCTCTCCAGGATATCTAGGTACTTATATGTCCCAACTTTTAGAGTACCTGAGCACCTCACAATGTTTAGTATATTTATCCCACAACATGTCAGAGAGAGGAAGTGCAATTATCCCTCTCGTACAGGTGGGGAACTGAGGCACTGAGAAACAAAGTGCCTTGCTCAAGATCTCACAAGCGGTCTGTAGTAGGACAAGGGTCTGAACCTAGGTCTCCCAAGAGAGCCCTAACCACTGGACCATCCTTCCTCATTAGGGAGGGTCAGCTGTAAAAGGAAACAGAAGTGAAGGTTATCTGATCCATCTAATTTTTCTTTGTAACAGAATGGTCAACAGTTGCTACTTCTACACCATATTTCATCCAAGGATCTCTGAGACCTTTACCAACAAATCTTACAACACCCCTGTGAAGCAAGTTTTAGACCCATTTTACCGAGCGGAAAGCACAGAATGGTTGAGCACTTTCCCCAAGATCACAGGGATACTCATCAGGAAGAGAACCCAGGAGTCCCAACTCCTAAGCCCGCAAGTTTGGGCACTGTATACATACCCTCCACCCACACCGCCTGCAGAGAAGTGATGCCAACGTACCCAGTTTCATGAGACATGCCAGCAGTATCCAGAGGGAGATCTCAAACGGTATCCGCACATGGGTGTAGTCAATGCCCAGGACCGGGAAGGCTTTCCGGTACTTGACGTGCCCAGGGCTGGTGCGGTTGGGCAGAGGGCGAATCTCCTGGGAGACATCGTGAGGGGCTGCTGTGAAATCCCCAGGTTCACTTCCACTGATGACTGCTGGGTAGTGGTGGGGTGGCTCAGAGGCCAGCATCGGATTAGGCTGCAAGCCATGGCTGTGAAGCAAGGGCAGCAGCCCTAGGAGGGCTGCCACAATGAATAAAAAGGGCAAAGCGTGGAGGGAAGGGGCACGGGAGCCTTTCGCCTGCATCTTTCCCTTGCCCTCCAAGAGAGAGCCCCGCTGCCCGGCTATTTCAGAGGAAGCCTGTCCCAGGGGGCTTCATGGGGCGCGCAAAGGGACCGCTGCAGAGGACAAGAAAGCGCGAGGGGAGGGGAGAAGGGGACAGAGCCACCAACAGACCGCTCCAGCCTTCCCCTGGAAAGTGGATTTAACAAAATAAAATAAATAACTCCCGAGACCAGAACTGGGCCGGACGCTTCCCCGGGGAGGGACAGAGCCTGCAGGCAGGAAAGCGAGAGTCCTGCAGAGCCAAACGCAATGCAAAGACACCCTCCCCCGCTCTTCCCCGCGCCGGGGACAGCGGCGGGAGCGCGGTGCAGCAGCCCCCGGGGACACAGGGTGCAGCAGCCCCCAGGGGAGCCCCGGGCCGGCGGGGGGGAAGGGGCCGAAGCAGAGGGCGGAGGTGAAGGGTGCAGCCCGCGCCCCGGAGAAGCCGGTTCCTCTCTGCCGGAGAAGGGCTCGCCCAGGTCCCTCCCTCCGGCGGGGCGGGGGCAGGCCGGCTGCCTGGCGGCCCGCCCCGGCGCTCCGGGTAGAGGGGATCGGGGGGCCCCGGGAGTCCCCGCAGCGCAGCCCCGCTCCGGCAGCTCGGCTCCTCCCGCAGCGCACGCTGAGCTCCTGCCCGCCGGCCGGCTCCCAGCCTTATAGCCGCCGAGACAAGGACGCGGAGAGAGGCAGGCAGCGGCCGGGCCGCTGCCGCATCTCCAGCAGCACCCACCGGCCGGGAGCAGCAGTGCACAGGGTCCCGCTGCCACCCGAAGGAAGGGAGAGCGGGTGGGAGGGCTGGCCTGGCCCTAGTCCCACCCACGGGGCACGCAGGTTTCATGGGGCACCCCCAGCATCCAGGGCAACTGCGCGCCCTGGCCAGCTTTCAGGGGACCCGCTCTTCCTGCAAGTGACCCTTAGGCCACAGGATTCAGCCCCCTAAAGTCAGGGCAATCCCAGATATAAAAATGCAGCCACCTCTGGGGAGTAGGTATCAGCCCCTTAGCAGGAATAGCCATGGAAGAGACAGGGGAGTTGGTAGCCACGGCCAGTGGGACAAAATCCAGCTCTTAAGAAAGATTAATAGATTCTAGGACTGGAAGGGACCTCGAGAGGTCATCGAGTCCAGTCCCCTGCCTGCATGGCAGGACCAAATACTGTCTAGACCATCCCTGAAGTGAGGTTCTTACCCACGAAAGCTTATGCTCCCAGTACTTCTGTTAGTCTCAAAGGTGCCACAGGACCCTCTGTTACATTTATCTAACCTACTCTTAAATATCTCCAGAGATGGAGATTCCACAACCTCCCTAGGCAATTTATTCCAGTGTTTAACCACCCTGACAGTTAGGAACTTTTTCCTAATGTCCAACCTAGACCTCCCTTGCTGCAGTTTAAGTCCATTGCTTCTTGTTCTATCCTTAGAGGCTAAGGTGAACAAGTTTTCTCCCTCCTCCTTATGACACCCTTTTAGATACCTGAAATCTGCTATCATGTCCCCTCTCAGTCTTCTTTTTTCCCAAACTAAACAAACCCAATTCTTTCAGCCTTCCTTCGTAGGTCATGTTCTCAAGACCTTTAATCATTCTTGTTGCTCTTCTCTGGACCCTTTCCAATTTCTCCACATCTTTCTTGAAATGCAGTGCCCAGAACTGGACACAATACTCCAGCTGAGGCCTAACCAGAGCAGAGTAGAGCGGAAGAATGACTTCTCATGTCTTGCTCACAACACAGCTGTTAATATATCGCAGAATCATGTTTGCTTTTTTTGCAACAGCATCACACTGTTGACTCATATTTAGCTTGTGGTCCACTATAACCCCTAGATCCCTTTCTGCTGTACTCCTTCCTAGACAGTCTCTTCCCATTCTGTATGTGTGAAACTGATTTTTTTTTCCCCTAAGTGGAGCACTTTGCATTTGTCTTTGTTAAACTTCATCCTGTTTAACTCAGACCATTTCTCCAATTTGTCCAGATCATTTTGAATTATGACCTTGTCCTCCAAAGCAGTTGCAATCCCTCCCAGTTTGGTATCATCCGCAAACTTAATAAGTGTACTTTCTATGCCAATATCTAAGTCATTAATGAAGATATTGAACAGAGCCGGTCCCAAAACAGACCCCTGTGGAACCCCACTTGTTATGCCTTTCCAGCAGGATTGGGAACCATTAATAACTGAGTACGGTTATCCAGCCAGTTATGCACCCACCTTATAGTAGCCCCATCTAAATTGTATTTGCCTAGTTTATCGATAAGAATATGAGAGACTGTATCAAATGCCTTACTAAAGTCTAGGTATACCACATCCACAGCTTTTCCCTTATCCACAAGACTCATTATCCTATCGAAGAAAGCTATCAGATTGGTTTGACATGATTTGTTCTTTACAAATCCATGCTGGCTGTTCCCTATCACCTTACTACCTTCCAAGAGTTTGCAGATGATTTCCTTAATTACTTGCTCCATTATCTTCCCTGGCACAGAAGTTAAACTAACTGGTCTGTAGTTTCCTGGGTTGTTTTTATTTCCCTTTTTATAGATGGGCACTATATTTGCCCTTTTCCAGTCTTCTGAAATCTCTCCTGTCTCCCATGATTTTCCAAAGATAATAGCTAGAGGCTCAAATACCTCCTCTATTAGCTTCTTGAGTATTCTAGGGTGCATTTCATCAGGCCCTGGTGACTTGCAGGCATCTAACTTTTCTAAGTGATTTTTAACTTGTTTTTTTATTTTATCTGCTAAACCTACCCCCTTCCTATTAGCATTCACTATGTCAGGCATTCCTTCAGACTTCTCGGTGAAGACCGAAACAAGGAAGTCATTAAGCATCTCTGCCATTTCCAAGTTTCCTGTTACTGTTTCTCCCTCTTCACTAAGCAGTGGGCCTACCCTGTCTTTGGTCTTCCTCTTGCTTCTAATGTATTGATAAAAAGTCTTCTTGTTTCCCTTTATTCCCGTAGCTAGTTTGAGCTCATTTTGTGCCTTTGCCTTTCTAATCTTGCCCCTGCATTCCTGTGTTGTTTGCCTATATTCATCCTTTGTAATCTGTCCTAGTTTCCATGTTTTATATGACTCCTTTTTATTTTTTAGATCATGCAAGATCTTGTGGTTAAGCCAAGGTGGTCTTTTGCCACATTTTCTATCTTTCCTAACCAGCGGAATAGCTTGCTTTTGGGCCCTTAATAGTGTCCCTTTGAAAAACTGCCAACTCTCCTCAGTTGTTTTTCCCCTCAGTCTTGATTCCCATGGGACCTTACCTATCAGCTCTCTGAGCTTACCAAAATCTGCCTTCCTGAAATCCATTGTCTCTATTTTGCTGTTCTCCCTTCTACCCTTCCTTAGAATTGAAAACTCTATGATTTCATGATCACTTTCACCCAAGCTGCATTCTACTTTCAAATTCTCCAGGAGTTCCTCCCTATTTGTTAATATCAAGTCTAGAACAGCTTCCCTCCAGTAACTTTTTCAACCTTCTGAAATAAAAAGTTGTCTGCAATGCAGTCCCAGAATTTGTTGGATAGTCTGTGCCCCGCTGTGTTATTTTCTCAACATATATCCGGATAGTTGAAGTCCCCCATCACTACCAAATCTTGGGCTTTGGATGATTTTGTTATTTGTTTAAAAAAAAGCCTCATCCACCTCTTCCACATGGTTAGGTGGCCTGTAGTAGACTCCTAGCATGACATCACCCTTGTTTTTTACCCCTTTTAGCCTAACCCAGAGACTCTCAACACTTCCATCTCCTATGTCCATCTCCACCTCAGTCCAAGCGTGTACATTTTTAATATATAAGGCAACACCTCCTCCCTTTTTCCCCTGTCTATCCTTCCTGAGCAAGCTGTACCCATCCACACCAACATTCCAATCATGTGTATTATCCCACCAAGTTTCAGTGGTGCCAACAATGTCATAGTTGTATTTATTTATTAGCACTTCCAGTTCTTCCTGCTTATTACCCATACTTCTCGCATTTGTATATAGGCATCTAAGATACTGGTTTGATCTTTCCTCCCAGTTTTGTCCTGATCCTCCTTTCTCTCTGCCAATATAATCCACACTCCCTCTCGTTTCCGACCCATCTCCCAGGTCTCCATGTTTCCCACTTACCTGCAGGCTTTGCTTACCTGTCCATGGGACACCTCATTAAAGATGCCATGGGATCTTTAATGGAGCGTGAGAAGGAGAGACGCCATGGTGATGGGCACCTCAATACAGAGAGAGACAGAAACAACCACCCATAAAACATACAGGAACTTAGATAAGGTCTCATTCAAACAATTTCTGCGCCCAGCACGCTCCCTGGAACTCAAGCTCCAGCATGTACAATCTATAAAATAAACACAGCAAGGAAAAGCATGCAACAAAGCATACCAAGGAACACTGGACATTGTGAAAGCAAACCAGCAAAGCCAACCAAGAGAGAGTATAGCCTGTTTTCGTTGACTCCTTATGCATGTATACAAGTAGAAAGGAGATTTACTACCAAGGATACAGTCAATGTACCAGACCTGGCCAAACCTTAAGACCTACACAGCCTCTTGGGACCAGATTTTTAAAAGGTATTTAGGTGCCTAAAGAAGAAGATAGGTGCTTTTGTAAATCCTACAAGGCACCTAACTCCCATGGGTGGTGGGTTAAGTTCCCTGTAAGCTGTGCAGCTGGGGAGAGGCACCCCTCCCCCGGCCCGGCCCAGCTCAGGCCCGCTGGAGCTGCCATGGCCTGGGAGAGGGGCCTCTCACCCGGCCCTGAGCTGCTGTGGGGAGAGAGGAATGGAGGGAGTCCTCTCTCCCCGCCGCAGCCCGCATCCCAAACCCTCATCCCCAGAGCCCGCACCCCCAGCCAGAACCCTCACCGCCCCGCACCCCAACCTTCTGCCCCTGCCCTGAGCCCCCTCCCACACTTCGATCCCCTTGGCCCCACCTCCACCACACATCACCTCCATATTGGGGCACATAAATTTCATTCCACACATGGACGTAAAAAATTAGAGGGAACCCTGGTGGGGGGTATCATAGGCTGGGGGAGGCTGAGCCTCCCCAAACAGCCAGGCATGGCCCGGCCCCGTCCACACTCCGCCCCCAGTCCCAGCTCTGCCGCTTGCCTTCCCCTGTGCTGTGGCCCCCAGCTTGGGCTGGGCTGCACCGCCCGCCTGGCGCTCCGGAGCTGAGGAGGGGGTAGGCTGGGGCAGAAGGCGCAGGGACTTGGGCGGAAGGGCTGGGGCTAGGCTCCCCGAGCCAACCATTCACGCACCACCCAGGCTGACTCCCATTGGAGTTAGATGACTAGGTGCTTTTGTAAACTCCCACTAGGCGTCTGTTTGTATCATTAGGCACCTAAATACCTTTAAAAATCTGGTTCTTGGCTGTTAAATCCAATCAAAGAGCCACCAGAAAAGCAGACCTGTAAAATAAAACCACGGCAGTAACATGGATGGTTTTGTGGTGAGGCATATGATTTCTGGGAGTCAGCTGACACGAACTCTGCTCCTGGCTCTGCCACCCATCCCCGGGCACAACACACAGGGCCTGCTCCATTGAAATCAATGGGAGTTTTACATGGTTTTAGTGCAAAACTAGACACTGCCAACGTAAAATGGAGCGCATGATACGTCCCCACCTCACAGGGGTGTGGTGAGGATAAATTCATGAACGTTTGTGAGGCACTCAGATACTGCGGGGATAACGCACTCTCAGCTTGCAACACTCCCACTGAAGCAAACTAGAGTCCCATGCCTAGCAGACTCAGGACCTTGGATTCACTTGAGCGGGGCTTTGTTTTAAACAGGCATTGTCTCCCAGGATGCTGTGCTGCAGTTTAGATAGACAGAAGAGGAGAGTTGAATACCGGGTTACAGGAACTGCAGGTTGAGTATCACTGAAGTATACATTGCTCAATAGATCCTTACTCCAGAGTAGGGGAACTAACGGTCTGGCAGTTACCCAAGAGAACCAATGAAGAATAAACCTGACTAATCTCTGACTAGAAAGAAGAGAACATCAAATGAATCACAAGCCTGAACAGGAACAGCCAAATGTGTTAACGTCTCACTTCTGCTTGGATACGGAAGAATCCAATGCACTGCTACAGACTAGGGACCGATCGGCTAGGCATTTCTGCAGAAAAGGACCTAGGGGTTACAGTGGATGAGAAGCTGGATATGAGTCAACAGTTTGTCCTTGTTGCCAAGGAGGCGAATGGCATTTTGGGCTGGTTAAATAGGAGCATTGCCAGCAGATCCAGGGACGTGATCGTTCCCCTTTATTCGACATTGGTGAGGCCTCATCTGGAGTACTGTGTCCAGTTTTGGGCCCCACAGTACGAGAAGGATGTCGACAAATTGGAAAGAGTCCAGCGAAGGGCAACAAAAATGATTAGGGGGCTGGAGCACATGATTTATGAGGAGAGGCTGAAGGAACTGGGATTATTTAGTCTACAGAAGAGAAAAATGAGGGGGGATTTGATAGCTGCTTTCAACTACCTGAAAGGGATTTCCAAAGAGGATGGATCTAGACTGTTCTCAGTTGTACCAGATGGCAGAACGAGGAGTAATGGTCTCAAGTTGCAGTGGGGGAGGTTTAGGTTGGATATTAGGAAACACTATTTCACTAGGAGGGTGGTGAAGCACTGGAATGGGTTACCTAGGGAGGTGGTGGAATCTCCTTTCTTAGAGGTTTTTAAGGCCCGGCTTGACAAAGCCCTGGCTGGGATGATTTAGTTGGGGATTGGTCCTGTTTTGAGCAGAGGGTTGGACTAGATACCTCCTGAGGTCCCTTCCAACCCTGATATTCTATGATACATACTGGACAAGCAAATTCATCTGCAAGGAAGTCCTGGACTTTACATTTACCTGTAGGAAGAGCTTTGTCACACGCTCCTGAGTAGGGGCCTATTCCTGAACTATTAGCCATGATGAGAGTTTTGCCATCAAACAGTCCTCCTCCTGCAGAAATCAATGACAAAACTCCCATTAACTTTAAAAGGAGTTACAATTCCTAGGAACAGGCAGGTAAATAGACACTTGTCCAGGGCACTCACCTGGGCTGGTTCTCTTCCAGAAATAGTGCCCAGAGTAACTAGGTCAAATCTTTCCATCTCCACAAGGGTGCCAGACTTTATCTAGATCACTCAGTAATAGCGGTAAGTAGGTGCAAATTCCCTAGACTCTGAAAACAAGAGGTTTGCCAATTAGGACGTGGGCTCCAAATTAATTTTTTGCTATTTTGGTCAGACATTTCACAATTAGCTTGACTGAAAGTAACTGTAGCTGGGCAATATCTCCTGATCAGCACTGGGCTACCCCTACAGTGCAGAAACATACGGTATTCTTCCATTCATCAAGGCCCAGCAGCTGTCCCAGTGCAGATTACTAGTTAGTCATGATTCACATTTTATGGGGGGAGTCGAACTATCTACCAGAGATACCCTCTATGGATTTTAGAACATGCATTTACCTTCACGCCAGGAGGAAGCCTAATTAATTCAGTTTAAGCTTCTTGATCTGCAAGAATCAAGAAATACAACTGTATGGAGCAAGCAAACAGGCCTTTAAAAGTATCCAATGAAACTAGGGCCTGTCATCCTTCTAATTTCCTTTTCAGAAAGTAAAAAACAAACAAACAAACGACCCTCCCACAGCATCCCAAACAAAGATGCACTTAATATCCCACAGTCTAGAACTCATGGGAGCAGCCAATAGCCTTACCTTATGCAAGTTCCAAAGCCCTTTCTCCATTATATTTGCACATCGTTCATGCAGAATTCAGCTCCACTGGAGCCATATTGGAGGAATTGGCAACATAACTTGCCCTTCTATGGGATCCTTGATCAGAGGATCTAAAAGTGCTTCACAAACACTGATTAATGAGGAGGTAAGCATTATTTATAGCCATTGCACAAATGGGGTAAATAGGAGACTACATTGTCCTAAATCATATAATGAGGCAGTGGCACATCTGAACACAGAAACCAGAAATCCTGACTACCTAGCCCATGCACTGGCCATTAGACCACACAGCTATTAATGTTTTTGTACCTCTACTACAGTCTAGCCCTATATCTGACCCATTTATTTCTCAGTTCCTACTGCTTTTTTCATTCATGAAGAATATCCTAGCATGCCTGTCTCTCTCCTTTCAAGAGATTTTTTTACATCCTCTCCCTGTTTCTCCCAGCTGATTGTAACTTATGATCAGCTGAGCAAAGTAGATGAGATGCAGCCTTCCTTCCCTGTTGGATTCTCTGCCACATCCCCTTGTAAACCAAACCAAAAGAAGTCTGGAATGGTGTGGCTTTTCTCCTCTCTACCTTTGATGTGTGCAGCAAAAACATATGGGAAGTAAATATACTATTTAATTTTGCATTTCATTATAATTGGCATGGGCTAATATTTAGCACCTGTGAATGCAGGTTCTATTCCAAGCTCTGCAACCAACTTGCTAGGTGACCTTGGGCAAATCACTTCACCTCTCTCTTTCTCCACTCCAGTTTCTTCTTCTGCATGACAGAGGTGGTAATGATACTTGTCTACCTGGCAGAGTGTTGTGAGGCTTAATTAATTAACACACAAAAGACTGAGATTCTCCAATAAAAGGTGTTGTACAGGTGCAAAGCATTATTATTTAAGTATAGAGGCTAATTTAAAAATGTAAATGAAAAATAAAGTATAACGAAAATAGAAAGCTGATCTTACAGAGCTTATACAGTGCATAGAAGCAGTCAGATAAGATGATAAATCTACTTGGTTCTCTCTAATGTAAGAACACTAGATACTGGATCACATGGGACCTGTTTTTCTAATAATTCCATAACAGAAGCCCTAATGAGATATAATATGAACTAGATGAGATTATATCAAGCCCTTGCACATTCAGAATTTTATAAATACAAGTCTTCATATAATGCATATGTGCAACATCACTTACTTAACACTGCAATAGAGACTGTAGCTTTGAAATTCCTGAATTTTGTTGTTTACAGTCCCAATTCAAGTGGTGTGTTATTACCCAAAGTTTTTGGCTTTTTATTATTATTAAAGAAAGAGTGGGAGACAAGGAATTGGGTGTTTATTGAACATTTATGTTAAATGATGTGATAAAGGTCTAACTATTTTCATTTGAGTGTTGTAAAATGGAAGAATTTTAGTGTTATGTTATGATAGGCATGAGTAAGCCCCATTGCAGCAGTGGAGATAGGTCTATAGGTTTTGCATCTGTTGTTCTGGCAGGAGCAGGTGCTGGTTTGAGTTGGTGAGTCCTGGTCTGCCGGAGCTTGCTTCTGATGATGAGCTTGGCAAGGTTGGAGGGGTTGTTTGAAGGCCAGAAGAGGGGATTTGGGAAACATTTATTTCAGCATGTGGTCCTCATTGAGTATGGTTTATAATTGTTTAATTATATCCTGTATGGGTTCAAGTGTGGGGTGGTAGGTAAAAACAAGGGATGTGCGGTCAGGTTTTATTTTTTTTCCCTGTATTGAAGCAGGTTCTCTCGCTAGCACTTGAGATCAATGAGGTGATCTACTCTGGTGGTGTATCCTGGTTTGGTGAAGGTGGTTGTAAGTGAATTAGGGGATGCAGCCCAGACTTTCTCCTCAGGGCATACTCTGTGGTATCTGAGTGCCTGGCTGTAGATAACAGATTTCTTGGTGTGTTTGGGGTGGTTACTAGATCTGTGATGATCCATAGGTTTCTTCTATATAGTTGTCTGTAGGGTTCCATTGTTGAAACAGATTGTGGTGTCCAGGAAGTTGATGCTGGTGTGGGAGTCTTCTAGAGCAGTGTTTCTCAACCTTTTTGATACCAGGGACTGGCTTGCTGCCTTCCTGTGTCAGAGATATCTCAGGGACCCGCTCCTGTTCACAGACTGGGCGTTGAGAAACACTGTTCTACAGGGAGTTTGATGGATGGGAGGTGGTTGTTGAAGTTGTGGTGGAAATCTATGAGGGAGTTTAGGTCATCTGTTCCAGAGGATGAAAATATCATTGATGTATCTCAGGTATATCATTGGTTTCATGGTGAATTTGTCCAGAAATTCTTCCTCAAGGTAGCCCACAAAGTTGTTGGTATATTGGGGAGCCATCCTAGTACCCATCCAATGGTTTGGGCAAAGTGTTTGTTGTTGAATGTAAAATTATTATGGATGAGGATGAAATGGATGAGTTTAGCAATTGTTTTTGGGGTGGATATCTGAGTGTTGTCCATTGTCTTGTAGATATTTGAGGCAGGCAGCGATGCTGCCATTGGGAGGGATGTTGGGGTATAGGGAGGTGACATCCATGGTGGCAAGGACAGTATTCTGAGGGAGGTTGTTAATCTTGCAGAGTTTCTGGAGAAAGTCAGTTGTGTCCTGTGGGACCTTCTCAAGAAAGTGGATAGATGTGATGGTGATATTATCACCATTTTCATTGAGAAATACCACAAGAGGAAGCCAAAAAAGATAACGAGAGATTGCACAATTAGAGGTAGTAGTTGGTCATTGGTTCTCTGGGTTTCAGTGTGTGGGGGGGGGGAGAGGGGGACACACACTCATGGAGCTTACATATAGTAGCTGTTTTAAGAGGCTGCTGCTCCTTCTGCAGAAGGTGGAGAAGGCAGAAGCAGTTTTCTCCTGCAATGCTGCCAGGGTTGAAGCTGGAGGCATGGGATTGTGGTTTTAAATGCACCTTAAACTATTAAATATTAGTAAAGGGTTTAAAATATTTAATTGCAAAATAAAGGATATTTTGATTTTAAATGGAGTCTAGTGATTCTTGGAATTTTAGTAACTATACATTTTTGCATCTTTCTAATGAGTCGATTGTGACTTAACCATGACAAGCCATAATCAGCATTGTACTTCCTGCCCCATGACTCAGATCTGAAAAGTGGGGCACAAAAAAATCTCTGTTAGTTGGTAAAACAAAGAGCAATGTTTAGTTCTCTCAGAACTGCAGGGATCTGTGTTTGAATGATGAAGCGAAGGAGCATTTTTGCAAACAGTGCCACCACCTGGAAAAAATACTTTAACACAGCAAAAAGGTCCAAGCCTGGAGCTTCCTAAGATAAGACCAGGTTCCTCATTTGATTTCTAGGACAGTTTGGTATGCAGACCAGATAGTCAAGCTTAGGCATTTGGGTTTTCCGGACAAGACTTGGACATGTCCACTTACCTCACTGGACTCTAGGTGGTTTGAGGTTGCTCCTTGAGGTGTTTCAGCAGAAGGTGGATATAGTGAATACTACAAGCCGGAGATTCAGAACACCCTATGCTCTAGGGTAGGCCGAAGGGAGACAAGACACAGCACCGTTGGGCTGGAACACAAGGCTGGGGCTCAGGAAGAGAATTACCCTGTAACATGTTAACAGGTGAGACTGGGCTTTCGGGACACTTGGAAACCATAATGGGTTAGAGCAGGACTCTGGCTTGAGAAGAAGCCTGGCAGGCATGGCACCTCTGAGACGGAGTTCCAAGCAGACCAAGTGCCACGGAAAACTACAGCATGAGATGGGGATTTGGAGCTCCCTGGCTGCTGTGACACGCGGCAGGACAGTAGGGCAGAGAGGGGCCTAAGGAAACATGTCTAGTGGGAGGAGGAGGAGGCCAGGACTCAGGGAAGCCTAAGGGCCCTAGATGGGTAGGTAGGTGAAAGGGAGACTGGGGCTTAGCTCGGCCTGAAGACCTGGGGGGTGGATAGAGAGGCTGTAAGTTCAGCATGGCCTAGGGACCTGGCAGGCCAATGGGCTGAGAGGGTGAGGCTGGGGCTGCCCAGGAGCCTGGCTGGAGGAGAGCACACAGGAAGGGAGGCATTGGTTTGCACCGCGCCGCCCAGCGGGGCTGCCACTTATCAACTCCTCTTATAGTCTAGCATGGGCCGCCGGCCCTCCTTGAACAAACTACAACTCCCAGCAGGCGCAGCGGCGCTCCAACCCCCGCCCCTCTTGACGCATCTGCGGGCAGATTGGTTCAAACCGCCCGCCGAGCTGAGAATCTCTTTGGTCGGGGCTGTTGTCACTCCGAGCGCGGGCAGATAGACGTTATAGGCGGGGGAAGGGGGATTCTAGAAGCGAAGCCGCGCTGTTTGCGTGGCGTAAGGGCTGCCGCGGGGAAGGAGTGGTGGCGTAGTTAGCGTGGCGCAGGCGCAGTGCTGGGGGAGTTTACTGAGCCCCAGACAGCTGGAGGAGATAAACAGAGGAGGGGGCTGGGGAGGGACCGAGTCCCAGCCAGCCTGGGGCTGCGGAGCATGGCGAGGGGCTAGGGCGGCCAGCCCCACCCGCCGAGGGAGCCTCCTGTCCGGGCCCAGGGCCGGGCTGTCCCCTGCATGGATGGAGCCTCTCAACTTCCACTCCCTGCGGAGCGTGCGCGCTGAGGAGGCCTGACAGGTAACTGCCCCCTCCCCCCCCACTGTACCCCTGGCTCTGCACCCCCCCCCGGCTAGGTAACTGCCCCTCCCCTCCCCCACTACACCCCCGGCCTGCCGCCCCCTCCCCTCCCCAGGTAACTGCCCCCTTCCCCCCCCCCACTACACCCCCGGCCTGCCGCCCCCTCCCCTCCCCAGGTAACTGCCCCCTTCCCCCCCCCCACTACACCCCCGGCCTGCCGCCCCCTCCCCTCCCCAGGTAACTGCCCCCTTCCCCCCCCCGCCACTGTACCCCTGGCTCTGCACACCCCCCCGGCTAGGTAACTGCCCCTTCCCTCCCCCACTACACCTCCGGCCTTTTCCCGCCCCCTTCCCCTGCCCGGTAACTGCCCCCCACCACCACTGTACCCCTGGCTCTGCACCCCCCCCCGGCTAGGTAACTGCTCCTCCCCTCCCCCACTACACCCCCGGCCTGCCGCCCCCTCCCCTCCCCAGGTAACTGCCCCCTTCCCCCCCCCCACTACACCCCCGGCCTGCCGCCCCCTCCCCTCCCCAGGTAACTGCCCCCTTCCCCCCCCCGCCACTGTACCCCTGGCTCTGCACACCCCCCCGGCTAGGTAACTGCCCCTCCCCTCCCCCACTACACCCCTGCCCTGTCCCGCCCCCTCCCCAGGTAACTGCCCCCCACCACCACTGTACCCCTGGCTCTGCACACCCCCCCGGCTAGGTAACTGCCCCTCTCCTCCCCCACTACACCCCCGGCCTGTCCCGCCCCCTCCCCCCACCCGGTAACTCCCCCCCCGGGCTAGGTAACTGCCCCTCCCCTGCCCTGTCCTCCCCCCTCCCCCGCCAGGTAACTGCCCCCCACCACCACTGTACCCCTGGCTCTGCACCCCCCCCCCCCGGCTAGGTAACTGCCCCTCCCCTCCCCCACTACACCCCCGGCCTGCTGCCCCCTCCCCTCCCCAGGTAACTGCCCCCTTCCCCCCCCCGCCACTGTACCCCTGGCTCTGCACAACCCCCCCGGCTACGTAACTGACCCTTCCCTCCCCCACTACACCCCTGCCCTGTCCCGCCCCCTTCCCTCACCCGGTAACTGCCCCCCCCCGCCACTGTACCCCTGGCTCTGCACACCCCCCCGGCTAGGTAACTGCCCCTCCCCTCCCCCACTACACCCCTGCCCTGTCCCTCCCCCCCCCCCCACCCGGTAACTCCCCCCCCCGGGCTAGGTAACTGCCCCTCCCCTGCCCTGTCCTCCCCCCTCCCCCGCCAGGTAACTGCCCCCCACCACCACTGTACCCCTGGCTCTGCACCCCCCCCCCCCCGGCTAGGTAACTGCCCCTCCCCTCCCCCACTACACCCCTGCCCTGTCCTCCCCCCTCCCCCGCCAGGTAACTGCCCCCCACCACCACTGTACCCCTGCCCTGTCCTCCCCCTCCCCCGCCAGGTAACTGCCCCCCGCCTGCCACTATACCACTGGCCCTGTGCGCCCCCCCCCCCCCCCCCGCTAGGTAACTGCCCCTCCCCTCCCCCACTACACCCCTGCCCTGTCCCGCCCCCTTCCCTCACCCGGTAACTGCCCCCCCCCGCCACTGTACCCCTGGCTCTGCACACACACCCCGGCTAGGTAACTGACCCTTCCCTCCCCCACTACACCCTCGGCCTGTCCCGCCCCCTCCCCCCACCTGGTAACTGCCCCCCCGCCACTGTACCCCTGGCTCTGCACCCCCCCCCCAGGCTAGGTAACTGCCCCGCCCCTCCCCCACTACACCCCTGCCCTGTCCTGCCCCCTCCCCCCACCAGGTAACTGCCCCCGCCAGGTAACTGCCCCCCCACCACTATACCCCTGGCTCTGCACCCCCCCCCAGCTCGGTAACTGCCCCTCCCCTCCCCCACTACACCCCTTACCTTGTCCTGCCACTATACCCCTGTCATCCCCCCCGCTATACCCCTGTCCCCCCGCACTAGGTAACTGCCCCTCCCCTGTCACTATATCCCTGTCCCCTCCCCCACTACACCCCTGATCCTGGCCCTACCCCCCTGCTAGGTAACTGTCCCTTCCCCCATTACATCCCTGGCCCTGCCCTCTTCCAATAAACTGCCCCCCCTGCTATGCACTGCCCCCCCTCACCAGGCAATTACCCCCACTACACCCCTGGTCTTGGCCTCATTCCTCTCCCCCACTACACCCCTGGTCCTAGCAGGTAACTGCCCCCTTTCTCTGCCACGACACCCTCTGCCCCCCCCCCCCCGGCCCTCCTCCCCTGGTGAGGTAACTGGCCCCCAGCCCTGCCAGGTAACAGCCCCATCCTTCTCTTGCTATAGCCCCCTGTCCTGCCATGCAATTGCCCCCTGCCCTGACAGGTGACTGTCCCCTCTTCATATCCTCACTGCTGTATTCTCATGACAAGTAACTACCCATTCTCTTCCCTGCTACACCCCCTGCCCTACCCCTCCCAAGTAACTGCTCCTATCCCCACAGTGTCACTCCATTCTCCTGCCCCCAACAGGTAACTGTCCCTCTGCCTCCCCTCCCTCTGCATGTCTGCCTGCCCTTTGCATACCTACTGCTCTTGTGTGCCCCCTGGCAGGTAATTGCTTATCCACTCCCTTAAATAACTGCTTCCCTCCCTGGCTGTGCCCCACCTCCCACCCCAATGCCTTCCCTGTTCTCCCCACTTTCTTCTCCATCCCTATCTGGTAACTTTCCTCTCTCCCCTTGCCCTGACATATCTCCCATAGACACCTGCACAGCTTCCTCTCCCTTGACAGGTGATGTGCTGCTCTCCCTCCTCCTGACTCCCAGCCCAGTGACTGTCCCCTCCCTTGTTCCTCCCAGGTGTCTAGGGCTAGTCCGTAGAGACACCCATCTCTGGACAGTTGGGTTTGAAGACCTAGTACAAGTCTGAGTTTGTTTTAAAAACAAAACAAAGATCCTCCACTAACACTGCCCCAATCAAGCTGATCCCTCTGAGATGTCACATGCAGGATTTTAGGAGCAGAGCCCTGGGACACGACCTGAACCCGATGGGACCCAACTGCAAGTGTTGGGGTCAGGTCAGGTGGGAAAAGAACAAGATTGGTTTGGGTTAGATTCGCTTTCTTCCTCCTCCCCATAGGGTCAGTGTGATGGCAGCTCCATGCACCGGTGGCAGCCTTTCTGTTGTCCACCATCCCCAGCTGCACTATGTGTGTTGCAGATTAAGTGGGCCAAGGAGTGGCAGGGCCTCTCACTCTGCAGTGCACACATAGCAGGCAGTGGTGGATGGGGAATTGGGCATGCAGCCACCTGCACATAAAACTGCCCTGCTGACCCCATGGGCAAGAGGGGGTGATGGCAGCTGTGGCGTTGGCTCACCTTTGGTAGGAAGGGTCAAGGTAGGGTCAAAAAACTACTCGACCCTCTCTGGTTTGGGTTGGGCCTAAAAATTAGGCCCGAGCAGATTTCTAGAGGTTATTTTACTTCTGTGTTCGGCACTGATGGGACTGCTGCTGGAATCCTGTGTCTAAGTTCTGATGTCCACCATTCAAGAAGGATGTTGATCAGTTAGAGAGAATTCCAAGAAGAGCCCCAACATGATTAAAGGATTGGGAAACATGCCTCGTAGTGGCAGGCTCAAGGAGCTCCATCTAGTTAACTTTCTCTTTAAACTAAGACGTGGTTAGATCTCTGTAAGTACCTGCTTGGGGGACAAATATTGATAATGGGCTCTACAGTCTATCGGACAAAGGTATATCAAGAGCCAAGGGCTGGAAGGTGAAGCTAGACAAATTCAGATAGGAAATGAGGCATACATTTTTAACAGTGAGAGTAATTGACCATTGAAGCAATTTACCGCTGGTTGTGGTGGATTCTCAGTCACTGGCAACTTTTAAACCAAGACTGGATGTTTTCTTAAGATATGTGTTCTAGCTCAAAAGGAATTACTTTGAGGGAGTTCTGTGGCCTGTGTTATGCAGGAGATCGGACCAGATGGGCACGATGGTTCCTCCTGGCCTTGGAATTGATAAACTGTGCCTGGGGGTTGCCAGGCCTTTGTTGCTCCTGCTGTTGGACCCCTTCCTCTGCCAGGCCAATGAGCCACTTGCACCTACGGGTTGTTGTGCTGCTTATTCTCCCCTCTCACCCCAAGAGGGTGATTATGCCAGTTCAGAGATGAGTGGCCATGGAAGGGTACAATTTAGAGCAAGTTTGCAGTATTGCTGCCCATGCTGTATCTGTGTGGGTTAGCTTCATTCTGGGCACATCTCCCCAGTGGCAGAAAGCTAAGAACCCCTCCATGTTGTGAGCTGGTGCTGCCAAATCCCTAGCTGTTTTCCCACCTGCCTCAATCCCATTCTAACCAGCCTCTTTCGCTGATGGCCCAGATAGGTGAAGTGTTAGATAGCAGCTCTGTCCCCTTCTCTCTTTCCCCTTATCCCTAGGGGTTGACTGCTGCTGACAGCACCTCGTGCTGTGTTTCTGCCCCCCGCTAGCTTATTTCCCCTACCTTTCAAAGTCTCGTAAAAAGGGAATCTTATCAAGGAGCAATGACCTTGTGGTAGGCATGGGGGAAAGAGGTGGGTGGAGCTAGTGTGTTGGTGAGTACTGTACCAGTTTGTGTTGGATGGGTGAAAATAGTTTGTGTGAGGGGGAAGGTCATGAAAGTTTTTCCTTGAGATAAATCATATTTCTGAAAGGACCACGGAGAGGAAGAAATCAAAAAATGACTGTGTGTGTGTGGCCTTGGATTTACAGTCTGAGAACCCTGAATTATGTCCAAAAGGTTTGGGATTAGATCCCTCATTTAATGACAACCTCTGTGGTTTCCGAGTGGACTCCTATTCACTTGGCATTGGCATAACTTTTTTGAAGAGTAACTGATACCAGATTTTAACTTTGAAATACAAAAACTGTCAAGCTCACAGGAAACTTTTGTATAAGAGTGGTGTGGGTGATTTTGGGGGAGGAAAGCTAGTTAGTGGGTTAAACTAAATCTGCTGTTCATACAAAAATCTAGTAGGACTCAGATTAAAAAACAGATCAAGGACTACAGCTATCTGCATTTTGACTGTAGTGACTTCCTGCTGTTGGGAACAGTTGGAGTTGACCAAGAAGGCACAGAGTGTTGGGTGAACTAGTCTGGTAAATCTTGTAACTCTTTTGTGGAGTGCTTTGGGAGTGTCTTTCCAGGAAACTGCTGCTGTTGAAACTGCTGCTGTCTGTGCTCCTGAAGTATTGTAACTCCACAAACATTAACTGACAGGCTGGTGAAGCCAAAGCCCGTAGGATTCTGCAGATCATTAACTTTGGGCTGCAAACTTTAAGAGATCAAACATTGCAAAGTGTCAGCTGCCTTTTTTAGACCTTGTCTGTTGTGGAGCATCACTTGCGCAGGATTGTTCTGTTATGAATTATGAAAAAGTGCTACAGAGGATGGGGAAGTTGGGGTGCAGGTGGGGAAGAGTGTAAGGATAAAATCCCATCTGCAGTATTTCCAGACTTTGTGGAACGGTGAGCAGCAGGTAATTAAAGGAAAAATCTGTTCTGGATTAACTGAGTTGATCATAAGGACAACTGCATGAGGTTTGTATGGGAAAGATGTTCCAATGTGGCTTAATACCCTGGCTTGTTTCTATTGCTTTAGTTTTTTAGTAGTACAAGAGTTCAATGTTGCATGTACCCAGAGTGAAGTTACCCCCAGCACAGATATTGCATTGGTAGTAATAGTATAAGTTTACCCTAGAATGTGGCACAATGGTAGGGAGCAATCCTCTCTTCCCAAGAGATGCCAATGCCTGCTCGGGGGCAATAGGTTACAAATGCATTTGCCCCTTTGTCTCTCTGAGACTACAAACAGGGAGGGGAGATTCTGATGATGATTTTGTGACATGGATACTCTACTAGGAACAGATCTGGAACACACCCACTTGTTTTGCACAAACCATAGAAAAGCCAAAGGTGACTTAATTCTCCATTGTCACTGGTTTGAATCCAGCCCAGGTCCTGAAGGTGAGAAGGCTCTGTCTCACTACTAATCCCTTGACATACCCAGTCCCCCTACCTCATAGCAGAAAAAATGTCTTCTTTTAGAGGGGAGAGGTCAGGAAAACAGAGGAGATCAGACTTTCTGATCTGTCTCTGACAGATGCTAATATTGAACTGAACCTTAAGGTAACAAAATAATTCAGTTAGTGCTTTCTCTCTCGGTGGAGGATGCTATATGGAGTGTAGGGAAAGAAACAAAGTGAACGAAGAGATGGGGATGAAAAAGGATTCCTAGTAAAGGAAAGAAAATGGTAGAAACTAGTTGGAGTCGCAGGTGGGGTGAAGAAAAATGTGGTTGTATTAAGCCAAGCCTTGTAAAAGTAGGTCCGATGCACCTTATAGTTCTGTATGTTAGCTGGCTTCCAAGGCATGGCCCACGGTTCTTCCATAAGGTATTGGGTCCCACTGTAGTTCCTGGAGCACCTTGGTTTTTCCTGCAAAGTCTCTGTCCCATCTGAGTTTTTTAGCCTGATCTGGGTCATAGCTTGAGATGCTGTAGCTGCAGACTGCGGTGGGGTATTATTATGCTGGGGACATTCAAGAAACTCCGACAAAATACTCCCAGCTATATGGTACAGAACTATATATAAAATAAACAAAATTAAACCAGCTTGCTCTTAAACAGATTCCAGCCGGGGTGGCGCAAAACATGCTTTTTTATGAGCCACGAGACCCGATGCTAGAGAAACATACATTGACTGATACATTCTGTTGGGGGTAACGAATGTGCATGCCCTTTTGTGGGACATCCAGTAACCATTTGGCCAAGAATAATTAGAAGCCCTTAGATGTACTTCCCAGGAGATCCATAAGGTTTAAAAGCCTTAATCTAAACTTTATTTTGGGATCTGTTTCTAAATTAATCAGGGACTATTATCTTTAAATCTTAAGAGTAAGATAGCATGGCTTGCAGACTGGCACTCTGGTTTATTAATAATGAGCACTTGTATAGTGCTCATTATCTGCAAAGCACTTTAAACACTAACTAGCCCATGCAACACTCTTGTGGGTTAGGTAAGTATCAAACATATGGCGAAAGTGAGGCAGAGATTGTGATTTGTGGATGATGTCAAATTGCGGGTTGTGGGGTTTCTTTTACTTGAAGGAGAGGCTCAGAATTCAAAACTACCTTGACAAATTGGAGAACTGGTCTGAAATCAACAACATGAAATGTAATAAAGACAAGTGCAAAGTACTATGCTTAGGAAGGAAAAAATCAAATACACAATTACAAAATGGGCAATAGCCGGCAAGGCAGTAGTAGTGCTGTAAAGGATCTGGGGGCTATAGTGGATCACAGATCGAATGACTCAACAATGATGCAGTTGCGGAAAAGGCTAATATTCTGGGGTGTATTAAAAGGAGTGTTGTATGTAAGACATGGTGGGTAATTGTCCTGCTCTATTGACACTGGTGAGGGCTCAACTGGAATATTTTGTCCAGTTCTGAGCGCTGCCACCCTTTAAGAAAGATGTGGATAAATTGGAGGGAGTCCAGAAGAGATCAACAAAAATGATAAAAGGTTTAGAGAACCTGACCTATGAAGAAAGGTTTAAAAAAAACTAGACATGTTTAGTCTTGAGGAAAAAATGGGGGAAGGGGGAACCTGATAAGTCTTCAAATATATTAAGGGCTGTTACAAAGAGGATGATGGTCAATTGTTCTCCATATCCACTGAAGGTAGGACAGGAAGTATTCGGCTTAATCTGTCGCAAGGGAAATTTAGGTAAGATGTTAAGAAAAACTTTCAAACTATAATGGTAGTTAAGCTCTGGAGTAGGCTTCCAAGGGAGGTTGTGGAATCCCCACGGTTTTTTAGAACAGGTTAGACAAACACCTTTGAGAGATGATCTAGGTGTCCTTGGTCCTGCCTCAGTACAGTACTGGGGGCTGGACTAGATGACCCCTCGAGGTCTCTTCCAGTCCTAACTTTCTTTGACTTTCCCAGGGCTACAAACCATGCTTGATTTAGGATTAGAAATTGGGAGTTCCTGGTTCCCAGTCCCCTTCTCAAATCAATAGCTGATCATTCAGGGCCTGCAGTCCAACTGGATAGATGTTAAGTTTAAAATAAGTTCGCTTGAAGGATTTAGGATCTTGCAGGCTTGGTTCATTGCTCAACAGGTCTTCAGAAGGGGTAGATGAAGAAAGCAAAAAGCAATTTTTCAAACTTTATCTCCAAACCACCACCACTTCCAAGACACACAGACTTACAAAATTCTTCCAGACCAGTGTTTAAAATCTTATAAAATTCAGAATCAAGACCAAATTCTTACTAGGCAAAAGTAAACTGCTTACTCTCATGCTTTCCAGCTTGACCGTTTTGTCCCAAGCCATTCCCCTCTTGCTCTTGTATCAGCCAAATGTCCTTTCCGGGATAAGGGGCATGGGCGGGGGTATTTAATAGAACTGCAAATTGTTCCGTTATAGACTTGTGCAGTGGTTATAGTGACATTAAGTTGGGACAGTCCTTAGCAAAGACACGTATCTTGTTGTAAAAGTAACTTACCCATTTCCCTTTTTTTTTTTTTTTTTTTTTTTGACGTTTAGTACTGATGATACACAGGATTGGCAGACCTGAAGGCAGAAATTCTTCATATCGCTGCAGAACAGGTACAGCATGGGAAGCAGTGGGGCTTTTATGTGCCCTGTCCCACTAATATTCCTAAATCATGCCCTGGAATGACCACCAGTACAGGCAAAAGGGTAGCTGAGCCCTGTTGACTGCTCTGAGAATCCTAACAAAAGGCTTCACTGGCCGTTATGTGGATGCTTATCCACTGAAAGCAAAACTATGACATCCCAAACGAGCTACCGAACAGCTGGCCAGCTGAGCATAACACCGTTCTGGTTACAGCAAAACTGAGCTGAGTTTGAATGGTCAAATGAGTTGAGAAGCTCCATATCTCATTACTCAATCCCGAAAGCTGGCCACTCTCACAAAAATAGCAAACAACTGGCTTGTCTCTGTGCTCCTTCAGCGAACTGGTAGTTCAGAATGTTCAAAATTGTGGGAGGGTGGGGGGAAGATTTACTCCGAAATGGAACTTTCTAAGAGACTGTAAATCCCTTGGATCACTATTAACAAGCTGCAGAATTTGGGAAGTCCCCTACTCTTGGCTAAATGCCAGTTTGTGGTGTTCTATGTGAAGAAGGAGGGAAATCTGCATTTTTATGAATATTTTTGTGTACTTCAGCTTACCTGCTTGGCATTCCGACTGACCACATAGAGTGAAGGGGTTATTAGAACAAGCAGGAAACAATACAATGACTAGAGATAAGATATAGATTCCCAAGGCTGGAGCCAGCACTGGGCATGGAGACGTTGATACCGACCCACAGGCTGGGTGGCCCACTAAAGTGAGTCAGGGGGTGGAGGTGGCACTTCCTCTCTGAGCCCCACCGAACATTCCTCCACGCCCCCCATGGAGGGTATGCCTCACAGTTTGAAAACTGTTGGTATAATATGACCTCCTGTGTAACACAGGCCGTAGAACTTCCCCAAAATAATTCCTAGAGCAGATCTTTTAGAAAAACATCCAGTCTTGATTTTAAAATGGTCCATGATGGAGAATCCACTATGACCCTTGGTAAGTTGTTCCAGTTCTTAATTACCTTCACTGTTAAAAATGTATGCCTTCTTTCCTGTCTGAATCACTTCACCTTCCAGACATTGGGCTGTATTATACCTCTCTCTGCTATCCCCTCGGAGGGGGGGGGGGGGGAAGGGGGGAATGCTTCAAGGATCCTTTAGAGAACTATGGGTGGGCTATTAATTTGGAAGTGCTTACATGCCTGACTCCAGCCAGGTAACAGGCTTATTTTTCCAGGTCTGGGGTCTTAAGATCAGAAGGACATGAAACTGTTAAAAATCCCTGTCTAGAGAGGAAAAGGGAAGTGCGGGGAGTGATCAGTAACTGCTTAGGGGGAAACGGGGATCAGTCCTGGGTCTGGTTCTGTTTAATATCTTAATCAATTATTTAGATTATAAGTGTACTCTCTATACCATTAAGTTTGTGGGTGATACCAAGCTGGGAGGGGTGACAAGTGCTTTTGAGGATAGGATTAAAATTCAAAATGGTCTGAAGTAAATAGGATGAAATTCAATAAAGACAAATGCAAAGTACTCCACGTAGGAAGGAACAATTAATTGCACACATACAAAATGGGAAATGACTGCCTAGGAAAGAATACTGCAGAAAGGGGTCTGGGGGATATAGCAGTTTGCAAGCTAAATTAGTCAACAGTGTAACACTGCAAAAAAAGTGAACATCATTCTGGGATGGATTAGCAGGAGTCTTGTAAGCAAGACACAAGAAGTAATTCTTCCACTTTACTCTGTGCTGATAAGGCCTCTCCTGAAATGTGGTGTCCAAGACTGGACACAATAGTCCAGTTAAGATTGACAAATTGGAGAAAGTCCAGAGGAGAGCAACAAAAATGATTAAAGGTCTAAAAAAATTGAAAAACATTGGGTTTGTTTTGTCTGGCGAAAGACTGAGGGGACACAAGTTTTCAAAAAAGGTTGTTACAAGGAGGAGGGAGAAAAATTGTTCTCTTTAACCTCTGAGGATAAGACAAGAAGCAATGGACTTTTAAATTGCAGCAAGGGCAATTCAGATTGGACATTAGGAAAAACTTTCTGACAGAGTGGTTAAACACTGGAATAAATTGCCTAGTGAGGCTGTGGAATCTCCATCATTGGAGATTTTTAAGAGCAGGTTAGACAAACACCTGTCAGGGATGGTCTAGATAATACAGGGGACTGGACTAGAAGACCTTGCGAGGTCTCTTCCAGTCAAACACTTCTGATTCTATGAAAGCCTTACATGGGGAGAGACTGAGAGGCAGAGAATGCAACAGGGGCAGTCGGTCTGAGACAGGCCTTGCGGCATTTCTGAGGCAGCCAGGCTCGCCTATGTTTTTGAAGAAGTGATAAGATTTAGGCAAGACCCAGGTGTGTAGACCTCTTGGGATTCTAACCCTTTTATCTACGTGCTATGTACATTGGGGTGAATGGACCATATGTTTGTTTAGAAAAAAGTGCTTCAAAACCACTCTATCTACTACTGGTCACAGGTTCATGGAGGTCAGTGTCTTGTAGATGCCAAATCCAGTTGGGTCCGTCATGTTACAGCTGTTGGAAATGAGATCTGATGCCCTGGGAAGAGTTGTAGAACCATGGGGCTCTCACCAGAGGCAGGGGAAGGTAATTAGTGAAGGGGTGCACTCATGAGGGACTGCAAAGGGGTACAGAGTACTGACCGTACACTGGGAATAGGGGGTTTTGTAGCATGGCAAGGCAGTGTAAAGTTGAGTAAACCATGGAGATTGACTCTGGAAGAAGTGCAGGTAGAGACCCGTTGCTTGGGAAGATTGCCTGCGGAGGTACTGTGGGAAAGATCACAGATAAAGCTTACTGCTGAAAAGTCAGTCTGTCAAAACTTGAAGCTCCCTTCCCCGAGAAGTCAGTAGAAATTCTCTTATCTTCACTCCAAGTGTAGCAGAAAAGTGACTGACTGGAAACAGTCTTTACTGGTTTCTCTGACAAAGTAGCTTGTTTTGCACATTGATGTCTTTCATCCAGGACTGGCCTGGGGCACAAGTAATGGTTTGGTGCCCTGTGCTTCTGGGGGCCCTGCAGTTCTGTGTCTGCCTCTGAGTTGCTGAGTCAGGCTGATCTCCCTTGCCCAGTGTTGGGCATAGAAGGGGAGGTAGGAGCCAACTCCCCATCCCCATTCCGTACAAAGTATCTGGAATGGAGTGTGACAATCTTTTTTGTTGCCACTGGGTTTGCTGCTGGGCTAACCATAGAAGATGATGTTATATTCCCTTATGGAATTTATCAATATTGTTGATAAACTGGCCTGGATAACCAGAGGTTAGTTAATAAATCTGATATTTCTAACCTTGAGGTAAGATGATTAAACTATTGATGACTTGTATGCATTCACAATGCTGCCTTTTAACACTGAGTCTGGGAGGTGGGATTAATATGGGTAATGTTAAGATCACTTAAAAATGTAAGGTCTCTAAATGGGCATACACACCAGCTTTCTGGTATCACTTCATGTGTCAACAAAATCTGGATTGAGTGTGCATGTGTAGTGGCAAATTGACTGCCTAGGCTCAGCAAAGGCCCAGTAGCACTGGCCATACCGAGATACAGTACAGACATGTTGTCCAAACGCCCCTCTTCTCATCCTGATCTGCAGCACCTTCTGCTTTCAAGCCCTGAACTTTTGATGTGCAGAATTTACTAAATTTTGTTTTAAGATGTGTGCAAAGAGGTAAGAATAAGACAATAACATTCATTGTCTCTCCTGATCTATTCTAGGAATTGGTCCCAGGCTTCTGGGGTGACAGGCTATCCCACCTTGTTTCTTCTTCTCTCCACAACCCCACTCACCAAGACCTATTTATTTGATCAACGACTCCTACACTCTGCTAAAAAAGTTCACGTTTAGGAGTTCTAACATTCCCTGTTATGCCTGAATTTCAATTTCTGCTTAGCATTTCCTGATTCTTCCAGGTTTAAATAAGATCCTTAATGTTGCCATTATTTGGAGTTGTATACGGTGAGCAAGCTAGATTAGTACTCATGAACTCTAGTTAAAGAGAATGTCACCTTTAGTTCTGGTACCCTGTAACATAGAATGTATATTAAAACCTGAACTTTCAAAGCTGGGTTTAGAAATATTGAAACAGTGACAAGTACAGCATCCTTAGTAATTGAATGAGGTTACCCTCACTGGGAGCTGATGTTTTATTTATACTCCATCAGCTGAACCTCCTGTTGGGAACAGGATTGAGACACAAGAATGTATTTCACATTCCTATGCTGAGACTCAAATTTCAAAGCCTTTAGGCAAGTTGTTAATTTACTCCCTGAAAATTAACCACCTTTATTATCTTGTTTAGTTTGTTCAAAACAGATCCCTTTTTGCATTCAAAAAGTCACCATTGGACTGTCAAGGTGGCAGTGATGTCTGATCACTAATTAGCCTTTATCATATCGAAGGAACACTTAGGCTCTTCTAGTAATTTATTGTTGTTCATAATCAAATGTAGTGATAATCGGTTGCATTCTGTTGCAATTTGTTTTCCTTTTAAAATGGAGCCTCCTGGCTAGAAGCAAAAGCCTAGAAAGCATTCATATGAAAGAGCTTGTACACACTATCACTTATGTCTGTATAATGTCGCTCAGGGGTGTGGATAAGCCACCTCCCGAGTGATGTAAGTTACACAGCTTTTCCTGCCGACATAGCTACTGCCTCTCACAGAGGTGGTTTTATTATGCCGATGGAAGAGCTCCCTCCTGTCAGCATGGAGCATCTTCACCAGATGCACTGCATCGGGACAGCTGTGCCGCTGTAGTGCTTCTAGTGTAGACTAGCCCCAAAAGTCTAAGTACTCTTATTACGCTGATTGGGTTGAGGGCCGGGGGACCCAAGATTTGCATCGTTGACAGCCTCAGTACTTTCAAGGTCTCTGCTGCTGACAGGGCTTCTCTAGAAACAATTGTTCTGTCCTCTTATTGTCAGCCATCTCTCTTCTGAGTCGCTGCTTCTCATTCCTGAGCTATGTGGAGGCTCACCAGTTCTTTTTGTGAAGGGAGCTCAGCGCTGCCATTAGTTGGAGACAACACTTAGTTAGCCATGTGTCTAAATGACCTGTTAAGTCTTTCTTTCTCTGTTTGTAGGTAATTAAATGTCTCTACTGTGGATCTCCGCTTTGTTGGAATGCTTGGATGCACTGCAGCGCCTCCTATAGCTTTCTTTTGTCGGCCTCACTGTGAGAAGATGGCAAAAGTAAACATTACTCGAGACCTCATCCACAGGCAGATCAAGGTATGTGTCATCCAAGACTCTTATTTGTGGTTGGTTGGATGGGTAAGGAGAGCGTCATGTTCATGCTGGAGCAGTTTCTGTGGGAATAGTCTTCACAGAACTAATATCTGCCATACCCCCCCATCTTGCTGTGATTTTTTTGTTAGCTCTCGGAATTCACACTTGGCTGGGAAACTTTGCTGCAGGAAGTTGTGCTGTGGATTAGGTAGGAGGGCACTTTCCTTCAGAGCAGATACTGAACTAGTCCCTAAGCATAGTGTTGGGGATACTGTACTGATGGAGTTACCATCTTGGATGAAACGCAAGAGGTTCTGGTGACTTGTGATCAATTAAAATCCCTTTAGTAGATTAGAGGTGTTAACCTCTGAGTTCTGGCCAAGTTTCAGCTGTGACAATTCTATTCTTTAACTTCCTGAGCAGTTTCCTTTGAACACGTAAACTTTTTTCTTTCCTTTTAAACTGTTGTGTAGTGCTGGTATTTGTATTTCTAAGGCACTCGTGACCGGTGCCTTGGAGTTGTAGGATGGTATTTATATAGTTTGTGTCTTAAATTTATAAATGTTTGCGAGTGAATGGGATGAAACATGCAAGATTATTATAATGCCAGCACTGCCTCCTTGCTAGGTACTGAGCAGGAGGGCAGAACAGCCAATGCTCTGACTTAATGGCCCTGTGCCCACAGTGAGGAATGCAGTGGAACCTGATTGTTGGTGCCATATTGTAGGCCACTAAAGCAGTGGTTTTCAAACTTTTTTTTTTTTTTTTCTGGTGACCCAGTTGAAGAAAATTGTTGATGCTCATGACCCAGTGGAGCTGGGGATGAGGGCTTTGGGGGTGTGGGAGGGGCTCAGGGTTGGGATGTGGGGATGAGGGCTGTGGGGTGGAGCCAGGGATGAGGGGTTTGGGGTGCAGGAGGGGGCTCTGGGTTTGGACGGGCAAGGGATTGGGGCATGGGGTTGGGGTGCAGGCTTACCTCAGGCATAGGTGCCAACTCTGTGGGTGCTCTGGGGCTGGAGTACCCACAGGGAAAAATTGCACCCACCGGCAGCTCCCTGACCTGCCCAAGCTCACCGCCGCCTCCACTCCACCTCCTCCCCTGAGCATCCTGCTTCTCCCCCCTCCCTCCCAGCGCTTGCAAAACAGCTGTTTAGTGGGGCACAAGCCTGGGAGGGACGGGGGAGGAGGAGGAATGCGGAGTGCTTGGGGAAGAGGCTGGGCCAGGGTGGAGATTTGTGGAGGGATCCGGCGGAGTCAGGGTGGGGCCAGGGGCAGAGGGCGTGAGCAGTCAATGGCACAGCAGGGGTGCTAAGGCAGGAAGCCTGCCTTGTCCTGGCACTGCAGGCCACGCCGCACCCTGGAAGCGGCTAGTAGCAGGTCCAGCTCCTAAGCGGAGACATGCAAGTGCCTCCGTGTGGTTCTTGCCTGTAGGTATCGCTGCACCCCCCCCCCAAAGTCCCATTGGCCGGTTCCCAGCCAACGGGAGTGCAGAGCTAATGCTTGGGGGTGGGGGCAGCGCACAGAGCCCCAGGCCCCCCCCACCTAGGAGCCGGACCTGCTGCTGGCCGCTTCCAGGGCGCAGTGCGGTGTCTGAACAGGTAGGGACTAGCCTGCCTTAGTCAGGCAGCACCGCTGACGGGCCAGGACTTTTAACGTTCCGGTTGGCAGTGCTGACCAGTATCCCTGCGACCCAGTGCCTTGCCTTCCACGACCCAGTACTGGGTCAGGACCTGTAATTTGAAAACCACTGCACTAAAGTATACATTTGCTGCTCTGCCACACTCTCTAGACTAGAGTGTTAGGTGCCCAGTGGTTTGGCCTCAGGATACCTACAAGATTGTCTAAAGCTCCAGGCAAGGACTTCAAGTAGGATTGCCAACATCCCTGTATTATAAGGGATGTCCCTTATTTAAATAAAATACTGTCTTGTGCTGATTTAGTAGGGGACAAACACCTTTTATCCCAAATTTCAACCAGGGTAGTGTTACTGGTTGGCAACTTGCTCTGGTGCACAGGGTCACAATGCCACTCAACTTTGGCCCAGCCACCCCTCAATCATCCTTAGCAGCCCCTGGACCTCTGGGTTTCTGCTGTATTTTTGAATTGGTGTTGGCAACCCCTCTGCCCAGTTCTCCTCTTCAAGCACAATTGAACTATGCTCAACAAGGGTAGATCCCATTCGGACATGGGGGTGGAGCTTTCTCCAGGGCCGATCCAGAAGTGTGGAATGAACTTCCACAGGAATTAACCATCAGACCCTGCAACTTTCTGCTCCAAGTGCAAGGTGCTTACTTTTGCAAATATAAACAGTAATATATGTATTCTATTAAATTATCTAAAAACACATTTATTCTTGTGGGGGAGAGAGAACTATACATGACTGATGTGGATCTTGTTGCTGAACATACTTCTGGAAGGGGCTCAGATACTGTCGTGACAAGGTCTATATAAGAAGCTTAATAGTATAGAGCCTCTCTTTATTCATGACATGCAGCGTTAAGGTCATATATGATGTAACTAGGAATATACTGCCTCTGCAGTTAGCCTCCCTTCATCCAAGCCACCTACTAACCTATCTATGATCTCATTAAGGAACACAGAGAAACAATCATCCTGCATTTTCCTCCTCTTCATTTGTATTGGCACAGCACTGTGGTAACTGTTCTCTTCTCTGTGGAACAGCCTGTGCTAGTGGTACTGCAGTTGTATGCCTCCGTTCTGTTCCTCTGTCTGTGTCAGAAGGCTGTCCAGTTCAATATCCCAACTATCTCCTGTCTAGCGGTTAAAGGTCTCGGGAAGACTGAGAATAGCCTTGGAACAGTGAAAATGCAAGTGTGGATTTTGTAGTAAAATGACACTTGGTTCTTCAAAACAGGGTTGTATGAGTCATGGTAGCTTTTCTGAATAGCTCTAATCTAGTGCTTGCATTTATCCTTCAGCTGTGACGTGAAGCTTCTGGTTTTCATCCTGTTCTTGCCAAAAGATCAGGCCTCCTCCTTCAAACTATTGGGTGTATCTTTTTGGCAAAAAATATAAAAGAAGCAACCCTGTGGTTTTTGGGTTGGTTTTTTTTTTTTTTTTTTTTTTCTTTTCCCCTTGGGTCACCCTGATTCTTATCTCAGGTGTCGGACCTGTGCCTGGTATTTGGGGTTTTATCACGAATAGTGGTGAAATGATGGCTTCGCTCTCTTTCTGAACTGGAGAGTGCAAAGTACCCTGTGCATGAGTGTTCTTCACGCTGATAAGAAAACTGTGTCCTTGCCAGAGGAAAGGCATCTGGCTGGTGCCATGGCCCATTTTGGGAGGGAGGTTGTGTGTGTTTTCAATGTTCGGGCTATGGGAGTGTTCTGTGCTTGCGGTAGTAAGTGTGGTGGTTTTCCTTCACATAGGAGAAGGGCGCCCTCAGCTTTGAGCGGCACTATCATGTCACTGACCCATTCATCCGACGCCTGGGCCTAGAAGCAGAGTTGCAGGTAAGTGAGCAGTGCAAGAAGAACTAAACTACCTACCTGTTCCACATTAAACTGCATAACACACCTGTCTGAGCTCCATAGACTTCTACACTCTCTTAAGAGCACTGGTTTGTCTCCTCAACGTGAGGCGTTTCTAGCACTAGGCTAGAGCCAGGAACCATGTAGTAAGTTCGTGTATATGACTCTACTAATGCACCTTACAACATCGCTGTCTTGTACCCGGGACAGGCACTAAGCCTGGTCATAGTTGTTTTTGACATAGGCAAACCTCTCCTAGTTAAGTCTGATGGCCTGACTTCTTCCTATGACATTTGTGACTGCAGTAAGTGCCTTAGAAACCAATAAATGAATTGTCACACTGCAGTCTGATGCTCCTGAAACAGATTACAAATCTTTGAGAGTTTGTCTTCCCATTGGTACAAATTCAGTTTTTTCCTCCTACACCCCTCTTCAACTCCATCTTCCTCTCCTCCCTAAATTTCCCCTCCCTGCAACCTCCCGAAACGCTGATTAGGCACTTCAGCCATGCCTTTTGTAGTCCTTTGTTAGAGAGGCTGGAAGTATATTGCACATTCACCCAAATGCAAGATGCGCTTTCATTACCTCCCTTTGAGAAACATCTTCCCTGCATCCCCCAAGGATCTGTGCACACGATTCTCCGCCTAGCCAAGAGCTTTTGAAACAAAGTCACCTTTCCTTGTGTGCAGCAGTATCTCTGCATTCGCCTTTAAGGCTGAGCTGCTATTGTATCCTGTTGTAAATTATTCTTTTTCCCAACAAGCTAGAGCATGCCTTTCTTTCCTGGAGGTGCCTATCTGAGGTGTGGGTAGGGGTGTCTGAAATGGAAAGCTGTTTATATTAGAACCAGTTGTGTGGGGGTGCTTGCTGTGTCCTTGTCTCATAAGAGTCCTTGATAAGTCTGCAGTTTGTGTAACATTCTCTTCCCTTCTTTGCTCAGGGTCACTCTGGATGCGTCAACTGTCTAGAATGGAATGAGAAAGGAGAGTAAGTATGGGTCTCGATTCAGGGATGAACAAACTGATAGCCCAAGCTCCCCCGTGAGTGGGCTGAGGCTCATCTTATAAGGGGCCACTTCCTCTTCCCAGTGAAGTAAATAAGGGTTCAGGCTAAAGGTTTTGGACTATAAATCCCAGATTTTGGAAACAAGGCTTATTTCGTTGGCTATATCTGGAAATGCTCCTCTTGTGAGTCTGTAAAGGAAACTGGGATGGGATGGCAAGTGAAGGATCCTCTTCCATAGAGGGCTAGAGTACCATCCACTTAACTAGGGCTGTGGCACAGTGGATCTTTGGGATTTGTACCCTTCTACGGGACTGGGGTGGTGGATTTCCCCCCCCCCTTCCCTATGCTGTAGTTTGAGTGCTTCTCTGGTGGGGAAGCAGAGTGTAGGGGTACAGGGTGGAAGAGTCCTTCTCTCCATCTAATAAACCTCCTTCTCTGCACTATCCTACACTAAAGCATTGGTGTTTAATAACTAGCACAAGTGAAGTAAACCATATCCACCTGGGAAATAAGTGTAAGGGAGCGTCTCTACTGTGTTTGAGCCAATTACCACGGCCTACATTCTGTCCTCTGGTCCTCACCCAAATCCATGGAGGAATTTGGCTCCAAGGAGTAGTTTTCAGGCTGAAGGTCATGGCATCTGTTGGCATCCCTGTCTGGTCACCTGTTCCATGCCTCTTCCACTGAAGTAGACCAGTTCTGCCACTTGTGCCTGCTTCCACGCGCGCGCACACACACACTTATGAATCGCTGCACGGATTCTGGTGTGGAGCACATTTGAGGACCAGTTGTGAATGACAGGATGTGGGGCTCACAGGATGAGTGGCTGAGCAGCTACTCACAGCTGGGAATGGAGCAATGCTTATAGCTCTCCTCTCGTTTTTTTTCAGCTTGCTGGCTTCTGGCTCCGATGACCAGCATACCATTGTCTGGGATCCCCTGCATCACAAGAAGCTTCTTTCTATGCACACAGGGCATACTGCGAATATCTTCTCTGTCAAGGTGAGTGGGGCCCCAGGTGTGTGTTTGAAAACGAGAGGTGGAAAGAGGACACAGCCAGATGGGGCTCGGTGTTTGATTTGCATGAAAATAACTTGTTTTTTTAAATGTTACTGGGGAATATTTTTCCATAAGCAAGTTCTCCAGAGAGTACTAAATTTAAAGACTTCCAGTATTAGGAAAAGTTATATTAGATGTAGTATTCTGCATCTCCGTCTGTGCAGTCCTCTGAGCTTGATCACATATCCATATAAACACTGGCAGTGGTGGCTATATCAATCCAGGTGGGAAAAAAATGCAGTAGAGAGAACTGCATTGTATGTCACATTGTTGGAGACTTATAGAGACTTGTACAGCAAGCATATGCAAGGAACTTATGTAATTACAGAAGGTTACTCCACATGCATAGAGAAAGGATGATCCAGTGGTTAGGGTGCTAGCCTGGGACTCAGGAGACCTGTTCAGTTCCCTGCTCCAGCACAGACATTCTGTGGGGCCTTGGGCAAACCATTTAGTGTCTCGGGTGTGCCTCAGTTTCTCCATTTTACAGATGGGGATAATAGAATTTCCTTACCTCCGTGTGGGTGCTGTGAGGATTAAAAAGATTGAGAGGTGCTCCATTATTACATTAATGAGCACCGTATAAGAACCTTACATAGCTATCTGGCCACGTGGCTTTGATCGCTACTCTGCTGCAGTTGGGAGTGGCTTACATTTCACAGGGAGATGTAACAGATGTCTTTAAATGGAGGAAGAATTTGCTGTCAAACCATCCCTCCTTACAGAAGGAAAACTGGAGACTGGTCACTCGTGTCTGAGCACAAGCAGTGGTAGCCAGAGTTGGAACTGCATGCAGAGCCCTACAATCTAGACTCAGTCCTGCCTTCTCTGTAAATGCTGCAAGAAGGCAAGAGTTGCTTTGCCTGTTTCAAATAAGAATGACCTGCTATCAGACAAGCTTTGATTTCCCAGCCGGGAGCTGCTGTTCTATTGCATTGTTCCCTGTTGTGATCCAAGCTCTTTCAGGATGTAACTGTAGCTACAGCAGCTTGTCGCAAAGGGAGATGCAGCAGTGGCCAGGCTATAACTGACTAAGGTTGGATGACTGTAAAGTGGCAGTTGAAATGTCTGAAGCTCTTCTTCCTTCCACAGTTCTTGCCACATTCAGGGGATCGGATCCTCATCACAGGAGCTGCAGACTCCAAGGTGCATGTTCATGACTTGACTGTCAAGGAAACCATCCACATGTTTGGTGACCACACCAACCGGGTCAAGCGTATTGCCACGGCCCCTATGTGGCCCAACACCTTCTGGAGCGCAGCGGAGGATGGGCTAATCCGGTAAAAAGCTTTGGTGCTCGTTCTGGGGAGTAGCTTTTGGTGCTGTGAGAGAAGTTTATCAGAGTAGTCATGCTTGAGTGGTCACTGACACCCTTAGTTCACTCAATTCCCTGCCCCTTCCTGTTGGGTTGGCACAGTTCAGTTAATAAATGAAGAGGAACTTTGGTTCACTGGTTTGACTATTACTGACATTCTTCTTGTGACTGCATGTATTTGTTTTGCCATAACGCCTAGGAGCCCTCATCACTGACCAGGACCCCATTGTGGTAGGTGCCGTACTCAGAACAAAAAGTTGGTCCTTCCCCATGGAGATTACAATCCAAGTACAAGACAGACAACAGATGGATACGGACAGGTTGGGGTGGGGGTGGGGGGTACAAGGAAGCAATGAGGCAATATTGGTGATAGGGCAGTGGTCTCAGCACACCAGCCACCTAACTGTTGTCAGTTTTTGGTAGGCCTCATGGCCAAGGAGAGTTTTGAGGAGGGATTTGAAGGGTGGCTAATGAGGTAGCTTCTTGGATGTTTCTGGGGAGCTCCTCCCAAACGTGAGGGGCAGCATGGGATGGGAGACTGCAAAAGTTGCTTGTTTGAAAAGTTAACAACTGGGCAATGGAGGCTGGTATTGTGGGCCAATTAGTGGTGAGTGTTGGCAGCTCAATGGTGAATGAGAGAGAAGTAGCGTGGGGTTTGATTGCAAAGAACCTTGAAAGTGAAGATACTTAGGCTTGTTTACACTGGCACTTTACAGCGCTGCAACTTTCTCGCACAGGGGGGGTGAACCCCCCCCCCCCGAGCGATGCACGTTTCAGCGCTGTAAAGCACCAGTATAGACCGTGCACCAGTGCTGGGAGCTACGCCCCTTGTGGAGGTGGTGTGGTTTTCTCCCAGCGCTATGCCGTGACTACACAAGCCACTGCTGCAGCAGTGCTTTAACACTGCCAGTGAAGATCTGCCCTTCGCTTATGTTTTGGGCAGTGGCGTAGCCAGGGTCTAAGTGTAGGGGGAGCAAACAGGAAAAAAGGTGCTCCCACTTGGCTCCTCCTCTGGCCATGCCCTCCCTTGGCTCCTCCCATTCTCCCCTCCCCTTCTCCCCCCCCGTTCCCCCCAGATTAACCCCGGGGCCTGGCTCAGGACTCCTGCGGGCTTCCTGGGGGTGCAGATACCCCCTTCCCCCCATGGTCCTGGGAGAATCTCTCTTGCCCAGCCTGCTCTGCAGATGTCCCACGCCAGGCTGTGCCACCCGGCCCCACCTGCAGGGTCCTGTGTCCCCCCCACACCCAGGGCTCCAGGCTCCTGCGCCGTGTCAGGGCCCCCCGTCCAGACAGGCCCCTGCCCTGCAGGCCTGGCCCTGGGGAGCCCCTCGCCCGGAGGGGACCCCCCAGTGCAAGGCACCAGACCCCCACCACTCACGTTTTGTCCTGCGCTGCCACCTGTCCCTGGCAGATCCCGGCTCCGGCCCTGGCTCCAGGCGGAGAGCGCTTGGTCTCCTGAGCCCTGAGCCGCTGCAGGAAGTGGCTGCGCCTGCAGCGATGTTGGGGCCGCGTGGGCGCGGTGGCCGAGGAGCTGGCCCCCTCGCTTCTTGGGCCGTGCCTGCCGCCCATCTTCTCTCCCCCCCCCTCCCCCCATGGCTCCTCCAGCCGTGCTGCCCCCAGCACCGGCCCGACCGTCGTGCGCCACCGCCTGTCACCAGCCGATTCCGGCCCCGCGCCATGGGCAGGTCCCGGCTCCAGCTCTGGGTGGGGAGCTCTTGGCTGCCGAGCCCTGAGCTGCTGCAGGAGGTGGCTGTGCCTGTGGTGGTGATGGGGCCGCGTGGGGCGTGATGGCCAAGGAGCTGCCCCCCGGCAGGCGCCGCTTTTGGGAAAAGGGGTGAGGGGAAGCGGCTGCTTCCCCTGCACCCCACTAGCTACGCTACTGGTTTTGGGTTAGAGAAACGGGAGGCAGTGGAGGGATGCAGAGAGGGGTGAGATGACTGGTTAGGAAAATTATCTTTGCAGCAGCATTCTGAATGGATATGAGTGGGGCAAGGCTGCATTTGTCAAAGGCAGCAAGAAGGATGAGTACTCAGAGTAGAGTTTTAGCTGTGTGGATGGATGAGAGGCCATATTTTAGATTTTTAATATTTGCTGTAGTGCCTAGAGGCCAACAGGTTAGGGCCTCATGGGTTAGGAGATGTACACATATGTAGTGAGAATTTCCTGCCCCAAAGAGCTTGGTCTAGTCTCTCTCTCTCCTCCCCCCGCCAGCCCCCCCAAAATCTGAATGGTTCAGCTTGAAATAAAGGGTATCCTTTCATACATAGAGGAAAAGGGGAGGACACTTCCTGTTACAGAAAATGAGGTGAGAAAAGAACAGTCCTATCTCCATCAGAAGGAGCAGAGGAAGGCAGATGCAATGTGCCTCCAGAACCCTCATTAAGACTCTAGAACAGCTAAAGATACTACCCTCCAAGATTTTATTTATTCCAGGTTTAATACTGGACTCTGGGTGTGTGTGTGGTAGGTCATGACTGTGTGAGTTCTCGTTGGTGCTAAATAAATTCCCATGTAATACAGACTTGTCAGCAGAAAATGTTGGTTATCCTGGTGTCAAGGCTTAGCTCATCAAATCAAGGAGCTCCCAGTAACCTGGGACACTAAAAGCATTCGTGTGATCGTTCTGCAGTAACAGACCTGGAGGGGAAGGGTGTCCTCTTTCCTCCTCAGACACCATCCAGTCCTCCTGTAAAATCTAGGTCACTGTTTAGCAGTAATAACATGGCGATATCTGAATTCTTCCTCTGCTTTCCATGGTGATCAAGCTAAACTCCCTTCTATTGCTATGTTGGTTCTTCCTGGGCACTGGTTAACTAACTCTCCCTTCTGCCTTGTAGACAGTATGATCTGCGAGAGAACAGCAAACGCTCAGAAGTCCTGATAGACCTGACCGAATACTGTGGGCAGCTGGTGGAGGCCAAGTGCCTCACTGTCAACCCCCAGGATAACAATTACCTAGCGGTGGGAGCCAGTGGGCCCTTCGTACGCCTCTATGACATACGCATGATCCACAACCACAGGTAATGGCCACCATCACTCGTAGGACCTTCTCGACAGGGAAGTGAGTAACACGAGACCTGAAAGAGGCCTTGCATGGTGGGAATGGGGCATCCAGAGAAGCTGGCGATCATCCTTCTCAGCTGTGCAATGGTACTAAGTTTTGCTCCCCCAGCATCCTTTTCACACAGGTAAGTGGAACTGCCTAGCACTCTTGTGGTGGCTTGGGGCAGGTTTGCAATTGCTCAACTGTCACACACTTTCTTACATTCTTTCTTTGCAAGTATCTGAGGGCTGGTTGAACACAGGCAGTTGAGTGTTGTAATCATAAAACCACTTTCCTTTCTGGCTAGAAAAAGCATGAAGCAGAGTCCCTCAGCGGGAGTCCACACGTTCTGTGACCGGCAGAAACCCCTTCCAGATGGTGCGGCTCAGTACTACGTGGCAGGTACAACTACTGTCCTGATATGACCATTATTTTTATCTGGCAGTGCCTAGGAGCTAGGGTCAGTGATCAGATGAAGCACCAAAAAACTGCCCAAGAGAGCTTACAATCTGGTACACGTGCCTCCAAGCCTCTCCGGCTATTATGTTATGAAAACTAGGACTGTCCTGCTCTGCTATCCTGCAAGGCTATAAAATACTGATGCATTAATTAACCTGTGGAGGGACTGGATAGCTATAGATCCCCTTCTCATTTCTGGGTTCGGTTCACACCTGGTGTAGATTGCTAATGAACTTGGTCTACTGATGTATGTTGGCTGGCCTACATGAACAAGATGCTGTCACCACTCTGCTACATTACAACTGTCCCCTTTTAATCAGCTTCATTGCAGAGTCAAGAACTAAATAAACCACAGAGACGATAAACTCCCCTCTAGAGGGGGAAGCATTTGTGGTCCAATGTGAGGGGAAACTTGGCCTCATTCAGTACCTGTCTTGTGGAGAAATGAGCACCTGTTTTTCTGTGCCCTTCACCAGCACTAATCACTGTGTATTTTTTTCCAAAGCCCCTAATATAGATTAGTCTGAACCACTGCACTGAAACAGAGTGAATACTACAAGTCCGACTGGGAAACGGATACATTAAAAAGGATCAGAGTTGTGCCCCTGGAAAGCCTTATTTGTAATAAGGTCCCACCATAGGGTCCCTTAATGTTCTTAATCCTTCTGTGTTGGCCATTCAATGCTTCTCTGCTCTATCTGAAGCATGAGAACCCATGTGTGGGCTGAGCAATTAATGCACAATGTGATCAAGCAGCCCATATTCTGCTGTGCCAATGAGCCAAGACACAAACGTTATTAGAGAGCTGAAAAATAATGAAGTTCAAATGGAGTCTTCCATGAATCAGACAGTGGCTGACTCCAGTGAATCGCTGGAGCTTCAGGATATTCTCATTGAAGCAGTGTTTAGCTGCCTTTGGAGCCTAGCTGGATTGCAAACACCCGTCTTCAGGGGCTGATTCCTTTACACCTGGGCATAGCCATGCAGAAGGGCTTCTTTAAGAGGCCCTGAAAGGATGGCTGTGTAAGTTTGAGGGCAAGTCTTCCTGCCTTGGGTTAGAGCCCCTCAGAGACTGATGTAAAGACTTCTTATATACAGCAGTGGAAAACTGGGGAATAGCTTGGAACGTGACTGTATTTCATTCATGTGCTCTCTTTCAGCAGTCTCCCACAGCACATGGTGACCAGTGTGGAGCAGAAGATGTTGAGGGCTACCAGTTAAGCAAGTAAACTATGCTAGTTTCTTCTCTGCAGGGCACCTTCCAGTGAAGCTACCAGACTACAACAACCGGCTGAGAGTTCTAGTAGCCACGTACGTCACCTTCAGTCCTGATGGCACGGAGCTGTTGGTCAATATGGGAGGGGAACAGGTAGGATGCTAACTGAAGTTCAGGAATAAGAGGTTTACATAAGACTGTATTAGCTGGGTCATGATGTCTTGACTCACCCTGATATTATTCTACAGCGTTTATCATGCCTTGAGCAATTTTGTGTGTGTCTCTGTAATACAGTTTGATTCAAGTGGCTGTCAGGGATTTAATGGTTACCCTCTTACATCAGAGGTCAGTGTAATGTTAAATTTGAGTAGAAAATTTTCACTCAGGCAAATGTCAACTGCAAAACCAATCTGGAAGAGCTGCAGAAATTGTTTCATGACTGACCTGGGAATGAGTTGCTTTAGGAAAACTGCACTAATTCTTATACTGCCACCTCTGGCTAGTTCTCTAGTAGAATCTAGTGGAGGAAGAGTTGTCTCTTCCTATAGAGACAATGGTTTGCACCTGGGATGTTTGACAGTTTCATTCTAAGCATTAGATGACATTCTTGGGTCTTTGTAAAAGCCTATTGTGAATCTCTTCCTAGTAGAAATCAACAACTGCAAATCAAGGGCTGGTTTAGATTGCAGTGAGACCAGTAAATCCTGCTGGCAGAGCTAACTTCTAAGGGTTAGGGAGGGAACTTCCCTTGTGGCCAGGTTATTCCAGAGCCATTCTCTGCACCTTCCTCTGAAGTGTCTGATAATGCCACTTTGTGAGAGAGTATTGGGCTAGACAGACCTTGAGTCTGATTTGGGCTGGCAGTTCTTATGCCAATGCACTCTTGCTCCAGGGCTTTGCGGCACAGAATGCTGGGCTCCTCTAGAAGACTGGAGTCTTCCTTTGCCTATAGATGGTTTTCCTTTCATCTAGTGCGAGCCACTTGTTTCCCATTCTCTGCTGCTAATTGTTTACAATCAGGTCATGAACCCAAGGACAAAAATGGTTCAGTAACCTGTTTATATAGGCTGAAGTTAAATTTGTAGATTGTGTGTGATTTTTGTGTGCTCCTTTTTTTAACCCTATTAACATTGTAGCTGGAACTTTTTTGCCTTTACTAACCATTCAGTCACCGATCAATTCTTGCTTATGTAGTATGTTTGGTATCAAGGGGGCTTTATTGCCATTCGTTTAGTAAGACAGGTGTCTCATTTCTCAGCACAGTTCTTTCTGAACTTCTTACCATGTCCCAGTGCTGGTACTACTGCCCTTTGTCTCCTTGCTGTGTGTGTGTCTATAACATTCTACCAAACTCTAATAGACAGAAAGCAAAACGGTTGGCTGAGTGGTGTTCTGTCCTGCTCATCACCCTGGTGTCACTGACTGTGCGTTCAGTCCTTGGTATCTATCTCTCTCTCTCTCTCTCTCTCTCCCATTGCTTTGTAGGTCTACTTGTTTGACCTGACTTACAAACAGAGGCCGTACACTTTTCTCCTGCCAAAGAAGTGCCACTCTTCAGGGGGTAAGTGTGGTGCTGTATGGGAAGTGAGAGCGAAGCCCAGCGCAATTCTGCTTTCCAGTGTGAAATCTGAGCTGAGCGGGAACTAAAGTGAATGAGGGCAGCAAGGCTATTCTATAAACTTAAACCCTCTCGTAATCTGAGGAAAATACGGGGGGGTCATCGCTCGTGCCTGGGCCCAGCCTGTTGAAGGCGGTACTGAATGCCCTTCATCTTGGCTTCCATTTTCTGTGGGAATGGGGAGGCGGGAGAAGATTGGAGAAGCTCTAGGTGTATTCAGCTCTCTTGCTTGGGAGATCTGTTGTGATGGATCCTGCAGAGTATTTGTAGCTGATGTCCGAGGGGATCAGCCAATCCTGCCAAATGCTTATACTTCCATAGACTTTGAGGTAGGAACCAGACTCTCTGAAGTCAGTGGAGTTGTAGCTACTTACCTCTGGTCTGAATTGGGCTCTTGCTAGCCTGACTTCGTGTTGGTGGACTAGAAATCCCAAGCCCACAGAGGAGAGTCTGTGTAATCTGTAGCTGGATTTTACTCTTCTAATTATTTATATTTTTTTACAACCCCCCTCCCTCCCAGAAGTGCAGAATGGAAAGACCTCAACCAATGGAGTGTCAAACGGCATCCATCTCCACAGCAACGGATTCAGATTGTCTGAGGGAAGAACACATATCAGGTGAGGTGACACATTCGTTTGGATGAGGTGCCCCCGGTTCTGCTCTGTGCCCTGTGATCCCAGCGAGACCCGAAGCTACTGACTGAGGTGTGAAGTGGAATTCTTCTTCACTTACTAATGCAAAGATTACCCAGGGAGCTCTGTTCTGGTATTCACTCAGCTGCTGGTGGTAAACAGGCTGCAAACCAGAGCCAGGTTAGGCCAAGAGCATGATGGGGAAATCCTGGCCATCAGGATCTTTTTCCTTTTATGGTTGTGTTGAATTATTGCTGAATAAATCCACAACTGGCCTGTCACACATGGAAACTGACCTCCTTTACTTCTCCACAGCACAGTCTCTCCTTCCTCTGAAATGATTTGGCAGCCTCAGTTCACAAATCCCAGAACTGCCCTCGGATGGTCATGGCTCAGTCCTGATCATCTTGGCCTGGATTTGAACTGGTGACCGGGTTGAATGGTTCTTTGCCAGTACCAATATCTACTCCTCTCTTTTTTTTTTTTCTTTTTTTTTTTAAAGGACTAAGTGTAGTTGGGGAAGCAGAGGCAGACTTGAAGTTTAACATGTCTGGTTTTTTGGGGGTTCCTCTA
This sequence comes from Malaclemys terrapin pileata, assembly GCF_027887155.1. Taxonomy (NCBI): domain Eukaryota; kingdom Metazoa; phylum Chordata; order Testudines; family Emydidae; genus Malaclemys; species Malaclemys terrapin. The sequence goes on along the minus strand of NC_071526.1, from coordinate 9,698,313 downwards.
GCTTAAGATGCTAATTGATCAGAAATCTCTGAAATGTCAAGAGACTTAGTGCCGCCACGTGAGCTGGCTTATTTGACTCTTTAAAAAATAATAGTGTAACTGAATGCCGACTTAAAACTGATTAAAAGAAATATTGTTTACACAACACAACCTGTCGAACTTGCCGCTGCAAAGTATCACTGAAGCAAAGAGATTCTAGTAGAGTTCAGTGAAGAGTTAAACACTTCACACGGATAACAAAAGCACCTATTGTTACATTACTTAGTGTTAAAATAAAAAAGATGGGAGTTTTCATGCTCCAGGGCATAAGCCAACTCCTAGCTGACAGGGCTTCTAAGGAAACTTCCCTAAGCTCAGGTGTTTTCTTGTACCTATGCACCTTTGTGAAGCGTCTGGTATTGGCCACTGTCAGATACTGGACAAGATGAACCCTTGATGTGACTGTGGTGGGCTCTGTTCCTTTGTTTCTCAGTGTAATGGAATTCTTCTATTAGACTTTTAACTAGACCAAATTGTTGAATCGCTTCAGTGTTACCATAGTGATTGTAACCCCACACCTGTCTCTCCCTACAGTCCCCAGATTGAGCTGCCTCCATATCTGGAAAAAATTAAACAGCAAGCCAATGAGGCATTTGCATGCCAGCAGTGGACTCAAGCCATCCAGCTGTACAGCAGAGCAGTTCAGAAAGCCCCCAACAACGCCATGCTGTACGGAAACAGAGCTGCTGCCTACATGAAGCGCAAGTGGTAAGTAAGCTGGACTCCTTTTGTGGAAGGCTAACGAAATGAGTGTGTGCTGTCAAACGTAGTGTACCACAGGATTTGGGCATCAGTACTGCTAGGTATACGAAATTATGGGCTCCAGACTTGGGTGTAACCCCATTGAGTTCCTTTCTCATGGGCCCCATTGCTCACAGCAGGGCTCCTAGCCACATTTGTGCAGAGTGGGGCTCATCTAATCGGATTAAACCTACTGCAGGATACTGTGAAACCTAGAATGGGTTAATCACAGAATTGTGTATGTTAGAGACAGGTTGCAGATGGTGTCTGGGCATGAGATGCATTTCATTGCTCACTGGTACAATCTAGGTAGCTTTCTGTTTCTTTAGAACATTATAAAAAAACCCATGTGTCTCAAGCAGCATCAATAGCTCTGTGATCTGGTATAGGGAACATTCCAGTGGAAGGATTTGTAGACATTTATCCCCTGACCAGGTAGGGGTTATGCTGCTCATCTGGTTCAATCCTTGTTACGTTCCTGAAAGTTAAGACCCCCTGCAGGTTGGTTGTAACTGCTCCCACTGCTAGCTTAGTCCAAATCACCACACTGGCAGATGTACCCAGAGCACATCTAACGTGAGGTGTATTAATTCATATACTACCTGGACTGGGCACGTCTGCCATACTGGAAACTACCTGGGATCCTTTCAGTAACACTGCAGAGTTATGGTTAATTTTTGGGCACTACCGAAGGTTGTGTCTGGCACATTGCTGAATGCGTACTTCTAGCATCTGCAACAGTTAACGTCCCTTCTGACAACAGCCAGAGCTGCTCACACAAAATATGGCAAAGCTGTTTTAGGTGCGTGTGCGCTCACTCCCTCTTTCTCCTTGAGTAGAGTAGGACCATTGGATAATGACTTACTATCAGCATATGTAAAATAGCAGTGATCTCTTACATCTACTGCTGTTTTGTGAGAAACTCCCTCCTGGTAGGAGTTCTCCTACCTTCTTGCCAAGATGAAGAACTGCCATCAATTTGATCTGAACATTGGTAGCTGGCCAGTGGTTGGTATTGCAAAGACAGGAACAAAGGTTTGGGAGCAGCCTCAGAAGGATGTAAAAGTCAAGGAGGGAGAAGACTCTAGGGTGATGCAATGGGAGGGAATTGTGAAAGGGAAAACATAGGTTGAGCATCAGGGCAAACTTCATTAGTGAGGTGTTAGGAAAAATGATTCCCTTTACTAAAGAAGTGGTGTTGGCTGGCACATCTGAAACTATACTGTGCTAAGCGCTAGAAGGTGAACAGCAGGATATTTCTTCTGGTGAGAAGATGAATAGTTAACGCTCCAGCAGGTTTCTTTAATATGTAATTGTTACAAGGTCCCCAACCTGGAGCCTGAACCCACCAAACCCACCAGCCTGGACTGTGTCTCGCACTATGGTGCTAATGTCAAGCTACAAGCCGCTGATGGGCACTGCAATTGTACAGCAATCTACAGGCAGGGACACACCCAGCTGAGTTACATGAATGATCACGCAGCCACTCAGGACCCATCAATAGAGGGGCCTCAGCCAATTCCCCCCCACTCCCTAGCCTTGCACCCCAGAAATATATCGTCTTGCACTGCTCAAGGTTCCCTTTGACAGCGCAAACTCTTCAATAAGTTTGCCATTTCTTCATAGGAAAGTGGACATGCACCAGAGATTCCCCAAGCACTTCAACTAAAAACACTTAGTTTTATATTTTATCTAAAACAGATTTATTAACTCCAGAAAGATAGATTTTAAGTGATTATAAGTAGTAGTCATGGAGATCAAATTTGGTTACTTAAGAAATTAGAGTTTAGACTGCAAATTTATTTTTAACTGAAACTGACTAAGCAAGATTTGACTCAAACAGTCTCTTACCCTAACAGATGGTACAAACCACTTACAGTTCCTCAATACACAGATTGGTCCCAGGCTGGAAGGGGGTCCAATCTCCCTAGTTCAAAGTCTTTATCTTCCAGATGATTTCCCAGGTGTTCAGATTGGGCAGGGGAGTCGTAAGAGGCCAAGTGATGATGTCACTGCCTCTCTTTTTATAGGTTTCAGAGTAGCAGCCGTGTTAATCTGTATCCGCAAAAAGAACAGGAGTACTTGTGGCACCTTAGAGACTAACATTTATTTGAGCATAAGCTTTTGTGGGCTACAGCTTCACTCTTTTTATACCTTCTTCTAGCTGCTAGAAAGATCCTTGCTGTGATTTGGGAGCCAGACAGTTTTCGTTGCCTACATGCATTTTCTGAGAAGCTTCTGGGAGAGTGGATTCTCTCTGATGGGCCATCAATGCCTGTCTGGCCCTCCTTTCTTGCAACGGAAAGGCTGGCTGTGGGCATCTCCCAATCTCTCACATTTCACATATACCAATACTTGATAACTTCACCTACAATGATAGTACATACAGTCCAACAGGCTATTAGGGTTTAGCAGATCAAGACTTTTTAAATGATACCTCACAAGGCATGCATTGTACAAAACCTATCCTAATCATATGACCGTGAATATGGGGGTTCCCAGGTGCTACTTTGAGGCACAGAGTGTCACAGTAATCTTTTGAATTTCACTTAAGGATATATTAGTAACTTGCCAGGAGCACAAAGGATGTGGTGATTGGCTCCTTTTCTCCTGCCAAGGGCAGCTACCACCATCCCACAAATGGAGGCTGGGGTCTCACATGAGACAATGCATTGTAGCCTGGCTCCTCAGCCCATGCTGGGACATGTTAACTCCCTGGGCTATGAGGTATGGAGGACAAGGTGAGGGCAGCTGCAAGCCAAGCTATAGAACTCTGTGGGCCTCACTTTGGCCTCCCTCTTAATGAACAATGGGCAGGTACAGAAAGAAGCGCGCGTGCGCGCTCTCTCTCTCTCTCTCTCTCTCTCTCTCAGGGCTGGCTTTAGCAGGTGCGGGGCCCCACGCCGGGACGCAAATTGTCTCGCCCCCTCCCTCCGCCCCGACTCTGCCCCCTCCCTGCCCCATTGGATCCCTCCTCTAATCCCCGCCCTGGCCCCGCCTCTTCCCCAAGCACGCTGCATTCCTCCTCCTCACCCCTCCCTCCCAGGCTTGCGCTGATCAGCTGTATGGCGGTGCTGGAGGGAGGGGGGAGAAGCAGGATGTGGCTTTTTTTTTTTTTTTCCCCCCCCCCGCTCCGCCGGCAGCCCCGGACATTGCGGGGCCCTCTTAGGCGCAGGGCCCCATTCTGGGGAATCGGCCCAATTGGTTTAAAGCCGGCCCTGCCCCCACTCCTCCCTAAAGCTACTGTTCGTGCTCAATAGCTGGTTTTCAAACACACATGTTCTCTGCCACTTAAAATCTGAAAATGTCCCAGTTTGCACTTACAGGCAAAGTTTCCTAAGCAGTCTTCACTGGCCGTAATTAAACCACTTTATATCTAAAGCTTTTAAGATCACATGATGTCAAATCTTGTAACTCTGGGAGAAGGAAGCTGCTGCTTTAGAATAGCAAATTCTTGATACCCAATCTGTCTGGCTGTTGCCAGTTTGACAGTGAAGACCGAAGTCTTTTTGGGTGTGTCAAAGTAGCTAACAGCAGAACTAACTCTTCAAAATACCAAGAAAGCCACATTCTGTCTCCATTTCACTTAAAGCTTTGCCTGTGGTCAAGTCTCTTCTTGGACGTCAGCTGCCTAATAGAAAATTTGTTTTTTAAAGACCTGATTTGAGCAGGGGAGTCTGCATCCACACGGCTGGATTGATGGTCTGGTGCTTCTGAAGGTGTATAAAAGTGTTTAAGTACTGGGTTTGTGTTAATGCTGGTTCTGCCACTAATTTCACAGACAAACCACTTAACCTCTCGCTATCCCACCCTTCCAGCTGTAACGTAGGACCGGTATTCACCTACCTCACATGAGTTGACACTTACTGGCTAAATTCAGGCAGGTGCAACTTCATTGTTTACACACAGTCTGAAATGAACCCAATGTTTGCAAAGTGCTTTGATTTTTTCTTTGCAGTAGAAGGTGCAGGTGATGATACAGCTGGCTGAACTGTTGGTCTGCAAATATATTTCCATAAATAAAAAGCCTCTGGGCTGACGACATGCTTTCAAATTCCATTCTGTAGAGAGAAGACTGCTTTACCCCACGCAATCTTCTTGTGACTCGCTCGATTTGGATTTCCGGGCTGAATAGGACTCTTGTGGGCAGTGCTATGTTGTTATAGCAGGAATGGCAAAAGACATTTCTAGGGTTGGGCTCGTCCCTTAAAGCCTGGTGGCCTCATCACACACGTATCTTCCTTCAGGGGTCAAGTTGATGGGGGAGGGGGAAATAACCATGCTCTTCCGAGTTCCACCCACATGAGTCCTCAAAAACAAGACATTGCTTGCAGACTGTGCAGATGTTCAAAAAAAGTGCATGTGCTCACTGGGCTCGTTGGGCATGGCTCCATTCATTGGGGCCCAAACAGCCTGCTTGACTCATCGATAGCAGAGGGAAAAACAAATGGGGAGGGGGAGGGATAGCTCAGTGGTTTGAGCATTGGCCTGCTAAACCCAGGGTTGTGAGTTCAATCCTTGAGGGGGCCACTTGGGGATCTGGGGCAAAATCAGTACTTGGTCCTGCTAGTGAAGGCAGGGGGCTGGACTCGATGACCTTTCAAGGTCCCTTCCAGTTCTAGGAGATGGGATATCTCCATTAATTATTATATTATTATCCCCCGTGGTGCCAAAATGAGGAATTGCTCAGGGCAGTTCTACACTTAAAACACTGCATTGGTGCCTCTGTAGCGCTTAAGTGAAGGCGCTCTATGCCGACAGGAGAGCTGCTCCCCTCAGCATAGTTTATCCACCTCCTGGAGAGGTGGTAGCTGTATCATAGCACTGTCTACATGGAGGGGTAGATTGGTATAACTACATCACTCGGATATGGATTTTTCACAGCCCTGAGTGATGTAGTTATACTGATTATAGGTAGAGCTGGCCTCAGAGTTCCCCCTCTTTTCTTCTGTACTTTCTTGAGCAGTGAAAGAGCTAACAATGTTAATGTTCTAAAGTATCAAATGGGGCGCCTGAGTTACCCCGTCACTGAGATATATGGGGCAGTTCATGCTTCTCTGAGAGATTGTTCCAGGCTCTGGCAGATCAGTTCGCTCTGTTCAGCTGAGATTTTGTTGCAACCCAAACAGTATGTATGTGTGGAGGGGGGAGGGGGTCACACTCCTGAGCGATGAAAGTGAACCTTATGCCAGGTCTACACTACAGACCTATATCTGTAACTACGTTGCTCAGGGGTGTGAAAAATCCATATTCCTGAGCTACATAGTTATATAAACCGCTGCGTAGATAAGCTGTCTGTCTGCAGGAGAGCTTCTCCCACTGACCTATCTACTGCCTCTCGGAGAGGTGGCTTAACAACCAACAGGAGAAGCTCTCCCATTGGCTTAGGAGCATCTCCACTAAAGCGCTGCAGCTGGGCCGCTGTAGCGCTGTACGTGAAGAAAATCCCTTAGACTTTATTTTTTAAAATTCTGAGACTGGCACAGGAGGGCAGCTTGGGAGTGTAGTTAATCCTGCTGCCCACCATCCCAATCAAAACCCTGGCTTCATCCCCTCCTTCAGCCCACATCTAATATAACTAAATACCAAAGTGAAAGGTTTGTCATGTTTCTTCTGCTTCTGGGATGCATGCTGAGACAGGCTGGCATTGTCCTCCACTTTCTCCTATAACCTTGGGTATAGGGCAATTAAGCATGCTTAGCCTAAATATTTTTAAACGTAACCAGTTGGATGTTATGATTTGGCTCAATAGGTACCAGTCGGTTACAGAAGACATTTAAAAACCACAGGATGAACATGAATTGCAGGAGGAGAATGCCACTTTGGAGATAAATGTCCATCAGGAATATAAAATCCTGATGGTTTTATATCCCCCTGCTGGGCATCTAACTCAGCCATTGGAAAGGGAAATGTGCTGCTACACCGTTTTCCCCACAAGAGGGAACACTTGAGCTACTGTGCTCGTGGAAAGGTATCTGTGCCCTAGGGCTCCTTTCTGAAGGCTTGGCCTGGGGACTGCTCCTTTGGGGATGGGGGATCCCCACCACGGCCTAGCTTGCAGCAATGAGACTTGATCTGTAGGACTTAAAATAGTAGCACAGGAAACTATTGTGCAGCCACTCTGCCTCCCCTAGAGACCTGGTCTTCAAACAGGAGGTGATCCCTCTTCTGCGCGGAGACCTAGTTCTGTGAGCTGAGCCGCTGGGAGATGAAATGAGAGCTCTTGTGAGAAAGGAAGTGCTGTTGGAGATACTTGGGAAGCCCACGGGTACAGGGAGAGCTGAGAAGTAGATGACAAGCTCTCGTGTTGCCTGGAAGAGGGTGGTGAATATTTAGGTCCCTTCAGGATCTGTTCTTCTCTCTGCAGGGATGGGGATCACTATGATGCTTTAAGAGACTGCTTGAAGGCCATCTCCCTGAACCCAGGCCACCTGAAAGCCCACTTCCGCCTGGCCCGCTGTCTCTTTGAACTGAAGTATGTGGCAGAAGCGCTCGAGTGTCTGGATGACTTCAAAGGGAAGTTCCCGGAACAGGCGCATAGCAGCGCTTGTGATGCACTGGATCGAGACATCAATGCAGCCCTCTTCTCTAAAAGTGATAACGGTGCGTGCCAATGCTCAGCCCTTTGGGTTGGATTCCGGTATAACTCAGGAAGAAAGTCTTGACCTAAATTACAACCCTGCTATGAAGTGATGCTCGTTGAGCTGCAATTTGTCCATACATTGATTTGATCTCCTGGCTGAAAGCTGTCTCCATAACTGCACCAGCTGTTTTGTGACTTCCAGCTGTTGCTTGGTTGTTTACAGAGAGCTCTAAGTTCCATAGTATTTTATGGTCTGTCCCTTTTTTGCTGAAAAATTATCCCTTTCCTTTTAAAAGGGAGGTTCCTGAAGGTTGTGCTCCTGAGACTACAGGTTGCAGGGGGAGGGTCCCAAAGAATGAATTGGTGCTTATATAAAGTGTTGGATTCACAGCTCTGGAGGAACGTCCTTGTGCCACAGAACAGGTACAGTATGGGCAGCTTCAGTGCAAGCTTCCTGCCAGTATCCTTCACCTCTTGGCCAGAAGGCACCTCAAGGGAAAATCTCCCCCAATGGTTTATTTGATCCTTGGTTTTTGGAGGCTATCCCAACCAAGGGGGGTAGTTATGAGATGAACATCTGCCCTCAAAAATTGGATTGAGCTTGATCTGAAGAGTTATAATCACTTTTGGTCTTAAGCTGCACATGAGCTCTAGGGTTGGTATTGCAAGAGGGTTGAGGTACAGAGAAGGAAGCGTGCACTCTAAATACCTGTCCTCTGGATAAACTGGCCTTCGCTCTCAACTAGAGCTGTCAGCGGAGTTCCTCTCACAAGTACTAAACTTGTTGGAGAATTCTCTGCTCCAGCATGTGATGTGTGAGGAGGAAAATATCTCTGTACTCTTTATCCTTCCAGCTGAAGACAAGAAAGGGGGCGGGCCAATTCGACTGCGAGCAACTGGGCGCAAAGACTCCATCTCGGATGATGAGATGGTGCTGAGGGAACGCAGCTACGACTACAAATTCCGGTACTGTGGCCACTGTAACACCACCACAGACATCAAGGAGGCCAACTTCTTTGGCAGGTATGTTGACCTTGCATGGTAAAGGTGGAGGATTTCAGTTGCACGGAACAGCAGAGTGCTGCTGTCCAGTGGCTATGTCACGATGTGCAGCCCTAGCATGGGTGGCAATGAGAATATATTGTTGCTTCTGGTCTGTGGGGATTTTTGACCACTGCAGGAACAGCTGAAGTGGCATTCCTCCATGGATCGCTGGTTAAATGGTAGGTCAGCATACAGATGACTGTTCATCACAACCTTTCAGTACTCCAGAACTTCGTCCCCAACCATATGAGTTCTGAGGACAGAGGGAAATGACACACAAGACTACCTTTGTTGCGATCTAGAAATGTCCCTTTCCTTTGGGCGCTGGGACAATGCTTTCTGAATCTGGAGGTCTGTCTGGTTTTGTGCGATTTCTCTGCTTGGTATAATGCTGAGAAAGATGCTGATGAACGTTTAAGTGCGTGGTGAAACCCAAATGCTGGATCTTGTCACTAGCTGATTCCCTGAGCTAGTCTTGTGTGTAGGTGGGAATAAGGCTAACCAGGCAGTGGCTTCCCTACCTCTCAGCCTAATGGACTTACCTGCTCTCACCTTCATCCTTCAAACCCATTAGAATAGCCACCTCTTCAATGAGTGTGCAGTCTAATAGAGTACAGAGCCCTCCTCCACCCTCTCCTTCAAGGTATGACAGCTGGCTTCTCTAACTACCCTGTGATCTCAGCAGAGCGCTTTGTTCTTCCTTTCCTAGCAACGCACAGTACATAGTCAGCGGCTCAGACGACGGGTCTTTCTTCATCTGGGAGAAAGAAACTACCAACCTGGTGCGGGTGCTGCAGGGGGATGAGTCTATTGTGAACTGTCTCCAGCCCCACCCGAGTTACTGCTTCCTGGCCACCAGCGGCATTGATCCAGTTGTACGGCTCTGGAATCCAAGGCCAGAGGTAAGAGCAGTAACAGAGCATCTCTAAAGAGGTAGGTCCTGGATGATGGGCTTCAGGACTCCAGGCCAGAAGCCATTGTCCTCATGCAAGCAGACGATGAAGACTGATTACAGGGTGCTGGAATAGTTGGGTGGATTCAGAGTGAGATTTCTGGGTTTTGTTCCTGGCTTTGCCATTGGCTCACTCTGTGCCTGCCTCACTGTTCCAGTTTGCAGAAGGATGGATGACACTGGCAGCTGTCAGTATTACTCTGAGAGTAAATGTCTGTAGCTGAGTAGTGAAAAGATGCCCAGGTAGAACAAACTTTCAACTTCTTGCCAAAGCACCTATTTTCAAATGTCATCCTGTGAGCTCCAGGTTAGGCTGTGGATGACCTCTTCTGAGCCAGGCCAGGTATGGCTAATCACGCAAGGGCTGGGGAGTTGGGGAAGGCCTGGTATTGGAGGGAGGCTTGGAACGGAGGGAAGATGCCTTTGCTCATAAGTGAGGCTGAGGTCTAACTAGAACCAGGCATAGCATAATACAGGCTCTGCTCTCCAAGGGTTCCTGCCTCCTTTTTGCCAGACTTTGCCAGTGCACCTCTCCTGACGTGGGACAAGTCTTGCTTTTTCAGCACTCGTGGGATGGCTTTTTTTATTTTATTTTTTTTAAACCAAGCCTCCTTTCTCAATGCTTCCAAAGGAAGGGTGATGTCAGGGGATTTCCCAGGAGGGGAGGGGGCACTTGCAGCATTCCCTCTAATTTTTCCCAGCCGTGTGTAGAATGAACGTTATGTGCACCAATGTGTCACACATCACCTCCATATTGGTGCACATAACAAAATTCATGTGGCAGGGGTGGGGATGAGGGGATTGGAGTATGGGAGGAGCACCGCTCCCCTGGCCACGGCAGGGCTGGAGCTGGGTTGCGGCCGGAGGAGGAGCACCGCTCCCCTGGCCACGGCAGGGCTGGAGCTGGGTTGGGGCGCCTCTCCCCCAACCGCAGCTTGAGCGGCACTTAATAGGTGGCTGCGTGGCCGCGCAGCTTAGAGGGAACTTTGTCACAATGGGCACCTCAGCCTTTGCTTTTCTCCTCTTTCTCACCCCTTCTCAAATAAAAAAAAACCCACTGCAGCTCTGTGCTGCACAGCTGCGTGGTGCATCTTGCCTGAACTGTGAGTCTCAGATGCCCCAGCTTGCATAGCCAATTGGAGGGCCAGCAGGCAGTGCGGTAGAACTACGTTCAGGCAGCTGGGCAAAGAATTCTTTTCAAGATGGCCAGCGGCTTGGTCATTAAGCCACTGTATCCAACCCCTGCTGAAATCCTAGTTCAATACAATCTTCCCCCAGCACAGGCCTACAGACTAGAGGATGCCTACTAGCATCGTGCTGTTGGGCTTGTAATGTGAACATACACCCGTTAGGGAGTGGGCCAGCCCGTGAGTCTGTGGTGCCGTAGGACATGACTTTCACCCAATTTTCAGTCCAGAAAACCTGAGCTTAAGGCTCCAGAAGGGAGCGGTAGAGATGATGCGTCCCTCTCTGGTGAGCAACAAAATCACCGTTCTAGTGCCACCTCGTGCGACTGCCCTCCCAAAGCGGTCTCCTTTCTTGTTTGCAGAGTGAAACCCTCAATGGGCGTGTGGTGGAAGACATGGAAGGCGCTTCCCAAGCTAACCAGAGACGAATGAACGCAGACCCCCTGGAGGTGATGTTGCTGAACATGGGCTACCGTATCACAGGACTGACCAGTGGGGGGGCTGGAGGCTCGGATGATGAAGACAGCTCAGAGGGGCAGGTCCAGTGCCGGCCCAGCTAAAGCAAAACGGCTTGTCCTTCCTGTAATTGTTGTGTTGAAGGGGAACCTGGTTTCCTTGGTTCTAAACTTTCTGACTGCACTGTTTCACACTATGCACAGAGTAGGACAAGCTGGCAGGGGCAGGAGCGGCCTTCTCATTAGACCACCGCCACCACCTCTCCTCCTCCTCGTCACACTACTGAGCAGCATGGCAATGCAGTCTGGGTTTTGCCTTTAGTGGAATTTAGTCCCTGCTGGGATTTTGAGTTGTCTGTGAGCAGTATAAACTGGTGACCTCCTCCAGCGTGAGCGGGAAGAAGGGGCATTGGCTACATTCATGCGTTTGCAGAGGATTCTTAACGTCCCAAATAAAATGTAAATCTAGGGCAGGGATTATGGAATGACTTTACTGCAGCGATATTGGTCTCTGAAGCTTGGCTTAGCTGCTCTACTGCTGGCCCTGGTCTGGGACTGTTGGTCATAATGGAATATCTCTTTGGCCCACTGAACATCTCACTAGCGTTCATCTGGTCTCCATCTCTTACCGTAAGCCCCTTGAAAGGGGCTGTTTGTGTTTAAAAATGGGTGGTGGTCAATCCTTGTCTCTGGGCATCTACCTGAGTTGATGAGTAAAAGGAGACATTGAGTACATGCAATTGGAGGGGGGGAACTGTCTTCCCAGCTTTAATATCCATTATTTTCCTCTGTAGCTTGTGAACCTGTAGAGTCAAGATGCAGTAATGAGAGGAGACTTGGCCTGGGGTATGAGGCTTGGATGACTAATGTGGGCAGAGCTACCAAGGAAAGTGGCTAATAATAACACTCTTCCAAAGCTTCCATCTCCTTCACCCAAAATACTTTTTAGATCTATTTACCTTCTCCTTTCCTAGCACCCATGCCTGAGTGTTGGGAATGCTACTGCCATGCACTATTGCATCTGGAGTTTGAGCTTCTAGAAGGTGAAATTTTAGTGCAGTCAGCTACTCAGAATCTCCACTCCTGGCCTCAGCTGAGGCGATATCTCCCTGCATCATCACCGTGGTGACCTCCCTCTTGTGCAACGAGTAGAGGAGGGTACTGTGGGTTAGTGATCCTCTCAGGAGCAGTCCTTGCTTTTCCCTTGCTAACTCTCTGCAAAGCCAGGACTGGTGCTTCATATCTTTAGAACATAGCACTGTATGTCCACTCTTTTCCCAGGTAATTTTCAGCCCTGTGTCCCCTCTTGCATTTGCCAAATCGTAAATATCCAATTGATCTTGCACGACTGTGCTACAGCCCAAGTAGAACTGTGTTTTTTATGACTATCAACTAAAACCAAAGAGCCCCTGGAGATCTTACTGCTTTCTTGCACTCTTTTACCTTTTGCTGCTGAGGATCTAAATATGCTACCATTGGTCCCAGGAGTGTGGGGGTTGTGTGTATGGGCATGCTGCATTAGGGCTGTTTTCCCCACATGGTGGAATCCCTGGTCTTCCTGTACCTGTTGTGGAAGGGTGAGTGGCCCATCCTTCCTTCTCTGGCGGCTGTGCGCTGCCACACATTGAAGGGAGGATTGGCTGGGTGTTGGCTGATCAGTGTGACTGGCTTCCCTCCCACCACCACAGCCCACTCTACCTCCTGTACAACAAGGGTGAGCCAAGTATGATCTAAAGAGGTCTGTGGTGTGTCCCAGGGCCTGCTCCCTTTGTAGTCCAGGATCTATACTGTAGTGTTCAGCAGACCCCTAGCAAGCAATGCTCAACCTTCCACCTACTGCAATCCAGGTGGAGCTAGTTGGGACCATATGGTCTCTGCCTGCTGCGCCAATGTCTGCTCCAGCTTACCCAGGTGAGGCTCAGCCCTGATGTCTCTGGGTCACGTGGAGATGCACCTGTGAAGATTGAGTGCTCCTGGGCTCTTCAGAGCCTCAGGGGACTAGGACAGGTGGTCTTCATAGTCCAAGCAAATGTAACCTCAGCTCTTCTTCCATCCAGACAAGACTTTCCTGGGACAGGCCATCTCTTGGGGGGGGAGGGTGCTTATGCCTTTCCCATTCTTGCCAGGTTAACCTTTTAATATACCACCAATTTGGTACATGCGCCTCTTCACAGAGTTGTGCCCATTTAGTTGTGTACAGGCTACTCCCCGCAGCAGTATGCCAGAATTCCCAGGTCCTCAGTGTTTACTATCCATTGGCAGCAGAAAACAGCTCACTTGTTTGGGGTGTCTTTTTTTTTTTTTTTTAAAGTGGCCTGGAGTTTTTTGCCTAAGGTTTTCCAATAGACACCTCTTTCTTTCTCCTCCTTCTCCTTAAACTTTGCAAGCTTTTCCTGGAATATCTTTTTTTAACTCTCAAATCTACTGAGCCTAGAGCCTCTGAAAAGAACAGAACCACAAGCTCTCCTGGGGTTTCTCTTTCCCTTCAGCTTATGCCAGGGCAGCTGTTTTTCTGAGCGCCAGTGTAGCTCTCCTACCTGCCAGCTGCAGTGTGAAAGCTACAAGACTTCCTGCCTCTGCAGTGGATAGCTTTTTTGTTTGTTTGTTTGTTTTTTATGGCTGCTTTTGATTAAAAAGAAGGAAATAGTGGGGTTGAAGAGAGGAGTCCCTCTGGTCCCACCCCCTCATTTTGGACAGATTGTCTGCTTTACCGCTTGTTAATGAGAAATTCCATATTTATTGGTGAAGGAAAAACATACGGGGGAAGAGATGTTGCTTTATTTACCTCTGCTGTTTTCTTCTACCCTTCCCCTTGAAAAGAAGCCCCTCCATTTTTTGGTTAACTCTTTCTAACCGAGGATAGGCAGAGATTACTCCTTTATTTTTGTATTTTAGCAGTGGGGAATCTCCATAGAGCCTCTGAGATTCCTTTGGATGTTGCAAAGACAACTACTCATAGCTTTTTAAATATTAAAGAGGACAGTCTCCCAACCTGTGCCCCTGCAGCTGTAGAGATAACACACAAGCCTTACTGTCCTCATTAACAGAAGCAGAATATTTCTGTTTCTCTGGTCCCTGGAAGAGAAAGGGTTAAGCAATTAAACAGTTTTGTTCTAGTTCTCTTTGGTGTCATTTGTTCAGGGGATTGTGCTGCCCCTGTCTCTTCTCCCTCCTCCCTCCCCCCACTATTGACTGTGCTTGGCTGGGCGGGGGAAAGAAGCAGATGACTGGAGGGATGACTATTAATTATACTTCTTAGGGTGCGCAGGCTTCTGCAAACTCAGTGCAGTGTGTGTGGGGTGTCTATAAAAGAAGCTCTTCTAAGATGACCTCCTGGTAGTGACTATTTTCATAGTCCTCCATAGATGTAGCACTGACTTTGATTTGATCCAGTAGTGGGGGAAGGGCTGTTGCTCTCATGCAGAGTGGGGGATGTGTCTGACCTTGGGAACAGAAACCTCCTGCCTACACTTATCTCCAGAAGTTTTGTCAAAAATATCTTGGCTGGGGTTTAGACTAGATGGGCTGCCCAGGGCATTTAGTGGAGGAGACAAAGTGGCCTGCCAGTGCGATTGCCTTGTGTAAGGATGTGTGATTAGTTGAGTTGTCTCTTTAGAAGAGAGATCTCCAGGGAAAGGGGAGCTCACATGCTCCATGGCCACTGGGGCTTGTGCATAAGTCAAGGATGGGAGGGAGGGCCCTACTGTCAGGCCACAGAAAGAAGACTGTGAAGGAACTGAGCTGTTACTTCCACCTGGGGAGGAAATGGAACTCTTCCTATTAGTAAAATAGCCCCTCATAAGCATAGAACTCTTCTTAAAGGGCCGCCTGTGTCTGAAGGAGAAAACACGGCACACCACAACTGACCCAGGTGTTATGGGTCACCTGCCTGACTCCTTCCACTGCACCTGAGCTGCCTTTCCCTTTCTGGCAAGGGAAACACCCTGTAAAAGCATATTTGCCACCTTGAGAAATATTTGTACCTAGTGCATTAATGCTGGTACAGTGCCAGAAATGTGCCCTCTCCAGAGAACATTGCAAAGTTGTTTCCCTCAGAAGGTGTCCAAGACATTCTCCTACCCCCTCGTCTGCTGTGGAAGCACTGGGCCCTAAATAATGGAGTTGGCCCTGTTACCAAAAGGGAGAAACAACAGCGTGTTCCAGCTGACTCAGTAGAGTCCATTAAAACTCTCTCAGGGGAGCTCACCTAGTTAAACCTGCTGCTCTCAGCACTGCCTTGCAGCCACCAGCTCAGTGCAGTGTGGCTGAGAGTGACAATGCCAGCTGAGCTTTGTGTGACCTGCCCTAGGCAGAGGCCTTGCCACCTTAAGGGCCCACTATTCTCATGCTGAATCCCCCTGCTTATGTTGTGAGCACTCTGAAATGTCGTCCTCGTAATATCCACCTCTGCTGTGCCAAAGCCCTGACAGCTCACTTGCATTCCGAGTGGCAGCAACAATCCTCTTTGTTATGGATGAAAACTTTCCTGCTGCCTTCCACCGCTTACCCAGCAACTGGATTATACAGGAAAGCCACTTTGTCTCCTCCTTACTAGTACGGTAGCAATCCTGTCCTGCTTTCTTTCCTGGGGGAAAGTCCTAGGAATGCAGCATGTAGATAGTCTCCAGGATTGGAGAGTGCCTTCCTTCACCAGCAGACTTCTGAATCACTGACTAATGTGAGGGGTGTCTTCCTATGTACGTCTTGGTTTACAGGCTATAAATGTTCCTGTGTGGTTTAATAATTCAAACCATTTTGATGTTGCTGAGGACAAGAAGAATCTGTCACAAGGCTTTTTCCTACCACTCTCCTACAGGAAAATATCTGACTGCTTATGTCAAACTGTGAGAGCACCTCTACAGCTTTCTGGGATGTGGTATCCATGACTTTCTACTAGAGTTATGGGTGTTCAGTTCTTTGCGGCATCCGGTGCTTGGGTTGTTCAGTGACCTCAGCCTGGTGTGAAATAGCTGTCCAACAACCTGACTTTCATTTTTTTCCTTTCACATCTTTTACCTGTTATTAAAAGATACAGCTCTTTTGTACTACTCTTAATTAGAAGTTCTTAGAGGGTCTAGTTTCCTAGCTGGCTTACCAGTTGAACCTATGAGAAACATGCTGTTACTCAACCACCAGTCTCTACTCAATGTGAGGTTATTAAAATAACTTGAACCTCGAGCTCTGGCAACCTGCTACTAGACAAAAAATCCCTTCCCTTTATCTTCCGACGAGCGCTGCTCGTTCAATGCTGCTTTCTTCCCAGCTGTATCAAAGGGTAGTTTGCAATGAGGAGGGAATCAAGTGTTTACTGACTCACCTGCCCAGGAAATACCCTGTGTGTTTCTGAATCAGTCACAAAGGTAGATGCAGGCCTTGCTTTGTCTCTGCTATTAAGCCTCTTCTGGCAGAGTGTCTTCAGAGGTGAAAGTAACTCGGACAGAGGAGGCTTAATGGGCCTACAGTTGTTCCAGTTGATCACACCAGCAGATGTTCTCTATCAACTATCCCCTTATTAGTATGTTTTAATAATTGCATCAGCTCTTGGGGTGAATTTGTAGGCAAAGAGGTGGTGGTAAAGAGGGAAAGGGATGGTAGAGGTCAGACTAGTTGGATGAAATTAAGAAAATGGAAAGGTTAGGTTGTATAGCTCGAAATGCTGAAGAGGTAAATTCAGGCCCCCTGTAAGCCCATGGAAGGGAAAAGTGATGAATAGCTCTTGGGCTGAATTCAGCCATGAACAAAAGTAACCCCCACACCACCCCCCCCTGAGAAATGGTGATGCCTCATTGCTTGATTTACATTACGATCGAGTGGTTTAGCACCGTGGGGAACAAGCCTGCAGTGACACCCGGTCACTGCGTCTAAGATGTCTCTCTCATCTCTAACAGGAGGTGGGAAGAAGTACTGGAAGCACACTACAAAGAGAGCTGCTTTCTGATGAGGGAAACATCTCTTCTGAAAATAGTGCTCCTACCCTAGTCCCCTCAGGAGTAGGACAGGCCTGGCTTACAGTCCTCACTGTCACATGAAATGAGGCTGCCCCTGGACCACACCGGCGCCAGCCAAGAATGGGGATGAAGAGCCCTTTTGTGGGCTCTTCAGTGTGTTTGTGTCTACTGAAAGCAGTGGTGGCTGTGAATGAGAGAGTTGCATGATCCTATATCTGACTTCCTGGGATTGCTCCTCCATTATGGCTCCAAGGAAACACACCGCTCTTTTCACACACATGGATTGGTGAGCACCAACTTCAGCGAGGGGAAAGTGCAGCTCTGAAATGGCACTGATCCAGAGAAGCCTCATTGTTAAAGGATGGCATGAGGGAGCAGTCTGGGTTTTTGATTTTTGCTGCATGGCTCTGCTTGATATCACCGCAGCCAGAATGAAGAATCTGACATTTCTGTTCATGCTTAGAAGCTGTCAGATTGCAGAAGACACAGGCCCCCTTAAAAAAAAAAAAAAAAAAAAAAAACCACCCACTCTAGCTTTTCAAGGGGAAGGGAAGTATTTTTCAAGTGTCCTCTGTCATATTTTGCCTAATTGACATTCCAAACCATTTCCCCAGCCTCTTGCCCACGGCATCAGCTGCCCCGATGTGGCTGCTGCTCCATTTGTCAACGTCTCTGCCTTTTTTTTGCTGAATGGTTTGTTTCTAGCAGCTCCTATAATGCTTCAGCTGTCACAACAGGCAAGGCTCAAGCGAAGGCTGCTTAATGAACAAGAGCTGGCTGCATGCCTGCTTCTTTCAAGCCTCTGGTATGAACATCTTAGCCAGTGCTTGAAAGGAAGTAAGCAAGAGATGCAATTGAATTCCTTGCAGCCGGGTCCTGTCTATTAAGAAATGCCACCTGCTTGGATGAATCCAATCTGATGCACTCCTGGGGCTCTTCCTTCCTAAAATGGATGGGCCTGATGAGTTCCTTGCTCTGAAAGGTCTTGGAGCCCCTGGTGAGGGATGAGCCTGCAATCAAGTGTGTAAAGATCACTTCCATGAGTAAGTTCTAGCCTAGGAGGCAGCAGAACACTTCCTAAGAACATGAGACCAGGGTCATTGGTGGTAAACCCACCAGCATAAGAACAAAGGTGGGAGGGGGAAAATGTAATAGGATATAGTGCTGCTATCACAATGCTTCTTGTGTATGATTGATGTTCTGTCCATATGGTGATGCATGGAGCATGCTGGCAACTCTCTTGTGTCTCAATCTATTTTCCCCATCCTAATTTTATGCAAGGAAGAATTCCTTGCGGCTTCTTTTTCCAACCGCAACCACTTCAGCCTGCTGACCATTCCTATCCTATGCGGATGTGGGGGAGAGGAATGACAACAATGAAAGCTTGACCTATCTACCAATTGTCACTAGGCAAGACTTGATATTTCTGCAGCTGTCCCCTCCCTCCACTTCAAATGGATGGATTTCTACCCTGGGGAGAGGAGGGGAGCCTTCCTGTAGAGTCTAAAAAGGAAATGTGAGCTGCTGGTGTAGGTTATTTCCTGTGCATCTAGAAAGGGGGGAGGGAAATTAAGGGGACTCTAGAGTAGAAACATGTATCTCTGGGTTATCAGTTCAAATACTGCCCCAGGACAATCAGGTTCCTACTGTTCTCTGACTGCTTGACCCACACCACTGCAAGTGAGGGCTGGTTGTTGGCATGCTCAGCAGGGAGCCAAGGGCCCAGACTATCTGAGGACCAAACTCCCTATTGCTAGAAGTGGTCCTGCCATTGTTCCCCATTCCCACTGAAGGCAGGACAAGAAGTGGGCTTAAGGTGCAGCAAGGGAAATTTAGGAAAAACGTTCTAACTCTAAGGATAGTTAAGTACTGGCATAGGCTTCCAAGGGGCATTGTAGAATCCCCATCACGGGAGGTTTTTAACAACAACTTGGATACCCTCCTGCTAGGGATGATCTTGGTCCTGGCCTCAGACCAGGGGGCTGGACTTGATGGCTTCTCAAAGTCCTTTCAGCCCTACGTTTGTGATTCTATGACACTGCAAGGGAAGCGTAGCCTGTTGATGCCACCGCGGCTGCTCCTGTTCTGTGCCTAAAGAGAGAGCCTGGCCGTCTGTACTGTGCAGCTGGCAGCCTCTATCAACACTAACAACTGAAATAAGAGCAAAGCAAATAACCAACCTGTTGATTAATATGAACTGGGCATTCTAGCTCATGTGGGCACTGGTGCCAGAGCAGAGGACAACTTGCAAATCTTAACAGCGTCCCCTCATGCTCTTGCGAAGTGCTGCAGCCAACGACCATTCATCCTTTAACTGTCTAGAACAAAGCAAAGTCTTTTCACCAGACGCTCAAGAGTTTTGTGTTTTATCATCCACTCTGGATGTGAAAATACAAACTTCCTGAAACAAACTTGGCCTTGCTTGCTAGGCGGGGAGATTGATTAGGGCAGGAACACTCTCCCTTTGCTTTTTCTTCATGAGGTTTGGTAATCGAACATCTCAAGCCTGACATGGAAAAAGGGTGTTACAATCTGAAGGCTTCTCTGTGGTCTGGGAAACAGATTGATGGGTGTTGACCCAGTTCATACTAGATCAGTCTCCACATCAAAAATGCCATTGGGACAGTTGGCTTCCTTATGAGATACATTAGTAGAGCTGTCCAGGAGTGAATGAGCTGGATAGACTGAGTTTAGCTCTCTTACCTACAGGTGGTTGTTCTAAGGCATTGTCTAGTCCAGCATTCAAGGTAGGATGTTAGCTAATGTGCTAACTACCACGTTCTCACAGTTCAGTGTAGGTAAGGCAATGACATGCTAAGCTGGTTGAGTTGCACCCTAGGCTCCAGTGGACTGGTTAGCACAAAATGTACAGTGCTTGGTCTGCACTAGACTCTCAGAATGTGTTAGCTGACATCTTCCCACAACACATCTTTAAATCCTAGTCAAGGCAAACCCTTAATCAAGTCTGATGGAGAATGGGGGAAGCGTGCAGTGCTGGTCTTTATACTGCATGTGCTCTGGGGCTAGAGGATCTCAGTTACCAAGGTTTTCAAACTCGAACCTTTCACCAGCCTGAAATGCATTAAAACATATAAACAACCCTACATTATTTTCTCCGGCTACTTCTCTCCTTAAAAAATCTCTAGATTATGCAGTTAACTTTAAGGCAGGAGGGTCCTACTAATTCAGTTTAACAGTGAGACGTGTAGGCCACCGCAGAAACAGAGGCATGGAGCTGAAATGGGAAAATCAGCTATAAAGGACAAGATGATCTCCTACTTGAGAATGAGCCCCATGGTCTATGAATTTATACCCTGCTAGCTATTGGGAATAACACTCTCAACCTTTCTTAATAACACACTGCATCCCCCAAAACAGCCCTTTTATTAATGCAGTGCTTTGGATTGCACTGCAACCTCTTGGTGCATTAGAGACCTCGTGCAGAATGAAGCCAGAGATATAGGCACAGGAACTAAGCCAAGACTTTTACTAGCAGAGCTCCACCAGCTGGCTTCCAACTCTGCAACACTTTAAACATTACTCATTGCTCCCACATGCTGTGGCAGGGTGCTGGTATTACAGCTATCTTCTAACCTTGAAGGGAAATAGTCACAGATCTTGGTTTGAGGAGGAACCAAGGACTTCTAGTTCTAGAAGCATAACAGGGATACATAGAGGAGTGTGCTGTATGTGACGCTCATCTAAGTAGTTCATCAGCTTTTGGTAGGAGCTAGGATAAAGTGTCCTGCTTTCAGGATACAGTGAACCAACGAGAGTGGTTTGGATGAGGTAATGAACCCATTTTCTGGCTAGTACAGCACGTTATCCCTCAGTATCCTGCTGAGAACGTTGTGGGGGTGGAACTCGGGAATAAACCAATTTCTTCTTCAGCTTCCTCATGTAGTTGAATTCAACTTCCTAATAAAGCAGTTATTTTTCTAATTTGATTCTGGATTTGTAACTACTACTCTAAACACAGCACCAATCCCTGCCGTACCTCACAGGAATGTGTCTGAACCTTGCTTCATTAATATTTATAAAATGCTTTAGGATCCTTGGCTCAGATTCACAACGGAAGGGCCGGGGATGTGTTCTTTCTTCCCACTGTTATTCTTGTATTTTACCTGATTTTCTGTTCTCTTCTTGATTGATGGTTACCTGTTTCCCTCCTCCCTCAGGTGTGCTGCTGTTGTTCCTATACTTTCTCCAATCTGTCCTAATTTCTTTTAACTTTTGTACCCAGTATAAATGTCCTCAAGTTTGCCTTACAGATTCTCAGCCAGGACTTTGGAACAGCAAAGAAAAGACCCAGCTAACCATTCCCAGGGTTTACACAGAGCCAAGTGCATGCAAAAGAGGGTTAGGTCTGCTGGAGTTTAGCCAGTGCTGCTGAGTGATACTGACATGAGCAGTAAAGGTTATGGCCATCCATCACTGTCAAGTCTCATTGCCTTGATTTAAGGGTCTCCCAGCTTCTGAGAACACAACACCCAATTTGGGGGGAACTTTCTAGGAATAAAAAGCACTATTGTGATAGTGGCATTAAAAAAAAAAAACAAAAAAACCCACCAAATCTCCTCCTGCAACAATGGATGAATAAATTCTCAGCACGTCCCTGGAAGGAAGGATTCCGAAACCTTGCAAAGAGAAGGCAAAGCAGAGAAATCTCATTCCTGCAGAGGGGACAGCTTGTACCGGCTCCAAAGTGGGAGTGCTCCAGCCAGCTCCGTGGGCCTGTCACAATGCAGATAAAACATCAGTGATGCAGCCTTTCTATCAGGAGAAAGAAAGAGATGATCCCTCAGGGGCGGCTCTAATGAACAATACATCACTATTCCTGCTGCTTCAGTTTGGCATCATTAGACACAAGCTGTTGTAGGTAGCGCTTTGTTAAGAAATGAAGAAATTCCCCTTTTTGGGCATCCAGCCAGGGACTTTGATGTAAATCCCAATTCGTATGAATTTGTAGCATTTCCTTTCCACAAGGAATCTAGCCTGTATAAATCACCACTTAAATCAGTCAAAGAAATATTGCACCGCCTCATAGGTGTAGGGGAATGATTTGCTTTTAAGAACATAAGGCTGGTTGTTGTTTTTTAGGATGGGCTCAGTGCACAAGCTACTGTGTGTCCCTTTAATGACACACAATCCTTATGGCTGGTTTTTCATTATTTATTCTAGACTCTCTACAGAGCTGGTGTAAGAGAGGTATGGGAAATAGCAAAGTCCCTGTCCTTTGAAAGGCAGGTATGGTTCAGCACAGCTAGAGAAGGGCCTGGTCACAAAACTCACATTTAAATCTGAACTGGTGGAGAGTCTAGGGAACATTTGGAGGTGCAGTTTTGGCTCAGGCTCATTGCATGGCTGGTTCATATAAAGATCTCATCACAGCTGGCAGTGGAAACGTGACAATGGAAAGATGCAAGATTTGATGAGGATGCGGGGGAGATGCCACTAGCAGGCACCAGCTCATGGGCTGACATAATCTAGAAGAGGTGGCCTGCCAGGAGCGAGGGGCTTGAATCTGTACCCTAGACACCTGTGTGGACAAGTCTCGCTCTGGGAGGTTGCAAACCATCAATCTCCTGCTGTAGGAGGGGCTGGAGGAAACGCAAGGGCCTGACCCACATCCTCAAAGGGGATTAGGCAGGAAGTAGGCCCAGATCTTCAAAGGTATGTAGATGACACAGTGCTCCCGCACCCCGAGGTGGGGGAAATCTGCAGCCCCATGTGCACCTTGGGGCCCAGTTCTGTGGCAGGGCCCTATTAGGGGGTTGGGGGTAGGAGATACTTGGGGCTGGGGAGGCAGTGTATGGGGAACTAGGGGCAGGGTGGCTTTATGGAGGGCAGGGCTGGGGGGGTGGGGTTGGGGGGCTAGGGGCAGGGTGGCTTTGGGTGGAGTGGGGCTGGTATGGGAGGCTAGAGGAAGGGTGGCGTTGCGGGGGCAGGGTGGCTTTGGGCGGAGTGGGGCCGGGGTGATGGTGTATGGGAGACTAGGGGCGGGTTGGGGGCGGTGTATGGGAGGCTAGAGGAAGGGGGGAGGAGTGCTGGCGGGGGGGGGTGGTATGGGAGGTTAGGGGCGGGGTGAGGGCGGAGTGGGGTAGTATGGGAGGCTAGAGGAAGGGTGGTGTGGGGGCTTTGGGCGGAGTGGGGCTGGGGGTGGTGGTGGTGGTGTATAGGGGGCTAGGGCCGGGGTGAGGGCGGTGTATGGGAGGCGGGGGTCAGGGTGGTTTGGGCGGAGTGGGGTGGGGGTGGTGTATGGGGGCTAGAGGAAGGGTGGCGTTGGGGGGGGGGTGGCTTTGGGCGGAGTGGGGCCGGGGGTGGCGGTGTATAGGGGGCTAGCGGAAGGGTGGCGGGGGGGGCGGAGGTGGCAGTGTATAGGAGGTGGGGGGGCGGTGTATGGGGGGCTAGCGGGAGGGGGGCGGAGTGGGGCCGGGGGTGGAAGTGTATAGGAGGTGGGGGGGCGGTGTATGGGGGGGGACGGGGGTGGCAGTGTATAGGAGGTGGGGGGGCGGTGTATGGGGGGCTAGCGGGAGGGGGGCAGAGTGGGGCCGGGGGTGGCAGTGTATAGGGGGCGGGGTGGGGGCGGTGTATGGGGGGCTAGCGGAAGGGTGGCGGGGGGGACGGGGGTGGCAGTGTATAGGAGGTGGGGGGGCGGTGTATGGGGGGCTAGCGGGAGGGGGGCGGAGTGGGGCCGGGGGTGGCAGTGTATAGGGGGCGGGGTGGGGACGGTGTATGGGGGGCTAGCGGAAGGGGGGCGGAGTGGGGCCGGGGGTGGCAGTGTATAGGAGGTGGGGGGGCGGTGTATGGGGGGCTAGCGGAAGGGGGGCGGAGTGGGGCGGGGTGGGGGCGGTGTATGGGGGGCGGGGTGGGGGCGGTGTATGGGGGGCTAGCGGAAGGGTGGGGGGGGGGCCGGGGGGGGCAGTGTATGGGGGGTGGGGTGGGGGGGCGGTGTATGGGGGGCTAGCGGAAGGGGGGCGGGGGGGGCGGAGGTGGCAGTGTATAGGAGGTGGGGGGGCGGTGTATGGGGGGCTAGCGGGAGGGGGGCGGAGTGGGGCCGGGGGTGGCAGTGTATAGGGGGCGGGGTGGGGACGGTGTATGGGGGGCTAGCGGAAGGGGGGCAGAGTGGGGCGGGGTGGGGGCGGTGTATGGGGGGCGGGGTGGGGGCGGTGTATGGGGGGCTAGCGGAAGGGTGGCGGGGGGGGCCGGGGGTGGCAGTGTATAGGAGGTGGGGGGACGGTGTATGGGGGGCTAGCGGAAGGGTGGCGTGGGGGGGGGCGGAGGTGGCAGTGTATAGGAGGTGGGGGGGCGGTTTATGGGGGGCTAGCGGAAGGGGGGCGGAGTGGGGCGGGGTGGGGGCGGTGTATGGGGGGCGGGGTGGGGGCGGTGTATGGGGGGCTAGCGGAAGGGGGGCGGGGTGGGGGCGGTGTATGGGGGGCGGGGTGGGGGCGGTGTATGGGGGGCTAGCGGAAGGGGGGCGGAGTGGGGCCGGAGGTGGGGGGGCGGTGTATGGGGGGCTAGCGGAAGGAGGGCGGAGTGGGGCCGGGGGTGGCAGTGTATAGGAGGTGGGGGGGCGGTGTATGGGGGGCTAGCGGAAGGGGGGCGGGGGGTGGAAGTGTATAGGAGGTGGGGGGGCGGTGTATGGGGGGCTAGCGGAAGGGGGGCGGGGGGTGGAAGTGTATAGGAGGTGGGGGGGCAGTGTATGGGGGGCTAGCGGAAGGGGGGCGGGGGGGCCGGGGGTGGAAGTGTATAGGAGGTGGGGGGGCGGTGTATGGGGGGCTAGCGACAGGGTGGCGGGGGGGCGGAGGTGGCAGTGTATAGGGGGCGGGGTGGGGGCGGTGTATGGGGCGCTAGCGGAAGGGGGGCGGGGGGGGCAGTGTATAGGAGGTGGGGGGGCGGTGTATGGGGGGCTAGCGGAAGGGGGGCGGGGGGGGCGGGGGGGGCAGTGTATAGGAGGTGGGGGGGCGGTGTATGGGGGGCTAGCGGAAGGGGGGCGGAAGGGGGGCGGGGGGCTGGTACATGAGCCCAAAGGGAACAGCCAAGACACAGCCAGAGGCGGGCGCGCAGGCCCCGCTCTCCCTAGTTACCGGACGGCCCCGGAAGCGCGCGCGGTCTCCAGGAAGTGACGCGCTGCCCGGCGATGGCGGAAGCGGAGGGGAAGATGAAGCAGTTCAATGGAGGCGGGGGGGCCGGGCTGGAGCCCGAGCGGGGCCGCTTCCCCTACTGCGTGGTGTGGACGCCAATCCCCGTGCTGACGTGAGTGCGCCGCGCGGCGGCTCCGGCTCTGCCCCCTCCCCGCTTAGCCTGGCGGTGCCCTGCGCGCCCCGGAGTCCCTGCTGCGCTCCCCGTGTATCGCCCGGGTTCCTGCGCTCCTTAGCCCCGGGGGCTTCAGCCCATTCCACGGCGCCAGGGGCTGCGCGACCAGCGGCGCTTCCCGCCGGGGGGGGGGCGGCGTCAGGATCTCGCTTTACCGCCCTGCCTTGGGGGGCACCAGCCAACCACAACTGAAACCCCGGGCCTAGCGCAGCGCTTCCCAGGCTGCTGAACTCGTGAAAACGTAGCACCTGCGAGACGGACACATTGATTTGAGCCCAAGCTTTCGTGGGCTAGAACCCACTTCATCAGCCGTGGGGCTCCCAGGGGCCACAAGGACTCCTCGCTCCAGACTAACACGGCCACCACTCTGAAACCGGTAGTAAAAATCTTCGCTGAGGTACCAGCGCCGTCGTCTAAAAGCCACGAGGCACTGCACTGCTTGGGTGGAGACCTGGGTTTGACTGCTCAGCGTCTAGCGCCCTAGTCCTGCCAGAACTGAACAGGTCAGACAGCCCCGGAGTCGGGGTGTGGACGGTCACAGGAGAGCCTGCTTGACAGGGAGTAGCTTGATGAGGTCGACAGAGAGTCCTGGCCGGTTATCCTAAATACATATAGTAGCCGTGAAGCCTGGCTCTGGGGTAGGAATGGTGGATCCTGAGGGTACAATTAGGAACCATGAAGGTTTTTTCCCTGCCCTTGCTTCAAATCTAATAGACGCTTCCCACTAAAATGAGCATGGATGATCACTAAGACAGCCAGGAGCTGACTCACAATCACTGCTTTCTCTGTGGCTTTTCTCCTCACTAAGACCGTATAACATGTACGTTTGTCGGGTGCAAACCCATGACTTCTCCGGTTTTTCTATAAGATGGCTTCTTCTGAGCCAGCTGCATGAATTTTTACAGTTGGCTCTAGATATGCCTAGTGTAGCAGCATGTGGATTTATTAATGGTTTGAAACAATTAACTTACTTATTAAATAGTTTGAAACAATTTGAGAAAAAAACATTATAATTCCTTTATAATGATGGAAACAACCCAAACACAGCCATCCCTAGTGATGACCGAACAAGTACATGCAAAATCGGCACACTAGAAAGAGGCCTTTGGAAGCAATATAACCTTTTGCTGCCATCTGACTAAAACATCCAAAGCCATAATGAAATTATTTTGATTTGTTTGCAAGTTCTTTTAGAAGCTAGGGACTAGTTGTAGCAGAGCTGAGATAAGGGAGAAAAGATATTTTATGCAGTGTACCAGAAATCTGAATGATAACCCTTCAACCTTTGGTGAAGAAGAAAAACCATATTACATCTTTCATGTTAATGAATGCTCTAAGGTTGCAGACCAGCTTTCATTATAACTCCTGTTTTCACCTGCTTAAACATTCCAGGCTTCGTCTCTTCCCAAAGTACTGTTTAAAAAAGAACAGTGAGGGAAAAAATCTTTTCAGCTCTTTAATTAGTTGATTAAGGAGCTCCTTTAACAGGCCACTGGATATCTTTGTTTTCCCCTGGATTTCCCCTCCCATGTCAGTCTTGACAACTTCCTGCAGAATCATCAGAAATGTCATGAAATGGTTGTGATGCTGTGAAATTTCTTGTTTGGCACAATTATCAAATTTTCCTCCTCTCTTCCCAGTCCCCTGGGCCATTCAGTCCCAATATCTGAATTTAGAGTTTTAAAACTAGGTAATCTTTTTAATGTAGACATATCTTCTGCAATGTTTAAAACGGAGGTGGGCAAACTACGGCCCACAGGCCACATCTGGCCCATGGAACCGTCCTGCTCAGCCCCTGAGCTCCTGGCCGGGCAGCTAGCCCCAGGCCCCTCCCCTGCAGCCATGCTGCCGCGCGGGCAGCACTCTGGGCGGCGTGGCTGCACACTCATGCAGGGCAGGGAGGCAGCGTGTTTGGCTCTGGCTGGGAGGCGCAGCTCCAGACATGCTGCTCTGAGCGGCATGGTAATTGGACTGGGGCCGGGGGGTTGGATATGGGGCAGGGAGACCTGGGGGGGGGGGCAGTCGAGACAAGGAGCAGGGGGCAGTTGGATGGGGCAGAGGTTTGGGGGGGATGGGAAACAGGGGAATTGGATAGGGAGTGGAGTCCCAGGGGGCCTGTCAGTGGGCAGGGGTGTGGATAGGGGTCGGGGCAGTCGGGACAGGGAGCGGGGGGGGTTGAATAGGGGATAGAATCCCTGGGGGGCGGTTGGGGCGGGAGTCCTGGGAAGGGGTGGACAGGAGATAAGGCGTGGGGGGGGGTTGGAGGGTGGGGAATTCTGGGGGGGGGGCAGTCAGGGGGCGGAAAGTGGGAGGGGTCGGATGGGGGTGGGAGCCAGGCTGTTTTGGGGGCACAGCCTTCCCTACCCGGCCCGCCATACAGTTTTGCCCCCCGATGTGGCCCTCGGGCCAAAAAGTTTACCCACCCAAGGTTTAGAACTTCAGCCCTATCAGCATCAGGACCGGCTCTAGGTTTTTTGCCACCCCAAGCTCAGGTGGGGCTGGGGCTCGCAGGCGGAGCTGGAAGCAGAGGGAGTGATGTCACCTTCTCCCAGTGCCTGTGGGGGCTTTACCCCCTCCCCGCCGTACAGAGAAGCCCCGGTATAAGGGGTGGCACAAGGCAGCGCAGCAGCCAGTGCGCAGATGTGGCGGCGCAGCCCCGGCTCACCGGCAGTACTCGCCCTCTCCTCCCCACGTAGCAGCTGGGCCCTGGCAGCTCAGCATCCCGGGGCTGGAGCTTCCCCTTCCCGCTGCAGCTGGGGGCGTGGCGCCCTCACCCAGTCTAAGTGGCACAGCTCCGAGAGCCCAACTGCCTCGAAAAAAAGGATGGCCGGAATTCCGCCCCTGGAAATGTGCCGCCCAAGCACGAACCGGTCCTGAACAGCATCATGCTGGTATATGGCAATCAAAAAGTGAAATTGACTATAAAACTCGCCCTGTGTAAAAGTGAAAGTGCCTGATTTGTTTTCATTGCCCAAGTTAGTGAAATGCAAACAATAAACAGTGTAAATGGTGAAAAGTAAATAAAAGTCATTAGGGGGGTGGGGAGATTGGTTTAGCCCAGCCTATAAATATTTAGTGCTAAACAACAATTACAGCCTGGTCCACACTTGAAAATTAGATCAACGTAGCAACAGTTGCTCAGGACTGTGAAAACAGTTGCACCCTGAATGCTGCGGTTAGGTCAACCTAACCTCCAGCGTAGATGCAGCTAGATCTACTGCCTTGTAGAGTGGTGAATTAATTACACCTTCTGTTGATGTAGGAAGTGTCTCCGCTACAGTGGTGTAGCTGCAGCACCTGTAGTGTAGACACAGCCTTAGGGTGGGGGACGTAACTCTGCTAGTTCCTGAAGGCTGTAAATACCAAGGAGGGAGGAGAAGATTTTAGGATAGCACAAGATAATTGGATAAAAATATAAACTGATGTCAAGAAACCTTTGGAACAACAGGACCATTTAGGCTAGGAAATAGTCTTCTTAGTGGTGGAAGCCCATTGTCTGGGGCACATACAACTAGTTTTCAATGAAAAACAGCCCTGATGGGACCGTCTTTTTGTTCTGTGTTTGTATGGTGCCGAGCATTGTGGGGACCTGGGCCGTGACTAGGGCTCCTACGTGGTGGTGGTGCTGAAGTATTTGTATTATTGTAAGTATTGGTATAAAGATGGGTTAGATGATCTAATAATTTTTTTCATTGATAACTTACGAGATTCAGTTTGTTTTCAAGGGAGCTTCCTTCTAGAGCCAGTGCATTTACCCAGAAAAACAAAACGGGGTTGCTTCAGAAAGATTGAAGTGCTCATTCCTTCCTGGTGTCAAATGGCGTGCACAGTGGTGTATTTTGAGAGCAGCATCAGGCCCTGAGACTCCTGTCCTTGTAATAACTACAATTAATCATATTAAAAGCTTAAAATCTTGGTGCCAATGCAAAGAAGCCTAAATTTGTGGAATGGCTTGTCAGGGGAGGTGTGGGTTTGGACACTATCTGCTTTCATATTCTCCTACCTGTGTGTATCTGTTTGACCTAGCTCTGCCAATTTGTGCTCAGCTCTGGTTTACTAGTTGTCATGTCTCTTCCCCCAACCCCACGCACCTACATCTAACTTGCTTGCTCTGTCTATTTTGTACCACACAGTTCATTGTGTAGCCATTCTAGCAGTCTCCTGACAGGGTGTGTGATCAGGGTGAGACATTTGACTCAGACATTTCATTTGTTACCTTGGTAGATGGCTCTTCCCTATCATCGGCCACATGGGTATCTGTACATCGACTGGAGTCATTCGGGACTTTGCGGGT
This sequence comes from Malaclemys terrapin pileata, assembly GCF_027887155.1. Classification (NCBI taxonomy): domain Eukaryota; kingdom Metazoa; phylum Chordata; order Testudines; family Emydidae; genus Malaclemys; species Malaclemys terrapin. The sequence continues at coordinate 9,668,754 of NC_071526.1, read as the reverse complement.
CCTTACTACGTCTCTGTAAGTAGATGATGATTCTGGTTGATAAATGAGGAGCCTGGTTCTCACTTTCCTCAAATGCTTGTGAACGGTTCTCTCGATGTTTTGCATTTCCAAAGTGAAATGAAAGCTTGAAATAATTGCTGCATAAATCCCTGAAGAGCAAAGAACTGCTGCGTGTTTCATTTTTTCCACTGGCTAACTCTGTATTGGATCCAGGGCAGATCCAGCCATTTTAGTCATCTTTGTGTTGAGGGCTGGCCAGTGCAGATAAGTTGGTTTCTGCAATCAAGGAAGGGTTAATTTGTTTTCTTGAGCAATAAGGGAAGGGTGTCTTTTGACCTCTTGTACTTCCAGAGAAGCATTAGATTCCAGTGGCAAGGGTTAGTCTGATGTGTCCCACAACACAGGTGAATGTTGCCATTTTGGGGTCAAAATCAGGAGTCCAATATTAGTGTAACTTAGAGATTGCGGGGGCTAGGAGAAGATGCATTTTACAATAACATGACTTCATTGGACTGACTGAAAGTCATGCCCACTTACCAACATGTAAGTTGTACTCACTCTGTCAGGCTAAGTCTTAATGTGATGGATTTAGTCTGTCTGTGTAATTCACCAGTATATGTGCTTTTATCAATAGCTAAAAAAACTGTTACAATTCTGAAATAAAAGGAAACAATAAGGTATATGTGCCATAAAGATGGAAGATGTAGCAATATACATAGAACCGAACTTGCATTCCAACAGCAGTAGAATCAGTGTTAATGAGACTCTAAACCTGTGTGCATACAAATATGATTTGTGTCAAGGTAAAATGAGACTACTGAGGAAAGAACTTGATAATTACTGGTAACTCATACCACTAAACAAACCTAGAGTCTGGCCTTACAGGAAAGATGCATGTATTGAATTTTGTGTGGTATGTGGTCTGTGTTCTGAGAGATCTTTCCCCTTTCTGTAGGAAGACAACATGGCGTTTGGGAAGCCGGTGAAGTAAGTGCCACTGTTTCTTTTTATTAAACTTTTAACAAAATCACATGGAAATGTCCTTAATTCACTGAAACCAGCATAAATATGTAGTAATATAGGTAACGTTCTCCAAGATCAAAGGCCCTAATTCAAAGGGGCAGCTAGTGTATCTGTGCTTCCCAAGAGAGAACATTACATTACATCTCTGATTAGAAGCATGACTGCAAAGTTATGGTATTAAAATAATGAGTCAATATTTACATGACTATTACAGCACTTAATACTTTATATTAACGTAGAATTTGTGGCAATCAGTTGCTGAAAGTAAATGATATAAAAAATGGAGTGAGAAACAGTTCAAATTCACATCGTGGTTTTGATGTTTTTATTTGCCATGCTGCAAATCAAAATATTTGTACATCAGCTCCTGATTTTTGTGCTTTATTCAAATAAGCTTGTGGATGGAATTAGGGTTTTAAATTCCACATGAAAACTGGAGTTCAGAACCGAATTTGTTCCACATGTATAATAATCCCTTGCTAGTCGAGGTGCAAGTGCTTTAGGTTGCAGGGGGCCGGGAGGGTTAAGCATCGGCTCCTGATGCCCTCTTATCACATGCACTTCTCTAGAGCAATGAGTTCACTGAGCCTCATTAATGAATGACTGCGGGTTTGTCCGCTGACTCCTGCTTTAAATAGCCCCCTAATGGGGAAGGAAAGGAAACTGAAAGAACAGAAGGTCTAGCGTTTAAACTAGGGGTTCTGTTGTCTTCCTTGTCAGGTACTGGAAACTGGATCCAACCAAAGTGTACTCCAGCGGTCCCAATGCTTGGGATACAGCTGTGCATGACGCCTCTGAGGAGTACAAGCATCGCATGGTAAGACTTGAAGCCCAGCCTGCATATAGGCGTGTCTTGATTTAACCAGGTGCAGTGGAACAGGATTTGCCTTGTATTTTTTCTTAACAAAATGCTTCTCTTCTAGAGCTTGGACAAATCTTGTAATGTTTCCTGCTCTTCTCCCATCTGTGAAGTGAAATTTCTTGATGGGCTGATCCCTTTTTATGAAGCAGTTGATAAGAGCTATGTGATCAAAGCCAGTTCTAGGCTGTTTTCTGTGTCATGTTCTATCCTCATGTCTCTGCATCTTCACACTTGCCTAGTGACAGGCTTATGTTCTTGCACTGGTCCTCCATCTCAGAGGAAATATGGAATCAGAATCCTGCTGCTTACTTACTGCTAAATGGGGAGTAAGCCCTGGGGAATATACCCTCTCAGCAGTTGGTTCTGAACTAGCATCCAAAAGCACCAGTGGGGTTGGGGTCCTGGTGAGTTCTATTAGATTGTCTCCCTGCCCCGGAGAACTTATCTGGCTAATTTTAGGGGACAATCCTGCCCCGGACCTAGAGGAACCTAACAGAGTCAGAAAAATTCTAACTTCATGTCCCTTTCTATTATAGCATAATCTTTGCTGTGACAACTGCCACTCCCACGTGGCTCTGGCCTTAAACCTGATGAGATATGATAACAGCAGCTCCTGGAACATGGTCAAACTTTGCTTCCTCTCCCTCCTGTATGGGAAGTATGTAAGGTGAGCTGCAGACCAATCCAGGTCCAGCAGACGAGGGCTAGCTTCTCAAAGTTTCTGATCCCTCAGTGTTTCTCGCTACCCCAGAGAGAAGGGGTTAAGCTTTCACCCATATGTGTTTCAATTGTGTATTGAGGACGGTAGGTCTCAGCTGGCAGCATACCTGCCCGTGGCTGGATGATTGTGGGCTCAGTGCTTATAAGGAATCGTGACACTAGCACAGAGCTAAGTTGGCAAGGTTGCTGTCCTTTTTACCAAGATGTTAAGAGCAGATCCCTGTAACTGGTGAAAGCTCAAGAGGAAAAGAGATCACCAGTGTCCTGAGCAACCCTATATCTCCGTTAAAGGCCAAGGTGTGGGGTGTGAGCTTGTGATCTCCTGAGACACTAGTGTTTAATGTTTTGCTTTGTGAAGTGCTTTTGGGGGCTTGGCCTATGAAAAGTGCAATCTAAAGCAACTCCTAGTCTATAGCTCCCCATGACGTCTTGGGCTGCCTGACCCCTGGGTCTGGCCACCGCTTGTCATATTCAGAACTGTGACCATACTTGGCAGTGGCCTATGTCAGCCAGTCACAGATTTTCTTCTCTCTCTTTTGTGTTGTAATAAAATGAGTCCCATTTTTTTTATTAGGATTTTCACCCTCTGCTCTTTGGATTTTTCTCCCAGTCCCTTACCACCAAAATTTCTTTCAGCACCATAATAGTGTTCACGTGGACTTTTAAAAAACAACAACTTTAGTTCCAGTTTCTCAGTCCTGGAGAATGTGATCCTCTCTAGCCACAGAACAGATAGAGCAGGGCAGTAGAGTACAAGCTTCCCCAATGCTGTCCTGCCAGTGTGTTTTACCCCGGTTCGGAGGGGGCTCTAGGGCCTTATTCAGTCCTTGGCCCTTCTACTCAGGTTGCCACCTGTAATGACATTTCATTGCATTTTTCTAACTTGGGAATGTATGACCTAGGACTGATCTGATGTCACCATCCCCTTTCATATTAGCCACCAAATAGCCAGCCAGAGCTAACTGCTGGGCTGGGTTTGAACTGACAGCAGAGACCAAGCTGGAAGGGCATATCAAGTGGGGTCCCTCAGAGATCAGTTCTGGGTCCGGTTCTGTTTGTTATCTTCAATGATTTAGATCAGAACATAGAGTGCACTCTTATGAAGTTTGTGGGCGATACCAAGCTGGGAGGGGTTGCAAATGCTTTGGAGGATCGGATTAAAATTCAAAATGACCTGGACAAACTGGAGAAATGGTCTGAAATACACAGGATGAAATTCAATAAGGACACATGCAAAGTACCCCACTTAGGAAGGAACAATCAGTTGCACACATACAAACTGGGAAAGGACTGCCTAGGAAAGAATGCTGCACAAAGGGATCTCGGGGGTTATAGTGGATGACAGGCTAAATATGAATCAACAGTTAGAGTGATCGTTCCTCCTTTTCCAGCCTGCAACTCTCCAATTATCTCCAACATTTCTCTCCCTCCCTACCCCCATACACACCCTCATTATCCCCTGTCAACCGGTCTCTTTTTAATCCTCTTTCTCTCTCTCTTGCAGCATAGGGGGATTCATGAAGACCTGGCTTCCCTTTGTCCTTTTCTTGGGGGTGATCCTGACGGTCATTCTGACCCTTCACTTGCGGTGATGGATACCGGGCTTCTCTTCCCCTTGGTGCACAAGGGATGAAACTGTGGTTGCTGGATCCAACAGGTTGGGGACACAGGACCCTGGGAGTCACTCCAAGAGAAGACGGCATCTTCACTCGCTAGTAACGACTCTCATTTTTGCTTCCTGGGACTGGTGTCTGTCTTTCTGTTTTGTTCTATCATTGGGGTCTCCCAGTGTTTGGGGGCCTGGGGCCTCTGACTGCTGCTCACCCCCCCTGCTGGTTGGTTTTGGGAATGTACTCTGTAAGCGATGATCTCAACACAGGGTAATGTTGCAAGGGCTAAACCTGCCTCCTTAGCACAAGCAAATACTCATTGTAAGGTTTTCTGTGATCCCGGGCTGCCTTTACATTACTACTTCTTTCCTCTCAGTAAACTTCATCATGTGCTTCTTAACTGTTACACTGCCCAGATATGGTGCAAGTTCTGAATTTCTGAGGGGGAGAGGAGGGATCCCCTTATTGCACAAACCTCCTCCTATAGTACACATAGATTCAAGTCTATTAGTGGCCATGCTCACCTACTGCGGCATGTAATGCCAGTGTGCTCGTGTACACCCTCCCTTGTAGCTGGTAGTGAAACAACAAAGGTGCTGGTGGCAAAGCATTCCTCTGATAACATTCATGAGCATTCTCCCGTGGCAGGACAGCTCCGCTCTAAACTAGCAGCCTCAGGGTGAGGGGACTGCTCTAAAGCCGTGCCTAGATGTCAGGCTGTGGAATGGCTCGTAGCAGTTTGTGCACTTCCAGTAGCCTATTACTGCAGCGATCAGAATGTGCACATCTGATCCATGACGTGCACAATGTAGCTCCCTTGCTCCTGACTTTGCCACATCTTCCTAAAATTGCCACTCCTTTCCTGCAACAGTTTCCTTTTCTGGAGTCCCTAACCCTTGTGTCCCACAGCTTAGCCACGCCCTTGCAATAGACTTGGTGATGTGACAGCAGCATACTGGTGGGACAGTATGCTGAGCTGTGGGTCTCTAAAACCTCTTTGCTCTGCTCTGGAGTGAAATACTTGAATTCCAAGCCACCTGGTGAGTATAAAATATTTATTAAAAGAAGTGTTTGAAGACACAAAGTTCCTCAAGTGCAGTTAACCGCTTCCCTTAGGCCTGGGGTCTATGAAAGTAGCATCTGTCCCATAGTGCCGGGTGGTGAAAGTTTTCCTACAGCTGGTCTCAGGTTAATGAACATGAAGATCTATTCGCTTCCAAAGCAGATTCATGATTACACTTTGAAAAGATGGGGGTGCTGCGTTACACTGCCATGGGAGCACTAGACTGCCTCCTGGGGCCCCTCACGAAAGCTAAAAAATGATTATTGGTGAAGAGGTCAACTTGACAGCCCTAGAATCTGCTCACTCGGCAGAGTAGAGACGGCACAGATGTGGGCTGGGCAAGCTCCTCATAGACGTTGGCCAATAAATGTGCCTCCGTCCTGAGCTGGAGGCACTTCCGGGGAAAATCCGTTTGTTCATTCCTTAGCCTCTCTGTTAAGGGTGCCACCCAGGGTACCCGTTGTGGTGGCTGGCTTCTATAAGGTGGCCGTGTGTCTGCTGTGACCTGGGGCAAGCACACCACCTCAATCACAGAGCAGGGATTCATCTTTCAACTCGGATGCTTTTAAAAGAACAATTCTGTGCCGCAGCCAATGAATTCCAGCCTCAAGCAACTGTCATCAGTTGCTCTCTAAATCCCTTGCTTAGCTGCATGCCACTTTCACTGTTCCTATGCCTCTTGAAAGACGATTCCAAACCACCCTTGTGGCTTTCAGAGCTCTCCGTGCGCTCTCCTCCAGCTCAGGGGGAGGAAAGGGGCCTCTCGTGTGCAGCTCCATCTCTCCTCGCTGGCGTCTATTTCTCTTTATCACCGAGCGCTTTCCTTCCTAGCCTAGGAAGGAGGCTGTGTAGACACTGCCTTGTCTTTCCCTTACACCTGGAACTGAAATCCTCTTCTCAGTGTCTCTCTAGCATTGTTATTTCAAGCATGAGTGGAGACAGGCTGCTGCTAAATGAACTCTAGGCTGATTAGCTATGAAAGGTCTCACATCAAAGTGAACCTTCCAGTGAGTGTGTGGTGTCTTATCACGTTACCTTGTGCTGCTTCGGTTATTACCTGGCGAAGTTATGACCGAGGTAACAAGCCTAGCCAATTGAACAGGAAGGATTCCCACGCTGCTTTCCTGTGTTACTGTTTGAAGTGACCTGCCAAGAATGGCATCAGGGAAGACCTAGAAATCTCTGTGCCCAGCTGCTAGAAGCCAACCTGCTTTGTGCAGTTGCAATAGTCCTGATACGCATTGGGTCGACTCCTAGGAGACCCTGATGTCTTAAGTATACAAGTGTTGCCAAAGTTGAAGCTTTCACACTGTCAGTGGCTGGAGCAGGAGCAAGTCTATTGGCCCCTGTGTATTGAGAAAGCATGTTTGCTACCCCCACCATGCGCGCGCACACCCAGAATCTCCCTGTCAGGAGCATTAGCAACACATTAATAGCTCCAAACTAGAGCATTGTAGGATCCGAAGTGAGGATTGTCCAATGCACCAGTCAAGTCCTTTGACTGATTCAGGCATCAGGCTGGGAATGAATGAGAGCACTTCGCGTGAGGCGGCGGTGACAGAGCTGGGGTCAGTGCTTTGTACGAGTCCCAGACCAGCTCCCACTCAGGCCTTGACCCTGTTTTCACAGATACTGAAGGAGTGTGCAGGGGTCATGGACAGCTGTTCAAGGCAGCCTAAGGTGGCTAGCAGTCTAGGAGGAATCCCAAAGCTTAGGTACACTGGAGTCAGCGGAACTATCCTGCCCTTGAGTGTGCAAAGCTGTCCCACTCAGACGTGCTGGCCAAAGGAAACTGGGAGCAACAGAGCTGTGCAAAGAGACATAAGCAGAAACCCAGGGTCTGTCTCTCTACTGGTAAGCTTCAGACCTACCAAGCTCCAGAAGCGGCAGTGCCAATGGAAGCTATAGCGGGGATTTTTTTATGATCATCTTGCCTAACCAGGAGCTGCCCCTCGAGGGAGCTGCACATCTGATGTTTTCCCTTGTTGTAGACAAGGCTGAACTGGGCTTGTGGGCAGCGAGGGACAGCTGCGCAGAGCTTTCCTCACGTTGCCTAAAGTGCACGTTGCCCCTTTTAGAGTAGCTGTGTTCAATTGAATACCTAGTGGTAAGGTGGTGCCATTGTTCTGTGTACCCCTATTAAAAACACTCTCCCACTAGGGTGTAGCCCTTCCCACCACCCTCTCCGCTGCAGAGCTTCTTGGATTTGCCTCTGTTCTTTATTGGGGCCCCTGTCCTTGGTGTTTGTTCTCATTATCTCCAAGGGGTGTTGGGCTACTTTGTAAATATTGAACTCTGCTGCTGTGGTTTCATAATTCCAGTGGTGGGGAAAATAAACTCCTTTCTGTGTATGTCTCCACGTGCCCGTTCTTCCATTGTTCCGTCTCCTTTTCTTCCTCTAGCTGTCAGCAAGGAGAGGGGTGCGTATTCCCCGGGCACAGCTCACTCTGCCTTCTCCCTACCCTGCAGGTCTCAGGGCTGCAGTCTGTTTTAGCTGCAAGTCTGTGATTTCGCCCCACCTCAGGCGTCCTGACCCAAGGTCATTCAAATGCCATCTGCCATGGGAGAAAATGGGGTTCTTGGCAGAACTGAATAATGGCCCAAGTATTGTCCTGCCTCAAACAGGGAGGCTCTGACTTCCTCTTCAGAACCGAGCTGTGGGCAGAGGGTCAAGCTTACCATGTGCAGGGCTCCAACTTCTGATGCTACATAAGCAGGGAGATGCTGTCTTCTGCGGCCCTGCAGCTGGCCCATCTGGTGCTCAAGTCAGCACGGGTATGGTCTCTTACATGGCTTGTGCTTCAGGCTGGTGCTCTGGGGCTCTTCAGGCATGCGTCCTCTCCTCCCCCCAGCTCAGCAGCTCGCAGTCTGTCCTCATGACAGTCACACCTGAATTTGGGGAGTTAGTTACAGCCAGGTTAAAATGAGTGTAAATGGACCCTTTTCCCTGTTCTGGACTGGAGCTTCAATGCAGTTGAGGTCCCGTCCATGCGCTGGCCCTACCCCATCCCCTCTGCCTGCTGTTACCACTCAATAGGTTTGAATTGCTAATCCTTGGAGATCCTTGACAAACTGATAGAGCAGGCGCTGAGCCAACCTCCTGGGAGAAGAATGCTCTCGATGGAAGATAAGCCCCCTTTTGCTTGGGCAGGTTTAGCCCACTTAGCTGTGAATAGATTCCCCTTTTTCATTGTTTAATTCTTCGGCATCCCTGTTTTCCTAGAAGACGGGTGTGAGACTCTCTCCAGTTCCTTATCCCGCTGCAGAGCCATCCTCCACTCCCCTCTATTACAGACAAAGGTCCTGGCTCTTTCATTTCACCGACAGGGCAGCACTCAGCTCGAGAAGGGGGGTTCTTGCAGTTTTGCAATGTGAGCTGCGGTCTAACCACACTGTGGAGGGGCTGAATGGAATAGTAGCATGCAAACAGTCCTAATATTGCCCGGTGTATCCCCCACCTAAGCCGATGGGGTTGCAGGGTTTAAAATGGGCCTTGGAATAGAAGGATTGCTACATAACAGGCAACCAGTTGCCCACTAGTCTGCTATCCAGTGGCCAGAGCTGGATGGTAGAAAAAAGGGGGGCAACCTTCAAAATCGGTCATGTCGACTCTTCCTGGGACTTTAAGCCCCATGGAGAGAGGGGAAGCACACATGTAAACTCTCATCTCTTTCCTCCAGAGCTCAAATTATTACCAGCTGCACATTAGCCTTTGATTCCCCTTGCTCAAGGAACTTCACTGGCGAGAAGTTTCTGTGTCCCAGTGATGTCACTTAGCAGGCAGCTTTTGATGCTCCGTTCTGGGTTCTGGTAACCTATGGCTGCCCTTTACAAAGCAGCAAAACTCAGAGCATTTAAAGTGGCAGGTGAAAGACTCACCAGACATTACCATGGGCTGTTTGGCCTCGTAATGAGACAGTTTCCCTCCACTTGTGGTCCTCTTGTTTACAGCCTCGGCAGAGGGCAAGGACTGAATGGGCCATGGACGCTGCCCTCTCCTGCATCCTGAGATCTGTTTTGAGGCACATCGGCGGGGAAACTTGCCCTGTAATGCCCTGCCCTGCTATTGCCCTGACATATCGGTTCTGTGAATGGCAAAAGGCCTTCAGCCCCCAGAGCTGCCAATCTAGCGCCTTTCCCCAGTGCTGCTCTCATTAGCTTGCAGCTTTAGGGCTGTGTCCTTGGCTGAAGAATTTTTGTGGCTAGTTCTTCTCTCAGCAGGAGCAGCTGATCCTGGGTCTGGATAGTTTCTCCTTTGTTGTTTGTCGCAGGGTGTTGTCTGCTTTATGTGGCAGAGCCCTCAACAAGGTGGAGGAACCTCACAGTGGCACCAGGGCTTAGAGGTGCGTGAGTGGGCAAATGAAAAGCAACTCAGTGCTTCAGGGTCATGGGAGTGGCGCCTGCCTTGATCTTCCTTTATTAAATTCTTCTAAGGTTTATTTGTTTTGGCTGGCTCCATCTCTACCACTAGTCGTGATTTTCCCCCAATGACCAAGTGCGCTGCCGACTTGCTGACCCATGGTGAAGCCATCCCAGTTGCTGCTGCTCCCGTCCCCAGCTGCTGTTTGTGCTGCTAGAAAGATGCTTCTTGCATTTCCGGGATCATCTTCTCTCTCTTTCGGATTGAACGGTGTCAATCAGACGTGTCCAGCATTTCAAACCTCAGGGAGTGGTGCAGCGTTTCCCACCGGAGTTAGTGGGCTGGTACTGGGCTTGTGGGCTGGCTAACCAATTTGGCTCACAGTTCGGATCGTAAGAGGAAGGGTTGTGGGTATTTTAAGACTTTGCTTTGAGAAATCTCCACTCTGTCTCCTGTGTGTTTCTGGGCTGCTGTAATAGAAAATGGTATAACAGTATGGGAATGAGCCATACCGCTCGAAGCACCTTTATACCAAAATAACTGGGTCTGCACTAGGGGATTGTACTGCTCATTCGAAATTGATTTCTAAACCAATAAAGCAGTACAACACCTGTGGGCGGATAAGCTCGAATTCTGGAGGAGTGCTAGCTCCAGGCTGGTTAAGGAGGAGACAAGGTGCTATTTCAGTGTGTTCTAACATGCACATGCCAGGGTTATGTGCCTTAGAAACTGCAGGGCCACATCCGGGGCAGGAGGAGAGTTAGTGGAACAAATCTGGAGTCACTTGGGCACAGGACTTCTGAGATACAGACCCTCCCCCTCAAATGTACAGAGCTAAAATCACGGAAGGGCTTGTCCTTGGGCAGCTAGCGTGAGCTGCCATGGCTACCCTATTGGTTTTAGTGCGCTAGCTCAATCAAAGGGAGCGCAGGTACCTCCGCCTGAGCTGAAAATTACCCTTCCGGCGGCTGTGTAGATGTACCCTCAGTGCCTGTCCTCTCTGGGGTGTCTCTGCTGAGAGTCCTATTTGTGTGATGATCACTGGGAACAAATTGTAAAAAAAACAGCCTCCTATTTAGCACTTGTTCTCAGTAGACCTCAAAGTGCTTTACAAAGGAGGTCAGTATCATTTTCTCTGTTTTACAGGTGGGACACTGAGGCACAGGGAGACGTGACTTATCCTGGGTTACCTAGCGGGTTAGTGGCTGAGAATAGAATCCAGTTTTCCTGAGTCCCAGGCCAGTGCTCTGTCCTTTAGGACAAACTGCCTTCCTAGCCTGAACTAGACTGAGAACTAGTTGGAGGAAGTATGACCTCATGAGGTCTGGGGTCTATTCCTTGCTCTGCTACAGGCTTCATGTGGGACCCTGGGCAAGTCACTTAACTTCTCTATGTCTCAGTTTCCCATCTGTACCGGGTGATCGTAATGCTTCCCTACATCCTAGTGGTATGAGGCTGAATACTGCCATGTGTGTGAGAGTCACAGACACGACAAAGCAGAAATCCATTTTAAAATCTGTAAATAAAATCTCGCTTCACAATTACCCTCAAATAACTGATCATTAATTTCAATCATTATACAGCCCTGGGCTGGATTTGAACCGGCAATTGACAATTGGAAGGCTCCATATGCAGTTTCCAAATGAGAGTGAAAGTAATGAACGGGCTGCAGTGACATTCAAGAAAATAAGACCATGGAGACATTGAGATGGCACGAGAAGTCCCCAGAGCAGTGTTTGAGTGACTTATGTCATCACCGGAGACCCCACGAGGGAATTCATTATTTTTACAACTTTAATATCTGGATCTGAGCCTCCGTGCGTTTCCCAACCACTCAGGCATGTACTGCAGTGTGCATCAGCCTCAATGGTAGCTATTAGTGCAGTTACCATCAGGATACAAACAAAGGGATTTAAAGTCAGTGTGAATCAGGCCATTTGGACTACATCTCCCAGGGAATGTATGGAACTGGATGTGCTAAAATAGCCGCACTCCATCACTGCAGTGTCAGGACATGGGAATGTGACTTTCTGATGCTAGGATGGTGGCAAATTACCATAGTGGTGAGCCTGGGGGAGAACAGAGGACACACATGATTGTTCTGATTTCTCTTTCGCCTTAAAGTTATCTACACATTGTGCTCCTGATGTGGAGAGGGACTAAGGTATTTAGGCTCCTAACTCCCATTGATTTCAATGGAAGTTAGGAACCTAAATATCTTTGTGGATCTGGGCCGAAGTGCGCTCACGTCCGCTGGAGCTCAACGTGAGTTGAAAGTGCCGACCAACACCATACGGGATTGGGTGCCGACCTACCAACTGCTCTTTGTCAAATCAGCAGGTGGGTTTTACCACCCTGGCGGGCTCCTCTCGCCTTGTACTTGATGGCAACATGAGAAATTCACCTCGACAACCATCAGTCGCTGAGGGATTTTCCAACACCAGACAGTGGCACTAATCAATTAGAGCTCAGTTTACAAAATGAGCGTGTAGAAAGCAGTGGGTTATTTTAGGAAATCATAAGGGCCAGATTCTCATTTATCCTAAGGCTCCTTTACCCTGCCACAGTGGTGTAAAGGCACCTTAGTGAAAATGAGATGACCTCCTAAGTGGTTTAGAATACCTGTCTGTAAGTGAAGCATTTACTCCCAGATTCTCAAAGGTATTTAGGTGCCTGGCTCCCATTGATTTCAGTGAGAGTTACCGTTGAGGATCTGGACCTTGGAGAGTAACATGTAGGCTCACCTGTTTGAGGTGTACAGGACCCCCCCAAAAAGTAACTTTCAAAGGTAAGTTTATGATGCACATAGAAAACCTGGAAGGTTTATAATTATCTGTGGTTTTTTTTTTGTTTGTTTGTTTTTTTTAATTATTTCTTTTTCTGGAAGACTCTATGGATGACTGGAAAGCTAATAGAATTGTGAAATCACAAGTTGCAAGGAAGCGATTGGAAGCAGAGAGAGATTTGGTACATGCACTTTGGGGGTTTCTTGTTTTGTTTTGTTGAACACAACTGCCTGACAAACGGGCAAGATGAAAGATTTAGCACCCCAGCCCCTTCAGGAAGACATCAAGAGCTTTCACACCAGTTCTCTAGTCCCTCAAGGAGACCTCCAGCCCTGCACTTGTGAAGTCACCAGCATACTAGTTCCCTAGTCATCCATAGAGTCTTCTGGGAAAACATGGTAAAAAACAACCACCAAACCCTGAATTTCTAATATTTAAAAAATAAAACCAAGCCCATTTCCCCCTTCCCCCTGTGACATTTTTTAAACAAAAACTTTAATGCTTTTTTCATCATAGCACAATGAAAAAGGGCCCAAGTCGGATTTCTTTGTCCTTTGCAGGTCACGTTTAATTGGTGTTATGGGCATGAGCCAAAGGCACTTCATACTCTTAGTCGGTCTCCTGGGATGTGGCTGCCCTGATTGCCTGGGCCTGAGCCGTGACTCTTGCCTTCCTCCTCTGGTGAAATGAGGCAGACAGCGGCCTTGTTTTTTGAGTGACTTTGTGAAAGGAGCGTTTAGACTGTGACCCCACATTACAACTCATGCACGTTTCAACACCTTCCCTTGCATCTGTGCAGGAAAGGGAGGTTGATTGCAACCCCTCCTGGCCCTGTTTGTGTCCCCCTGGGCATCATGTTGCCCGGACTAAGAATCTACATTGCAGAACCAGATTTTGCCGGAGATGAGTGGGGAGAGAGGGGCAGTTTGAGATTAGATAGTGATATATCCCTGCTAGAGCTCAGGAAAACGAATTCTAAACGAACCCCTCCGATTTCCAGAAAGGAAACCATCACTTAAACAACACCGACCTCCATCCCTTGCCCCGGCGTAGGTGCCTTTAACTAGAACTCCCTTGGGTTTGATTGAGCTGAGGTTGGTCTCTGAATGCCAGCGAGCCAGCTGCTGCCTGTAATAGTTGACTCCAACCTGAGCTGTGGCCCTGAAATTAGAACCTGTGGCCCAGGAATCTAATGCAAAACATACGCGCACGTACATAAGGAATCCATGCGTGAGTGGCCCAGGTTCTGAGTGCCGTGGAAGACACACGACACTAATGCCAGGTGCCACAGTCCCCGCATGGCAGCGCAGTAGGCACCAGCATTGGGCTTTGAACGGGTAACTTGCCACACGTGGCAGCGAGACCCAATCCGCTCAGTTCTGTAGCTGAAAGTTTCCACGGCCAGTAGGTCTCCTGTGCATCCCTCTAACCGTTCAACGCCCTGCTGCATCCTGGGGAATGTAGGTCTGATTCCTCACTGCCAGGGAGAACCCCTGACATTCCCCCTGTGAATTAACATTCCTGGGCAAAAGAGAATTTCTTTCCGGTAGTTGGGGGGCGGGGGGCAGGACAAAACATACCCAGCGGGAGAGGCTGTGAATGGGAGGGAATGCAGTGTGTGCACCAGTGGCCAGGAGACTAGCGGTGGGGTTAGCTGGAAGGCTGGCTTTGATGTGGGGTCATTTTGTCACAGCTGGACGGAGGGGGATGTCTTTCTCATCCAGTTAGCAGCCCCTGCATCAAAGGGCTCCCTGGTGAATGGTATCAAATTGCACTTAAGCATTAGCACATTAAGAGCTTTTGAAATGACAGCAGCAGTGTCTGGGCTGCCTAGGGCCCTGGTGCCTCACGGGCTGCATCCCCCCCTTGTCATGCAGGGCAACCAAATAATCCGTTTTGTTTTCAGGGGAGGGAGGGGGATGGAAGCCCTGGGGCAGGGAAGGCCGAGGAAGGCTGGGGTTTAGGGCTGCCAGCTGTCTGGATCTCACCAGGAAGGTTTCAGACTTCATCCCTGATCAAAAAACATGGTAGAAAAGCTGAGAGATCCCGCTTGGCCATGTAGCTAAAACCCTTCAGTTCCCAGCACATGGGAGCTCAGGGCTCCAAATCCAGCGCAGAGGGAGAACTCTGTGATCGGCACATGAAAGGCGAGAACAGGGCAGAGAGCCCTGGGAATAGCTCTGGTGGGAGGAGATGAGGGGGAGGTTGGCCCAGATGGCCTTATGGAGGCTTATTCTCAATCTGCCACTTGAACCGAAGTGATGACAGTGCTGAGCACAGCTCTGGTGCCTTCCACTGGGCCGTAGGACTCGCATTAAAGACACATCCCCCCCCCACACCTCTTGTAAGGTGGGTAAGGAGTCACTTCATCCAGCATTGAAGTGCAGCCACTTCTGGGGGTTGGGGGGGGGAGACAGCAACTGTTTAACAGTGCACATCAACGCTGCATAATAATAACACTCCCTACCTCTTAGTGTGTTCCAGCCCTTGATTTCAAAGCACTTTACAAAAGAGGTCAGTATAATTATCCCCATTTTACAGATGAGGAAACTTGCCCACGGCCACCCAGCAGTAGAACTGGAATTAGATCTCCTGCATTCAAGACTAGTGCTTGTTCTACTCGGGCAGGCAGTGAAGGGAAAGCCTGTCCCCAGTTGAAACGGAAAGGGGGCCGAATGTTAAAGTGAGCCCGGCACCAGGCTTAATGGCCCTGTTTGTTTAATGTTTGTTTAATGGCTGCCTGCAGTTAGGACCTTGATTTTCCAACTCATCCCTGGGTACCATGTGGGACTCCGGCTCCATGTTGACCCAGCAGGAAGACTGTCACATCACCTGCAGCGACTACCTACTTCTTGGTGGTCGCCCTTCCAACTCCTTACCCAGACGGATCAGCTGGTGAGATTTAGCAGGGTCACGTCAGCACAAGATGGGAGGGCAGAAAAGCTGTCAACCATTAGAGCATCCGCAAAAGGAGGCTTCATATGAATGAGATCATACTGATTTGTACCAGTCCAGGCAATACTCTGCCAAATGGTCCCACCCTCCCAACTGGCAATTTAGCACATGGGTGCAAATAGTTTTGCAATGAATCTCTCCTGCTGGGTTCTAACCCCTTCATCTGTGACACTGACACTGACCTGTCCCCGTCTTTGCAGAGGGTGGAGATGCCCTCTTTGATCCTGGGGGTCTGGGCACCCTGGGTAAGGGTAGAAGCGGCTCTTAGAAGACTCTCCAGTCCTGGGTGGGTGTTTTTCTGCTGGTCACCGATAACTACTGCAAGGTCCTTGGGTTGAACACCAAGGTTATAACTCAAGACCAGGTTGGCCGTGTGTCACACTCTGCTTCGTTAGCTTGGTATGTAGAGTCAGCAGAGCTGCTGGCTGGTGACCTACAGCCCTGACTCCACGCAGGGGCCAGGCATGAATCTTGATTTTAATGATGGAAAATCGAAGGATATGTTCAATTTTATGCTAGGGGAGAGTAGTGATCACTGGTAGTAAGCAAGACTTTGAGAAAGTCCGAAACCATCGCTCTAACATCAAGAATCCCTGCTCTGCCCACTTGGCACCAGCCCGGTGCATCGGCTGCTTTCTCGGTTCCAGGTGCATTCTGGGAATTGCAGATCAAACGACCTTTATCAAACCTTTTAACTCGAGGGAGACAATAATCCCCCAAGTACAGGGGAAGGAGGTGGGTATGGGTTCACCCTCCATCCCCCTGCATGCCAGAGTGTCCAGCTCCCGGGGGAGCACTGCATCTTGGTGCATAGGTAGGCCTGGGGACAGCAGTGGGGGAGGAGGAGTGAAGGCAGAAGCATCGATTCACTGGCCCTTGCGGTGTGGGGCGTGGCCACCGGTACCACAAAGGTTACTAATTCCATTGCTGCTCTGTGAGCTGCTCAGGAGTGCACCCCCCCTCCAACTTTGTGGGATCCCTGCACCAATCCCCCTATTTGGGCTTGAGGTAGGAAATGGGATTTGCTCCACCTTTTCTAATGTTAAACTCCTGCATCCTTGGATTGCGCGTTCATGACATTCACTCCCCGTTCATGTCAAGACCCCTCACAAACTTACCCTGAGGCTAATGGGACTATTCATGTGAGAAAGGGCTGCAGGATCGGGACCCTGATTTCATTCTGCTTTCTTTTCTTCACTCCTCTAGCACTGGCCTCCTTTCTGTCCCTCCCTGGGTGGTGGAAGAACATTCTCCTCTGCAGCTCTCGCCACCTGGAACAGCTTCCGTGTCGTGTCTCTCTCCACCTGATCCACTCGCCATCTGTTTTCACATCTCGGCTGAGCACACAGCTTGCATCCCTTGCTTCTGCACCTTCATTTCTCTCTCCCTCGGCTATTCTTTCTTAGCTGTGAAAGGTGCTATACAGAATCAGGTTATAGTGTAGTACTGTAAGGTGACCAGATGTCCCCGTTTTATAGGGACAGACCCGATATTTGGAGCTTTGTCTTATATAGGCGCCTATTACCCCCTCCCCCCGGTCCTGACTTTTCACACTTGCTTTCTGGTCCCCCTATATTACTGGCAGGTCTGATCTGTTTCGTTGAGTGGGGGAATTCAGATTAGGCTCTAGGGCTAGGAAGCCAAGTCATTCTATCCCTCAGCATCCCCGATACCAACTTGGCAGCACCTTCTGATCCAAACAGAGGTGACCTTTACCCTGATTTATAAACCTGGCAGGAAACAAAATACTTGTAAAATTGAAAATGTCATTCATCTTTTCCATCTTCGTGGGACAGTGAGTGACCAAGGAACAGTCTGTGACTCCTACCGGCCCCTGGGTATGGGGCCTTTATTCAGAACGAGAAATCAAATGATATTCAGCCCACCCGCTAATTCATTGGGCTGAAACACCCTTTAGTGCTTTGTCATAAATCTATATAACTGAGGGGACTGACCAGCTCGGGGCATTAGTGATCCTCTCTCGGAGACCAGCCTGAGTCCATCCTGGGCTGGGAGTGATTAAAAGTCATTCCCATCAGATGCTGTTCGGTGGCCAAATGAGTTTGGCGAGTCTGACTCCAGTTCAGCACATCTCCATCACAAAAAACACAGTTAGAATCGGCACTAACGGGTCCCTTGCTTGGCACTTGTTGCAGAAAAGCCAAGGGCTAAATGACAAATGGAAACTGAGCTCCCCTCTTGCTCCCTCCGGCATTAGGCACACTGGAGGAAGCTTGCCCCACCTTCTCCTTTGCTGTGCTTGCATGATGCATGGAGGAGAGGCCTTCAGTCTCCAGGGCTGCTAAGTAGTTCCATGCAATTCCCTGTGCAAGGGAGACATTCTGGGTGAAGCTTTGGAACCTTCTGGCGCCCGAGGATCTGTAAAGTGCTTTTCGATCCTTCAAGATGAAAGACGCTATGAAACAAAAATAGTTATTAGATGCGGCTGCAATGACTTACAATGAATTCTTCTACCTCTGGGGACTTTGGGTCACACCAATAAAATGTGAGAGTGGAGACCTGAATTTCTTAATGGAACTGTTTTCTCTAAAAAAAATGTTGTAATCCAGCGTTCTGTCTGTGGTGTAACTTCCTAGAGAGTGTGTATAGATTCATTCATTACCAAATATTTAGCAGATTGTTTGTTTGAACAGAAGACAGATTGAATTCTATCCCCCATCTAATGCCAAAGTTAGCAGTGGTTCCATCTTCATTTCATAATACAATGGAGTCCTGGTCCGTGTCTGTTACAGTAATACAAATAATTTCACCTATTATCAATCAGTCTTTCTTTCTTTCTTTCTTTGTGTGAAATTTCTCATTATGGGTTTTGTTTTTTAACCTAATCTTCAGATGATGTTGGATCTTGGAAGAGCCAAATTTGGTTCCTGGTCTAAATTATAACCATAATCCAGGGACTAAATGTAGCAAAATGCAGGGGGAGGGAGAGGAAGTGAACATGTCTTTAGGTGCATCTGGTGGTTTAAATCATTGGGATTTTTTATATGTTTACGTGTGTTGTTTCTGTGTGTTCAGCCAAGCGAGAGGAGGAGGATGGGGGAATGTAACTTCTAGCTATGGGACTTATCTAGTCTCCTTAACTATAGTATCTCAACATCTCACAATTTTTAATGTATTTATTCTCATAACACCCCTGTGACATAAGAGTTTGTTATGATCACCATTTTATTGATGAGGGACTGAGACACAGAGAAGCTAAACAATTTCCCCAGTTAAACAGGATGTCTTTCTGTGAAAGAGCAGGGAACTGAATGCAGGTTTCCAAAGTGGCAAGCTAGTACCCTAGTCATCAGGTTAGGGCAGGGGTAGTCAATTATTTTTTGTCAAGGTGCAAATTTCTTGATCAAGGTATAGTCAAG
The DNA here is from genome assembly GCF_027887155.1 of Malaclemys terrapin pileata. Taxonomy (NCBI): domain Eukaryota; kingdom Metazoa; phylum Chordata; order Testudines; family Emydidae; genus Malaclemys; species Malaclemys terrapin. The sequence continues at coordinate 9,649,995 of NC_071526.1, read as the reverse complement.
GTCCAGACTCCAGAGAAAATAATAATAAAACAACAACAATGAGAATAAATAAAAAATAAATAAAAAGATGTTGGGGTCAAAAGCATCTGGTGGTCCAGATTTGGTGCACCGTCTGCCTAGTGACTACCCCTGGGTTAGGGCTTTCACTAAATGACACTGGGATACAAATGCCTGCTCCGGTGATGCCCCATCATCCCCACAGCAGCTGCATTTTGCCATGTAGTAACCTGTCACTGAATCAGAAACAGGCCCAGGGGATAAAACTCCAAACCCAGGATGAAGCCATGTCCTAGGGCAGGTACATACTTGCACTGTAGCTGCTGCTGACAGATCCGGGCTCTCTGTCCCTTGGGGTTCCCCTGGGTAGCTTGTCCTGCCAAGTCATGATGTGTGTGTGGATGTATGCATGGCTTGGCCTGCCTGGCTCTGCCAAACTCTCCCACGTTTAAGAAGGATGAATTCAAACTGGGACAGGTGCAGAGAAGGGCTACTAGGATGATCCGAGGAATGGATCATGTCCTATGAAAGGAGACTCAAAGAGCTTGGCTTGTTTAGCCTAACCAGAAGAAGGCTGAGGGGAGATACGATTGCTCTCTATAAATATATCAGAGGGATAAATACCAGGGAGGGAGAGGAATTATTTAAGCTCAGTACCATTGTGGACACAAGAACAAATGGATATAACAGGGGTAGGCAACCTATGGCACGGGTGCTGAAGGCAGCACGGGAGCTGATTTTCAGTGGCACTCACACTGCCCGGGTCCTGGCCACCGGTCCGGGGGGCTCTGCGTTTTAATTTAATTTTAAATGAAGCTTCTTAAACATTTTAAAAACCTTATTTACTTTACATACAACAATAGTTTAGTTCTATATTATAGCCTTATAGAAAGAGACCTTCTAAAAACATTAAAATGTATTACTGGCACGTGAAACCTTACATTAGAGTGACTAAATGAAGACTCAACACATCGCTTCTGAAAGGTTGCTGACCCCTGGGATATAAACTGGCCATCAGGAAGTTTAGACTTGAAATTAGACGAAGGTTTCTAACCATCAGAGGAGTGAAGTTCTGGAACAGCCTTCCAAGGGGAGCAGTGGAGGCAAAAAACATATCTGGCTTCAAGACTAAGCTTGATAAATTTATGGAGGGGATGGTATAATGAGACAGTCTAATTTTGGCAATTAATTGATCTGTGATTATTAGCAGGTAAATATGCCCAATGGTCTGTGATGGGATGTTAGATGGGTGGGATCTGAGTTACTACAGAGAATTCTTTCCTGGGTGCTGGCTGGTGAGTCTTGCCCTCATGCTCAGGGTTTAGCTGATCGCCATATTTGGGGTCAGAAAGGGATTTTCCTCCAGGGCAGATTGGCAGAGGCCCTGGGGGGTTTTCACCTTCCTCTGCAGCATGGGGCAGGGGTCACTTGCTGGAGGATTCTCTGCACCTTGACATCTTTAAACCACAAGTTGAGGACTTCAATAGCTCAGACATAGGTCAGGGGTTTGTTCCAGGAGTGGGTGGGTGAGATTCTGTGGCCTGCGTTGTGCAGGAGGTGAGACTAGACGATCATAATGGTCCCTTCTGACCTTAAAGTCTATGGGGTGTGTGTGGATGTACTGGCTTGGCCTGCCTGGCTCTGCCAGACTCTGTGTGTGCAGACCTGGTTTGTGTGTGTCACTTGTGTCAACCTGCCTGCGATCTGCCTGTGACTGATTTGTCACTCGGTGTGGGTGTGGGTGTGGGTGTGTCTGGGTGGGGGGCTGTCTGCCTGGCGGTGTTCGCCTGTGTCTGGCGGTCCGGCCCTGCGTGGGTGGGTGGGCGTGTAGCCTGGCCGCCCACGCGAGGCGTTTGCCTGCCCCTGGCAGCACATGGCAGCCCCGGGCCCCCCAGACGCTGCGGGCCGGATGCAGGGGGGGAGGACGGGTTTCAAAGGGGCCAGTCCCCGGGGCAGCAGGTACCGCGGGCCGGGCAGGGGGGACGAAGGGGGCCGGCTGGAAGGAGGCGGGGGGCGGGCAGCGGGCGAGTCCCCTCCCCGCCGGCCCCGCCCGCTGCCTTTGAATCTCGTTCAGCCCATTGTGCGCTCGCGGCGGAGCCCGGTGGGAAGGGGAGCGGACTCTGCCCGCGGCAGGGAACGGGTGAGTACCCGCGGGCCGGCCCCGGCCCAGGCTGGGGGTCCCCGGTCCCAGCCCCGGGGGAGGCTTCCTCCCACCCGGCCAGAGGGCAACTTCTGCGCCCCCCGGTCACTCGCGGGGCGAGATGCGGGGACCGGCTGGGGGATCCCAGGACAGGGGCAAAATGCCCAGAAACTTTGGGGAGAAGAGGGGGTGAGGGGTGTGCAAAGGGGCCTGCAAAGGGCAGGGGAGCTGGGGGTGCAAAGGAGCCGGGGTGTGTGTGAAAGGGGCCGGCAGAGAGAGGTTGGGGGAGCTGGGGGTGCAAGGGGCGGGGAGGGGGAGCTGGGGGTGCAAAGGAGCCGGCGGGGGGAGGGGGCTGCAGAAGGCAGGTGGGTGGGGGCAAGGGGACCCTAAGGGAGAGGTGGGGAGGGGATAGAGATCCTGGGGGTATATGAAAGAGGGGAAGAAGGATCGTGGGGGATGGGATACTGCTTAAGGGACGGGGGGGACGACAGGGAGTGCAGTGCCCAGCTCTGGCGGCATGTCTCTGTTAACAGCTCTCAGAGGAGGCTTGGGGGGGAGGGGGCTGGTTTGTTTAGCATCATGCTGGACTCTAGTGGCCCCCCTTTGTCTGCAGGCGTGTTGGAAATGTCCCTCCGGGAGCCCCCCCCTGCCAGTCTGGGGTCCTGGGGGCTCCTGCTCCTGACCCTTCTCCTTGCCCCGCTTGCCTGCCCGGCGTGCCCAGCCCCCTGCGAGTGTTCGGAACCAGCCCGGACTGTCAAGTGTGTCCTGAAGGAGCTGAGCGCTGTTCCGGCCGAGATTCCCAGGTACACCCGCAACCTCTTCATCACCAGCAACCAGATCGCTCGCATCAGCAGCCGGGACTTCCAGGGGCTGCCCAACCTGGTCACCCTCTCCCTGGCCAACAACAGGTAACGCCCCAGACTGCTGGGTGGGAGATGGTGCTTAGGGCAGCGTAAGATTGTCTCTCCTCCATCTGAGGAAATACGCTTTATTTTGACACTGTGGAACTCACTGCCACAAGATGCCCCTGCAGCCAGAAGCTTAGCAGGATTCCAAAAAGGATTAGATGCTTATAATCAATAATGAACACCCACCTAACCCCCTTGCATAAGGAAAGGTCAGTTTATTTCAGAAGGGATCTAAACGCTCATGCTTCAGGGCATGAGTCAGCTGCTCACTGGTGGGGGTCAGGAAGAAACTTCCCCTATGGGCAGGGCATTCCATAGTTGCCCGTTACGTGGTTTCTTGCACCTCCTGTGAAGCATCACTAAGGCCTTGGCTACACTTACCAGCTAGTTCGACGGCTGGAAATCGAAGTTCTGGGTTCGACTTATCGCGTCTAGTCTGGACGTGATAAGTCGAACCCGGAAGTGCTTGCCGTCGACTGCGGTACTCCAGCTCGGCGAGAGGAGTACCGCGGAGTCGACGGGGGAGCCTGCCTGCCGCGTGTGGACCAAGGTAAGTTCGAACTAAGGTACTTCGACTTCAGCTACGTTATTCATGTAGCTGAAGTTGCGTACCTTAGTTCGAATTAGGGGGGGTAGTGTAGACCAAGCCTCAGAGACGGCGCAGCAGGCTAGCTAGAGCACTAATCTGGCACGGTTATTCCGGTGTCTGTAACCCATTTGTAAATGGCCATGACTGTAGCTTCTTGGCACCGTACACCCCTGCCGGTGCATGTTTATACAATAGAAATGTGTATGTTGTAAATGTAAACCCCCACCCTACCTCCACGTGCATCCAGTGGGAAATCTGCAAGTGCCTTTGGGCTCTTTCTGGTTTTGCTGCATTCAGAGCCCATTGGCCCCTTGAATTAACACCAGGAGCCTGACCTCTGAGTGTCTGGACGGGCTCAGCAGGCCTGAGAGGTTAAGGTGGCCGTAGCACCATAACGCAGCTGATAAAGATACTATTGCATCTGACTCAGCTAGGCGAGGGGCTTCTGCTGCCCTCCAGCTTTTCCAATGGGTCTGAGTTTTCACACCTAGAAATGTGGGGAGCTGCACCTCTCAGCAGTGAGCTGCACCCGAACCTTGAATTCTCTCCCAGGGGACTCAGCGGCTCTGATCCTCAGTCCCATGAAAATGTCTAATTTCCCCGTAGTTATAAATATTAAAAGTGCTGCTGGATCTCACTGGGGAGCCTTCGTCTCCCGCTCTCCTGAGCCAGAGAAATGGGGCTCCCACTGGAGTGTGCCAAACCTTGCAGGGCCCAGTCCTGGTGAGTGAGTCCGTAGGAAAGCGAAGCTCTCATTGGCCTTGCAGAGCACCCATTGGCAGTGCAGCATCCTGGCAGCTATTTGGATTTTGCACCCGCAGGGCACATTCAGGGGGCTGTTTGTGTCTAGCGATCCTACGACCAATGTAGAGGAATCTTTCAGTTTACCTTGGTGCGTACAGGAAGCCAATGCAATAAAGTATCTGGGGAGCAGGCTGGCAAGCAGTAGCGGGCGAAGCATTTGGGGGAGCCCAGATAGCGGCCCAGATCAGTGTGGTAGAACTGGGAAGCCTGAGTCCCACTTCCCACCACCCGCAAGGTCTGATGAGCTCAGCGAAGTTGGCACATGCAGAATTCAGTCTGAACTTGTCCTCCGCTCAGTGGGTTGGGAGCCCTTGGGGCACAGATGGCAGGCCGGGCATGCTGCTTTTTGGAGACCCCGCCCCATGCGCTGTGACGGATTTGCTGGGGATGAGTTGGCTTCTGAAGGGTGCGGAGCTGCTCTAATGTGACTTTCCTGCAGGCTTCCATCAGAAAAACTTCTTGTGAAAGTGACTTGAACGGTTAAAATCCGAAGGCAAAAGAGTGGCCTTAAAATAGTTCTACTGGGAGCGTGGGCCGGGTACTGTAGGATTCTGAGCACGTCCTTCTACAGTTGTTGGGTCCAGGTCAGGACTTGGGGAGACCCTGTGTGGTGACTAGCAGCATAAACTGTTAGTCCAGGAGCCAGAGGGAACCACGGGACCTGTCTGTTTCTAGCAGACTCAATAAAGAATCCTCTTTCTATATGTTATAACAAAGTCTTCTCCCTTCCATGCTTCAGGGAAAGAACCAACCTCTAATCTAAGGGGTTAGGAAGAAATTTCCTCTGTCTAGAGCCGCCCACTGCAGAGTTTCTTGCACCTTTGTCCAAGGTAGCTGGTGCTGGCTGCTGTCAGAGGCAGGATACTGGGCTGGCTGGACCGTGGGTCTGAGCCTGTCTGTCCTTTCCAATGCTCTGTACTGTGAGGGACACCGCAAGTACTTTGCGGGGTCACTTGAGACTCGGGTTGGCTTGTCGGGTCTGGTCCTTTGTGCCCGTTTCACGGCGGGTTGTGAATATTTGTCCCTGGTATTTCTGACGAGGCTGATTGAGGTGCCTTGGCAGTGCTGCCGGGGAGTCTCTCGGGCGGACGTCGAATAGGGATGCCTTGTACGGCTGTGCTCTGAGCAGCAGTGTCTGCGCGTGCTGGGACTTGGCCGTTTGCGCCGGAGAGAGCGCGTGGACCGGAGGTGGGTGGTGTCTGTAGCAGATGGACAAAAAGGAGTGAAAATCAGGTACATTCACTTCCTACAGTGTTACCTACAGGGACAGGCCTGCGCAGTGCGAGAGAAGTGAATTTAGTGCAGCATTGACAGCCCTGGAGACTGGAGCACTCGATTTAGCCACCGAGCAGGCAGCAGCAGGAAGCCAGCTACCCTGCCAGTCTCAGGCATGGTAAAGGGTGTGCAGATTGTCCCTGCTCCTTGAACTGTTCGTCACGACAGCCAGCAAGGTGCTGTTTGTACCAGTGGTTTTGTGAAGGAATTGGGCTGAGATCCACCAACTCGTGTCAGGCCGGTGGCTGAATGCGGTCAGATGTCACTACCGAGCTTGGCTGGATGCAAACCAGCATCCTAGGGGAGGAAGGCTCCTTACTGGGTCCCTGAGCCTCGGTATGGAAGGCTGAAAACAGGTGGGAAACCAGGAGCTGTTTTGCCAAGGCACTGCCAGACTGGAGCAGACTGTGGTCCACCTAAGCCCGTCTCTTGTCTGGCAGTGCTTCAGGGGAAGGTGCTAGTAACTCTGCAGTAGGCGCAGGCACTAAGGTAAGTTTTCCCCTCTGATCAGACGTCACTTGGGTCGGTATAAACCTTTCCACATACAGACCTCCTCTGCCATCTGCGCTCCAACTCCCCTTCCATACGGGGTCCCAGCAAGGCACAGAGCTAGCTTTGATGATGCAGGGGGCAGGGGGGAAGGGGAGGCTTGCCTGGGTGCTTCACCTCTCATGGCACCTGCCAGATGCTGCCTGGGTGGACCAGCATCTCGCCAGTGCAGTGGTCCCTACTGGGCTGTAAGGTCTCGTGAACAGAACCATGGCCTGCTTTTGAACTCCCACCAGGCACTGGAACCCTGCAGCACAGCTGTGTGAAAACAGGCCTGCCAGGCCTTGCCAGAACTGCTGGAGAGCCTGGGGCTGTTTGGTTTGGTTCAGTACATTGGGGTCAGGTCCTCCCCCAGCATGGAGGCAGGAGAGAGCATGGCACCAGCTCCACTTCCGAGGTCTGGCGTGGAGCTCTCTAGTGCACCAGGCTTTTTGACTGATACGTCCTGCCTGTCCCTGAGCTAGTGTTTAGAACGGTGTTGGGCAAGGCTGGCAGGGTTTAGAGCAGGGGTCTCAAACTCAAATGACGACGAGGGCCACATAAGAACTAGTACATTGGCCCCAGGGCCGCATTACTGACACCTCTCCCCGTGCCACCCTCGGCCCCGCCCCCACTCCACCCCTTCCATGAGGCCCTGCCCATTCCCTGCCCCCATTCCAACCCCTTCCCCAAAATCCCCACCCCAACTCCGCCCCTCCCTGCCCCCAGGGGGTACAAGAGGGGTGTGGGGTGTGGAAGGGGGCTCAGGGCAGGCAGGCAGGGAACCTGCCCTGCCCCCGCTGCGCGTCGGGCCCGAGCCGCTCTAGGTAAACGCGGGGGTGGGGGGCTGCGAGGAGCTCGCGGGCCGCAGAAAATAACCCCACGGGCCGTATGCGGCCCCCAGGCCGTGTGTTTGAGACCCCTGGTTTAGAGGAGCCCACGGCTGCAGCTTTCCCTGGTTCTCATCATCCTGTGTAGGATGCACCCGTCCCTGGGTTTGGGGGTGAGGGGCTCACATCCTCAGGCCAGGCCTAGCTGTGGAGTTACAGGACCAGGATCAGAAGCTGCCAGAGGATGGCGGTTGGGGACTGGTATATGGGGAGGAGCCAGGGAGGTGCAGTGGGGAGGAAACGTTTTGTGCCAACAGCTGTAGCTGGTGTAGGAGAGCGGAAGGGAAAACCCACCATTGTGCTCTTGATCTAAAGAACGTCTTGGGCTCCATCTAGCAGGGATGGCTGCAGATGTTCCCTGGGAATGGTGGCCATCTCCTCTCCATGCTCCTTTCCTCTGCCTCTCCCTGTTGTTGACCCAGCCCCTCAGCTGAGTTTCCATGTTCTCCCTGGCTAGGACAAAGGCAGGAGCAGCTGGGAAAGCCGTCTGCAGGGAACAGAGCTGGGAGGCAAGCGGGGAATATCTGCCGTCTCTTACCAACGCTTCACCCCAGCCAGGTAGACATCCTGCTTGGCCTGGTGTAGCCGTCCTGCACTGAGCATGTGTCAGGGCCCCACTGATCAGTGACTTGTTCTGGCACCGGCCGTCGTGCTGGAGCTGGCGTCATGTGGCCCTCATTCCTGGTCTTGGTCCTGGGCTCCCCACATGCAGCTCTGCTGGTGCACGTCCGTCCTGACCCATTTCAGCCTGGGGTGGTGATTTTTGTGATCTGAACAAAATACAGTGGGAACTGAGCTGAGTCCATCCAACTCATGTCACTTGTGTCCTCAGTAGCTTTTCAAAGCCGGCCCTCGGAGGAGAAAAGCCCATGGTTAGATCATTGAACCAGTCAGCCCCTTTTGCATGGGCATCTTTAAAAGATCCCCTTAGTACCCACTGCCAGATCAGGTACGTTCAGCAGGGAGAGGAAGGTTTCATCGTGACTTGGGGACCTGTCTCTGCTAGGCCAGCGCAGGCCAGGCTCCCATCAGCCACGTGTGCCTGGTCCCCATGTTCCATGTCACTCCCACCTGGCCGGTTCCACAGGATCGGCGTTTCTCACCCCACCGCCAGGGAAAGAGAAGTGCTGACATTGCCATGGCAACAAGCTTACAGGAGATGCAGCTTGGAAACAGACCCTGGCGGGGCTGATGCTGTGGGAACCTCTCTCTCTCTCTCTCTCTCTCTCTCTCTCGGCTGAGACCCGCCAGTGCTCTGCGACCGGCTGGGGAGGAGGTCGGTACCACTGCCTGGGAATTGGCGCCTGGGTTTTCGTTGGGATTGACTGGCTTGCGGACGAGGCAATGGGCGAGCGAGCCTGGATCTCTAACCCACAGCCAGCCGGCATTGGTGAGCGCAGGCGGCCAGTCAGTGGCTGAGGCAGACAGAGTCTGAGTGATTCCTGTCCTGAGTGGGCAAGTCTCCACATCACCAAAACCACCTGCCCATTGGCACTAACAGGCCCCATTGTTGGCCAGTTCAACCCAGGGGCCCAAGGCTGGCTGGACCGTGGGCTCTGCTCTCCTCCCACTAGCGCCCCCTCTGGCACAGAGCCAAGGCACGCTGGCAGGGCTGTGGGGAGCAGGGGGGCTGGCACTGCTGTCCGTGCTGTAGCTGTTCCCCGGGATAGAAGACTTCAGCCGCCAGCACCTTTCACCTGCACGTGATCCTGAGATGCAGCTGGGGGGTGGGCTTCCACCAGTCATGAGTGACCCTTCTCCACCCCACCAACGTGATCTTTGGAGAAGGCTAGATAGCCCCCTAGAATAAACCAGGCGAGGCCTGCTGCTGCCCAGCCAGACCTTGTGCCTGCCCTCCCGGCAGGGGGACGATACAAAGGACTTGGAATTTATTACTTTCTTTTGAGTCTGTATTCACTCTGTGTGGTGTGCGGGCGTTTGAGGCACTCTGGCAAACCAGAACTAGTTAGTCCGCTTGGGGCGAGGAACTTTGAGCCCTGGGTCTATCGCTGGAATCACAGAGCCATGGGGTTAGAAGGGACCGCCAGGGTCATCTAGTCTAATCTCCTGCCGAGATGCAGGATTCGCTATGTCTAAACCATCCAAGCCAGGTGGCTACCCTGGGTAAGCCATTGTCCAATCAAGTCACTGAGGCCTACCATTTTTCAGAAGTTGGCTTTACTCTCTGGGTCTCAGCTTCCTTCTCGCAGGATGGTGGTGAGGGGCCGATGGTACTTCCTGCTGAAGGAGGATTGTGAGGGGTAATGCATCAGCGTTCGCAGAACTCCTCGAAAGGTGCTAGAAGCCTCCTTAATAGTATCCTCTTGTGATGCAAGCCCTGTGGCGGCTGGTCGCAGAGATGTAGTTGAGTCACCGGCATTGTTCCAGCCATGGGACTCTCAGCCGGAGAACCAGGCTGGGCTGGGGACGGTGGGGGCGAGGGAGTGTGTTCCCGTGATCATGTTGACGGGTGTGTGCAATGTTTAATACCGTCAAATGGCTCTGGCGTCACACAACCTTGCGAAAAGACGACTGGGAAGTAGCATCTGTGTCCTGCTCCTGGAATGTGATCTGCAGCCCAATGAGGTCAGTAAAAAGACTTCTGTGGATTCAGTGGGGTTTGGATCAGGCCCTTAGTTGTGAGCCCTTCATGGCACATACTGTGTCTGTACAGCACCTAGCACCGTGGGCCTCTGATTCTGATTTAGAGCCTTCAGGCGCTGCAGTATAAATAAAGCAAGTTCCATGAGCTCCAAATACCCAGCGGAGTAAGGAAGCGGAACCTGCTTCCCAGTTCCCGGTGTCCCATTTATCTACCAAAGAAATTAACACCAACTGCCAGCCCTGCGTAGTGTCTTTGCTTCTCTGCTGTGTGAGTCAGGGTGCGGGATCTGATTGCAAAAGGAACGGAGACCTGTGCAGAGAACAGCCCCAGTAATTGTCTCTGTGGGTGTCGTGAGGCTGCAGTTTTCTCCTGGAGTATTTCTTTAGCAACTGGACTAGGCAGCTGGGTGGCTTAATGTCTAGGCAGAAACCTTGCTATAGCTTCTCCTTCCTGGGTGGGCCTGCATATGCTCCCCCAGTGGCTACAAAACCCTGCAAAGGGGCTACGGCTTCGGAGCTGTGTTTAGCCACAGTGGCCGTGAGCCTGGGCACAGGAAGTGGCTGCCATCTTAACACAGCTTAGTATTCAAAGGGTGGCCAAACCCTGGCCTGGATGAAGTCAATGGGTGGTATGTCTACATGGAGATTAGACCCCTGCAGCTGGCCCCTGCCAGCGGACTCAGGCTTAGCGCTGTTTAATTGCAGTGTAAACGTTCACACTTGGGCTGCAGCCCAAGCTCTGGGACCCTCTACTTTGCAGGGTCCTAGAACCCAGGCTCCAGCCTGAGCCTGAAGGTCTACACCACATTTAAACAGCCCCTTAGCCCGAGTCAGCTGGCACGGGCCAGCCGCAGGGGTCTAACCGCAGTGTAGACGTACCCTGTGCATCTTGCCATTGGTTTCCGTGGGAACAGGATCGGGGCCTGTCATCAAAATTCTAGGCTCTAGTTCTGTCTAAGCCAGTGCCTGAGCTCCTAGGGTGTCTTGGCTGTTTGGGGCAGAGAGACTTGAACCTGCTGCTCGTGTCCGTTTAAGTAGGAGGGGTGCTTAGCTCAGAGCTCACATCCCCCCTTGATTGAGTCTGGGTTCTGTAAAAATAGCTCCTCTTCGTAATAAAAACACCACCTTCGGAGCCAGGGTGCCTGACAAATGGTAGTCAGTTAGCCTCCCGATGCGCTGATAAGGTCACTTCACCCACCTCTGAAATCCAGCTGCCGCTTGGAAGCCCCCCAAATATTCGCCTGTAGCTAAATGGAATGGGTTGGATTCAGACCCTCCGCTGGCGTCCGTCAGGAGGAAGTGAGTGGAGCTAGACAGGGTGTTGGGTCAAGTAATTTCCGAGAGAGGCGGCTCTGCCTGCAGGTGTCGGGGTAGGGCAGCAGCTGAGTTCTAAGGCGTGTTCAAACACAGATTTAAAGGACCAGCAGGTGGCAAAGCTCCGCACGCACAAACCTCGGTTTCTGAGAAATAATTTCCAGTCGGTTGCATTCTCACCTCTGCCTTTGGCCAATAGTTAGTAGAATTTCAGGCGTTGCAATTGCAAAGTAAGTGTTAGCGCTGAAGCTGTCCTGAGCTGCTCCGTGCAGGAAAGCTGCTCCGTTTGGCTTATGACTTGGGAGGGTGGGATTGAGACAAACCGCTCTCGTTTCCCTCTAATAATCCCATGAGCCACGAGGAACAGGGGCTGTTACCTGTACCTCAAGCAGCCAGAAAACGGGCCTGACTCTCCAGAGACCTGGCTAACTGCAGTGGGGTTACTCCAGCTGAGGGGGACGAGGATCAGCCCCTATGTTTTGATTGTATGGAACCAGAATCGTCCAAGGAACATCCCAAATCCACATGAAAGACCCCTCTGGGATCAGTATGTTCCCAGATGTCACAGGAATGTTACAGGCCTTCAGCCAACTCCTTTGTGGGGGGAACTAGGCCCTGTGCTAATAGAGAACTTAGCCCCCTCAACTCCTATTGAAGTCAGCGGGAACCGCAGATATTCAGCGGGTTGCAGGATCGGGCCCAACGTTAGCCCAGCTAAGGGCAGGAATAATTCATGCTCTTGAAATTGACTTAACACTAAGTGGCATCCCCCTGCCCCCATCCCCCTTGGAAAGGAGGAGAGGAATAAACTGCATGCAAAGGCCTTTTGGCCACCCCGGGTCCCTTTGTCGCTCACATAAGGGAGGCATGAATGATGAGGAGCATCTGGAGTTAATCACCTTCTTGGAGGGTGGCTGACGCCTGCAGATCCTCAGGGATGTGTTTCCACCCACAACCATTTGCATTTTGGAGACCAGCATGTGCACATCTGACAGTGGAATTTGGTTCTGTGGGTGTGATTAAAACTCGGCTTTTCTTAAAGGGACAGTGGCAAGTTCCAGAATAACACTAAGTCCTGTGGTGGTGGTGATCCCACACCTCTCAAATCACTTTACAAAGGCGCCTACGCTCATTCCCATTTTACAAATGGGGAAACCGAGCCAAGAGGAAGTTATGTGACTTGTCCAAGGCCAGACAGTGAGTCAGTGGCAAAGGTGAGAGTAGGAAGAATCCAAGGGCCGGGCACACACAACCTGTTGCATGAAATCTCTCCAGAGGGAGAACCAATATGTCCTTATACAAGCAGGTTTCTTGGGATTTATATAGTTGCAACTGGAGTCATTCCCTTCGAGATCCAGGTGTGTGGAAGAAGGAAAAGACGCAAAGGTTCTTGTGTGTCCCTGGCAAGCAGGAGTCCCAGCGTTGGTACTGAGAGCATGAAGGCTCCTCTCAGAGGAGAGACCCCAGGCGATTAATGAGATTGTCTGGGCCTTCTAACCAATGGTTGGAAAAGCATCCAAAATCGGAGCCCACTGGGCCCTGCGCTCTCGTTAAATGCGATGGGACAGTTAGGGCAGGCAGGCGGTGCTGCTTGCCATCCCTACAGGCTAAATCCTCCATTTGCTTCTACATGGGCCTCACCAACGTATCTTCAGCTTGATGCAAAGGGAGTTCTTTCTCCAGGGCCCAGTCACACCTGCCCCCTGGGAAATGGACTGAGACCCAGCAAACTCATTGACTAGTCATGGGTGGAAAGAGCTTTAGAGCTGGGTGGGAAGGGCGACCTAGAGGTGAAAGGCCCCAGTTCCGAGGTGCTGGGCTGTTGCCAAGGGATGGAATCGGAGCCGTTGGGTCTCCTGGGATATTTGACATGAGCATGACTATTTCTCTCTCCCACCCCAGGATCAGCGCTGTGGAATCACAGGCCTTCTCTGCCCTCCCCAGCCTGCGTTACCTGGACTTGAGCAATAACCGCTTGGCTACCATCCACCCCGACGCTTTCAACTCCAGGAACAACTCCATCCGGGAGCTGAACCTGAGCCGCTCGCTCTACAACTCCTCCGCCATCCGGCCTGTGGCAGCTGCCATCGTCCAGGGCGGCTTCCGCAGCCTCTCCAAGCTGGAGCTGACCAACAATGAGATCGTCTACCTGCCGCTGGGCATGTTCTCCAGCCTCCGCAGCCTCCGGCACCTGGACTTGAGGAACAACTCCCTGGTGGACATCAAGAACTCCACCTTTGCTGGCCTCGACCTCGAGCACCTCGACTTGACCTTGAACGCCCTCAAGACCCTGCGGATCGAGGCGCTGGCTGAGCTGGGGAGGCAGCTGCGCCTTCGCCTCTTCCTGAGGGACAATCCTTTCGTGTGCAACTGCGACATCGAGGACCTGGTGAGCTGGCTGAATCAGAGCCAGCAGGTGGCTGACGTGGAGAAACTGGCCTGTGTCTTCCCCCGGCACCTCCAGAACACATCCCTGATGGACCTGGCCGGGGCAGAGCTGGGCTGCCACTCCAGTCAGCACCGCAAGAACACTCTGCAGACCTCCTATGTCTTCCTGGGCGTTGTTCTGGGCATCATCGGCGTGGTCTTCCTCTTCGTGCTCTACCTGAACCGCAGGGGCATCAAGACGTGGGTGAACAGCACGCGGGACGCCTGCCGCAACTTCATGGAGGAATATCGCTATCGTTACGAGATCGACTCCGACCCCCGCGTCACCCAGGTCTCCACCTTGGACATATGACCACGTTCCTCTCGGGAGCTCTTTGGATGGCTTTGTGAGCTTCCAGGCGTGGCCTGGTGCTACCCATCTCCAGAACCAATTCATCTGCTTGGTGATGAGCTGTGACGCTCCTTGTGACGGAGTTAGAACTTTTTTCTTCTCCTGTTCGAGGGACCTTGCTGGGGGGGAAGGCGCAATCTTCCCCTGCATGGTCTGTCTCTTGCACCGTATTACCAGCCCTAGGGGAACCCCTCTGGCAGTGGGACTCAGCCTTGGGCAGATCTCTTTGTGGGCATTATAAAGCAGACACAAGACAGGGATTTCTGCCTTCCTTTGGTGTCAAGCTTCCATTCGGGTATTTTTGGGGTGGGAGGCTCTATCCAATGCAAGGAGTTGCTGCAGTGGGAACACAAGGACTGCCCCACGGGACCAACCCACTGGCTCGGTTCGCTCGGCATCCCCACTCTTCCGCAGCATCAAGGCAAACCTTTGATCTAACGCAATAATAAACCTCGGGGGTAGGTGGGAGATTCCTTCCTAACCCCAGCAGCCGATCAGCCTCCGCCCTGGAGCAGGTGGATCCAGAGCGCTGGGAATGGTTCGTTTAACTTTGAAGCCACTGCTGCCAGTGGAGGGACTGAACTGTGAAAAGCCAGGGCGGTGTCTGGAATGCCCACTAGGGGGCCCCAGGCCAGCAGTGGCAGGACAGCTGGGATTTCACAGGTATCCTGGGATGAAAGGGCTTGTGTGGTGGACTCTCCTCCGGCTTTCAGAGATGCTGGCTGGATCCTGGGGACGCCGGCAAATCCCTCCTCGCGCAGGCGCCCCACAGGAGCTGGGTCGGCAGGGAGGGGAAGTTTTACATTGGGGGGGGTTCTTTTAGGGGTTTTATTACTGTACATATTGTAAACCAGGGGAATGGGGTGGGGGGATTTTGGTTTTCTCAATGCACTGAACACACGGAATAACCATCCCGGCTGCTGGCAAATTCCTGTTCTGAACTCAGGCCCAGATTGTTAACGCTACGGCGGCGGTGCTGCACGCAGTGTCACGGTGCCCAACTGAGTTAGGAGCCCAATCACCCTTTCTGAAGGGGTTTAGGCACTTAGGAGTCCCCATCCGTCGACCGCCAATGGACTTAGGCTCCAGGGCCTAACTGTCTCCGGGGATTAGGCTCCCTGGGCAGCCTGGCATTGGGCATTGAGTGCAGCAACGCGATAGTGTCACTGGGCTGGGATCTTCCAGGCAAATCTTCCTCGGGTGTCAGTTCAGGGGTCGTCGCACGGGCTGACCGGTGCGCTCCAAGCGGGGTGGTGGCTGCCTTCCCTCCAAGGTGTGGGGAACATGCTCCTATTGGTTTGGTCACCCAATTCTGACCAATAAATGATTTCTCAAACTGTGCCTTGATGTCGGTGTGAAAGTGTGTCGGTGGCTGCCTTCCCCCTGAGGCCTGGGGGAGCTGGGGAGCAGGGAGGGTCCCTTAGTGTGGACTCTGGGCAAAGACCAGAGCGGGAGCTGTATGGCTAGACTGTGCCCCTGGTTCTGGGCTGTGGCTGACCCTCCTTGTGGCCTCTTGGCATGAGCCTCTAAAAGCCAGTCAGGCTCTGCAGTGCAGTGTTTCATCCTGTTGGATGCCTAGGGAAACTGAGGCATGGGCAGCCCGATTCTCCACTGCCCTGCGCTGAGTGCTCACTGCCAGCAGGGCAAAGGGGCTGCAAAAGGCTGCCATCTTGCTCTGCTACCCTGTGTCTACAACAGGGGGATGGTGAATTGGAGCCGGAGAGGTTAAGGCCCATTGTGATAGCAGGGTAAGGTGCCTCAGCTCCTGGTGGCCATCTTGAGACAGCTAGGTGCTGCAGGAAGCCTGCCAGGAACCCAGCCCCTCTGAGCACTGGCCCCAGGTATCCCGGGATGGAAACATCCCGGGGCCAGGCCCTCTTGAAAGTGCTGCTCTAAGACTTGTTACAAGGGCTCTCAGCTGCAGAAGGGAACCCAGGAGTCCTGCGTGGCATTCCCATGTTCCAAACAACTGCCCCTTTGAGTTGACAGCTGCTGGATGTTAAGGAGTGGGTAGGCAGTGCGTAGCCACGTCCTTTGGACAGAATTGATTCATCCTCAGCCTCTGGCCAAGTGTCTCAGGCTCTCCAGTGCAGCCAGCTCCAGAGGGTGGTGGAGGCAGAAGCCCCAGCGATTCCCCAACGCGCTCAGTCCTACTCCTGCTGGTTTCAGACCCTTCCTCCAGCCCACGGCCAAATGATGCGTGTTCTGGTGCCCTCGGAACTCCAGCATCCCAGCTCCGGGGCTCCCTCCTGTCATCTCATTCACAGTGGCTGCCGTGGAGGGCAGTTACACCCCTGTGTGTGTCTGTGGCATCTCTTTCAGCCCTCTGGTTCTCGGGGTGTGTCTAACCTGGGGGGAAGAAGTGTGCTTTCACCACCGGGGAGCTAACACAGGGTGACATCCTAGTGCGGACAGGGCCTGGTAGTTTCCACACCTGTTGGCTTCCCCCTTGACATAACAACAGGTGTGAAAATGACATCTATCCTGTCTACACTAGGGTGTTACCACGGCCTAGCTCACCTTGCTTCTTAGCCAAGCCAGGGCTTTAGATTGAAATTTGCCTGGGCTGTGCTGGACTGGGATTAGCTGCAAGTTAGGTGTTGCCAGGGGCTGGGAGATGGGGCCGGGGGAGATGTTGCTACAATTGAAAAACTCCCCTTTTCGAGGCTTGACTTAGACACTGCTGGTATAACAAGTGGGTGTGGGGAGTGGGGGAGAATGGTTCTTAAGGGACACTGTCCAAGGGGCTTCTCGGGGGGGGGGGGACGGTGGGGGAGCAGAGAGCTCTGGAGGAAAGGAGCGGCCCTTTCCTGGTGACAAAGAGCGAGCAGGGGAGACTGTCTCAGGAACCAAGCTCTGGATGTCCTCCAGGAGGTGGGGAGCACCTGGGCCTTCACAGCCCAGCTCTCTGCCTTGCCATAGGGCAGCAGTGCGCCCCTGGCACCAGCTCTTGGCAGAGACTCCCAAGCCCCGGGGCGTTTTCCAGCTGAGCTGGGCGTCTGGATGCCATTAGTCACTAGAAGCAGACTGCCCGGCTCCGATACGAAGCTGCTGGGAGGGACCGTCAGTTGCTTCCTTCTTCCCCAGTGATCTCCATATAATAGAACGACTCGCCCAGGTCAGGTGAGCGTGTCTGCTTTGGGGAACCACCTGCTCTCACCTGCATGCTGGCACTGCCTCCACCTCTGTTGCCAGCGCAGCGGTGGCACTGCCAGGAGAATTCTGCACAGCTCCCAGATGGCTCTGACACAGCCGGATCCCCTTGGCCTTTCTTTTAAAGGCCGGGAGTGGGGAGGGAGGTGCTTTTGTTCTGAGAGGTCCTTCCCGTGACCTCGAACAGGAAAACATCCCTGGTAGCATTTTGGGGGCAGCGGGAGGGGGGGAAAACTCACACAGCTGGAGTCCTGAGTGATATTGCCAGGGCACTGCTGGGAGGAAGCTCACACCGTGGGGAGGATCTGTCATTGCAAGGGCACTGCTCGGAGGAAGCTCACACTGGGGGGGGGGGTAAGAAACTGTCACTGTGAGGGCACTGCAGGATGGGCTCCCTCCTTCCTGTCAGAGGCTGCTGAGAAATGGAGGCGCCCCTGGGTAGGGGTCCCCGGATGCACTGACCCTGTGGGGCGGGAGCGGGACAGGAGACTCTCAGGTGCAGTCAGGCTGGTGGGGGCTCCACCTCACCGGCTCTGGAGCCTTCACAAGAGCTCAAGCGTGCCCCCTTGTGGCCACAGATGACTGGAGCCCAATGCCAGAGTGGCGAGGCCTTTCCTAGGCGGGGTTGGGTGGGTTTGTGCCCTCTGTTTTGTGCCCCCTCAGCCTGGCCTAGTGGCAAAAGCGACCCGGGGCCGGGGAGAGGCAGGTAGCCAGGGGGAGGATGCAGGATCTGAGCAGGCCCTAGTCCGCATCCCGCAGCCCTGTGTGGAGCGGGGAGCTGTCTGGGAGACTGGTCCTTGCCGCTCATGTCTGGTAGAAGCCAGAGGAGACGGTTAGTGGCTCCGTTAGAGAGGCAGGGCCAGATTAACGCAGGGGCTTTAGGGACTGCAGCCCAGAGCCTCGGGCTAAGGGGGGCCCCACAACAGGACCGCCCACAGGGGGAGCAAAGGGGACAATTGCCAGGGGCCCTGGCTGCTGCCGGCAGCACAGCAGGGCTAAGGGAGGCTTCCTGCCTGCCCTTGCTCCGCACCACTCCTGGAAACGGCCGGCACGTCCCTGGGGGCGGGGGGTGTGTGTGTCTCGGCACGCTGCCCCCGCCCTGAGCGCCCAGCCTGCAGCTCCCATTGGCCAGGAACTGCGGCTAATGGGAGCTGCGGGGGCAGTGCCTGTGGGCAGCGGCACGCCACAGAGACCTCCCCTGACCCCCCCACCCACCAGCCACTGCCAGAGGGTGTGCCAGTCAGTTTCAGGAGCCGCCCAAGGCAAGGGCCGATCCCCCGACCCCCTTATGCACCTCCTCCCCCTGCCGCAGCCCAAAGCCCGAACCCCCTTGTGCACCCAAACTCCTTCTCAGTGCCCACACTCCCTTCCGCACCCAAACTCCCTCCCAGAGCCCGAACCCCCTCATGCACCCAAACTCCCTCTCAGCGCCCACACTACCTTCCGCACCCAAACTCCCTCCCAGAGCCCGAACCCCCTTGGACAGGGGCCCCACAAAATCTAATAGCCTGGGGCCCACAAGAGAGTTAATCCGGCCCTGGACAGAGGTGCTGACTGCTGGGGTCAGGAGATTCTGGAGCCTGACCCCTGCCATGGGACTCGCCTTCCAAACAGTGAGACAGGCGCCACGGTCTTCAGTTCTGCGGCTCTCGAAGGGCCCCAAAGCCACTTGCCCCGGCTAGACAGAACTCTCCTCCTGAAGCCCTCAACCACGGTCAGCCCCGGCGCCCCGGGGTGTGCCAAGGGGACGAAGGACCTGGCTGCAGACACCGGTGGGGCTGTGTCCCCCTCTAGCCGGAGGGGGAGAGAGCAGCAGGCCAGGGGCACCGTGGCCGGCTGCGTGTGGAGGGGACTCACGCCAGCGACGCTCCGGCGGGCATGGCCTGTGGAACGGAGCTGAGGCTGGCTCATAGCTACCCCCCCACCCACACCCACACGTGGGGATGGCAAAGGCCTCCCTGGGGAGGGGGGGGGGGTCAGCTGTGCCCTATCCAGGAGCAGCGAGGACGCAGGCTGCTGGGTTACTCCTTCCCCCGGCTTCAGGCCCAGCCAGCTACTGGGTGCACCGCCAGGGGCCTGGCCTGGAGGGGAGGATGGGCAGCGATTCAGAAGGGAAGGGATGGGGGGGTCTCTGTATGGTGCTGGCACCCAGCCCCCCGTCAGGATCAGGCCCCCTTGTGCTGGCTGCTGTGCAGAGGTGGCCATGACCCTGCCCCAGTGAGCTCCTGGTCCAGCCCGGTCTCTCTGGGTCGCAGAGACTCGGCAGGGTGCATGGCTGGGCTCTTAGCCTGGTCCACCCCCTGTGTCCCCAGTCCGGTCCGGCGGGCGGCTCTTGCTCCAGGCCCTAGTTTCCGCTCGGCTCTGTGGGTAGGTGTTTCCTCCCCTCTGCGGTTGACTCAGCCTTAGGTCTCCTGCTGAGTCGCTTTGCAAACACAGCAGGGGTGGGGGTGACGGAAGAGAGCAAACTTCTGCTCCGCCAGAGGAGGCTCAGGGCCCCTGGAGAGGGGCCTGCAAGGACCTCGTTCACCTGGCCGCCTCCTCTCCCCTCCAGCGGAGGCGCCCACCTGGACAGGTAACGCCGCCTCCTGCGCTCTCCACCTGTTGCCAAGATTGGAGGGGTTTGGGGGGGCGCAAGGAGCCTGATCACCCAGGGGTACGATGCAGCCACCCCCTCCTGCATGCCCTGCAGGCCTTGTACCTTCCCTGCAGAGGGGGAACCCCTGGTCCCCGTGGGGTGGCTGGTCGGTATGGGGAGGCAGTGCTTTGAGCTGACCTCACTGTGCCAGATATTTCCTCTCCTGGGTCCTGTTCAGACACGAATGCCTGGCTGGTCTCTTGGGAAATCTGTGGGGTGTGTGTAGGGGGGAGCTGGCTCCAGGGACAGCCCCGCTGTTTTGCAACATGGCAGGGGTTCCCACCCCATCTTCCTCCTTTTTGCCTGGAGCACTGGCCGTGCCACTGCCAGGGGCCAGGTTACCTGGAGCCCCAGCACCTTGGGCTGGTCAGCAGGAGGTGTGACGCTCTCCCGGGGTGCGGTTCCATAGTCACTGGGGTGTGGGAGCGCTTACCGGGCCCAAACACTCCACTTCTGTGGGGACTGGATTTGTGCGGGAGTCGGCGTAGCTGCCATCTGTTGGTGCTGTCTGGCTGGGATCGGAAACCACGGTCCCACTCCTGCTATGGCGAGTGGTCAGGGCGGAAAACAAAGACCCAGAGAACTGGATGGAAAGCAGGGATGTGCCTATCTCTGCGCACCTAGTGGTGGTGTGTGCTGTGAAACAGCTGCCGCATTTCACCCCAGAGGTGGCCGCATTGCAGTGCTGATGCACAGGCAGAGCCTGGTGTAGGGCCCAGAGTGGTTCAAAGCCTGGGAAGCGCTTTGGGTGCGGTTTGTATTTCAGCTCGTGGGGCAGCGCTCGGGAGGGATGGGAGTGGGTTTGCATGGCACTGGGGGGGGCGTGCGCTCGGTTTGCCTAGGGTGTCTGTGCATGGCGCCGGGGCCAAGGGCGTGAGTGTACCTGTGTGCTGCTGGAGAGCCGGCGCTCCCTGGTTCAGCCGGTTTTATTTGGGGCACTAGACAGAGTTGCTTTCATAAACAAACAGGGCTGGCTTCCCCCACCCCCAGACCCGCAGTGTGTGTGTGCCGCCCACCGGTGTCCCAGCCGGGCACGGCAGCAGAACCGCAGTGAGCGCATCTCTAGCGGGACGGTCAGACCTCAGCCTCTATTTTGATTCCTGGTGTGGCGGGCGGCCTCTCTGGAGGAGAGACGCGTGGGCTTCGTTTGCAGCAGGCAGTAAACAGGATGCTGCCTGCGGTGGAGCCCGGCTTGCAGCCCACGGAGGCAGAGAGCAGCGTGGAATGAACAGGACAGCGGGAACCACCTCCAGAAGGTGCTCCCAGGTGCCCTGGGCCTCCCCAGCTCCGGCCCCAACTGCTTCATTCGCTGCTGAAATGCAGCCACCTCTGGGGTGGGGGAGCAGGGCATGCTGACCCATG
Source organism: Malaclemys terrapin pileata (assembly GCF_027887155.1). Taxonomy (NCBI): domain Eukaryota; kingdom Metazoa; phylum Chordata; order Testudines; family Emydidae; genus Malaclemys; species Malaclemys terrapin. Next base: position 9,629,017 of record NC_071526.1, on the reverse strand, counting down.
CCTCCCCATCCTCTTTAGATGTGCCATGAAATCCCGGACGGCCGGAGAGGGCAGGCAAGGCCTTGGTTTGTTCAGTCTCTTCCCAGAGACCTCAACTTCTCTGTCTGGGCAGGGCTGAGCCAGCCCCGTGGGCATCCTCTCCCGCAGTGGGCTGGGCCAGGAGTCAGCCACGCTTCTCCTCTGCAGTCGCCTTTGCTTTCACCTGTCCCAGCGCGTCTGACGTGCCAGGATTTCTATGCAGGGGGCACCAACCCTCTCCCCTGACTTCTGTCTCGGACGGCAGCTCCCTGGGGCGCCACATAACCCGGAATCCTTCGGGCCCGGGGCATCCGCCGGCAGGGAGGAGGGGCAGAGCAAGGGGCGAGGGGTAGCGGAAGGCGATGGGGAGTGGGTGCTTGTGCCTCTGGGGCCAGGGGGCATGCGAGGGGAGGCCAGGGGCTGCGTGCTGTGAGCAGGGCCTGTGTGTGTCGAGGGGAAGTGGAGACGGGCCCTGTTCTGTGGGGGGCTCCGTGGACCATTCCCCGGGGGAGCAGCCCAGCCCTGAGGCCCGTGGGGGACGGACAACCTGGGTAGAGCTGAGGGGAGACTCCCCACTGGGAGAGGCCCATGGAGCCCAGGGCCCGCAGCCCTCCCTGGGGCTCATCCTGGGGGCAGCGCAGGCACCAGGTCCCTACACTGTTGCTCGGAGACGGGGCAGTGACGGGTTGTGGCTTGAGGCCTCCAAAATCTGCTGCTTCTAATGCCCCCCACCCCCGGGGGGCTGGGAGGGACTCCAGGGGCTGGCTAGCCCTGGAGGGCAGGGGCGCACGGCAGGGGAATCAAAGCCAGTCTCTGCCCTGGAGCTGGGGGGATATGACCCTCTGAGAGGGAGGCCTCAGGTCTGGCCATGGGGGACCCCCGGCCTGGCAGCGGGGCTGGAGGGGGTGTTGGGCCTCTCCCCTGCCCTGCTCCTGCCCCACCACTGGAGGGAGGGTGGAGCTGGCACGCCCGCTTCCCGGTGCTATCCAGCCCTGGCCTGCAGGGGGTGGGGGTGGGGGTGGCAGGCTGGGACCTGCTGCTGGCTTCCTGCTTTCCTTGTCTACCCCCACGCAAGCAGTGTGGGGGCATGGGGGCAGGGAGGGCACTGGCCGTGGGCCGCGTGGACCCGCCGGCGATGCTGGGGCTGCCCAGTGGTCCCTGCTCCCCACCCCCATGTGGGCCACACACAGCTCCTGGGGGAAATGCCAGCTCCCCAGTCCTGCCCCCTCCAGGTGAACCAGCCCAGGCTGCACCTCCCTGCCTGGCACTGGGCCCTGGGCTGCTCTCCTGGGACAGTGGAAGGCAAATCCCGCACTGGATTCCTGGTTTGGACTGGATTCCTGCCCTGCTCCTCCCTCCCTACGGGCTCAGTGCCCGACCCCCACAGGCCAGAGGAGGGGGAGCTGTCCTTGCCCAGAGTAAGTTGTCCGGGGGCTCGCTGTGGTGCTGGCACTGGTGCATTTCAGTGCCCTGGCGGTGCCACGGGCCACCCGTCCCCATGCGGGCCTGGCGCTCCCTGCGTGACAAGGGTTGCTCCTCTGAATCTGCAAATGTTTTCCTTCTGGGAGGGGTGCTGCATTGGTCCTAATCTCCCTCCCCCGCTGGCTGCCTTGTTAAATCCCGGCCTGCTCGGGACCGGGGATGGCACAGAGCCCAGTCTGACTGGTGCAACCCCCCAGCGTGGGCATTGCCAGCCTGCCCACAACTGGCCTCCACCTCCACTCTGGGCCTCGCTGCCCCAACCCTAGACGCCAGGGGCACTGATTGGCAGCTCCCATCAGCCAGCTGGAGTCCTCGGAGCAAGCCACCCCTCTGATTGGCCCCCGGGCCGGCTCCCGCCCTGCTTAGCTTTGCCCCACCAGCTGCCAGAGGCTATTCTCGGTGCCCCTCGATTAGCAGGTTTTCTCTGGGGGCTGCAGCTCCAAGCTGTTCCCAGCACAGCTAATCCGCCCTCACGGCGATCTCCGAGGGGAAGGGTCACGCAACAAGTGGGGGATGGAGCTGGGCAAAAAACCCGGGGTTTCTGGCTCCAAGCCCCGTGCTCAGTCCACTAGGCCATGCGGGGTGAGCAGAGGACAGGCCGCTGGCAAGAGCAAACTCAGAGCCTGGTTCTCTTGCAGCCCCTTTCCTGCAATCTTGTTTCCTCATCGCTCCGCTCCACGGCACCCAGCAGACTGGGCGATGCCCCTTCGCCCCCACGGGCTGCTTCTGTTGCAACCGCCCTCTATCCTGTCATGTCAGACTCTTTCTCAATGCAAATTGCAGGGACAGGTCTGTGCCGCTCGCAGGCTGTGTGGCAAGAGCCACGCGCCTCTGCAGCCCAGGAGATAGCGTCTCTCTGCCTGCTAGGCCAAAGTAAGGGCTTGGCTCGTGGTGCTCTGTGTGAGATGAGTTTGGGGGGGTCTCAGTCAGTCCCTGCTGGCTAGTTGGCCACATCCCAGAAACCACCATTGCACCTGGCACTGACAAGCTCCTATGTGGGCGGTCTTGGCAGAGGTGCCATGGGGACTGAATGCCCCTCTGGCCCCCCAAGGGGGAAGCCCCAGCCCAACCGTGCGCCCTTGCAACCGGGGAATGCACCAGCCCTTAAAGATACAGCGAGACACTTTAATGCTCCAGGAAAGGTTCCCCTTCCTGCTGCCCCCTGGAAAAACCCGGGGATGACTGGCACTCTCCGGGCCATCACATCGCAGGGCGCAGCCCTGACATGGGCAGAGCTGGCTCTGAGCAAACACCCTGGGCAAACACAGACGGCCAGCTGTGAGGGGGACTGGCCCAGAGGCAGGGACGGGAGCCCCTGGGTGGTGTCTGGCTTGTGGATTTAGTGGGGACCCAGGAGTGGGCTGATTGGGTCGCCTGGAGCTTGGATCTCTCACCTATGTGGCTCCAGGGTGCTACTTGGGCTGATTCTTGGTTTTACCGTTTGGGCCACATAAAACCCATGTACAAGCTGGGGCGACTCCTACTGACAGGGGTGGGAATTGCAGCCCCTTCCTCCAGGCCTGAGTCCAGCCAGTGCGCGTCAGTGCTGTGTTGAATCCTCTCTATTGCAAATGTTCGGAGAGAGCTGTGTGAGACCGGCGCTGCGGGGACCCAGTGAGCGACCCAGGAGATCTAGGTTCTGTTCTTGGCTCTGCCACTCCTGCTCTAGGGCAAACTGTTGCCCCATTCAGTGCCTCGGTTTCCCCCCTCTGCAATAAGACCCACCGCCGGCGAGGCTCTGCTAACCGATGGCTGAGGTGCATTGAGATCTTAGCCTGGAAGGGGGAGGAGAAATTCCAAACGTTTTATTATTATTCCTCCCTTCAGATCTGACTTTGTGGCAGCCCTCATCCTAGCCACAGACGGCTGGACAGTCCATCGCCGCTGGGATACCGGGGCTGCCAAGCTCTTGTTTTGCCAGACCCCCAAAATAGCCAGCACCTCGATCCCATTCCCGACAGCGCCTCCTGCTGGAAGAGGCAGGGGCTGGAATGGTTGCACTTTCCACCTTGGGGCCGATTCGCCCACCCCGTTGCCTCCTGCTGGGCCGCCGGAGGAGCTGGACGGTTACGACAATCCCGGATGTCTCGTTTGCTGCAGGCAGTTGAAGTTGCTGGTTTGCTGAAGCAAGCCCTGTGTGTGGGGGTGGGGGGCAGGCGGGGGAGGCGTTGCATCAGGCAGGAAGGACTCTGTTTGCTGCTGTGAGATCTGCCCTGGAGGTGACGGTTAAGAAGCTAACAGAGGCTCTTCCATCCCCAGGAGGGGGTCATCTGCCTGCAGGGGTCAGAAGGCCAGGCCGGAAGTGCCCTTCTGCCCCCGCGGGACCGGGCTGGTGAGCCTGGCAAAGGTCAGGGCGTCCCTGGCTTCGACTGACCGCACCGTGCCTGGCAAGCCCTTGCGAGGGGAGTCCCCAGCGTCTGTGGGCTGAGCCCAGCTGGGGTGACCAGACCGCAAGTGTGAAAAATCGGGACAGCGGGTGGGGGGTAATAGGAGCCTATATAAGAAAAAGACCCCAAAATCGGGACTGACCCTATAAAATCGGGACATCTGGTCACCCTAATCCCAGCGCTGGCGCTGCCTGGGCAACTCGTGCCTCGCTTTCCCTGCGGGGGGGCGGGGGGAGGGGTTACTGATTGGCATCGCCTGGCATGCTGCCACGAGACCATCAAGGGCTCCTATGTGGTTATCGACCTGCCGCCAGCAGCGGGCCCTGGAGACTCATTTAGTGGACGGGGGATGGGGGCCGTGTGCTGGGGGATGGGGGCCGTGTGCTGGGGCGGGGGCAAGGGAGAAGCTGAGGCCGGGCAATGCTGGGGGCAGGGACACCAGGGTCTGTACCTGAGCCGGAGGCCGCAGACACACCCCGCAGCTCCAGCCGAGCGAAAGGAGGATGGTGTTAGCCGGCTGTGGGAGTTAGCACGTGCCCACCCCAGCCACGGGTGCATGGGAGACGCGGACTGAGCGTGTCTGACCGCTGGGTTTGCCCGCTTCTGCCTCCAGGGTCCCTCAGAAGCCGAGCCCCGTTCGGGAGGTGGTGGCCGGGCCCCAGGCCCTTTCCTTCCCCGCAAGAGGGGATCTGGGGTTGTCCTCAGCTCTTCTGGCCTTGTCTCCGCAGGTGGTCGAGATGGCGCGTGACCTGCTGGCAGGCCCACGGAGTGGGGCGGACCGGAGCTGAGGGCTGCTGCCTGCTTTCCCGCCCCTGCGCTGGGCGCCCCGTGCTACCTTTGGGCCCTGGCAGAGGGGCAGAATGGCTCTAGCGGACGGCTGCCCGTCATCGCCCTGGTTCTGCGGTGTGCAGTGACGGTGTGAAGGCGCCTGGGACAGAGGGATCTCGGGGCTGGTTCCTGGACTCGCTGTGTGTCGGGAAGAGAGCCCCGCCGGGGAAGCGCTGCTCTGCCCTGGGCAGTACCAGTCTGCTCCCTGGGCACCATGGCCCAGGACATAGACACGGACGCACTGTTGGACCTGAGCTTCTTGACGGAGGAAGAGCAGGAGGCCATTGTGGAGGTGCTGAGTAGGGACTCGCGGCTCCGGGTGCTGGAGGAGGGACGCATCAGGTGAGCCCAGGAGACGCTGTCAGGTGCACGCCTGGTCCGCGCACGCCTCTGCCGTGGGTTAGTTCAACTGGGGCAGGCCCCCAGTGGGAGGCTTTTATTCTTTGGAGCTTAAACTGGTCCCCGGTTCACTGAACTCGAGCCAAGCCAGCGGGACGCCGAGCGGCCACCCAGCCGTTGAGCCGGATGGGTTAGCGCTGGGTCCTCGCGGCGGAAAGATGGGTTTGTACATGGAGACATAAACTTGCTTGTGTCCCTGGGGCCCCAACGCACCGGGGGTCTTTACCTTGGTGTGTCAAATAATAATACCCGAAAGCCATTTACAAAGGCCATCAGCATCATTACCCCCTTTGTAGAGATGGGGAAACCGAGGCACGGAGAGGGGCCCACGGCCACCCAGCAACAGAGCCTGGAATAGCACCCAAGTCTGCTAAATCCAGGCTGGTGCTCTATCCATTAGGCCATGCTGCCTCCCAAGTCAAGGGCAACACCTCGGATTAACCTCAGATAGCTCCGCGGAGGTCAAATCTACAGCCCCCCGGTGCCGCTCAGATTTTGCACTGAGCTGGCCGCTGGCTGCAAGGACCCACCTCTCTCTGCAGCGAGGGGGGGCAGTTGTGCCCGTTTCCTCGCTGGGAGAAAGAGCTACAGATCACGGCCTATTCACTAGCATCTTCTCAGCCCCATCCGCTTGGCATCTTGGCTGCGTCCTCACGAGGCTCAAAGGTTCATTTTTAGGGTTCACCTGGACCAGCAAACGCCCGTTAAAACTGCAAGTGCCTCGTCCACGCTGGGCTCAGGGAACACGTCTTTCAAAAGACACCTTGTTCCCGTTGATGGACGCAGCCCTAGTGTAGACAGGGTTTGGCTATCTTAAGGTTTTATCCTGCTGCCTATCACCTTGGCGTCTGAGCACGTAAAATCAATGGCGTAGAAGTCCCTAGTGGATTTCATGGCAACTCTGGCTCCCCTCTCTCTACAGGGTAAAAACTCCGCTTGCGGGAGGATTGTTAGTTTGGTTTTTTAAGATTAATTTTCTGGGAGGGTTTTGTTTTGTTGTTTGGTGGTAGGGTTTTGGGGTACGGGGGTGTCAGCCGTGGGGTGCAGAGCGATCAGTGTCATGGTTTGGGGCACAGGAGGGTCAGCATTGGGGTTTGGGGTTCAGGAGCATCAGCATTTGGGTGCAGGGGATCTGTGTTGGTGTTTGGAGTCCAGGGGGTTGCCAGTGTTGGGGTACAGGGAGATCAGCATTGGGGGTTGAGGTACAGGGGGATAAGCATTGGAGTATAGGGGGATCAGCTTTGGGCTGCAGGGGTGTCAGTGTCAGGGTTAAGGGGAGAGAGGGGATCAGTGTTGGGGTGCAGGGGGATCTGTGTTGGGGTGCAGGGAATCAGTATTGGGGTTTGGGGTACAGGGGGATCAGCACTGAGGTACAGGGGATCAGCATTAGGGTTTGGGGTACAGGACATGCCAGCATTGGGGTGCAGGGGTGTCAGGGTTTAGGGCAGAGAGGGGATCAGTGTTGGGGTGCAGGGGGATCTGTGTTGGGGTGCAGGGGATCAGCATTGGGGTTTGAGGTACAGGGGGTGCCAGCATTGGGGTGCAGGGAGATCAGCATTGAGGTTTGGGATACAGGAGGTGCCAGCAGTGGGGTGCAGGGGGATCAGCTTTGGGCTGCAGGGGTGTCAGTGTCAGGGTTTAGGGCAGAGAGGGGATCAGTGTTGGGGTGCAGGGGATCTGTTTTGGGGTGCAGGGGATCAAGTATTGGGGTTTGGGGTACAGGGGGATCAGCACCGAGGTACAGGGGATCAGCATTGGGGTTTGGGGTACAGGACGTGCCAGCATTGGGGTGCAGGGGTGTCAGGGTTTAGGGCAGAGAGGGGATCAGTGTTGGGGTGCGGGGGATCAGCATTGAGGTTTGGGGTACAGGAGGTGCCAGCATTGGGGTGCAGGGGGATCAGCTTTGGGCTGCAGGGGTGTCAGTGTCAGGGTTTAGGGCAGAGAGGGGATCCGTGTTGGGGTGCAGGGGGATCAGCTCTGGGGTACGGGGGATCAGCATTGGGGTTTGGGGTACAGGGGTGCCAGCAGTGGGGTGCAGGGGGATCAGCTTTGGGCTGCAGGGGTGTCAGTGTCAGGTTTTAGGGCAGAGAGGGGATCAGTGTTGGGGTGCAGAGGATCAGCATTGGGGTTTGGGGCACAGGGGGTGTCAGCAGTGGGGTGCAGGGGATAAGCTTTGGGGTACAGGGTTTAGAAGCGGGTGCCGGTGCTGAGCGTCGTTCTTACCATGGAAAGGCTTTTGCGAAGCAGAAAGGTTTTCCTTTGCCGTGTTTCTTAAAGCTGCTCGGACTCCGTTGCCTGATCCCCCGGTGGCAGTTCGCGCCATTCCCCTGCGGGGCTGTTGACTGGCCGGGTTGGACCTTGGGGGAGAGCCTGGGGCTGGCCGTGGGCAGCTAACGTGTTTGCAGAGGGGTTCAGCCCTCGCTGAGTTCTGAGCACGTCTCCTGGCCAACAGGGTGGGTAGAACAAACGGTTGGGGGGAAATGGAAGCCCAACTGCTTATCTGAAGCAGGCGGGACCCAGCAGTGGACTGTGGTTGCTCGTCCCTCCCTGGGGCTGTGATGGGAGAGTATGTTTCCAGGAAGTGGCTCAAACATCCCCCCTCTCCTCGCCCCCAGCAAACTGCGCGAGTCCGTTTCTGATCCCAACCAACTGAAGATTCTGACCGGGGACTGGTTCTGTGATGTCCGCTCCAAGCGGCACCGGCACAATCACTTTGGTTCTGATCTCGTCCGGGCCTCCATCCGCAGGAAGAAGAAACCCAAAGGTAAGAGCTGGGCCAGGGTCTGGCCGCTGGGACCGGTGCCCTAGCTGGGATCTCAGTGACCGATGGAAGACAGGTGCCTGCCTGCTCTAGTGTGATGCTGTCTCCATCTAGTGGCTGCAGCTTGCAGAGAGACTGGGGTAGGACCCAGCTTTGTCCCATGGGGACGCCGTGCCCATGATGCCCCTATTTCAGGGAGCCGGGAATCCGACGCTGGGATGGGACACGGAGCGGGAGAGGTTGCTTCAGTCCCTTTAGATTTCCATGATCCCTGTGAGCAGGTGAGCGGGATCCGAAGCGCAGTGCCAGCGTGGGGGACCTGGAGGTGATCAGTGAGCCAGCGTCCGAGGAGGAGGGCCCGTTTGAGGTGCCGGATGGTGAGGACAGGTGAGAAGCTTTTTGGCTTAGAGGCCCAAAGCGGAGAGAGGAGGAGCTGTGTGTATGTGGGTGGGTGGGTGCATGCATGTGTGTGTGTGTGTGTGCGTGCGCACGCTTCTTTCCAGTTGTGCGAAGGGAAGGAGTGTGCATTTGTGGGCGTCGGTTTCCTGAGGCCACGCACCCTTTAGCTGTGTGCGTGATGAGAGCAGCGAGCGGGAACAGCTGCAGGCGGTGACTCAGGCTCCGGGAGAGGCGCGTGGAAGGGGCTCATTAGTGGGACATAGGGAGGGTTTTGTGGGTGAAGGAGACTCTCCGGCTGGAAGCCGGGTTAGTGAGGGACCTGTTGCTGCTTCCATCCTCCCTGACTGTAAGGCTGTTTCCTTCCCTGGGGGCCGGGGGGAGGGACAGGGAGAAATGGATGGGGCAGGCAGGAGGGAGGTTGAAACAGACAGCTGGGCCGGTGCGGGAAAGAAGCCGAAACGGAGGGGGAGATGAATAAGTGGGAAGCCAGCGAATGGGGGCGGGGAGAGACGGCCGGACAGCCCCAGCCGGAGGGGCCCCCCCTTTGGAAGAAGGGTCTATGAAGAGCAGGGCGGTGCACACGCTCCTTGGGGGAGGAAGCCAGACATCTTGGTAGCCTGGAGAATTGTCCAGAAAGACTAATCGTTTTCTCCTCTTGCAGGCTTCCCCAAGAGGCTGTTCATCAGCTCCCCCAGCCCACAGAGACTCAGGTCAGTTGGGCGACAGGGGCTGGATCACTCGATGATTCCCGGGTCTGTTCATTCCCTCTGGGGCACCTGGCACTGGCCACTGTCGGAAGACAGGACACTGGACTAGATGGACCTTTGGTCTGACCCAGTAGGGCCGTTCTGATGTTCTTATGGGTCTGGTGACATGGGCGAGTTAGAGGAGTCCTGACAGGAATTCCCGCCCCCCGGCCTTGTCTCGTCAGGCGCTCACCAGCAGGGTGGCAGCCCGGGGCCGCGTCTGTTCTTTCGTTCTGTGTTAAATGCCGAAGCGCTGACGCTGGGGCTGCCCGGTTACAGTCGCAAGAGGCTGGGAAATGCAAAAGCCGGACTGCCTGCGTGCCTGGCGGCAGGGAAGTAACACACGACGCTGCACATCGAACCGGACAAGCGGGCTCAGAAATGGCTCCAGGCGTCCAACCCGCTGGAGTTACCATTACTGGCGGGATGGGCCTGGGCTTGCCCTTTTCAGACACTTTCAGTCCTTAGCGAGTCTCCATTATCTTTGCAGGATCAAGGGGTTTTGCATTGAATTTCCTTGGTTCCTCTCCCACCGCGCCCAAAGGCAGTGAGTGGGGAAAGACATTGAGCTGATCCAGTGTAGACATTCCAGTGGTCTTTGAAGTTCATCAAGTAGACCTCAGTCCCAGGACGCACAATTAATTCTTCCAGTCAGGGGGTGACCCCGAAGGGTTAATAGTAGAGCTGGGCTCAGATGCGGATCCGGATCGGAGCTTTCCCAAAGTTTGGGGATCCCGGTTTGGGTCCCTCTGTGGCCAGTGCAACGGGTCAGTGCATTTACTGTGATGAAACTCGCGACATTAGAAATAGCACTAAAATTCCAACTAAAATCCTTTAAAGCAGAGGTCTCCAAACTGTGGGGTGCGGAGGATTGTTCGGGGGTGTGTGTGGGGGCCAACAGCAACCCCCAAGGGGGGCGGGGATGGAGTGCCACCAAACCACACTCCGGGCCCAGTCCCAGCCCTGCCCCCAGACCCGACCCCAGCTGCGGCCCCAGCCTCAGCCCCCTTACCCCTGTCCGTGCCCCCTACCCCGCAAGCTACAGCCCCACTCCTGGCCCTGGTTCTCGGGTGTGTGTGTATGTGGACAAGGATAAGGGGGGCTTGGGCGCGACCGTGAAAAGTTTGGGGACCACTGCATTGAAGAGTGTAAACTCCACCTCCAGAGCAAACCTTCCTCAGTCTGCAGATTTAAATTACAAAGCTGCTGTTTTGAATATACAAATTATATTGAAAGTGCTGTGTGTGTGTGTGTGTGTGTGTGTGTGTTGGTTTTTGCTACTGTCATTGTTACTTGATGAATTTCCTAGTTCTGCGACATCACAGTCTGAAGATCTTGGATAGTAATTAATGTGATTTGCATATGCAGATCAGCCCAATTAAAATGTAGAATGTATTTCCCCAAAAAGCCTGTATAAGTGGAGTTGGCCTGGCTCTTTAACCAGCTCTCTTGTCTCTGTAGGAGAACGCAAGCCAGTCTAGCAAGCAGGAGCCGGAGGGCAAGGCAGGTAAATGTCCCTGCGGCCTGTTGCGATTGTCTGGGGCAATGGATGCTGTGGGGTCCCCGTGCAGAACGGAAGGTGGGGAGAAGGTCAGAGGACCCTGTACCTGCTTAACCAGGGCTCGACTCCGCTTTTGGATCCCCATCCCCCACACCAACCCCACACACACGTCTGTTCCTCTCGCTGACTTCATGCTTCTAAGCCCAGCAGCGAGGGCTGAGTCTGTGGAAGGAAGCCCCACGTGCGGGCTGTGTGCCCCAGGGTATCTGTGCCCAGCGTGTGTGGGCTGCGTGCTCTGGGGTATCCCGGCCTGGCACCCCCCCGCATGCAGGCTGTGTGCCCCGGGGTATCCCAGCCTGGTGCCACCCCCCCGCCCCCTCCGCATGCGGGCTGCGTGCCCTGGGATATCCGGCCCGGCGCCCCCCGCGTGCAGGCTGAATGCCCCGGGGTATCCGGCCTGGCACCTCCCACCCCGCATGCGGGCTGTGTACTCTGGTGTATCCCGGCCCGGCGCCCCCCTGCGTGCAGCCTGTGTGTCCTGGGGTATCCGGCCCCGGGCTGTGTGCCCCGGGGTATTCTGACCTCGTGTCCCGCAGACCAACCGAACGCCTCCACTTTGTTAACGCAGAGAGCACCAACCCGTTCTACCCGCTGAACGCAGAGGAAGAAGAGGCGAAGACTGATCCGTCCCCAGACGGCCTCGTCACAGGACAGGTAGGAAGGTACTTGGGGCTGGCCCTGGGCCAAACCCCAGTACAGAAATCCTCATGCCCCAATCCCTGCTCCCCACCGCCACCCACCTCACTTCCTGACTGGGTCCCTCATTCCTGGGGTCCCCCCCCACATATTCTCCCCATCACATCACTGGGGCAGTGAAAAAACCCAGGTGTCCTACAACTACTTGCTCTAGCTGATTGGTGCAGAGCGGGCTGGCTTCACCCACACGAGAGCATTACATCAACGTCAAATGGCTTCAAAACACTGATTTTAAATGCCGCTCATAAAACAACCTGTGGGGCTGGCTGCTGTGGGGGGTGAGCTGCAGATGTCCCTGTGCCGTACTGGGGGGGCGGGATGCTGCATCGGTCCCTGTGCAGGGATGTGTGTGTGACACTTTTCGGGGCTACCTGAGATGTTGGAGGTGAATCGCCACCACCTGCTTACAGCTGTGCCCACCGGTGCTCCACTCTGGGCTCGCCCTGTGCAGGCTGGCACTTTATCCCCCTGCGCCCTTGTCTTCTGCACACCCACGGGGTACCCCGAACCGCGGCCTCCGGGGAAGCCGTGCACCCCAGTTCACAGCTTTCGCTTCATTCAGCGCTCTCCTTCGCACAAGGCATTTAGCCGTGTCTTTTTTTGTTGGCGCAGGTGGGTGCTCGCGCCCCCGGCCCGACTCCGCCCTCTCCCTGCCCCATTGGGTGCCGGTGGGTGCTCACGTCTCAGCCCCGCCCCATTTTTGCCCCCTCCCTGCCCCTATTGGTCCCCTCCCCAAATCCCTGCTTCGGCCCCGTTTCCTCCCCCAAGCACGCTGTGTTCCCCCTCCTCCCCCCTCGCTCCCAGGTTTGCCGCGCGAATCAGTAGTTTCGCGGCGGCAAGCGCTGGGAGGCAGGGGGGAGAAGCAGGACCCGGCGGCGCGCTCGGGGAGGAGGCGGAGGCAGAGCGGAGGCGAGGTGAGCTGGGCGGGGAGCTGCCGGTGGGTGCTGAGCACCCACCAATTTTTCCCCGCGGCTGCTCCAGCCCCGGAGCACCCACGGAGTCGGCGCCTATGCCTGACGTTTCTGAGGGCGTCAGCGTCAAAGACACGCGGGTCTCGGGGTTGAGAAGCACAAGGTTACAGGTGAAAGGAAAACATAACACACGGGCTGGAACCTGGACTTCAGAGCCAGGTCCTGTCCTGGCCGCTAAGGTGTCAATCCTGAGTATATCCAACGGCTCCTTGCTAACGGAGCCCAACTCTTGCTCTTTCTTCGTCTCGTATCAGTTACAGCCCCTTGTGTCCTACCCTCGGGGTCCCCTAGTCAGAGACTTTTCTTGGGGTTCTTTTGTCTCTGTAACGCCAGCACCTGGGCCAGACAGTCCAACACAGGCCATTGTCAGGGCTGGCCATTGTTCTTGGTGTTGAGTGAGTTACCCTGGAGACACACACACACACACACACACACACACACACACACACACACACCAGTCTCAGGTGACAAGTTTCACTTCAGCCGCTGGGACACCCGATCTCCCGCATGTGCCAGACCTCTCAGACCGGTTCCCCTACAAACCCCGCGCACTAACCAGGCCAGCCGGCTGGTCTTAGCTTCCGGCCGGGCCCCCGCCATGGCCCTGTCGGTGAAACGGGGAGAAGCTGGTTGGATACAGGGGTAATACACCTGCCATGTGGGCATGTCTGCGCTGCAGCCCGTTCAGGCAAAGAGCTCCAAACAAGAACCGGCCCTGCAGTGACACAGCTCTTGGCCTGCGGGCTGGGTCAAGCAGGCCCCTCTCCCCAGGGGTTAGTAATGCCCAGTCGGCCCCTGCTCCGCGTGCACATGGGCTACTGAAACGGCCAGCACGGGGCAGTGTCGGGCCATTGCCCCGTCTTGGCGCTGGTCCCTGGGATCGGCTGGTCCCGCGAGGGTTGGCGCTGGTGGGGGCGAGGGGCCTGTCCGGCTCACGTCTCACTCGAGGCTGGTTTGCTTTGTGTTCCCCAGAGTAATGGGGCCTTTCAGAATGGCCAGGAAGCCAGTACCACGTCACCCCCAAAGAGCAACAGCGCGGACCCCGTGAATAAACTGATGAGCTCCTCTGTCTCCAGCCTCAGCTCGTCCACGGTATGGGCCGGGGGTGGGGACGAGGGCCGGGGGGTAGGCTGGGGTGGAAAGCTGTTGGCAATTGGGGAAGAGGGTTGGATGGAGAGCGGTTGTGGCCCAGTCATTGGTTGGCAGTTGGAGCAGGACGGATGAGTACTGGACCGCTGTGTACTCTGAAACCTACTGAGGTGTATGCCAGGGCCTTTGCTGGGCCATTTGATAGTCCCTTGGCCATGCAAGGGTCACGGCAGCTGGTAGGTCAGGAGTGAGCTCAGCTCTTGGCCCCCTCGGGCTCTGTGGCGGGGGGGGGGATTTTAAGGCAGCACCCCCATCAGGGGATGCAGGATTTTGCCGTGTGTTTCAAGGGGCCGTTAACGTGGTCCCAGCTTGGGCGCCCCGCTGCGTCTCTCCACTCGCATTCCTCCTTCTCTGCCTGGGGGGGGGGTGGGCCCTCCCCGCTCTGACCGCCCCCCCCATCCCTGCCTACAGCTGAGCGGCAGTATGATGAGCCTGTACAGTGAGAGTGACGTGGGGAACGTGGAGGTGCGCGGCTGCGTCCAGTTCGCCCTGCAGTACGAGGCCAAGAAGAAGGAGCTGCAGATCCGGGTCATCCAGTGCCGGGACCTGGCCGAGGCCAAGAAGCAGAGATCGGACCCGTGAGTGTCGTGGCGGGGAAGGGGGAGCCCCCCCCCTGGGCTCGTCCCGCCCGTCCCGATGTGCCTGGGCTCATGGCCCTGCCAATGCCCAGACCGAGGGCACGGTCACAGGGGCTTTCCGCCCTTCCCCCAGCCCCACTGCACCATGGCCCCTGTGGGTCAGCGTGCCCTGTCCAGACAGCCCTGCCCCTGGGGGACCCCCCCCCCCGTGCCCTCCACAGAGGAGCCACAGGCGGGACCCATCCAGATGGCCTTAGATCTCCCCGCAGGAGCGGGACTCCCTCTTTGCTCTGCCCCCAGCCGCCCCTGCAGGCCTGGGCCCCCCTAGGCACCGATCAGGGCCAGCTGCCCGCCCCGGCCCCAGAGCCCTTAACCCTCTCCTCGCTCTGGGGCTGCCCCAGCCTGCTTCAGGCCTGAGCAGCCCGGCTGTGCGTGGGCCTCCGCCCATCTGCCCCACATGGCTTAGGGGAGCTGAGGCTACAGGAGCCATGGGATCTGACAAGGTGCTGGCAGGCCAGTGACTCAGGGAGGGGGCAGCAGGCCCTGGGCTGCGCTGGGCGCTGTTAAACAGCTGCCTGGCTGCCGCCAAGAGGTGGCTGCATGTCCGTGCTGGGTGAAATGAGAGCTGCAGAAAGCCATTGGCCCAGACGGCTACTAGCCAGCACCCCCTCCCCCCAATTAACTCTGCTGGGCCAGGGAAAGCGGTGTAAAGCAATCTGGACACCGTTATATGGGTGTAAAGACCCCACAGAGCAGTGCAGCTGGCCCTGGAGAGAGGAGGGGGACGCTGCCCTGCTGTAGGCACCGTTCGACTCCTATACCTGCGTCCACATGATAACTGTATTGGGAGCAAGGAGCCAGCCCCTAACTGACAGGGCTCCACTGGGACGGAACCGGTACACACCGCCCTGGGTGCCCTCCCCCGCCTCCCTGGGCGCCCTGGGTCAGCGTGTGTCCGTCCCCCCCCCCCGGGGCGCCTTGGGTCAGCATGCACCGCCCCCCTCTCCCCGGGCGCCCTGGGTCAGCGTGTGCCCCCACTTCTCCCCGGGCGTCCTGGGTCAGCATGTCCCCCCCGTCCCACCTCCCCGGGCGCCCTGGATCAGTGTGTGCCTCCCTCTCCCCGGCTCTCAGGTATGTCAAGAGCTACCTCCTGCCGGACAAATCCAACCAAGGCAAGCGCAAAACGGCTGTCAAGAAGCGGAGCCTGGACCCCATCTTCAACGAGACCCTCAAGGTAAGCGGGGCAGGGGGTGAGGGCTGGGACTGGGGCAGGGTGTGGGCCCTTCCCCCCTGCCCCCAGCGGAAAGTGGAGGGGCTTGGCCAGGAGCCGCTGGCCTCGCCGTTCTTAGTGACGCTGGCTCTCTGGCTAAGGGGCACTGAGGGGAGGACAGTGCAGGGGGCAGGGGGGGCTCCGGGGAGGCTGAGGAAGGGGGGTTGCTCTTAGGAAGGGGTTGGGGTCTGGCCCCCAGTAGCTGTTGGAGGCTTCATTGTCACCTTTGGGCAGTGAAGCGTCCATGGACTGCATGGAGCTGAGCGCTGGCATGGGAAGCAGGGGTGGGGGTACATTTCCCCCCCCCCCGCCCCAAGGGAATCCACTCAGCACTGGGGGGGCAGGGGGGGGTGCTGCAGCATAGGGCTGGGTTGCCCCTGAGCACTGCCCACTAGGCCCCGCTGTTCCCAGCATCTTCTCTCTCGCCGTCGTGCTGCAGTACAAGATCGAGCAGGCGGAGCTGCCGGGCCGGATCCTGAACCTGTCCGTCTGGCACCACGATGCCTTGGGGCGAAACCTCTTCATGGGGGAGGTCGAGGTCGAGCTCAGCTCCTGGGACTGGAGCAACACGGGCCCAGCGTGGTTCAACCTGCAGCCCAGGGTGAGGAACGGCCAGCAGACACCGGCTTCACCTTTGCCCCGTCATCTCCACTGCCCTCCCCCCGCCACAGCCGGCGGCTCCAGCCGCGGGCAGTGCCCTTGCTCTGGCCCAGGAATTCGCGTGTGACCTGCCGAGCGAGCCCACCAACTGCCAGCCCCCAGGAGCCTTGATGGGGCCCAAGCCCGATGAGCTTTAATTAAGACACACCCCCACCCCCCCGAGAACCGGCGCTGCCCACTGTCTTTCCCTGGTGCACGGCTTCGCCCCCGCGTCTTGCGGTTCTCAGCCCCAGGCCTCTCCTGCTAACGTTGCGTCTGCTCCTTCCCCCTCAGCTGCAGGTCTTGCCCGACGTTCTCGGCAGCAGGGGCAAGCTGCTCTTCGCGCTGAAGTTTATCCCCGCGGGCACTGAAGGTGAGTCCGGGCCTGCCCTCGCCCGCCCCGACCTCAGGCTAGTGCCCCCCCCCAGCTGTAGGGGCTCAGGGGTGGGAGCTGAGACCCCAGTGACGACTGGGGCCCTCGCTCCTATTTACTGGGCCCAGCCCCGAGCGAGAGCCATGTTCACCCCCTGCGCTGGGAGTCACAGCTCTGCACGGGTAGGCAGCTGGTGGCCCTGGCTGGAAAGGGCCCGTCCCTGGGGCAGGGCAGATGCAGCACCCAGGTGCCCCCCACCCTCCAGGGGCATGCACAGGACTAAAAATGGGGCCACTTTTGGAGGGGCACTTTCTGTGCCACCCCACGACCAGAGGCGCTGCCCCCCCCAATCCCCCGGAGGATCTGCCCTCCCCCTGCCCCAGCCAGGGAGCTGCCTTCCCCCACACCGGCTGGAGGAGCTGGATCTCCCCCCCACAGCCCCAGGGCCAGAGGCGATGGCTCTCCCTCCTCCGCCGGGGTAGCTGGTTCTCTCCCCTCCCCCATCGCTGGAGGAGCTTGCTCTACCTGCCCTGACCCCAGAGGAGTTCTGTGTCCCCCTGTTATTGGGGGGGCATGCTCCTGCTTCCCCCCCCCTTTGCACACGTCCTTGTCCCCCTCCCTCACTGTGCCGTCGCCTCTCTTCCAGGGGCTGGGCTCCCTCCCACGGGGGAGCTGCACATCTGGGTGAAGGCAGCGCAGAGCCTCATGCCCATCCGGAGCGGCACCGTGGACTCCTTCGTTCAGTGGTAAGGGTGGGGGGCTGCAGGCAGCAGCTCTGGGCCCATGGTAGGGGGCAGGGCTGGGGGTGCCCGGTAACCATGCCGTGCTGCAGTTGGGCTCAGGGTGGTGCCAGGGTGGCAGAGCCCAGGCTCCCTGCTGCAGAGACTGGGACAGGAGTATGGGTCTGCTGCCGCCCCCTGCCCCCACCCCACCTCTCAGCCACCCCTTCTCCCCTGGCCTCAGCAGTTCACAGGCCCAAGCAGCAGCGGAGCCGCTATCTTCCCCCCAACTCCGAGGCCACTGGTGCGTTCTTCCTGCACCCCCACGCCCTGGACTCGTGTGCAGGGGAACAACCCAGCAGCCCCTCCTGCCTGGTTGCGGCCCCGTGCGCTGGGCTCCCCCCTCAGGCTGCGCTTCCCCCCCCAGCTACGTCCTGCCCGACGACAGCAAGACGAGCTGCCAGAAGACGCGGGTGGTGAAGCGGAGCCTGAGCCCCATGTTCAACCACACCATGGTGTACGACGGCTTCCAGGCCAAGGACCTGAGCCAGGCCTGCGCCGAGTTCACTGTCTGGGAGCACGAGACCTTCTCCAAGCAGCAGCTGGGCGGCATCCGGCTGAGCCTGGGCACAGGTGAGCGGGCGCCTGGCCGGTGCTGCCATGCGAGGCGCATTCCTGGGCATAGAGCCCCTGTGGGGCCGGTGGGTCCTGCGTGCCAGGGGAGGGAGGCATCTGCAGGGGGCCGGTGGAGGGGCGGGTTAGGCTGTACTGGCATGGGCACCCCTGCCCTATGATGCACATGGTACAGCTGGGGCAACTGGCACCCCTCCCCAGAGGCTATCCCAGAGCAACAGCCACTACTGCTTCCCTCACCCCCTCCCAGCACTTTCATCACCTCGGGGATGTGCCCAGGCTGTGCCCACGCTCCCTGTTCGACTCGATTCCACTGCTGGCAGCTGCTGTGGGCACACAGGGCCAGGCATGTTGCCGGGGTGGATGCTTGGGGCTGTATCCGCCCCTAGGGCAGGGGCGAGGGCTCTCAGCCCAGGCACTTCCAGCTTGGTCTATACCTGACCCATGGAAGGGGGCTGTGGGCTGATACAGGGAGGCCATCCCCTGGTGCTCTAGGGCAGGGACAGCTGGAGGGTGGGCTGTGTGGGAGAGACCCCAGCTGACAGTGCCGCTTTGTCCTCACGCAGGAAGTAGCTACGGGCTCCCGGTCGCATGGATGGACTCCACGGAGGAGGAGCGGCAGGTCTGGGAGAGCCTGCTGGCAGAGCCCCGCCAGTGGGTAGAAGCGCTGCTGCCCCTGCGGACAAACCTCACCCCCCGGACTTAGCCCCTCGTGCCGGTGCTGGCTCTGAACGCCTGCCCCGGCCCCTGCTTCAGGGGGACTGGGAGCCCAGCTGCCCTGGCTGGGAATGGCTGGGCCTGGACATATTGGCTACAGTGGAACCGAGCTGCCAGGGCTTTCCTTGTGTGACTGTACAGAAAATAAACCCTGCCGCAGCCACGCGGGCCTGGGCGAGCCGCCGGGCTGCGGGAGATCTGTGCTCACCTGGCTGGTGCTTTCGGCTGCTGCTGGCGTGAGCAGGCCGGGAGGGGCTCATTGTCACCTTCTGCCCCCCCACGCCCAGTGCAGGGCAAGAGGGGGGTAGGGGGCTGCTGGCGGGCGGGAGAGCAGGATTCAGACAGCCCGAGGGGGGCGCTGCCTCCTTGGGCACGCAGGAGGATGCCAGCCTGGGCTGAGGTGGGACAGGGCTCCAAGAAGCTGCCGGGCCCACAGCTTGCCCCGCCGCCACCCAGGCTGGGAGGAACCTGGCTTCATTTTCCCTTTGCAGACAAGTGCTGCCCCCCTCCCCCTATTCTGCCCAAATGAGGAGGGAGCTGGGGGCACAGCTGGGAGGCTGTTTATTGCTGGAGTTTACAGTCACGGTGGGGGGGAGGCTGAGGCCCCTGTGGTCCCCTTAGTTTCACCAGCAAAGCCCCACTGTCCTGCTGCAGCAGCCTCCTCTCTCTCCTGCCAAGGCAGCAGCGTGGGCACCTCCTTCGCCAGCCAGCGCTGGGGGGTCACATGGGCGCGATGGGCAGGGCGGCAGCCGTCCCTCAGCAAATGGCCCCGCTCTCCCGCTTGTTACGAGACGCGGGCCCAGGGTCAAGCAGGGCAATGGGCGTGAGGCTGCTCTGGGCCATGGTGCCCAGCAGAGCGATGGTAGGAGCCACCTGCCAGCTCGAGGGCAGAGGTGGCGTGGCTGGTTGGCAGGGCGTGAAGGCGGCGAGGCGGCGGTCAGCTCTGGCTGAGTGCGGGCGCTCGTTACGGCACGGGGAGGCCGCGGCTGCCCCGTCTCTCACTCGGCCTCCCGCTGCGCCTGCTTGGCGAGGGATTTCCGGTGCTCCTGGATGGCTCCCCATAGCTTGCACACCAGCCCCCCTCTGGCAGGGAGAGACGGAGACGAGTGAGACACACCCCTGCCTCCCTTGGCACCGGCTGCAAACAGCCTCAATGCCTCGCCCTCTGGCTGGTGCCCAGGGGATGGGACGGGGGCCACACAGGGGGATGGTCTCCGTGGGCCTCACGCCCCACTCAGGGCAGGGTCTTTCCCAGGCAGAGTTGCAGTGAAATGCTCCCAGGGCAGAGTCTGCTCAGGCTGCCAGGACAGATTCATGGTTCACCAAAGCAACTCGCTCCACTGACCCCCCAGCCATTGTGGCTGGGCTGGGAGGGACAAGCTCTAGGCGTGGCCTCTTGGCCCAGCCAGCAGTGCCCCTCTGGAGAAGAGGGCTGGGGCACCGGCCCTGGTTCCCCTCCTGCCACCCTACCTGATGCCGGTGTAGAGCAGGTCGTCGCGGGTGGCGCAGGTCAGCAGGTCGGGCAGGGTGAAGCCGTGCTGCAGGAACTGGGGGAGAAAGCAGGCAGCGGAGCTGGTCAGCGAGGGGCGCTGCAGCCAGAGCTGGGATGGGGCCACCCCACTGGCTCCATGGGGAAGGGAGTGCTGGAGGGCCGGGGCGTGTGGGAGGGACGCCCCAGACCCAGCTGCCTTATGCCCAGGCACCCGGCCCCCACCCCACCAGGGCCTGGGAGAAAGGGGGCAGGAGGTGTCCCACTGGAGCCTGCCTCTCCCTCTCCCTGCTAAGGCCGGGGTCATGGCGGGGCCCAGGGCTGTCCCCAAGCCGCTGGCCCCTCAGCCTGGCTCGCACAGCGCGGGGGACGTACCGTCGTGGTCGCATCCTCATCCGCTCCGTGGCTCTGTAACCAGTCAACGAGGAGGGCGTCCACCGCCCCCTGCCGGGACCGCTGGGGGTGCGCGGCCAAGGCTGTGCAGACAGAAGGGTTCGGACCCGGGTCAGCCTTCCCCAGACTCTGTGGCTCAGCCTCCCCCGTGTCTTTGGGCTCCAGATGTGTGGCCCGGGGGAGACAAACCCAGCCCCTCACTGCCCCAGAGACACGGGCCCCAACGTGGGGCTCGGGAGGGAGACCCAGCCCCTGCCCCGATGTGGTCAGCTGGGGGAGACCAAGGTGTGTTCCACCCTGCCATGCCCATCTCCCATTGCTTCCCCTCCCGCACTGCGCCCAGCAGCCCCACAGAGCTCCCCCAGCCCAGCTCCGGCGAGTCCTGGCATCACTCACCTAGGGGCTTGGATCCCTGCAGAGCCTTGGCCTCCTGCTCCGCGGCCTGGAGCACCCTCCGCAGCTGCCTGTGCCACTCTCGCTCCTTCTCCAGCAACGCCTCCAGCAGCCTGCCACGCGCGCCGGGGGGACAAGGCAGAGGGGCTGGGAATCGAGGGCCACGCTGTGTGTGTGTGTGTGAGAGATGGGGGGAGGGCGATTGCTACTGTACTCCCCCACCCTCCACCCCGCCCAGCCTGGGCACGTCAGAGCCACAGCTGGGAGCCCAGCCCAAGTGTGGATCCTAATGCCCTTGGACTGGGAGAGTGGCACCGCCCTGGTGTGTGGATCCAGGCCAGGAGGGCGGCTGTGGGGTGCTGCCCCCTCCCGCGGGCAGAGGCTGGCACAGACCACGCCTCCCGACCCTTTGGGCTCCTACCTGCCCGTCTCCGCGCGGAGACGGCTGAGCTGCAGCAGGAGTGGCAGGGAGTCCGCCGGGGCAGTACAGAAGCCCAGCTCGGTGCTGGTGCCGCTGCCAACGCCAGAACTTGGGGTCTCCACGCTGCCCCTCCCCCCGCTGGGCTGGCTCGGGGGAGGAGGCGCTCCCTGCGCCTCTGGATCTTCCTCCACCTCCTCTTCGCTGCCCCCTTTGCCCGGGAGATGCGGCGGCTTCACCCGGAGTTCTGGAAGCGCGGGAGAAAGAAGGTGAGCGGGGAGGTGGCTGGCCTGGGGTAGGGACGGTGGGCAGAAGGCCGTGAGCCCTAGGGATGCCTCTGGGCACTGGGAGCCGAAGGGTCAGGGCAGCCCCACGGGCAGCGGGCAGGGGTGGGAGCAGCAGTGGGACTAGCGGTAGCATCTGACTGCCTCTGTTCTCCCACCACTCTAGGCCCGGGCAGGCGCCCCGTGCTTCCTGGTGGGAAATCTCCCTGCTGGAGCTGGGGAGGGCCATGCCCGACAGCCTCGGGCCCAGAACTCCACGGGCAGGGCCCAGGGGTTCTGCCAGCTGATAGGACGGAGAGAGCCGGGTCTCAAGGCCCTGGACGGGGGCCTCCTGCTGCCGTCTGTATATACAGTCCCAATATGAAAAGTTACCTTAGCAGCACCCCAGAGCACTCCGAGGGGACCCCCGCCCCAGCCGCAAACCCACTGCCGCCCGGCCGGGCCCCGATTCCCCCTGCGGCTGGAGCCAGGGCCACCACGCAGCTCCCCCCCCCCCCGCCCGCCCACGCACCTGTCACAAGGATGGTGAAAGCTGCTTGCACGGCCTGGCCCATGAGGTTATCCAGGGCGAACATCCAGTGCGGCTTGATCTGGTGCTGCCGTAGGAGCTGCTTCACCTGCAGGGATGGGAGAGGATGGGCCGCGCCGGCACTGGAGCCAGCCGGAGACCTTGCCACGCCGAGTCCACCGCAGGCCCCGAGGGGCGACCCCCCAGCTCCCTCTGGGGTCCCCACCGGGCCTGGGATTACAGAAGCCCCGCCCCCTTTGTTCATTGGCCACACCCACCATGCTCCTGCGACTGCCCAGGTGAGGCGTTAAAGGCAGTGGGTGCTCGGTACTTGGGGCAATTGAGTTTTAAAGGTCCCAGGCCAGGTGTGGAGGGAGAAGTGGCCCGGCCCAGCAGCCTCCTGGGAAGGGCTGAGTACTCACCGTGTCCTGGAAGCTGAAGAGTGGCACCTGCACGTGGCGAAGGCTTAGGCCCTCCGCCTGCAGCGGGGCCTGGAGCCCCAGCAGCTCCTGGCTGAGCTGCCGGCGGCTGGGGGAGCGGATGTAGCTCTTGAGGCAGGACACCAGCTGGGCGATGTGCTCCGAGGACAGCCTCCCTCGGTCCCGGCTCTGGACGGGGAAGGGAAAGGCTCAGCCTGGGGGCGCGAGCGCAGACGGGCTCCCACGCGAGGCTGGGCTGGCAGCGGGAGGGGTCTCAGACGCACCCCGCGCCAGAGCGAGCGAGTGGATGGAAGTCGTACGTGACGGGCTCCAGGAAAAGGACAAAGGCCATAAAGCGACTGCAGACCCCCCCCCATCTGGAGCCAGGCTGAATGAGCGGCCCCCAGCCTGGCACGGGGAGTTTAGCCCCTGACCTGCCGCAGAGGGGTCGGAGCCGCGTGCTGTCTGCCGCGTGCAGGGGAGGGGTTGGGCCTGGCTGCCGAGCCTTCGAGGGGCCGGCACTGACCTGGCTCTGGGCCTCCTCCAAGGCGGCCACGATGCTGGGCTGCTCCTCCGTCAGGATCTGGTGCAGGGTGGCCCTGCGCTCGCTGTCTTTCTTCAGCAGGAACATGCCCCCGCTCTCCTCAGGGGCGGGGGAGCTGCTGCAATCCAAACCAGCTGGCTCCCCGGCAGCCCTGGGGAGACGGGAGTTGGGGGGGGGGGGGCAGGGACATGCAGTGAAGCTTGGGCACTGCAGGGGGGCAGGCCTGTGCTAAAGAGCGGATCCAGGACTGCGGCTGACCCACTGTGGAGCCTGGGATGGGAGGGACGCCTCCCTTACAGGGCTGCCTGGGGCACCCAGCTCTGCTGCCCGTCTAGCCCTCTGGGATATGCACCTCCAGACACCCAGAGCGCTGGGGCTCGCAGCGAAAGGGGAGGGTTGGAAGAGGGGAGACACGAGTAGCCCAGTCAGTCCCCACACACCCGCCCCGGGCAGCCAAGTGGTTCTGGGGGGCAGCAGGAATTCACATGCTCCAGGGGGAGCCACCCCACAGCATGGCAAGCCCTTCGGGCTGGTGGGACAAGGAGACTTGGGGCATCCATCCCTGTGCACTGCAGATCCCCCTCCTGGGGAGTGAGGGACACCCAGGCCAGCGTGGGGAACATTGAATCGTGGGGGACAGCTGGGGGGGTCTGTCATCCGATCCGAATCTCCCTGGACCAAGAATCCCAGGACAAAAAAACCCCTCCAAAACAACCTCCCTCCCCAGGCCCCTGCCATCGGCCACAGCAGCAGCTTGCGGCTGTCAGCCGGTAAACCGGGCTCTGGGAACACCAGGGACAAGCCCTCCTGATACCCCTGCATCACGGGGAGCGGGGCGCTCCGGAGAGCAGAGTCTGCGTTCCCCACTCGCCTGCCCCATCCGCCCGGTGGGCGCTGGAGCTGGAGGTGAAGACGCATAAAACTCAGCTGCAGTGACAGCTGCTGACCACCAGGTGTCGCCCAATCCCTGCCCTACAAACCCAGTCCGCTGTCCCCGTTGAGTCCGGCCCTACATGTAGCAGGGGCTGGAGGAGGCCTTGGGGGGCAGCCTGGGCACATCTGGCTGCTTGATCCCCTAAGGCAGGGGGCTCCCCTTCGACAGCCACCGCCCCGAGACCGTGCGCCCTGTGGGAGGGGTTAGGAAACCCAGCCAGGGATAAATGGTTGGGCATGGGGCTGCCCCGCACCCAGGGTGTGGCTAGGGGGCGCTAGTGGGGAACGTACCTATCCGGCTGGAGGTGCAGTGTCCAGCTGTGCTGCTGGGTGCAGTGTGTGGCCCTATCCCCTCCCCCAGCCTGAGATTCTCAGCCTCCTCCCAAGCCTACCCCTCCTTCCCCCCGAAGGGAAGCCATACCCCAGGTAGCTGCGTCTCTGGGTCACCTCGCTGGAGATGTGGGCTGGCAAGCTGCTGTCTGCCTTGGCAGCTGTCCTGGGGGCCTGGAAGGGCAAGGAGGGGTTCCTGGCCTCGCTGGCCCCCTCTGCTGCAGGGGCAGGAGAGCTGGCTGCAGAGAGAGACAGGGCCGGTTACTTCAGCTCCTCCAGGGAACACAGCCCACCTGCGAGATACCATGTCCCGCCCCCCAAGCCCTCAGGCCTCTTCCTGCCCCCCCGGGCTCCCTCCCATCTCCTCCTCCTGCCCCCCCACCCAGGGCTCCCCCCTGCCCCCAATATCCTTCTCCTGCCTCCTAGCTCACCCGCCCCCAGTGTGCCTCCTTCCGATGCTGGCACAGCCTGGTTCCTGGTTTTCTTCCTGCTGGGGGCTGTCAGGAAGGGCTCCTGGAGCAGGGCTGCAGCAGGCGCCCGTTGATCCGGATCCACCTCGAAGCACTGGAGAATGAAGGCCTTGGCTGCCCCCGACATGGAGTCGGGCACCTCGGGGTGCATCTTGAACATGCCCACCTGGAGAGGGAGATGAGGGAGGGGCCATCACAGAGCCCTGGCCCCCCGTCCCCACCTCGCAGGGAGTGGGCCCAGAGGGGCACTGCCCCTTGGCTCACCCCCCCACAGGTACCCCGCTGTGTGGGCAGCACCAGTTTCCCCCATGTCACCCAATGGGCCTCAGTCAGGGCCTAGTCTCTCTGCCGAGGCGGCCAACGAGGGGCTGGTCAGTGGCTATGGCGGCCAGACTGGGGCATGGCCACCTGTCCACTGGGAGCCGCAGCGAGACTCACCCCCCCCGCCATTTTGTAGTGGGGAAAGCCATAACCCTCCCCCACCAGCCCCCACACTCAGAGAGGAGCCCGAGCAGTCAGCCCCGCACCTCCCTGACGGTACCAGCGAGCCCCGTCCTCACCTTGAACATGGCGGCCTGCGGGCTGCCTAGCTCATAGAACGGGGGGTTGCCCGTGGCCATCTCGATGATGGTGCAGCCCAGGGACCAGATATCGGCCGGCTTCCCGTAGCCTCGGGGGCCCTGGTCAATGATCTCCGGGGCCATATACTGCAGGGTGCCTGGAAAGAGACCAGAGCAACTGAGGGAAGCCAGCCCCCAACACCCCCTGCCTGCCCCAGATCAGCCAGTGAGCCCCTCCCAAACCCAGATGGGCCAGGGACCCCTTCCCTCCCCTCCTGCCAGGTCCTGAGGATGCCCCTGTGCTTGGCACTGGGCCTCAGTGTCCCCCATCGGGGGGGGGGGGGGAAGATGGCAAATGGCCCCTTCCCACAGCCCAGCATGCCGTAACCCAATGCGGGGGGCTTGCACCAGAGCCCCTCACCTGTGAAGGTCTCGGCGCAGGGGCTCATCCCAGCCAGCCTCTTGGAGGTCCCGAAGTCAGAGATCTTCAGCACCCCGCTGTAGGTGTTGATAAGGACGTTGTCTCCCTGTCAAACGCCGCCCCCCAATCAGAACCGGTCACAGCTGTGGAGAGCCTCCTGGGGCGAGTGCTCAGAGACAGGGTGTGCTCCTCCCTCCCCCAGATCCGCTAATGCCCCTCGCTCCCGCTCTGTCCTGCTCTGGGAGTCGAGGGTGGATCCACCCCATCTGTGGGGCCAGGAGAGGTAGAGGGGGCGGTGAGACCAGATGCCCTGGAACTCCCAGAATGGGGGGCAGGCCGGGGCCCTGCTTGGGACACCGGCGGCTTTGCGGAGACCAGAGCAGCCCGCTGAGGTGTTGGAAACCATCCTGGGACTCAGCACGGAGCCCAGGGCCCAGCTAGCAGCCTTAGGGTGGCGGAGTCCCTGGATTAGCCCACCATTCCCCTCCAGTCCGGGGAAGGCCCCGGGCCCCGTAAGCTGGGTGGGCCCTAGTCAGCTGCCATTTCTCCCACTCCGCACTCGCACGGGCCAGCCAACGCCCTCACCTTGATGTCCCGGTGGACGATCTGGTTGTCGTGCAGGTAGCGCAGGCCCTCCAGGATCTGCTTGGTGTAGAACACGATGGTGGGCTCGTTGTCCTTCAGGGGGCCCCACTTGGAGCGCAGGAGGGATGAGAGGCTCCCTGGAGATGGGGACGGAGATGGGAACCCCACTGAGCCCGTGTGCCCACCCCGAGTCCCCACGCCCCAGCACAGGGGAACCCGGCCCGGACCCGCCCCAGGGTCACACCCCAGGCCCAGGGCTGGCACAGAATGGGGCAGGGCAGGAGCAATGCGAGGCTGTTAGGAACCCCCGAGAAGACCCCAGGCCACATTAGAGCCAAGGGCCGCCAAGGGCAGGAGGCAGCTAGCCTGGGACGTGGGGTCTGCGACAGGCCAGATGGATGGCAGCACGTTCCCAGGCTGGGGCACCCTGCTCTGTGCAGGAGACCTCAGGTTTGGCTGCCTCTCTCCTCGGCATCCCCAGCCTGGGGCGGGCGCTCACTCGCCTACCTCCCGGCACCTCCTCCATGAAGATCTTGATGAAGCCGTCCTGGCTGATGGAGCCCAGGTATTGGACGATGTTCCGGTGCCGCAGGCGCTTGTGCAGGGCGATCTCCTCGTGCAGGGGCTGCGAGTACCTACAAGGCGGGAACCGGGGCAGTGAGGGTAAAGGGCCAAGCCTGCCTGCTCCCTCCCAGGGGGCTGGGCAATGGGGCTGCAGTGCCCCGCACTCAGCAAGGCCATCCCCTCCCAGCGGGGCAGGAAGGGCAGGTGAGAACCAGGACCAGGCAGGTGCCCATCCACCCTGACACTAGTGCGCTCACACTGGGACTCTCCAAGTCACACTCATCTACCTCCCGTGCCCCCACCCCCACAGCCCCAGATCACTATGCTGCTGGGTACCCTGACTTTCCCAGCCGGCGTGGAAGGGGAGGGCAGGACCCACTGCCTGAGGGTCACTGGTATGGGGCAGGGAGTTTCGGCCATACCCCAACTCACTAATGTCAGATCGGTACTGTCACGGAGTATTGGGGGACTCAGGGCCCTGCACCCCCGGCTTCCTGCGATTCACCATGACTCTCAGCCAGCCAGTAAAGCAGAAGGTTTATTTGGATGACAGGAATACAGTCCAAGACAGGTCTTGCAGGCACAGACAACTGGGACCCCCTCAGTTTGGTCCATCTTGGGGTCCCAGCCCCCCTTGGGAGGTCAGAGCCATCTCTGCCCCCCAGCCATCTCTCCAGCCTGCTTCCCACACTCTGGCTTCAGCGACCCCTCCCACCGCCTTTGTTCAGTTTCCCGGGCTAAGGAGTCACCTGGCCTTCAACCCCTCCCTGGGTTCTCGTGTTACACACTTAGGTATGCGCCCTCGGGCTGTCTCCCATCCCCCAATGCAGACTATTCAGCCACACTTCCCTGTCAGCATTCACAGACCACAGTGAGAACAGGCCCAGTTCGTCACATCTCTCCCCCCTTCGAGACCGAACTGAGCAGGGTCACTTTAGCCAGTGACCCGGGGAAGTTCAAACCTACCCCCGTTCCCATGGATGCCCCCGCATCCCTCCAGTTCCTTGGTGGGAATTACACCAGGCCCCTTCAGTTTCACGCCCCCCCTTAGGTCGGGGTGCTTGATGGCACTCGCAGTTCGCATGTGGGAAGGTTTATGCGGCCTGTGCCCTTTTCCCACCCCCATACCTCTGGGGCTCCAACTGGGCTGTGGTCTTCTCCCAGCGCTCCAGTCTGGAGGTCTGTGCTTTGGGCTCTCTTGGTTTAGAGCCGCCCTTTTAACCTTGGCCACCCTCTGGAAAGGATCCTTTATGCTGGGCAAGGGTCCTAAAGCTGTTTTCCCCTTGTCCCAGGCCTTCCTCCCCCTCTGACAGGGGTCACAGGATCCGCAGTACTGTCGGACAGTAACAAAGACCCCAGGCCAGTAAAAGCTCCGTAGCAGCCTCTGCTGGGTACGCCAGGTTCCCTGGTGCCCTGAGAGGGGAATGTCATGGGCCCGGCACAGCAGCTGGCGGCGATACTTCTGGGGTACCACCAGCTGCCTCCTGATCCCCCCTGACTCCATTTCCCCTGGGGGAGCCCATTCTCGGTACAGGAACCCCTTCTCCCACAGGAACCTTTTCCGGCCACCTCGTCCCATGGTCTGTACCGCATTGAGGTCGGCTAGGTCCCTTATCTTCCGCAAGGAGGGGTCTCTCTGTAACTCGGCCTGGAACTCAGCAGCTGGGACAGGGATGGCCACCTGCTCTTCCTCGCCCGCTGGGCCTGAAGCTGCAGCCTCCCTGAGCCGTGTCCCTGGGCGTTCCCTCCCCACCAGGTTAGGGTCCTGCGCCTCAGGCAAGGCACCCCCCCCAAGGCCAGGGCGCAGTGCCCCTCGCCGGCTCTGACTGCGGGTCACAACCAGTGCCTTTTGGGGGTTGCTTGGCCAGTTCTCCAGGTCCCCCCCCATCAATACCTCAGTGGGCAAATACGGGTGTACCCCCACATCCTTGGGGCCCTCCTTGGCCCCCCACTTCAGGTGTACCCTTGCCACGGGCACTTTGACTGGTGTTCCGCCCACCCCCGTCAGGGTCAGGTAGGAGTTGGGCACCACCTGATCTGGGGCCACCACCTCGGGCCGGGCCAGCGTCACCTCTGCGCCTGTATCCCAGTATCCATTGACCTTCCTCCCATCCACCTCCAGGGGAACAAGGTACTCTCTCCGGAGGGACAGCCCCGCGCCCACCGTATAAACCAAAAACCCTGAGTCTGGGGCATCCAGCCCCCTAGAGGAGCTGGCCTGGAGCTCTCCTCCCTCCTTAGCAGGTGGTACTCTGCCAGCCCCTCTTCCCTGGGAATGCTGCCTTTCGCCGGGCTGGGTCTCTACCCAGTTAACCCTCTGTGGGTTCGGTCTGCTCAGTCTGTCCCTGAGCCTAGGGCACTGGGCCCGTATGTGGCCCTTTTGGCCACAGTGGTAGCAGCCCATGTCCCATGGGTCCCCTTGAGTAGGTCGGATGGTCCTGATGCCGGATGCTCCCCTCTGATGGGTTTTTTCTGTATTTTCCCATGGGGAGGTCCCATGGTGACTCTCTCTCTGCGTTGTGGTGGGACTGTTCCTTTGGGACTCCTCCCTTTTATCTCCTGACCGGCTCTTTACAAACTCATCGGCCAGCTGCCCGGCGTGTCGCGGGTTCTCTGGCTTTCTGTCCACCAACCACAGCCTCAGGTCGGATGGGCACCGGTCATACAGTTGCTCCAGTACCAGCAGTTTAATCAGGTCCTCCTTCGTCTGGGCCCCACCAGCCCACTTGCTGGCGTATCTCTCCATGCGGGCGGCTAGTTGCAGATATGAGATCTCAGGGGTTTTATCTTGACTCCGGAACCTTTCCCGGTACATTTCAGGAGTCAGCCCAAACTCACGTAGCAGGGCCTTTTTGAATAGTTCGTAGTCCCCTTTCTCTGCCTCTCCCAGTTGGCGGTACAATGCCACGGCTTTGGGGTCCAGTAAGGGGGTAAGGACCCGGAGTCTGTCCGCGGGATCAACCCGGTGCAGCTCGCAGGCCGTCTCAAAGGCCTCCAGGAAGTCATCCATGTCCTCCCCCTCCTTGTATGGGGCCATGATGCACTTATCAAAGCTCCGTGCAGTCCTGGGTCCCCCCTCACTCACCGCAGCCGGGGGTTCGCTGCCCCTCAGTCTCGCCAGTTCCAGTTCACGCTGATGCTGTCTCTCATTCTCCTGTCTCTGTCTCTCTTTCTCCTCCCGTTCATGCTGTCTCTGTCTCTCTTCACGCTGATGCTGTCTCTCTTTCTCCTCCCGTTCACGCTGATGCTGTCTCTCTTTCTCCTCCCGTTCATGCTGACGCTGTCTCTCTTCATGCTGTCTCTGTTGTTCACGATCCTCCAGCTCCCTCAGTTTTAGCTCTTTCTCCCATTCCAGCCAATTCCGCTCCCCGGATGCCGAACGTCGCCGGGAGGATCCTCTGCTGGCCGGCGGGCTTCGCCGGGAGGGTCCCCTGCTGGCCGGGGGGCCCACGGCGCCTTCGGTATTTGCTGGGCTCCTCCCCACCCTTCCCCTAGGCATAGGAAGGAGGGGTCTCGGGAAGCCCTCAGCAGCCGGCTGACCACTCCCAGCTGGGACAGACACTGGTGCCTGCGCTGCATTTGCCAGGCTGCTTCCCTGAGACACAGGGATCAGTTCATTCGCGCGATCTTCCGCCTCTAGCTGGGCAATGAGCTGTTCTTTGGTGAGCCTCCCAATGTGCAGCCGCCTCTGCTTGCACAGCTCCACCAGGTCGCTCTTAAGCCGCTTGGCATACATCTTCCTGCTGGCCACTCACCGGCCTGTGTGCTCACAGCTCCCCACAGTTCCCAGGGGGCCCCCTAGTGTGCCAGCCCTTCTCGAGGTCACCACCTCTCTGCCAGGGTCGAGCTGCAGACTCCTCCGCCCCTGGGACCACTCGCTGCGATCCCCCCGGGGGACCCTGTTACTGCTAAAGTCCTTCTCGCTGGTCACACACTCCCAGGGGTAATAACCGTCTCTCTCCCACTCTTCAGCAGGCCTGGTCCCCGTCAATCCCCCTTCGTTTTACTGCTCCCCCAGTCACTTACTGCAGGAAGCGCCGTCCACGGGGTGCAGTAGATCCCACCTCTGCCACCAGTTGTCACGGAGTATTGGGGGACTCAGGGCCCTGCACCCCCGGCTTCCTGCGATTCACCATGACTCTCAGCCAGCCAGTAAAGCAGAAGGTTTATTTGGATGACAGGAATACAGTCCAAGACAGGTCTTGCAGGCACAGACAACTGGGACCCCCTCAGTTTGGTCCATCTTGGGGTCCCAGCCCCCCTTGGGAGGTCAGAGCCATCTCTGCCCCCCAGCCATCTCTCCAGCCTGCTTCCCACACTCTGGCTTCAGCGACCCCTCCCACCGCCTTTGTTCAGTTTCCCGGGCTAAGGAGTCACCTGGCCTTCAACCCCTCCCTGGGTTCTCGTGTTACACACTTAGGTATGCGCCCTCGGGCTGTCTCCCATCCCCCAATGCAGACTATTCAGCCACACTTCCCTGTCAGCATTCACAGACCACAGTGAGAACAGGCCCAGTTCGTCACAGGTACCTAATGGGGGTCGCGTGAGGGGTCATCGGAAAACCGATAACACCCTGATCTCTGATATTCTTGCATGGGGCGTGTACGGTAACCCCCCAACGGTAGGAAACACGGAACTAAAACGTGTTCGAAGCGGACATGGCTGGGGAACGGGGAAGCAGGCTGCTTCCCGACGTCTCCATCCAGCTGCAATTGGCCACTCGCTGGCACAGAGGAGGATGCAGGGGCAGATCCGTGTGTATCGTGGAAAGCGCCGGCGGGGGAGAGACCAGCATGGAGCCTTCTCCACCAGACTCCCTGGCACCTTTCCGCACAGTGGGGGCACTGGTTTAGAAAAGAGGGGCAAAGAGCCCCAGAGATCTGGAGCTGGATTCAATACCCTGGTTTGACTTTACACATCGACACGCAGGGCATGCTCGTCTGCTGGCTGGGAGCTACGGGGCACTCAGGGTGACAGCTCTGACTGGTCTGGGCTGAAGCTCAAAACAGGACAGAGGGGTCCACAGGAAGCACCTCCCCGCCCCCCCGTGGCTCCTACCTGCTGTCCCGCTCCGGGATCTCCTTGATGGCAATGCGCACCTGGTTGCTGAGGTCCCGCCCGGCGTAGACGACCCCGTAGGTCCCCTTGCCCAGGATCACCCTGTCGCCCGTCTCTGTGTATTCGTAGTCGTACTGCGCAGGCCAGAGTAGGGTCAGCGTGCCTGGGGCTAGCTGCCCCTGCCAAGCCCCTCATGCACCCCCAGCTCCGCGAGCTGCACTCCAGTATCCACCAGACACGCCTGCTCCGAGTGCGAGCCCGCGCCCGCCCCCGGCACTCACCTCCAGGTCCTCGTCAAGGCCGTCGCCCGCCTCCTCGCCCCCCACCGCCAGCTCGGCCACGAAGGAGTGAATCAGCTTGCAGAACCTGCCGGCAGAGAAGGGAGAGCGTGCCTGGGCATGGCCCCACTGCCCGGCCCCTTCGGGGGCTCCCAGGCTGGGCAACGGGTCCTGGAGAACCTCCCCACCACCACACACCGGCTCAGTGACCCACCCTGGCAGAGCGCCGACCCTGCTGGCTGGCAAAACCACGGGACCCCTGGGCAGACGCAGCAATGCCATGTGTGGGGCAGGGCCTAGGGCAGCCCCACAGCCTGGGCCCCACCTGCCAGGATGGGGATTAAGTCTCTTCCGGCTCCCTCCCCCGCCTGGCCCTTCACCCCTCAAACCCAGCCCAGGGCAGCTGCTCCCCCCCCCCGCCCCCCAGCAGGGGCTCTGGGTCGGGGGACAGATCCTTTATCCCGTCCCCACAGCTCACCAGCGCTATGGTGCTAGAGGGTCCCTCTGCCTCCCCATCCTGCCCCATCACCAGCACCCCTGACCCACCAGCAGTAGCAGCGTTGGGGGTCCCTGCCCCTCCCCCACCCCAGTGTCCTCAACCCACCATTGGCAGAGGCATTGGGGGGCCCTGCCCCTCCCCTCCCCCACCCCCTGGCTCACCATTGGCAGTGGTGCTGGGTGGGGAAGTACAGCTGGAAGTCCTCGGCCGTGTGCAGCACGTACAGGAAGCAGCAGCGCTCGTCGCACTTGGAGATGCTGGAGAGAGAGAGGCCGGCCCCCACACCCCACAGTGAGTGTGGCGGGGGGTGGGGGGGGGCTGCTCCCACCCGAGCCTCACCCCAGAAACCTCCCCCAGCTCCAGTGTGCTCATGGGCTGCTCTGCCCTTGCGGCTTGGCACGGGCCCCCTCACCAGGCCGGTGGCACCGTCACCAGGAGCAATGGGGCTGCAGGTCCTGGGGGTGAGCCGGGGAGGGGTGCGGGCACATCCAGAGCTCTGGGGCTGGCACTCCAGCTAACAGCCTCCTCCCTGCCACGCCAGCCCCCTTGGGGCAACGCTCACAGAGCGTTCGGGGCCAGCCGTGCTCCGTGCCCCCCACTCCACCCTTGCAGGGGGCTGGTCACTGAACGAACCGGCTATGCCATGGCCCTTGGAGTCTGCTCTGCCAGGCAGCACAAGACCTTCCCAGCTGCCCACCTCCTGCCTGCAGGCAGGTCCCTCTCTGGCTCCTTGTGCCATACGCAGCTAGGGAGGCCAACACCTACTACGGGACCCACTAAGGGCCAGGCACTCAGCTGGGGGAGCCAGGCTTACTCTCCGCCAGGCTTACCCCCCCCCGCCCCGGCTTCCAGCTAGCCCTGGGCATGGGAACGAAGATGGACATTTCCCCAGTGCAAAGAGGGTGCTGGGAGAGGAGGGTTCTGCTGGGGACGCAGAGAGGATTTCCGGGTGGACGCAGGCTAACCAGGGAGCGCCGAGGCTGACAGAGAGGCTACCCCAAAGGGCAACCGAAGAGTTAAACTCCTCACCTGATTCCACGGATGGAGGAAGCCGGAAAGGTCCAGCTGGAGATCCCTCTCTAGGGGGAAAATAAACCCCAAAAAAACACGCAGCGTGAACAATGGCAGCCCAGAAAGTCGTCGCCATCAGGGGCGGCAAAGGGGTGGGCTCGCTCCCTGGGCTCCGAGCCGCCCTACCTCCTCCGGGGGGCAGATGTGGCACACCGTCACCGACTTTTCAGTCTCGCAATTGCACACCGTCAGCTGGGCTGGCTGCAGGACTTTGTTCAGTTCCAGAATCAGCACCTGGAAGGGAGGCGGAGAGAGAGGCTGGTGTGGGGGGTCTTTGCCCCCTTTCATTGCATCCCCAAGGGGCTGGAGGCAGGGGACCCCATGATGGGGCTGGGGGTGAGGACCCCAATCAATGCCGATATTCTTCTCCTTTCACCTAAGGATCCTGCTTCCTCTCCTGGAGCCCCCAGTATCCCTCCCTGATACACCCCCCAGCCCGGAGCACATTTTAACCTGCAAAGGGCCGGCTCCAGGCTCTGCTCTCCCCTTGCTGCCAGGAGCCTGCTCCGACCCCTACACAGCAGCACTGGTGACTGAAACCCACAAGCCAGATGGCCACCATCACCCCCAGCTCCTGCACACCTGTCTGGATTGTTACCAGGGCGACGGGGCAGCAGTAGCCGCCGGGTCTGTCTTCACCACACAGCTGGCCTGGCTTTCCCTTGGGTGTGGACCCTAGCCCCCACCCCCACCCACCGACAAACCCCTCCCATCCCATGCTCCAACCTGGGCGCCAATCACCTGGGCTAACTCTGCCCTCACCCTCCCTTATTGTCAGCACGCGCCAGGCCGGAGGCAGCTCTAGCGGCGTGACGGGCCTGGACTCAACGCACGGAGCCGACCCACCGCGCCGAGCACCAGCAGGCTCCTCACCGGGCAGCACTCCGTGGAGACGAAGGGCTGGCAGGACGCCAGCAGGAAGCCCATCCAGAAGTCAGCCTGCTCCTGCTTGGGCGTCTTGGTCTCTGGGCAGGTCTTGAAGTGTTTGTACAAGAGGAAGGTCTCCATGACGGAGGCCAGGTACCTGCGGTGACAGCCAGGGCAGAGGGTGAGACGGAAGGGAGGGACACCCCCCCGCGGAAACAGCTTCTGGGTGCTGCCAGGTCTCCCGTGCCGTCCCCCATGTACCCAGGATGGACAAGTTCTCCCGCGGTTCACTGGGAAAGCCCCACGGGCTGCCTCATGCCCAAAGGCCCGCGGGAAACCTCCCACGCAAGGGGCCGCTAGAGGAGACCCTGGCCCCTGAAGCTGGCCAAGCTGAGTCAAATGCCGATCTGCCCTCCCCTGGCAGAGCTCCCCTCCCGGAGGCACAGGCAGGGTGCTGCTGTTTGGGGGGGTCCCCCATAGGCTCTGGGGAGGGGCTGGCATTTCTGCCACCTACCAGACGGGGGCATTGAGTTTGTAGAGCTTCTCCGAGGCCCGGATGACTTTGCCCACGTCGTTGGCCAGGATCCAGGCGCCCAGGTAGAAGCCCACGTCCCAGTAATGCTGCATCTTTTCCACGCTGCCCTTATTGCTCAGCAGACAGCTCAGCTTGACGCCTGGGGGGGGGCGGCGGGGGGGGGGGTCGGGAAGTTTCCTCTTCACCGCTGAGGGCAGGGCGGAGACACGCCCGGGCAGGGCAGGCCCGCCCAGCCACCGCCCTGCCCCATTCCGCCTTCCCCCATCCCCTCGGCTCACCCCCACGCTTCCCCTGCTCCCACGCCAGCCCCGCCCACTCCACGCTCTCCCCCCCACCCCCATGGCTCAGCGCCCCCAGCCGTACCCCCTGCTCTCGCTACACGCCCACCCCAAACCAAAGAACGTCCCCCAGTCTCTAGCAGATGAAGCTTCCCCTTCCCTTGCCGCTTGAACTGCACAGGACATGGGAGAGAAGCCGGGACGGACAGCTCCCCCCTCCCCCCGAATTCCAAGGGACCCCCTCTGACTCATCTGGCCACAGAGTGCAAGAGAGACAAACCCATAAACCCCACACACCTCATAGCCCTTCCTTGGGCCATCGTCCAGGCCGTGCCAGGACTACGAGAGAGCCTGTTATAATCCCCGGAGGCCCACGGTGCTTTACCCACACACGACGGTGCCAGGGGAACAGCCACTCACCTATTTGCCGGAGCTGCACGGAGGTTTCGAACTGGTGCCCGGCTGCTATGAGCAGGACGGCAGAGTTAATCCCAGAGTGGAGGCTCGGCTCCGTGTCAAAGGCTTTGCTGTACCTGGGGAGTTCAAACATGCAGAGATGCCAGTGACGAAACAGTCACCCGGCCGGATCCCAGGCAGCACCACTGAAATGCAGCCAGCTCTGGGGTGGTGGGCAGCAAACAACCCATATATGGCAGTGCAGGGAAGGGGCATTAATTCCAATGCCAGGGGAGCTAGGACTCTCAAGGTGCCAAAGGGGAGGGTGTCTCTAATACCCACTTGCTGCAGACGATGGCCCAAGGAAGGGCTATGAGGTGTGTGGGTTTTATGGGTTTGTCTCTCTTGCACTCTGTGGCCAGATGAGTCACTGAGGGGGTCCCTTGGAATTCGGGGGGAGGGGGGGAGCTGTCCGTCCCGGCTTCTCTCCCATGTCCTGTAAGGTCTCCTCCGTAACACCCCATAAACTCAGCTTATCTGCCTCTACATTGTCCCTTCCAGGAACCGAACCCAGACGTCCAGAACCCAGCAAAGCCCATAGACCCATGCACACGCTCAGGAGTGGCTGCACACCCAGCCAAGTGCACGTGCTCCGTGTCTGTGCTCAAAACCCCGCTGGCCCAAGCTGCCCACCCCAGTCTCCCTGGCACGGGCCTCCCACCCCATCCCCGCCAGAGAGCCCCCCCGCCCTGGCTCTTACCAGTAAAAGGCCTGGTCCCTTTTCTCCGTGTCCGTGAAGCTGGAGCCGATGAACATGTCCTTGTAAATGCGGCCACACATGCAGTACAGGTCGGGCGCCGCCCCTTCTCGCCTCTCCACCACCGGCAGGAGCACGGAGAGAGCCTTCTCCCGGTCCCCGGGCTGGTTCCGCCTGCCCAGATAACGGGCGTGCTCAACCGCCAGACACAACAAGCCAACGCCCCAAAGAGGAGCATCAAAGAGAGAGCTGGGGTCCAAGCTCCACTCCCCAGGCCAATGGCTCTCAGCCCGGCGGGATAGAACGCCCTCTTTGTGCTCTGTCGCTGCAGAGGCCGAGGGCTGAATGGACCCCGGGGACTGATCTCCCCTCTTATCCCCAGACTGGGCAGGGGCAGCCTGGCGGAAGCTTGCTCGGATGCTGCCCGGTGGAGGGAGCATTTCAGGCTTCGATCCTCTCAGCCCAACACCGGCGTCCATACGCAGGACACCCCGTCCTTCCCCTGCCGAGCACCCGGCCCAGCGTGACGGGTGCCCACCGGCTCCACTGGCAGCAGAGGGCGCTCGGCACCCCGTGGGGCTGGGAGCGGGGCCTGCGCCTGCCCAAGGAAGCGTCTCACCTTTCGAGGGCGAAGGTGTACTGGAAGCGGATGTTGTGCTGTTCGGCCACGTCGCAGGTGGGCAGGGCCTGCAGCGTCTCCACCAGCCTGATGATGGCGTCGTAGTCCTGCCGAGGAAGCCGGGGGTCAGGCAGAGCAGGTCCCGGGGGGGGGGGATAGGCCGGGCCTGACGCAGCACAGGGGGCTCGGCAGTGGGGCGGGCAAACCACGCCACTCAGGATCGCAGCTCCTTCTGCGCCACGCATCCGGAGGTCGTGGTGCACTCAAGGAAACGGCCCTTGTGCCAGGGCAAGCAGTGGTGCCTGCAGAACCCCGGTGTCCTGCAGGAGACCTTTCTTCCAGCATGGCCACCCACCGCCTTGGTGACAGCCAGGCCTGCTGGGCAGCCGGCTGCAGCGACACACGCGCTGGCCAAGGATGGGGGCTCTGCATCTGGGGACCCTGGCGAGCCCCACCAGCTCTCCCTTGGAGAGCCGTGGGCCAGCGCTGCACATGCTCGTGTCTGTGACCCAGGGCCAGCAACCTCCTCTGAAAGCCACAAGCCAGGGCCTACCCCTGGGCATCCCAGGCAGCGACCCCACCTCTGCAGCCATCTCCCGTGAGCTTGGGCTGGTGCTCCCAAGGCCACGCTTCCTTCTGAGGACCCAGCCACCGCCCGCCTCACCCATCGTCCCACCCGCCCTGCTGGCGCGGGCCGGGGGCGGCTCACCTGCACATCCCGATAGGACAGGAGAAGGTTCATGACGATGTCCGGGCTGAGGAGCTCCACGCTGTCCAAGCGCTGCTGGATGTTGGCCAGCTCCCGGCTCAGCTGCTCCCCGCTGTACATCTCCCGGGCCTTGCGGATGTCCCGGCGGATCGTCTCCCGGAAATAGCCGCTGGAAAACCACCATGTTTGGAGCTCAGCGCAGCCCACTGCTGGATCATAGGCCTGATGGGGAGGGAGCCTTTGTCCTGGACAATTACCCACACCCCCCTGGGGCACTCAGTGGTAGTGGAAGGGGCCGGCTTGACAGCCCTGGGGTCTGAGGACTCTAGTTATCCGCAGGACAACGTCCCACCTATCCCACGTGAGAGGCGAGTTCCCATGGCCCACTCAACCCTCAGCCCCTCCACCAAGGTAGAGGACAAGGGAGACCACGTATCTGAAGGGCGCTACCTCTCATCAAGAGGGAGGGCGCATCTGGGGTGGGCCCAAGGGGCTGGAACGAGCAACACATGGAGCTGAGCTGGGCTGTGGAGAACAGACTAGGAAGGTCTCCCCCTGGCAACGAAGTCTCCTGGAAGGTGGAGTTGGAAAAGGGTGGAAGCCCCGTTGCCTGGTGCAGTCCTGGGGCAGGGAACTGGCCCGGCCCTGGGAGTGCCTAAAAGGGGTCAGAAAGGGGACCTCAGACTAGGGTGGGGCTGAGCCGTGAGGGATGGGGAGCTGGGGGAGGGGTGACACAAAGCCCCTTTCCCCCCTAATTTCACTTCCTTCAAGTCCCTCTCTGGTCGCAGTGGGGACCCATGCGCTCAGACAGCTGCAGACCCCACAGCCCAGTGCTGGGGCCCCCCAGGCCTTCACAGCGAGCTGTGAGTGCAGGGCTTCCCCCGCCCCCTGGTTCCCCAGCCTCTCCGGTAGCCGTCATCGTCCCACAGAGCCCTGCGCTGGTTCCCCTGGGAGTGCTCCACACCTCCAGCCTCAGCAGACGTCTCAGGGAGCAGGCCCCTGTGCTAGCAGAGCCTGCAGGCTCCGGGAGGCAGATTGCTCCCGCCTGGAAGCACCCACCCCCCCAGCAACATCTCACAGCCCTGGGCCTTTCCTACTACACCCATCACCCCAGCCTGCATTCCCCTGACTGCAAATCCCGCAGCAGCAGGCTGAAGGGCCCCTTGTTGCTATCTCCGGAGGCTGACCCATCTCCAAAGGCAGGAAATTGCACTATGCCTGAGTCATTGCATCACAGTTCAGTTCTGCAGCTCCAGCCCCAGAAATAGGTCGTCCTCCTCCCCACAAAGGATGCAAGAAGACAGGGTGATGCAAGGCTCACAGCTGGGGCGGTCAGCGGAGCTGCGCTAGAGACCGGATCAATCCCGCTGAGCCTGGTCAGAACCAGCCCTTCCTGTTCCTGCAAACTCGAGTGACTGGCCTTTAAATGTTGACACCCTGCAACGGGCGTGAGATGTACAGGAGCCAATCTCTGAAATTCAGGCTATTAAACTAGAAACGGGTTGCCGCCCGCTTGGGGAACTACGGGGAGGCTTGGCCTTGAAAGGTTTGCCAACCTCTATTTTTGCAGTGTGGATGGAGGACAGAAAAAGGAGAGAGAAAATGCCTTTAAGCAGCTTAAAGTGGCTGCAGTCCATTGGTTTGCCCCAGCTTGTGCCACTCCCATACGGGCAGGGGGCTGAGGAGTGCAGGGAAAAGCCCAGTTTGCAGAATACATATTTCCTTGGCGTGGTCATGTCTGGAACTTGTACGGTGCCTGCTCCAATCAGCACCTTCCCAAGACGCAGAGAGCCCAAGGAAACGCCTGAGCATTGAAACACCACGACGTCTAGCGGCCAGGGCATTGCTCTGGAGAGCAACCTTGTTCTCTGCCACTACTCCCATTGGAATCAATGGGGCCGCTCACCGAGAACAGTGCTGGGGAGCTGAGAGAACCCGGCTCTCATGGAGGGAGAGGAGGGCCTTGGACTTCACAGGCTGGGGAAGCTCATCATAGAATCTCAGGGTTGGAAGGGACCTCAGGAGGTATCTAGTCCAACTCCCTGCTCAAAGAAGGACCAGTCCCCAACTAAATCATCCCAGCCAGGGCTTTGTCAAGCCTGACCTTAAAAACCTCTAAGGAAGGAGATTCCACCACCTCCCTAGGTAACCTATTCCAGTGCTGCACCACCCTCCTAGTGAAATAGTGTTTCCT
This sequence comes from Malaclemys terrapin pileata, assembly GCF_027887155.1. NCBI lineage: Eukaryota > Metazoa > Chordata > Testudines > Emydidae > Malaclemys > Malaclemys terrapin. The sequence goes on along the minus strand of NC_071526.1, from coordinate 9,589,119 downwards.
AATATCCACCCTAAACCTCCCCCACTGCAACTTGAGACCATTGCTCCTTGTTCTGTCATCTGGTACCACTGAGAACAGCCGAGCTCCATCCTCTTTGGAACCCTCTTTCAGGGAGTTGAAAGCAGCTAACAAATCCTCATTCTTCTCTTCTGCAGACTAAACAATCCCAGTTCCCTCAGCCTCTCCTCATAAATCATGTGCTCCAGATCCCTAAGCATTTTTGTTGCCCTCCGCTGGACTCTTTCCAATTTTTCCCACATCCTTCTTGTAGCGGGGCCCAAAACTGGACACAGTACTCCAGAGGAGGCCTCACCAATGCCGAATAGAGGGGAACGATCACGTCCCTCGATCTGCTGGCAATACCCTTTATACAGCCCCAAATGCCGTTAGCCTTCTTGGCAACAAGGGCACACTGATGCACATCCACCCAGCCCAGCTCCCTGCACAGGCCATCCCTCGTAACACCATGCCCTGGGCAGGTCATCGGCTGCGGGAATCAAACCTGGGACCTCCAAAGGTGCTTCCCTGGCCAGAACCAACCTGCTGAGTGCAGCACTGGAGCCCCCCCAGTGGTGGCTGGGCCACATACAGCGGCTGCTTTAAGATCCAGCGGTGGCAGGCTCAAATCGGTGCTGCCAATGACCCATGCAGGGGCACAGCACCGCCCTAATCCCCCTGCCATGCATTCCTGTCACCCCCTGGGCTGGCCAGCGAATCTCCCTGGGCTCGGCCATTAATTCCACTTGCCCGGGGAGAGTCACGTTCTGTCATTAGTTCCTGCCATGGCAGTGATGTGCTGAGAGTTGCACACAGGCAGATGGGGGTCCAGGCGCCCTGGAGGAGGGGCAGGCTGAGCCCGGCCTGGGCAGTTTTCCTGGCTCTTTGTGCAGGGTTGACCTCAGCGCTACCCTGGCAGGTCAAGTCGGAATAAAAGCGAAACCAGCGATGGACGTCGGGGGATCCTCGCCCGGGGGAGCAGGGTCTGAGCCAGGGGTGGGCAAACTTTTTGGCCTGAGGGCCACACTGGGGTTGCAAAACTGTATGGAGGGCCGGGTAGGGAAGTCTGTGCCTCCCCAAACAGCATGGCCCCCACCCCCTATCCGTCCCCTCCCACTTCCGGCCCCCTGACTGCCCCCCTCAGAACTCCCGACCCATCCAACCCCCCTGCTCCTTGTCCTCTGACCGCCCCCTCCCAAGACCCCCGCCCCTAACTGCCCCCCAGGAACCCCACCCCTATCCAACCCCCCCCCCCGCTCCCTGACTGCCCCGCCCCCTATCCACACCACCGCCCCCTGACAGGCCCCCGGGACTCCCATGCCTATCCAACCCCCGCCCCGTTCCGCGTCCCCTGACTGCCCCCCCAGAACCTCCACCCCATCCAACCGCCCGCTGCTCCCTGTCCCCTGACTGCCCCCCTGGGACCCTCCGCTCCCCGCCGCCTTACCATGCCAGAGCCAGCCACGCCGCCGCGCTGCCCGGGAGGAGCAGCAGGCCAGAGCACTGGCGATGCAGTGCGCTGAGGTGGTGGGGGAGGGGGGACAGTAGGGGAGGGGCCAGGGGCTAGCCTCCCCGACCGGGAGCTCAGGGGCTGGACAGGATGGTCCCTCGGGCCAGATGTGGCCCGTGGGCCGTAGCTTGCCCACCTCTGGTCTGAGCCAAAGGCAGCTAAAGTTAATAGGAGTCTTTCCATTGCCTTTCATCTGCTTTGGGCCCCCATGCTCGGAGCTGGGTGGTGCCACCCCACACCCCCTCCGGTTCTAACTCCCCAGCGCTGCATTTATGTCCCTGCCTCTAGGTGCCAGCCAGAGGCTTGTGCCAGCCCCAGCTGGGCCCAGGGAAGACTCCCCCCAGCCTGTCCTCTCAAGCTCACTGATCAGAGGGCACTGCCACTCAACCCCCCAGGTTTCGGCTGGAGCCGGTTTCCAGGGGCCGGGCCCTGCCCTCGCTGAAAGCCCCCCCCGAGTGCGCTCGGCCGGGCAGTGCGGTACCAGGAGCTGGTGGGGGTGCCCTCCAGCAGCTTGGTGAGACGCCCCGCCAGGGGGGTGAAGAAGGCCTCCACGTTGAAGCTGGGCTGGAAGAGCTCGGTCAGGCACTTCATGGTGCTGGCGTCGCAGCACAGGACTTTGTTCTGAGCCGTCACCACGTAGGGGATGAAGGTGTAAGTGCCGCTGCAGTCCTGCCAGGAAGAGACGGGGTGCCACGAGTCAGGGGGCTGGGCTTCTCCCCCATGTCCCCCCCATCAGCCCGTTCATTCCCTAGGCTCTCAGCCCAGACGGCCAGCAAGGGATACCACGTGGTCCCCATATAGGCGGTGGCGTTTGTGACGGAGACGCTGCGGTGCTGAGACCCACCAACTCGTTCCATGTAACATCCTCCAGACAGCAGGGAAAGGAAGAGGAGTGGAACTCTCCCCCAGCTCCAGCCAAACCCAGCCCACTTGGGCGGCCGAAATATGACGTCACATACCATACAGCCCGCACAGGCCTTTTTAATACAATCTGTCCCGCTCCTTTGCTGCATTCTCCAATCAGCAGTGAAAGACTTAAACAACCTTGGCATTTAAATAGCCATGATTAAGCTCCAGAGTTAACACCCCATTGAAAAGCGATAAGGCCGCTCACTAGTTGTTGCCATCTGACAGCAGACAGCTTGAAACCACTTCCCCGAGCAGGTGAGAGACGTGAAAGGCTTCCTACCTCAGGCCCTCTCCAAGCAGGTTCCTTGGGGCCAGGGGATTGCCAGGCCCAGGTGCGGGGGTGGGTAATCCGTAGCTCTCAGGCCAAGGGGAGTTTGGGCATCTGACCAGAGGCAGGTGGTGGTGAACGAAGGTGTCCACACCCCAGCAGAAGCCTGAGCCCACCTCGCGCAGCCAGAAAGCTGCAGCCTCGCTTTCCCAAGCTAAGCTCGTGTCTTCCAGGGGGTGCAATCATCAGGCTGGGGAGACCGAGGAGCAGCTGAACCTGGGCTTTAGGTCACAGGCAGAAACACGTTTGGGGGCTTCAGCCATCATTAGCCCCCCCCCCCCCCCCCCCCCATCTCTGCCTGACAGCAAACCAGGTGCAGAGAGCAGGGACCTGCTGTAAGATTCAGCTGGGCACGTCCCATGTGATCAGCTCCCTGCTACTGAGTCTGGGACGTGGGGGATCTCTATCCTTCCCAGCCTGTTTCTGCTCATGCGGAACAGGAGGTGGGTGGTGGGGGCGGGGGGCAGCACATGAACCAGCACTAAGCTGCATTGACAGAGCTGTTTGCAAAATGCCAGGACTGGAACAACAGGGAGGCGGCTAGAGGTGAGGATTGAGGGGGGTATGTGTGAGAGAAGAAATGAGCATAAACAGACAAGGTAAAAAAAAAAAAATTGTTTCACAGAACGTAAATTACACTTACTGAGTTCTTCTGGCTGATATCCTCCTAGAGAGAGAGAGAGAGAGAGGGTGGGTATTTAGCTGTCCATCAACTGACACGGAGCATGTTAGCCACTGAAACGAGCCAATTTGGGAATCTATTTTACATGGTAGGTGGTGAGACACCATGGCGATGAGCAGCAGGAGGACACAGGGAGACAGAGAAATTCACTAGGGCCCAGCACTCGGGCTCAGTTCTCTCTCGCCAACATCCAAACTGCAACAGAGATTAGGGGAATGGAAAAACGGATCTATTTCTGGTGGGATCTGGCTGGGTTTGAACCTTCTCCCTGGACGAGTGCAGCACCAACTTTGGAAGCAGAGGGCGTTTGCAGAATAGGTCACTAGTAGGGATCATTTCATTACTGGGAAAAACAAGACCTTTAACATTTTGCTGGCTCAGGGTCACTGGGTGGAGGGCCTGGAAAGGAGGCAGTCTGTATTTTACAGCCTAGCAGCAGATCACCCATTTGCTGTATGCTCCCCCCCCATACGTGGTCTGGCACTGGAGTGCCCTTTCATCCCTGCGTGGGTCAGAACTGCACTTGAAATACAGCGTTTGGGTCAGTACTGCCTACGGAGGGGAGGGCATGGGAACACGTGGGGCTCTTCTGAGCTGACATTTCAGGTCCAATTTTTCCCAAAGCAGCGGGGCTAGTTGCCAGCACTGGGCCGAGGTGATAGGGTGAAAGTGACACAAAAAGAGACTCTCAGAACAGATGCATCTGATTTGAAGCAGGGGCGGCTTGGCCTGTCCCTCCCCCACTGTTAATCGTTTATTCCCAGCACAGAGGATTCGTGACTATCTCTGAGAGGTCCCCATACGCTAGAGACGCTCAAAATCACATCGTGCCGATTGCTGTCTTGCACCCGGTTTCTATAGTCAGGTGACTGCTGCAGCAGATCTCCCCCACTGCTAGGGTTAGAGATGGGGGCTTTATCCCAGGGAAAGGCCAGGCTCCGGGGCTTGGCGCAGCGGAAAGCGCTCCTGTCGAATGGTTCCTGAGACTGCAGCAGTGGTTTCCATGCTGGAAACAAAGCATAAGGGTAATCGGAAAGACGGGGATTTTAACATTCCCAACAGCCCACGAGGGCTAGATGCGCTGGAGTGGCCCAGAACAGATAAACAGAGCCAGTAAGCTTTCCTAAGCGCTTGACCAATGACCAGAAACAAAATGCTTCGAGCCCCAGGATCCGGATAATCTTTGTTCAAAATCCCATTCGTTTTGCTGCCATTTAGATTAGCTGGTCAGTTCCGGTTCAGAACGGTGCTTTTTGTACAGGCTTCATTTTAACCCAGGAGAGGAAGGATGGGCTTGGGGCTAAGGCACCGAACTGGGCCTCGGGAGATCTGCAATCAGTTCCCAGCTCTGCTATTGACTCCCCAGGTGAACCTTGGGCAAGTCACTTTGTCTCTGTAGGCCTCCTGTACAAAAAAAAAAAAAAAAAGGAAAATACTCTCTCTCTCCGCCACCCTGGGTGTGGTCTGTTTGGACTGTCAGCTCGGTGGGGCAGGGACTGTATCCTATGCTCCTGTACGGTGCCCAGCACAATAGGGCCCTGATCTCAGTTAGAGCTTCTAGGTGTTACCAGAATACAAGTAATAAGCCACAAGTTCAAAAAGTCCAGTGTTTGGATCAGCTGAGGTTGCTCTTGCCAGTTTCCTCATGTCACATTCCAGGCCCAGGCGTTTCCTTCTCACAGGAGATGGACGATGAGGAGGGATAACGCCACGTTGCAAGGGGTCTGCAGCCTCCTCCTATTCTGCTACCCCGCCAGCTCCCAGCCGAGAATCCCGCCGAGTCCAAGTTGCTGGCGAGTGCCGAGGGCTCAGCAGAGAGCTCACAGTCGAAGTAGCCCACGCAGCTTTTGCAAAGGACTAGGGGAGCTGCATTCATCTAGCACTTCCTATCTCAAGACCTCGGCCCTCTGAGGGAGGGAAGTATTGCCCTTCCGGACTTACAAGTGGGGAAATTGAGGCACAGAGAGGCAACATGAGGGGGCCAAGCAGAGACCAAACCCAGGCATCCTGGCTCCCAGTCTGCTGCTCTAACCACCTGATTTTACCTCTCTAACGCTTCCATCTCCCACGTAGACATTTCCCGGCTAACGTGGGCATTTCTCGCACACGCGGTGGCTAAGAGCTCGGACACGGCTTGCGGGACAGAGGGGCACCGCCCCACCCACCTTGAGGGCCTGCAGGTCCGGCAGGTCGGTGTGGCAGCACAGGAGAACGTTGTTGGTCATGCTGAAGCTCTCCCGCACCCCGAGGTGGTAGAAGAGCGAGGGCTGGCACAAGGAGTTGCTCACTTCCACCACGGCCACATCTGCGGGGAAGGAACAAGGGACCATGAGACACCAGCCTACATCGCTCACGGCCTTTCCTCTCCCTCAATCCCCTCCCCTGAGCCCGATCACTACCTCTCCTGGCCAGAGACCGCCCAGTGCAGCTCCACTGCTCTCCTCCATGCTCTGCAACATGGAGCCCTGCAAATCCCATTGCCTGTCCTGGCTATTGCACATAAACCACCAGGCCCAATTACTCAGCACAGGAAGGAGGATGCATCCCCAGCCAAGGGCTCCTGCAGGCCGCAGTGTCACTGCTTCATCTCTCCGTCCATCTCACATTCCCTCCAGGACAGCGGAGCGATAGCGGACAGAGGGCACCGAACCCCACACAGGGGGGAGGGATAGCTCAGTGGTTTGAGCATTGGCCTGCTAAACCCAGGGTTGTGAGTTCAATCCTTGAGGGGGCCATTTAGGGAACTGGGGTAAAAATCTGTTTGGGGATTGGCCCTGCTTTGAGCAGGGGGTTGGACTAGATACCTCCTGAGGTCCCTTCCAACCTATGAAAGGCCTAGCCCCATCTCCCCTGGGGTAGCCAGGTGGGCTGATCATTGCAACACATACGCGCAGGCAGGTTTTACAGACTGTTTCAGTGGGCCAGGAAAAGCCAGACGCCTCCCCAGACCCACAGCTAGAACAGAACCGGGTGCGAATATCGCGGATACTGTGAGGCACCCCCAGTGACCATGCAACAACCCACTTTGCGCTTCACCATCAGAGGGGTAACAAAAAACAGCAGCACTTCAACCCTCGCAACCTGCCCGCACGCTGAGGTCCAGCTGTATTATAGCATCACTAGGGGAAAATGAGGCAGGGAGACGTTAAGGGCCCCATTTCCTGAGGTGCCAAGGACCCACACTTCCTGTTGACGTCAAGCAGAGTCACAAGTGCTCAGCGGCTCTTGAAAAGCCAGGCCCCGGCATGGTTTATCCAAGGTCAGTAGCAGAGCCGGGGACAGAACCCAGGACTCCTGAGTCCCCTGTCCCTGTGCCCGCTCCAGTTAGTGACTCTGGCCAGCAGCGTGGTGCTGGAGGGCACACGCCAGAACAACCGACTCATTCACCCGGCCAGGAGCATTGCCCGTGGGTTAGCCAGACTCTGACCTTGGGATCTCTTTGTCACACAAGGCTGCCAGCCAACCTCCTGGCATTATCGATAAAACAGTGTTTCCTCCCCCAAGCCCGGCTGCCTGCGTTGAAGCCAGAATAGAGGCGACAGAGGCTGAAGGTGAGATGGGACCATTCAGATAGAATAAATCACATTAAGCAGAGAACATCCCCCCCGCCTACCCTCTCCTAGGGGGAGGGGAGGAATCTTTTCCCCCAACCCACTGCCAAGGGCACAAATCCAAGCCACCACTCCCCCCGGCCACGGGATGCGGGTGGCTGAAGTCCCTCCTCTGCTCCAGAGGAATCGGGAGCATCACAGATGTCGGGTGAGGAAACCCCAGACCGACAGGAAGTCAGTGACCACACTGCACAAGTTATTTCCACATCGTTTGACATCCTTCTGCTCCAGTAGCTTCTGACCCCGGAGCCCTTCTTAAAGGGCCAGGCTCTCACGTCTGATTTGTCCTCGAAGGGCATACACAGAGCTCGCCACCCCTGTGGTGAGGAGTCTAGTAGGCTGGAATAAAACCGCCTCCCCCCATAGCAGATTTAAAGGACATTCATCGATTATAAAGCCAGAAGGGACACCCAGGCTGACCCCCTGCATAACAGGCCAGAGACCTTCCCTGAATTGGCTCCTGGTCGATCTGGAAAATCTCCTTTAGAAAAACAGCCCCTCTTGACTGAAAAATTGCCAGCGAAGGGAGATGCTCCAGCCGCTTCTCCGACGTGTGAAAATAAACGCCAGAGCAAAATCCGCAGTCCAGAGAAAGTGGCACACCCAGTAGCCGCAGCAGAGCGGCCAGGGAATGATTAGTCCATTGACAGAGCCCTGCGCGCATACAAAATTTGGTATCCGCATCCGATCCGCACACGGGGTCTGTGGACATGTGCGGATTTGCGGGGCTCTATCCACTGAGACTAGAAGCCCTCGGACACCAAGTGGGACATCCCGTGCCTGGTCAGGATCATGGTAGTTGGCACTGCCAGTGTTTATGTTGCATCTCTCCTGGTAGCTTTCATCGCCACTAAATAGGGTGACCAGACTGCGAGTGTGAAAAATCGGGACGGGGGTGGGAGGATAATAGGAGCCTATATAAGAAAGAGACCCAAAAATCGGGACTGTCCCTATAAAATCGGGACATCTGGTCACCCTACCACTAAATTCACACACACACACACACTTCTGGACTGTGAGTTAGGAAGGGATATTTTCTTGTCTGCTTTCAGGCAGCACCATCCCGCAATGCTGCCGGGATCTGTGTAATAAAGCAATGAGGGTTTGCCATTCTTCCCCCAAGATGGCAGGGAAGCAGTAACCAGGTCAATAAAGAGGAGGAAACAGAGGCAGGATGGTCTGGTGCTTAGAGCACAGCGCAGGGAGTCAGGTGACCTGGGTTCTAATCCCACTGCTCACACACCTTTGCTCACTGATCTCTCCTTGGGCAAGTCACTTAGCCTCTCTGCAAACATTCAAACACCTGTTAAATGAGGGTAACAGAATAGAGACAAACCTCATTTTAATAGCGCAAGATCATAGGTGCTGGAAGTAGGGGGTGCCGGGGGGACTGCCGCGACCCCTGGCTTGAAGTGGTTTCTATCGTATACAGTTGGGTTCAATGGCTCTCAGCACCCCCACTCCAAAAACTGTCCCAGCGCCCCTGTGCAAGGTTGTTCGTGGGCGTTAGCAATGGAAGGTGATAAATATTACACAGAATCGATCACTATCGAGGGACTTTCACAGCAACGCTTGGGATGGAGCTCGGAGCTCTCCGTTCCGGAAGGCCAGGCTCCGGCCATGTGAGCTAAAGAAGAATCTCCGCAGGGAGATAATAGGGGGGCTATGACACACAGATGAGCAGTTCCCACTCCACCTGGTAGAGGTCAGTGGTGTACAACCCGCCCCAGCTGATAACAGCCTCCAGGGGCTGGATGATTTCAAGGAAGGAGAAGGCCCATTTCATCTGCCAGCCGCTGGCTGTGGGGCGGGGGGCATGCCCAGAAGCAGCCCTGCTCTCTCCCCTCCCTCGCCCCCACCCCTGACAGCCCTGGGGGTGCAGCAGCTCCCAGGCTGGGGGCTCAGAAACAGAAATGGGGAGTGACCCCCCCTGCCCGACTTGCTCGTCCTGTTTCGCCCGCGCCCGAAGCCCCTTGGGCTGAGGCCGGGCGCAGCTCATCTCACCGGCGTTGTAGAAGCGGTCCATGGAGCCGGGGTCGCCCAGCGCCAGGGTGCCGAAGAGGACGGTCTGCAGCTCCGCCCGCACCTCCCGGCAGGCGTCCCGCAGGCAGCGCAGGGGCAGCGACTCGCCCGAGCCCTCGTTGAGCACGAAGACCACGCTCAGCGCCCGGCCCCGGCTGCTGCTGCCCCGGCGGGCCTGGGCCCCGGCCAGCGGCTTGCTGGGGGCGATGGCCATGGCCAGGGGGTCCTGCCAGTAGCTCCCCGCGCGCTCCGCCAGCCGGCTCTCCCCGGCCATGCTGGCGCCTGGCCCCCCCCGCCGGCCCAGAGCTAGTGGGGTGGGGGCCCCGTGCAGCGGATCCCCCCGGCCGGGGCACAAAGCCGGGCACGGCCGCTTCCGCTCGGAGTGCGGCAGTTCCCGAGTTGGGCCAGTCGCAGCTCACGTGGGGCCCCCGAGCCCCACCCACCAAAACTTTCCCTGTGTGAACTCCAGAGAGCCGGAGCCGGAGCGGGAACCGGAGCGGGGGTGTGCCCGCTCCTCCCTGTGCAAACGGAGCAGCCGCCGCTGGGCACGGGCGGTTGCCTCATGGCCTTCTCTGACTCCAGGATAGCGATCAGAAAAGGAAACCCAGCCTGCCAGCTGGGAGCCCCCCCCTCCCTGGAGCCTGGACTTTAAAAACAACCAAGACATGGGTTGCATCTTGCAAAGCGGCCTCCCGGAGCCTGTTGGAGGGATTTATGGCCAAGGTGGAAAGCTGTAAAGAAGCATAGCTCCCATTGGGGGGGATTGGCACCAGCTGAGGAGCTGCTGGCCCCATGTTTGCAAAGAAAGGCCCTGATCCTGCAATCTGGGCCCTAACGGCCTGCCTCTGGACCTGTGCCCAGGGTGCAAAAGTGCACGGATCCTATTGCAGCGTCGGGGCCAAAAAATGGCACTTAACCTCTAAGTATCGGGGTAGCCATGTTAGTCTGTATCCACAAAAACAACGAGGAGTCCGGCAGCACCTTAAAGACTAACCAGCGCAGGAAGCGCATGCCTGGGGTGGCAAGCCGCGGGGGGTGGCCTGCCAGTCGCTGTGAGGGCGGCAGTCAGGCGACCTTCGGCAGCATGCCTGCGGGAGGTCCGCCGGTCCCGCGGTTTCGGTGGCAGGTACGCCGAAGCCGCGGGACGGCAGATCCCCTGCAGAAACGACGCCGAATCCACGTGACCGCAGACCGCCCGCAGGCGTGCCGCCGAAGGTCGCCTGACTGCCGTGCTTGGGGCGGCAAAAAACATACAGCTGCCCCTGTTCTTCAGATGCATGGAGTGAAAATTAAAGACGCGGGCATTATGATGCTGACACACGAAGAGAAGGGAGTTACCTGACAAACCTCTACGGTTTCTTCTCGCTCTGAAAAGCAGCGGCCCAAATGGCGAATGCATCTTTTTGCACAAGCAGCATTTCAGATGTGTGTGCACAAAGGCATAGTGCAATGATGTGAGCAAGCACTACGGAGAGGAGAGGACAGGTGCACCCATGAATTTTGCAAACGCATTTCTGGAAGCGCTGCAAGCACTTATGTGGCATACAATCTCAAATGCGGCGAAAGCTATTTAGACTCCAATTAGTCTCTTATTAACTCGAGATAAATAAAAGAAGACAAATGTGCAAAGACTAATGTGCAGGGAACATTGTGCAGTTGGGTAACTGAAGTTTTGAGCGAATTGCCGGTGCAATTAACATATATCAGGGGAGACAAACCTGTAATGGAAAACAGGGGTGGTGCAGACAAATGGAGCTTCAGTTAATTGAGGATCCGTTTTTTCCATAGCGAGAGATGTGGAGGAAAATTAGTCTAGTCAAAGCCTGGCTTTCAGCATACAGGATGGTACAAACATAGAGTCTTTTATGGCCGGGGAAGTCTTTGAAGGCAGTAGGCAGAGAGGAATTCCCTCTACACTCACCTTGTGGTGTGACATGTTATCACCTGGGGAATTCAGTCCCAGATTTACAATATATATTTCACGCTCTTCAGAGAGGGGCTTAGGTTGTTTCAATCCACCTGATGTTTGTCCAGCCTTAGGGATGGCTGCTCTGGACTGCAAAGCTGGGTATAGGAATCTGTGTGTGTGTGAGAGAGAAAGATGGAGAAAGCAGCCCACCGGTCAGACACAGGCACGTCTCCAGGAAAAACACAGCTTTCGGCTCCAAAAAGCAGCGCACACATCAAACGCTGTTTTGACTAGCTTCGCTTCCTTTCGCCCCCGCCTCATGCAGCATGTCCGTCCCCTCTCGCTTCCCCCTTTCCTCGGGACTTCCAAAAAGCAGCGAGCGCAGGGCGGTTTGGCTTTAGATGGGCTGACTGCGGCGATGGGAGAAAGGACATTTTCTTTCTCTGGAGCTCAGAGATTTAGCGAATCTGCTGGGAATGGAGTCCCAGGCTGGGAGTCTGTAATGGGCCAGAAGTCACTTGGCCCAAGGGGCTGCTTTCCTGGCGCCATTGTTGGTTTTTAATTTTAGGATTAATCATCCGTTCACCTCCTCCCACGCTGGGATAAAGGGCAGAGGGGCGGGGAAGGAAGGGAAGGAAGCCTCTGTGTGGAGCTTTCGGCCTGCACCGACTTGCCTAGCTCTAAAGAGACTGGGAGCTCGGAGCGGGACGCTTGGCTGGCATCACTGAGAGGACTTTTTATAAAGGACCCAACAAATAAATTGAAGACAATGGAGGATGCTTCTGCGTCAGCCTGGGACCCGACAGATCCATTTGCGACTAAGAGAGGACGAGCTGGTAGATTCGTTCTCCCCATCTGGATAAAGGAATAACATAATATTTACTAAGCAACAGAGGGTCCTGTGGCACCTTTAAGACTAACAGAAGTATTGGGAGCATAAGCTTTCATCTGATGAAGAAGTGAGGTTCTTACCCACGAAAGCTTATGCTCCCAATACTTCTGTTAGTCTTAAGGGTGCCACAGGACCCTCTGTTGCTTTTTACAGATTCAGACTAACACGGCTACCCCTCTGATAATATTTACTGACCTCCTGTGGGCGTGGGGACGTGCAGCTCTTGGAGATCCCTGAGGGATGGGTGCTGAGCGACATATTAATGTTTGCAACAACACGTGATAATTAGTATGACCCAGAGGTGCGAAATGAGCCGGATCCAAAGGCGGCATCTCTGCATTGACTTTAATGGGCTCTGGATTGGGGCTCCATGATGCACTTTTGCCCTGGCTGGCTATATCCAGCCAAATTGCCCTGCCGCTGTTCCCATGGGGAAGCAGCCCCGCTCCCGAGCCAAGTCAGCTGTTCCTGCTTCCCAGGCCAGGGGGAACATCCGGAATGGTTCAGCTCATCACGCCGTGGGCTGTGGCTTGAAAGCTGGGCCCCCTTCCGGCCCTCCCTTGGCTTCAGGGAGTTCTGGCTGCAAACCTAAGAAACCAAACCGAACCGATCGCCCTGAACTGGCCCCAAAGGGCCCTTGGAGGTTAGTGTGTTGGAGCCGCTGACCTACAAAGCCAGCACCATTGACTTCAGTGAAATTGTTCCTGGCTGCGAGTCACTGCTCAGCCGCACCAGTAAAAGGTCCAGTCGGGCCTGTAGCGAACTGGGGGCTCCTTCCGGGCCTCACCCCGTGGGTCAAAGCATTCCCGGCCCTCTGAGCCAAGTTCTAATCCAGAAGCAGATACTTTCCCCCAAGGAGTCAGGGACCTGCCCCAGGTTTGCGGGCATGTGTCGGCGGCCTGCCGGGACTGAACCCTGGAGCTAATGCACAAGTTACTACTGCTTGAGCTACAGCGCTGCAGCATTCAGACAGGAAGGGTGGCCCAGTGGTTAGGGCCTGGGCTTAATTCCCTCCTCTGCCACAGGCACCCTGCCTAGCCTTGGGCAGGTCACTGAGGGTCAGATTTTTCCAGGATTTAAGTGCTTCAAGATGCAGCGAGGCACCTAGCGAGATTTCCCCTTAAGGACGTGTGTGACGTCGCTCCCGTGACCAGGCCGATTGGGGTCAACGGGATTACCAGGTGCGTAAAGCTGAGCATGTGCATAAAAGTGAGCAGGATCTGGGCCTTAGGGTATGTCTACACTAAAGGCACTGCAGCACAGACACTTATTACAACATCAGTGTAGTTAGTCCACCTCTCCGGGAGGCAGGAGCTAGGTCAATGGAAGAATTCCACATTTTTCACAGCCCTGAGTGATGTTGCTAGATTGAGCCAAGTTCTAGGTGTGTAGACCAGGCCTTATTCGCAGGATTGAATCCCGCCCAGGTCAGCTGTGATCATAAACTGCCTGATATGGGAAAATAGTGTGATGGGCTCAGGCCAAGGGGCCGGGGCCTTCTCAGAGAAATGCCCCATTCACAAAAACAAACCGCAAGGGAGAAAACTCAGACACGTGAATTAAACAAAGTCCAGGACATGCTGACGGGAAGTGGGAGAAGATAAACAGATCTTTTCTATGTACACATTATAATTTGGAGATGCACTGAGCTACCAAAGCGATGAGAATTTGGGAGCCATATAGCCATATAATGCATTAGATCGCTCGATTGATAGATAGATTGATAATCATAAGCTTTCTCTAGGCTGGCTCTTTGCAGACTGACTATTGAAGAAGACCCAGATCACATGCTTCCCTACAGAGCCCCTTAGCCTGCAAGCAGGACCAGGAAACTGCCTGAAATTTCAAGTGGTAGCTCAAGACATGGTTGTAACACAGTTTTCCATATACCACAGGTCACCCTTGCTGGCAGCTTCTGCAGACAAGCCAAGAACTGAACGATCCACAAATCCATGTCCCCCCCGAATGGTCTGTTCAGATCTGGGTGAGCAATGTATTGCCTGGGCATGGTGTGCAGGAGTGGGAAGGGACGTGCGTACGTTGTCACTGTCTCGTGCCGTAAACCCCCAGGGTGAGCGATCCAGCACCTTGCTCCAACTCTCACCTCACCCGTGAATCACGCAGGCTGGAAAGGGCATTGCTCTGATCTGTAACAAGGGGCTGAGGCAAAGTGACAGAGAAAGACAAAACTCAGCACAACCGCATAGACACACACACACACACACACACACACACACATGAGGAAAAACACACAACATGCAAATCTAGGGTCCAGAGAGGATTTTCCCTGTCCCCACAAATAGCAGGTGCTGGACACCACAAGTGGCATCGTACCAGACTAGATGGATTAGGCTAATTTGCTTAAAAACTGCGGACAAGCGATGGCCTCTGCTTGGGGATGACAACGCCTATGGGCCTATGTTCTCTTCCAGCCTGAGCCAGAGGCTACTACAGCCAGTGGGAAGGTTCCCGGTCACTTCACTGGGCTCCGGACCCGGCCGTAGGTGCACAGACGACTTCCCTCGCTGCAGTTGTTTCAGGCCAGCAGACAAGGTCACATGAAACTGACAAGCCAATGTGCTTGAACAAACAAAACAGGACGTGGAGACCTTCAGCCCTCCCGAGTGCTGTTCTGCTGGGATCAAAGCCACCGCCGCAGCTGGGCAAACTCAGCCGGAGCCGCCGAAAAGCAGCTGCCGAGCGCGCAGGGAACGTTCAAATGAGCGAGATTTCAAACGAACGGCCGGGAGTGACGCTTTTATTGGGTGCACCGAACACAGCAGCCGCAAGTGCAGCAGTATCGTATGAAATACACGCCAGAGCAACCCTCCACATGCGTGTAATTGGGTCTGACACGCATACACAGGCCCAACGACATGTATGTGCACACACAAAATCGATTGCATTCGCTAGTCCTGATCTGGGCAACTCTATGGGAAAGCTGTTTCTGCAGAGGATGGCACGCCACCACGTTGTGTGGGGACATGCACTGAGCTCCCTGTGGCCTATTTATTTGCCTCTGAGCATGTGATGGCGCTAAGCAGCCTCCAGAGAATCTGGACACAACACGACTCAATGCAACGTCAGATGGCAGGGCCAGGAGAGCAAGGATCTGCCCCGGTGCCCTGGGAGTGAGGGGGGTGATTGCATCAGGAGGGCTGTCCTCACGGGACCTGGGGGATGCACTGGGGGCTTGGATGATCCCAGGAAGGAGTCTTTTATCCCTCCAGAGATTGAGGGGGTGTGTGTGTGTAATCATTGGAGGCTCCTGGAGCTGCTGCAGGGGGAGAAGAAGCTGGTTTGCTACAAGAGGATCTATGAGGCAGCTCAATCCTGCTGTCTCGGGCGTGCCCCTGATCTGCACAAGTTGGACGGGGGCCCCCGGCTAGCGGAGCTTCATTTCCGTGCGTTTGTAGGGGTTGCCAACGCCCTGGCCAGAGACCCAGTCAATGCCGTATCTCGGCTGCTTGTGCTCCCCCACCGCGTAGCCCCCGTTCAGGTTGGCGCGGTAGCAGTTGATGTACCACCAGGCGCCATGCACGGAGACGGCGCAGTTCTGCGTCCCGCTGTCGTTGTCGCGGTCGTAGGTGGAGAAAGGCTTCCCGTTGTGGAGGTCCAGGGAGTCACCTGCGGGACACACGAGACCCCAGTGCCACAAGCGCACCAGGGCATGACCTTGAGCAGCAGAGAAATGAGAGCATTTCCCTTGCCGGCACTATATCCCCATCTCCGGGGCTTGTGGTCTGGTCTGAGCCCAACACTGGGATCCAAGCTCGTGAGGTTTAATTCTATGGCTGTGTCATGCCAGAGAGCAGACGCGATGTGCTTAGCACGGTCCCTTTTGGCTTGACTAGCTATGAATCTGAGAGGCCTGGGTTTGCCCAAGGCACTAGGGAGTCACATTTTTTCCAAGGTGCTAGACTGTTTTCAAGGCCTCAGCACCCACAATCAGGGCCAGATTTTCCACCGAGCTCAGCGTCCACCGGGCTGCCGATGTGGTGAACTCGGTGGCAAATCATGGCTTTGCCTCAGTTTCCACAGCTGTGAAATGGGGATGATAATAATACATGCCTACATGGTAATGCTCAGCATGTCAACAGCACATTAAGAATGAATCCTCATACACCCCAGGTGGTACATTATCCCCATTACACAGTGGGGCACAGCAAAGACTGTGACCTACCCAAGGTCACGCCATGAGTGTCAGAACCAGGATTAGAACCCCAGGGTGCCCTGAGTCCGGTCCAGCTGTCAGTCCACGTGGGGGTTAATTAGCTAAAGCCTGTGAAGTGCTTTGAAGATGGGCAAGTTCTAAGTGTTACCATTAGCAAAGCTGAGCTGTGGCTCAGATCCGTGAGTGTGGCATCGGGTCGGGTTTTCCCTGCCAGTGGCGCTCTCGGGGGAAGCGTGCAGGGCCGGACAAGGTGCATCTGCGTAATTCAGGCCAAGGAAACGGATTGCCGAGGCTCCTAGGGATTAACCACCTTAATGCCCGGGAACCCTGAACCAGCAGGAGCCCCGACGGAGGAGACAGACCCATTGCAAAGTGGGCGGTTTGAGCCAGATGTGCCGTTCTTCTGCCTACCTTAAATTGCTGGATAGCATTGCTGCGTTCCTCCTCCCCAGAAATAGCTGCATTTCAGTGCTGGGCTCCCCAGAGACCCTCCATCCTTTACCCCCTCACAATAGGTTTTTGGGGCATAATCCGTGGACCTACACAAAGTGCTCACAAAGCCCCCAGGGGGCAGCACCAGAGGCGCGTGGAGGGTTAAGTATTCATGCTGATCAGTCATTATCATGTGATTACAAATGGCTGAGCGACCCTGGAGAAGCACGGCCCATTTCGTGCTTCGCTGCATCCCTTGCTCTGGGAGTTTGGATGCATATTTCTTTGTAGGAGAAGCGAAGGGAAGTGGAACATGTGCTGTCTCTCCCACTCACACACACAATGGGACAGATTCTCTCCCCCGCCTTGGCCTCTTTGTGCTGCTCCTGCAGCGTTCAGGGGCCCAGGCTGGGGTGCAGTCCCCTGGAGGAGGCACTGTGTAGGTCCCCGATAAGCAGCCCATAGGTCCCCATGAAGCCCCTGGCACAGGGACAGAAGGGGGTGTCTCCACAGTATATGGTGCTATGGAGACTCTGAGCTGCTCTGGACTGCGGGGCAGCCCTCAGGAGTTTGCAGGTACAGCATCCCTGGGGTTGCTCTGATTTGAGCCTCAGAGCAGCCCAGACTCCTGAGGGCATAAAAGTGGCTTCAAGGTGCCTTTGCCCACCTCCCCTCGGGCTGCCCCTTTAGGTGGCGCAGTGCAGAACGCCAGCCAGACACACTCTCCTCACCTGCAGAGCCGCCGAGGAACGTCCCCAGAACAAGCTCGTACTTGTCCTCTTCCCCCTTGAGTTTGAAGGACCGGTAGCTGGCAAAGGAGCTGCTGTTATTAAAATTCACCAGGTCCACGCGGAGCTGGAACTCGCCTGAGGGAAAGGGACAGAGCCCAGCGTTAGCCAGGGGCTGGTTTTGGCTCCCTCTCACCTCCAGGAGGGGGATCTGGGCTGGGGCTTCTAGTCACGAGGCAGGAAGGCTTGCCCACCGCGACGCCAGCACACCCAGGGGTGACCATCCCTGTGAGCGATGCCATGTCTTTGCAGGGCAATAGGGCAGAACGACCAACAGTGGAACTGGCTGAGAGGGAGGGAAGGGGATCCCCCGGGGAAAAGGAGGGGATCAGAGGAAATGAATATTCCCACCCAACCTTGGAATTTCCAGCCCCTCAGAATCCAAGGGCTGGGTCTAAAAGGCCTCTGATGGGTAATGGCTGCTCGCTTTTGCCCCCTGGAGAGGCCCTGTGGAATAACAGCCCGCAGGACAGCTGCTGGGTTTCCGTACCGTCCTGGGTGAGCAGGTGGAGGTTCTCATTGCCCAACCAGAACTCAGAAAGCTGGTTCCCAAAGCCCTTCTTGTAGGCGCTCCAGGTGCGGTAGAAATCCACCGAGCCGTCCATGCGTTTCTGGAACACCTGGAGGAGAGGCGAGAGAATGGGGGCTGGGAGCTGACCCGGCTCTCATGCTCCGGCAGCTGAACTTCAAACAACAGACTGAGCTGGGCCATGGAGCACCCAGAAGAGCAGCTGTGGGGACACTAGCTGGAAGTAAAGATCAATTGGGCTGTCCAGTCTCAGGCTTCAGAGCATGAGCTTGTCCCTGGCTGGGGTCAGGAAGGAATTCCCCCACTGGTGTAAAATGTTGCACAGTTGGATACATCATGGGGTTTTGATGCCTTCCCTTCCCCCTCCGCCCCCAAAGCACCCAGCGGTAACTATGGCTGGAGCCAGGATAGAATGATCTGTCTGGAGGTGGATGCGCCAAGCAAAACCAGCTCCAATTTCCACTCCCCATGTGCTGGGGAAGTACCGAGCTAGAGCGGCTCCGGACTCTGCTGCTTGGACCCAGCCCTAGCACATTCAGCGCTGGCTGTTAATCTCGGCCAAGCCAGTGAGCGCCTGGGAGTGACACCTCTTTGCGACAGCCCCATGGCCTCCTTCCCCTCCACTCACCCCACAAGTGCCCAGCCAGCCAGGACGTTCAGAGTGTCAGCCTTGCACACCCCTAGCCACCAGGGACTCACACCATGCCTGGGTGAGCAAAGGGAAATCTTACAAACCGGAGAAAGACGCATGTGTGGGGCATGCCAGCAGTCAGGGAAAGGTGAGACAGAGGTATCTGCCTTCCAGCGATTTCTCTGCTCCGCTAACTCGTGGACTGATAATCCCAGGTAACTCCACAGCCTGGGTTAACTTCCTCTACCTCAACCCCTCCTGCTTGTTCAGGGAGACGCAGCGATCTTCCTGGCCTGCACTGTAGCTTTACTGCGCACTGTCAAACAGCTGCCCCATCCCTCCCCAGAGGTGGCTGCATTCCAGCCATGGGAGACGCGATTCCCTGTGCAGACGGGTTGTGAAGCCCTTCAGGGTGAAAGGCGCTACCTACGGGTAAGGAATGATTCTCTCTTTACCCCCTCCCCAGGCACATCACGGCCACATTCTGCTACCCGGGCGTAAATCTCTCGCACTGCGCTGGGAGCAGGCAGCTCTGGATGTGACCTGATCCCCCTTTTCCATCGCTCCGGCGCTAGGATACCGCGTTTACCAGCCAGCCTCCACCGTCCGTGTCCATGTCGCAGAAGACCCTCAGCGGCCGGCAGTCCGGCAGGTAGATGGTGTGCCAGCCGCTCAGGAACTCCCCTTTGCTCAAAAGCTCCTTGCAGCTCTTTGGCCCTGGAATCAAGGCAGAATTTGGTCCCTGGGGAAACGTGTCTGAGGTCTCGTCTCCTCCCAGAGAGAGGCGCACGGAAGTGGGGAGGGGACGGGACTGAGTGGCTGCGGATGGAACTCTGAGATCCCCTCGCAGTGCTAGGAGGTTACCTTGCTACCAAGTTAGCGGCCACAGCAGGCTCCAGGAACCTGGTTTAGGCTAAATGTCATTTCCGGAGGGTTTCATCTCCATGTAGTGCTTAGCGCAGGGACAGCTGGGAGTCTGCACTCCTGGGCTCTAGCCCCGGCTCTGGGGGCTAGTGCTTAAAAGAACAGGAACTGCCTGTCAGGATCCCTGGATCCTAGCTCCAGCTCAGGGAGGAAGTGTGGTCTAATGGTTAAAACAGGGGGAAGTGGGAGTTTGTACTCATGGGTTCATCACTGACTCACTGTGTGCCCCAGGGCAGGTCACAGCCCCTCTCTGTGCCTCGGTTTCCCCATGTGGGGCTGATAATACGTTCCCACCTAAGTGCTTTGCGATCCTTGGAGGAAAGGGGTTATTGGCTATCGTTCCTGTATTACTGACCCGTGTGCTTTCCCGTCCGAAGGAGAGTTAAACCTTCTAAAGCAAGCAGACAAACCAACACAGCCTGTTATTCCTCTGACGCGAAGGCTACTGCAACTGCAGCAGGCCAGGACTAAACTGCTCCGGGGAGTAGGTGGGGCCGGTGCCTGAAAGGGGAATATTCACCGCTCCGGAGCGATGGTCTTTTGGTTAAGGCACTGGATGAAGACTCAGTGGAACTGGGTTTCTAGCTCTGCCATAGACTCCCTGTGTGACTTGAGCCAGTCCCTTCATCTCTTTAACTAGCTCCGTGGGGTCAGTCCGATGAGAGGGGGTTACCCCGCGCAGCTCTGTGCTGCATCGTACCAACCTCTTCGTCCATCAACCCCTCTTGGGCCCTTACGATCTCCACCTGTAAAATGGGGCCAGGGCTGCTCTTGGCTATTCAGACTGTAAGCTTGCCGGGGCAGGGACCGTCTCTCGGTCTGTGTCAGCACAGCCCCATGCATGGCAGGTGGATGCCTTGAAGCGCTACGTAATGCACACAAGGGTCAGTCGTTTTTTTTAAGCACCGAGGAGGCAAACTCACCGTTCTGGCAGAGGAAGGAAGGGTCTGGCTGGTCTCCTGCCATTCCGAGAAACAAACAAAACCGCAGTTAGAAAGCAAGGCTTAGCCGGCACCCTGTAGAACTTGGTTGGATGAAGAGTGGAAGGTTCCCGGTTAGCTGCTTTTCCCGCTGTGTCACAGCCGTGCCTCTTCTTGGAAAGGGCTGTATATTACTGCCCTCCCGCCTTGCAATGTGCTGGTAGTGTCTGGGTGCAACCTTCACGGCCACCTGCTCTCTGGGGACCTGAGCCAAAGCCCACTGAGGGCAGTGGAAAGGTCCCTCCCACCGAGACCCCGATCGGCCCCCTGCGGCGTGAGAAGAGGGGGAAATGCTCCAGAGAGAGCCCGTTTCAGGCCAGCACGGGGGAAGGCGGGGTGGGGGGGCGATCCTGGGCGCTGTCTCATCTCCCTGACACTGGATGCCTGTCCCAAAGCTTCATGTGGCCCCGGGTTCTGAGGGCCTGGTCCCAGTGCCCGTTGCAATCGATGGGAAGGGCTGTGGTGACTTGTGGGGTGGGGAGGAGCAGCCCCGAAGGCCCCTTTTGAAAGCCACAGGAGAACTTTGGCAGGACAGACTAAACCGACTAGAGACAGAGCAGATAGGAGTGGGCCCAAGCCCAGCCACCAACGCCTCTTGAAACAGGGGGGCTCCCCATCTGAATGCTACGGCTCCTGCCTGCCTCGAATAAAACCCCCCATCGGGTGTAATCTACACCCTCAGCCCCCCCCCACCCCACCCCCCGCCCACCAAGAGCATTGCTACATAGTTACCTCGTTCCCCCTTCGGTCCCGCTTTCCCCGGCGGTCCCCCGGCCCCTGAAATCCAGAGCAGACAGAGAGACGCAGTGAACGCAGGCAAGTGCTTGAGCGCAGCTAAGGGGCAGAACACGGTCTGGGGGGCACGGGGGGGTCCCCGGGAGCTCTTTTAAAGGGGGACGAACGGACGGACCCCGAGGAAAAAGAAGGGAAGCGCGCAAGATCCATCACTACTTGTTCCCATAGCAACCACGAGAAGCGGCTCACGTGGGCTGCCCAGCTAATCCCGGTGGACGATGCCATGGGGCCTGGAGGAGGTATGGGGGTGGGGGGGCTCCTGCCCAACCCTACAGGGGCTGGTCAGTTGAGCCCTGTGTGTGGGAGCAAGAGGCACCGGGGGGTAGAGGGCCCAGATTCAGGGGGCGGCTGGCCCATGAAGTGGTGCCTTGGTCTTCCACCAGCGGAGGGCGTGTGGTTCATCAGGGACTAATCGCCGTGCCAGGAGGGATCACACACAGTCTGCTAAGGCCCATGCACCAGCCAGAGTGACCGCCGGCGATGGGGTCCCACCGGGCACCGCCCAGCGAAGAGCCCAGTTCAATATGGGGTTTGCACCCTTAGCCAGAGATTCCCCGGCTCTAGTGACACCTCCGAGCCATTGGGCCCCATCCTCTTCCAGTGTAAATGGGGCATTGATTTCAATGCCGCTGCGCCAATTGACTCCATATTGAGCCATAGTGCTCCGTAGCTGCCAGAGTCCGATCCCCTCCTTGTGACCGCTGCGTTCGCCACCTTCCCCACAGACCCAATGGGAGCTGGCCCAAGACCACCCCACAGGCCCAGAGGGGACGGCTCCAGCTTGGGGGCAGCGCCTCTTGTGAGAGCCCCTCTCTCATCTCCTACCTCTCAGGCCAGGTTGACCGGGTGCCCCCTTTTCTCCAGGGCTTCCTGCTGCGCCTGGCATCCCGGGGCACCCCTGTAATATGGTGAGTTTCTCAGCGCTGGAGAGACCCACCACCTTCACCTCTGTGGAAACACAAAGAGACACGGGAGAAGGCACGATCCCAGCACCTGCTCCAGCTCGGCCCCGGCGAGTCGGTTCCCAGCATTGCTTACCCTGGCCCCTCTGATAATTACCGCTGGCCCCTCGCTCTCTGTCTCTGGAGGGCTCTTTGGAACCAAGGCTGCTGGACAGGACCTGCCCTGGGCTCACAGGTCAGCACAGCCCAGTGAGGGAGAGGGAAAGGGACCCAAAAGGCATCTATCACTAAGTCCGCGTTGCCTCCCTGCTCTCAGCGATCACCGGCCCAGCGATAGCCAACGTCTTCCTACTCCACTGCCCCTGCGCAATGGCCCACTCCATAGCATCTCCCAGTGCTGGGCTGGTCTAGGTTGTGGGGACTGGCCCTGCACTCGGCGCTCGGCAATAAATACATCCTGGGGCACCAAGTGGGTGGGTGGCAGTGGGGGAGCTTTCACCCCTGTTCTTCTAGCCACCCCCCCTCACACTCTGGGCTGTGCCGCCCATCCCAGCCACGTGGCCTTCACCTTTTTACAACCAGCTTTTACCCGGGAGGCAGGGACGCCTGGCCCACGTGACG
This sequence comes from Malaclemys terrapin pileata, assembly GCF_027887155.1. Lineage (NCBI taxonomy): Eukaryota > Metazoa > Chordata > Testudines > Emydidae > Malaclemys > Malaclemys terrapin. The sequence continues at coordinate 9,566,483 of NC_071526.1, read as the reverse complement.
TTGGAGTGCATCACCCAGACAAGCTCTCCCCATGACAGGCACGCCCCTGGGGTCCAGCCTCCATTCCTCCCGGCTCAGCTCCAGCCCATCACCCGCTCGGCGCCCCCAAACCCATCCCCGCAGCCAGCCCAACGGGATCAGCCCCCAGGGCCCAGCCGTCAACGGCCTGACTCAGCTACTCCACCGCTGGAGCCAGGAAAACGGCTAGAGAACTCCCCCTGCCATCGCTAGGCAACGTGGGTGCCTCAGAGCTCAACCTAGCCCCCCATTTACAGCCCCAAACCAGAGCTTCTCCTACCTGGGCAGGTGCCTGGGTCCCCGGTTACCAGCGTCCAGGTGCAGAGCCAAAGCAGGGCTGGAATAAAGCCCCAAGGGCCGACTGGCCACATCTTCACTCTGTTCTCTCGTGAGCCCGTCCCTCCCCAACTGCCTCTCGGTTTATGTACGTCCCAGGAACAATGCCCTTGTGGGGAGCTTTTCCTGGGAAGTAAACCGGGCTTCCCACCATTGTTCCAAGGCACAAAAGCTTGGCAGCCCCCACTACCATCCTCCAGAGAGCCTCTGGAGAGGTGGGGTCGGGCCTCTTCCTCCAGCACGGCACAGCGTGTCCTAGCCAGCTCTGGCCGTGGGGTTTCAGGCGCTGACCCCCAGCTCTGGCCACACAGCCCTGGCCTTCAGCCACAGGGCTTCAGATGCCAACAGGCTCCTATCTCTGGGTGCATGGCACCAACCCCCAATGCGGACGGCAGCTGCTGCCCCAAGTGCTGACCCCCGTCTGTGCGCTCCAACCCCCAGCCCTGGCCGCCGACCCTGGGTGCAGATCCCCGGCGCTGGCCTTGGGCTCCGGCGGGGGCTGGCTCTGGATGCCAATCCCTGGCCATGCGGCAGCAGGCACAGACCCCAAGCGCCAGCCCCCAATCCCAGTGGTGGCCGATCCCCAGCCCTGGGCACTGCTCCTGGATGTCGACCCTGGGTTCCGGCGGGTGCTGGCCATGGGCGCCAATCCCCAGCCCGAGGTGCAGATCCCCTGCCCCAGTCACACGGCAGCGGGTGCTGGCCAAGGACGCGGACTCCTAGTTCCGGCTGTGCAGCAGCGGGCACGGGCCCAAGCGCCGACCCTGGGCTCTGATCCCCAGGCATGCAGCTGCAGGTGCCCACCCTGGGTTCCAATGGGTGCTGGACCAGGGCACCGACCCCCAGCTCCAGGTGCCAACCCACACCCCCAACCAGATGGGGGCAGGGCCCCCTGCATCCATCCTCCCTGGCCCCTGCTGCCTCACCCCCCCACTCCTCCATCCAGCTCTTAACTTGCTGTGAAAAGTGATATTAACAAACATACCACTATCACTTTTCACAGCATTATTTTTATTATTGATTATGCAAAAAGCCCTGCATAAAGAAATGACAATGCTCTGGCTGTGTACATGCCCCTATTGATTTGTTTTCCCTAAAGTTCTTTAAGTATTTCAGGAAAAAATGTCAGTGCAGCCCCCAGCCAGAGTTGGTGGCCGCACTCTGAGACCCCCTGTCCTAGGCCATAACAACGCCCTGCAAAGGAGAGACAGGAGCGAGCTGGGGCAGGCCCACTCTGTGCTGAGGACCGGGTCAGGCTGACAGCTGTAGGCTTCAGTGTTCAAATACAAGGTGCGACCGAGCACAGGGCTGGGAGCCAGGAAGTCGTGAGCTCGGTGCCCAGCACGGAAACGAATGCCTTGCTCTGGCCGCCTTTGCATGCCTCAGTTTCCCCACCTGTGGAAAAGGGGATAACACCATCGCCCTCACGGTAGGGTCCAAAGCTCACATCCCTCAGTGGTTTGGTTTCTCTTCCTAGGAATAACAGGGAGGAGAGCAGAACCCAGACCCAGTCCTTCACTCCCAGCGCAGCTAGACAGACCGTTTCCAGCCCCAGCCATCGCTTCTCCAAGCGCAGCACCTCCCCACCCATCCTCCCCGCTACACCCCCACGTCCATCTCCACTCGGGCACCAGCTGAGCATTCAGCATCGTCAGAGGACCAGGCCCTTACTGCTGCTCAGGGCGTAGGGGCCGTGGGGCAGGCCCAGGGGCAGCAGTGCAGTTAAGCAGCCTGGCTCCCTGCCGGCGGCCCTAGAGAAGGGCAGCACGGGGGAAAGAGGCATGCGCCTGCCTCCATCACTGAACAGCCCCCATTGTCAGCAGGCCGAGGATGAGAACGAACCACCCACCGCCCTGTCCCAGGTGTGCCTGCCAGACCCCACCACCAGAGCGGGGGGGCTCCCAGGTGCAGCAAACTTGCTCGTCAGGCTACAGGGGCACTAGGTGTAACATAGCCCCCGTCGCTCCCACACACGACACAGACACCAAAGATCCAAGAAAGTGCTTTTATTTGCTCCTCTGCGTGCAATGACTCCATCCTCCCACAGCGCTGCATGGCCGGGGGTCGGAGCCCAGAGTCCCGCCAGCCCCAGCGTGGGAAATAACCCAACCAGCCCCCTCAGAGCAGATCGGGCCCGGGGAGGGGAGAAGCCAGCTGTCAGGCACCAGAGAGAGGAATTGGGGAACATCCGGGGGGGCGGGGGGGGGGGCCCTTAGGCCACCTTTAAAGAGGAAACCAGCTGTGGGTCCCTTGAGATCTCTGGAAGGAACAACACGAGGGAGCTCACCTGAGCCTAGGGGAGACCTCTCCTGCTCCGTAGCCTGGGAAAGCCCTTGTGCCTGAGGATTGGTCCGCCCGACCGGGCAGGGGTTACAAAGATGAAGGCTGGTGGGAAGTTACAGGCCAGGATGCTCAGGGTATGTGTATGCGGGGGGATGGGACGTTCCTCCAGCAGACAGAAGGTGAAGGCCAAGTGAATGGCTGACCCAGCTTCACCCCCCTCACCCCCACCCACTGGAATTCCAGCAGGAAAGGGGAGCTCGCCAGCCCCCAAGGGGGGGGGGAAGGAACAATCAAACAGAGCTAGAGGGAGGCAGAGCTGCACCATGGAGGGTCCGGCAAAGGTGGGTTGAGCCTGTCAGCCCCGGGGGTCCATCCATCCAGAGAGAGCAGGACCAGGAGGGCACCCTGAGCTTCCTAAACAAGGCAGCGACATCAGATCTTGCTGGGGACTGGCCCGAGGCTTGGCTGGAGCGCGTGTGGCCCCGGGGCTCTGGGGCCAGCCCTCCCCGCGGCGAGTCTAACGGACACGACACGGCTCCGAGCCTGGAGGACCCGGCCTGGCAGCACTTTGCATAGCTCCACGGTGCCCAGCTCTCCTGCCCCAGCAAGGAGGGAGAGGGGCGTGGGCGAGAGCAAGCAGGGCAGCCGGGGCACCGGCCGCCTCGTCGTCCATTCCTCCTCCCACAGGAAACCACTTCACCGCCCTGCCCTGGGCAGCAGCCGTCAGATCCTAAGGCGGTGGGACAAAGAAGAGAGCTCACCAGCGGGGGCTGAGTGCCACCGCAATCACTGCCCCCCGGTGCAGCCGTTCCACACCCCAGCAGGCTGCTGTCCCAGACAGGACTGGATGCCCCAGGGGCTTGGCACCACCAGGTCGCTGGTTCACTCCCAGCCTAGGGAGGCAAGGTCCAAGGGCTGCTGTGAAGTGACAGGGCCGTTCCCAGCAAGGAGTCTAAAACTAGCGCCTGTCTGGACCGAAATGCCACGTCTCTAGGGGACGAGAAGGCCTCTCCCTCCAGGAGATGGATGCGAGATGTGGGCAAAGGGGACCCAGACTGTCGCTGGGGCAACATACCAAAGCAATCACGCTCCCCCTTAGGAAAAGACACCCCCACCCTTCCCATAGCAGCTTCCACACCGCCAGGACCCCCCCGCTTTCCCAAGGGAGCTCTCGGCCGAGGATCCTCCTCTGTCCCTAAACCAGGGCTGGCACAGAGCGGAGACGCCCGCTGTCGATCTGGCCCCAAGCAGGTAATGTCGTTAGATGGGCAAATAAACCGTGGGTGGGGGACGGACAGACGCAGACAGACACAAGGCTACTTTCAGGGACACAGGCCAATTATGCACAACAGCTGCTCCTACCCGCCTGAAAGCCATTTCTCAGAGGCTGCCTGAAGCACAGGGACACGGGTCCTTGCTTCCCCCGGGCCGGTTGTTCTGCCCCCCCCCCTCCCAGTCCTTGAAAACCCAAACGTTCTCAGCCATGCCCCCGGCCCCCCAGGACTTAACGCCTGCGGCGGGTGCTGGGGATGGTCTCCCACAGACCCTTCTATTGGAGCGGGGGTGCACAGCTGGACAGACATCCATTCACCCTCGCAGCCCAGCGGGGCAGGGGAACCAGACACCTGATACAGCAGCACCTGCCCGCGCCCGGCGGGTCAGCCCACTTTGCCTGGGCCCGTCTAACTGTGCCAAGGGATTTCCATGCCTTGAGCTGTCAATACCCACCCTCCCGGCCCGTGCAGGGATCCGCCCAGCAACAAACAGCCACCCCGGAGAAATCAAACTGCGCAACTTTAATTCCGCACTCACAAGGCTTCGGCCCACTGCACGCAGCATGCCCCCAGCCGCCCCCCAGGGACCCACACGGCAACACAACAGCACAGCAAGAGCACACGGAGGGCTGGGGGGGGGGGAGAAGAGTGGGGAGCAGGGCTACCCAGAGGATTCAGGAGGCCTGGGGCAAAGCAATTTTGGGGGCCCCTTCCATAAAAGAAAGTTGCAATACTATAGAATACTATATTCTCGTGGGGGTTCCTGTGGGGCCTGGGGCAAATTGCCCCACTTGCCCCCCCCGGGCGGCTCTGGCGGGGAGGGGCACACACCCCTTTAACCACCCCACCTTCCCCTCGCAACGGGTGCGTTGGGGAAGGGGGGACGAAGCGACACCGGCAGACGTGCTGCTGGCTCGGGGTTCAGAGCCATCTGCCGCTAAATTGCCTTTCGGAGAGACCCCATTCCTAGACAGCGGCTGCCATCCAGACGGAGCGGGGAGCCACTGGCCGGAGGGGATGCCAGCGGCCAGGAGCGCCCGGTATTTTAGAGATGGCCTCGCAGCGAACTAGCAATGCCTCGCTCCTAGCGTTGCCTGCCCTGCCACGTGGCGGGAGGGGGAGTGAAGAGAACAAAAATCCTCCTGGGAATTCAGCAATCAAGTGAGAAATGAAGGGACAGGATTATTTGGAAACTGCTCCTGGAGAGTGGAGGTTCGGGGCGGGGGGGGGAAGAGGACACGAGGGGCAGGCCTCTCGCTGTCCCCCCCCCCCCCAACTAGCCCCCGCAGCAGGAATCGCTGGGGGGAGAGCTCACAAGACCCGCTCTGAGCTGGACCCGGTTTGAACCCCAGTTGGGGGGGGCGGGGTGATGGGCTCGGGGCTGGGGTTCAGGAGACCTGGATTCGATTTGTGGTTGTGCCATCAAGTCCGGGCAGCACACGCTTCGGGCCAGATTTTCAGAAGTGCCCAGCGTGGGAGGGGCTGACCTCGCTGAAACAGTCTGGCTGATGGGCGCACAGGGAGTCAGTTCCCCCTCTGTAAAACCGGGATGATCCTTCCTCTCCCGCACCCTTTTTCTTCCCTATTGAAGACAGTCTTTTGGGGCGGGGTCTGTGTTTCACTGAGCCTCTGTACAGCCCCTGACACCAGGGGGCCTGATCTTACTTGGGTCTTCTAGGCCCTACAGTGCTAAGAAAACAGACCCTGCCCGCTCCATTGAGCGTACGTGGGACAGCCGGGAGAAGGGCCATGCAGAATTGCTCCCAGCGGGACACACTCTACCGCACATTTCAGAGGCTCTTCTCATTGTTATATGACGTGCCGTTTCGCCCCTATAACGTCATCTCTGGAGTCTTCCAGCCAAGGACCCCACAGCGTGTTACAGGTAGCTATTACTACTGGACAGCCAGGGAAACTGAGGCACTGAGGTTCTGCAGGGAGCCCAGTGGCACAGGCAGGAACAGAACCCAGCACTCCCACTCTAACGCCACCACTCCACTCCACTCTCCCTCACCAGGGCCACGTGAGTGCCGGGGAACCCAATCGGGCAGGGCAAGGGCACACGCTTTCACCACAGCCTGGCTGCACATAGCCAAGCTGGAGCCAGACTGAGGATGCTTCGTGGGGCGGGGTGGGGGATTTCCCAGTCCACAGAGGGGCTTGTTTGGGAACTGCTACGACAGCAGAGAGCCTTGTTGTAGCGCATGGGCTGGGGCAGGGGGGAGAGACGGCCAGACGCCCGCCAAGAAAATGCTTGTGACAGCAGTGGGCCGTGGTGGTGGATAGGAACTGGGTAGCGTCCCATTAAATAGCTAGGGGGGCATTACCCAGCTCCTGAGTGGAGCACCTCGGCCCTGCCTTCGGGCAAGGAGACAGCATTTTAATACAAGCCAACGGGCTAGCCAAGGCCTGCGTGCCCCCTCCGCACAGCACACCAGCAGGGAGGGGGCAGGCTGGGCTACCACCCTGCCCTGGAGACTCCCCCCCCCACCCCCACCCGCAGGCAGCTCCAAGAAAGGGCGACATTTTCTCTTGTTGCGTTTCCCGCCGCCTTGCACGTGTACACAGAGCCATACAGCAACACCTACTGGTTCTCCTCCCTGGCGCCGGGCAGCATGCAAGGGAAACAGAGAGAGGGGACGGCCCCTGACATTAGACACCGGCCCAGCACAAGCCTCTGCCCTCCACGCTCTCCTATGGGGTGTGAAGGGAGGCAGGGGCCCTGTTCCCACAAGAGAGAAGGTCCCTGAGCTGGGACTGGGGCAGAGAGAGGCAGGGCCCGAGGGGAAATGAGGAGAGCGTGTGCCCAGGACTCGGGCACGCCCAGAGGTCAGTCCCTACATGGGGCATGGTACCTTGGGCAGGGGAGTCAGGCCAAAGGGGAAGGGGGCTCTGGATGGGCCGGCAGGTGGAGGAGCGCATAGGCTGGGGAGAAGCAGAGGAGTGTGAGTGTTGGGGGGGGGGGGGGGGGGCCTTGAATGGGCCTAGCCCAGAGCCAGTGGAGACACACAGGGGGAAGAGCGAGCCACCATTTCACCCAGCGTCAGTGACTCTGGTCCAGCCTCCCCTCTTGCAAACAGCCACTTCCCAGCTCCGGCCCATCCCCGCATGCCCCGGCCAGGCCACGGCCCCGATCAGCGTGAGGGCTCTGGCTCCATAGCAGAACGAGCTATCCGAGGGGCTGGGTCCCTGGCTCCTGTCTCTCTGCTGCGAATGGCAGGAGACGGGGGATGATCCGGGGAGGGAAGAAGCCAGCTGGCAGGCACCAGAGAGATGAACCGGCGACAGATGGATGAGGAGGCAGAAAAACAACCAGATGAGAGAAACACGGACGAGGAGAGTCTCCACCAGAGGGAGAGCTGGGGTTTATTGCTCACGGAGAGCACGCGCTGGGGAGACCTGGCCTCCACGGGGCAGGGAGAGGTGGAGCGGACGCCCCAGTGCGGCTGGGACAGGGGAAAGAGAGGGAGAACACAAAGGTTCACAGCGGGGTTTGCATGAGAGTGAACCAACAATGCACGGCCATGAGCAAGACAGAGGATGAGCCGCCACACGCGGCCACGTGCGCGCAGCTGCCAGAGACAGACACACAAGGATCTCACAGCGCGCTGGGGAGCAGGTGCAGAGAGCCCAGATGCACACGACTGCCTAGCCGTGGCGGGGGAAACGTACCCATGGCGACTCTAGACAGATTGCAGTCGGTGCTGTCTAAACAGGTGGAAAGATGGCAGCCGGACAGTGCTATTCCCCCACCCCCACCGGGCTGGATCTAGCAGCTGCTCCACGTACAGCTATGGGTGGGTCAATGCTGAGCCTGTGGCACCAGTGGGTCTCCCTCCACACCCCATCACACACAGCAGAGCTCGCCCCCAGCCACTCCCGGGATCAGAGTGGTTCTTCAGCCCCAGGGCCGAGCCTGGCCAAGGCAGACAGTGTGTGTGTGTGGGGGGGGAAGCTTACAGCGTCTGGTAGGTGCTGTCCTTGGACTTGAGGAACTTGACGATGAAGTAGAAGACGGCCTGGACGCTCAGCACGAGGACGATCCCCCCCACGAAGCTGGCCGAGTCGAAGCCAGGCGGGCGGAACTCGGGGGTGGCTGTCCGCGGGGGGCCGGCCGTCGTCCCTGGAGGGGGGAAGCAGCAATGGCATTACTGGGGCCTGACGCCACGCACACACCCCTGCAACGCCACGGTCCCTCTCCTGGCATGCCACCTGAGCAGGCTCCTGGGCCCTTGGGGCCCCGAGCCCGGAGCGTAGGTATGTTGTCCGTGGTGCTGAAGGCAACACCCCTCTCCTGCCCCTGGGTAAGCAGGGCCTCCCTGGGCAGTGATGGAGGGAAAGGGGCAGGAGGAAGAGTCGGGAGATGCCCCAGGCTCTGGAATAGGTTCACCTCAAGCTCTCCAGGAACTCGGAGGGGCATTCCACCTCGAGAGAACACTGCCCTCTCCGCCAACGCCCCAACATGGCGCCGGGGGACTAGGCCATCAGAGATGAAGCTGAGGTCCTGGCTGTTTGGGACGAGGGTCACTCCAGATCCCATGGCACTTCTCCCATTCTCTTTGGCCAGCAGCATCTCTTCTTCCCCACCCCACCTGTGGTGCAGTGTATGAATAGGCGGCTGCATTCCAGCACAGCCAGCATGCTGGGCTTCCTATTGTAACCTAGTCTCCCAAGCCCAGAGGGCATCTCATGCACTGAAGTGGATGGCGACGCAACAGCCTGTTGACTGGTGAGGAAGAACTAGACCCATCTGTAGGCAGAGGTGAGAGGAAGGGGCAGAGAACGCAGCGCAGCAGCGCTCTGCATCCTGACATGTTTTATAACAGAGTGAAATGCAAAGGAGGTGGGGGGGACGACACTTCAGGCCCCCCATGCACACTACAGACCCCAGAGGGGTCACTGTAAGGAGACTATAGTGAATGGAGTTTAACCCTTTCAGTGCTCTCCCTATGCCAGCCCTTTCCTCTGTCCACACCACCTGCTGTAGCCGAGAGTTTACTGCAGAGCAGAGACTGCGTGCGCATGTCTGGGAGCAGAGAGTGAACCAGCGGCGTGCGGAATGGGAGGACTGGGAAGAGAAGCCATCGGCTGCTCCGCTAAAGACAGCAACTGCCCAGCAGAGCCTGGGCTGGATCAATAATTCACAAAGCTGCAGGATACGGTTACTCGTTTTAATTAGCTGAAAGCTCTCTGATTCCTGCTCCTCCTTCCTGGAAAAAGCCTCCTTCTCATAAGCCATCCCGCTCCCCATCCTCCCTCCTGGCTACCCACCCCAGCAGCAAGAGCCTATTACGAGCAAGGGCCTGGAAAGACCATTTGTTCCTGTTGCATTCCGCCTGCCTTCATTTCCCCTGGCAGGTTCAGCTGGAGGCAGAATTCTCTTCCTACCCCATGCTGCATTGCTGCAGCCTGTCTCACAGGTGCTGGGGGCTGCTCCACCCAGGACTCGGCCGCATTTTAGTGGGGAGTGAAGCAATGCTGGGAGAGTCTCTATATAAAAGCAGATGTGTCTCTCTCACTTGCCCCCAGGCCTGACTTGTCCAAACGTTTGGACCCCAAATACACGTGCAAAACGAGGGTGCAAGTTGATCAACTTGTGATACTCTGCACGAGCGATGACCTTGTTTGCACGAACAAATCACAGTTAACTGTGCTTATAAGTTAGTACATCGGTGTCTCCCTCCCCCCACCCGCCACTTTTTTTTTTTTTTTTTAAAGTCAGGCCCATCGTTTAGATATAATATGTAGCACTGGCTGCTTCACAAAAGGCGCGCAGGGCACTGCACACAGCATGGGGCGCTCTGAAGGGAGAGGTGTCAGTCACCCCTGCCTTAGTACATGCTAGGCTTTCACCACCAAAATATTTGGAGGACCCCCAAATGGGGCTATTTCCTATGTGACAGGGCTTTGATTAATAGAATACTTTGCCCTTGTATAGCACCTGACATTTACCTAGAAGCACTTCAGGCAGTGACTAGTAACCCTCCAGACGCTCCCTGGGATGGAAGTAAAAGTCATTATTCCCCTTTTTAGTACAGATAGAGAAACTGAGGCACGGAGCAGGGGAGGGAGAGGAGGACTTTCCAGAAGTCACACAGCCAGCGCTGTCAGTAGAACCCAGGAGTCCTGAGGACCAGGCCTGTGCTTGAATTACGGCACACGCTTCCCTCCCCTCTTTCTGCAGGAGAAATTCTGGAACAAAGAGACATTCGACTGCCCGGCCCCACCCGGCTCCTGTCTGACGCGGGAGGAAAGGGCGCATGTTCTCAACACAACAAACCCGCCTGACCCCTCCCCGCTGACCTGAGCCTGGTGCAAGAACCACACATTAGAACTTGCCTCTTCTCCAGCCGGCCACGGCCGGCCACTCCCTCCCCAGCCCAATGGGTGCCACTTGCCTGGGGTGAGGATCTCAGGCTCCTTGGTGGATGCGTGCTGAGTCTCCTTGGTGGAGGCGCGCGGAGGCTCCTTGGTAGGCGATCTCCGCGCTGAGGGTGGAAGAACAAGACTAGGCGCTTAGAGGCCAGAGTTCCTCGCTGGCTCTCACCATGGCTGGGACTGGAGCTCCCCCTTCAGCCAGTGTTCCTGCCCCTTCCCTACAACGCCCCCTACTGGGAGAGTCGGGGACTGGAATAGCTGTGAGCTCCCCCACAGCCACTGCTCCTGCCCCATTCCCTACAACGCCCCCTACTGGGAGAGTCGGGGACTGGAATAGCTGTGAGTTCCCCCACAGCCACTGCTCCTATCCCATTCCCTACAACGCCCCCTGCTGGGAGAGTCGGGGACTGGAATAGCTGTGAGCTCCCCCACAGCCACTGCTCCTGCCCCATTCCCTACAACGCCCCCTACTGGGAGAGTCGGGGACTGGAATAGCTGTGAGCTCCCCCACAGCCACTGCTCCTGCCCCATTCCCTACAACGCCCCCTACTGGGAGAGTCGGGGACTGGAATAGCTGTGAGCTCCCCCACAGCCACTGCTCCTGCCCCATTCCCTACAACGCCCCCTGCTGGGAGAGGCTGGGACTGGAATAGCTGTGAGCTCCCCCACAGCCACTGCTCCTGCCCCATTCCCTACAACGCCCCCTACTGGGAGAGTCGGGGACTGGAATAGCTGTGAGTTCCCCCACAGCCACTGCTCCTATCCCATTCCCTACAGCGCCCCCTGCTGGGAGAGGCTGGGACTGGGTTCACAGCTGTTGCTCCTGCAATGGAGTGTGGATTCTCTTACCCAAAAGCAGATAAATAAATAAATATCACCCAGCGCTTACATTGAGACCATCGGCTCACACAGCCCCTTGCAAAGAAGGGGGAATATTATCCCCATTTTACAGATGGGAAAATAAATCAGCATCCGAGTCAGGGGTAGAATGCAGGTCTCCCGAGGCCCAGTGCTGTGCTCCACCCATAGCTCATGCTGCTGCGTTCACCCCGGGAAGTTACCTGGGCACGTAGCAGTGACATTGTAGGTGGAGCACGTCTCCTTGGTGGCTTCTCCCTTCTCAATGCAGCCCCCGGGCCCTGAAGGAAACAGGAAAAACCAGCCGGAAAAACCTTTCACAGAACTCCCCTGAGCAAACCTGCCCCCTAGAAAACCCTGCCATTCCCCCCACGAAGGGGGCTCTGAGTGGGCGACTCCTGGCTGGCGTGGGGAGACAGTGAGCGAGACCACATGGTCAGCCTGGTAAGCCGCACCCGAGAGCTGGGGAAGCAGCGCCTAAGGACTCAGTCCGCACCTGCCCAAATGAGCATCTGGGCTTTGAGTCTGGCACGTTCCAACTTGGCATCAGCTTTGTAGCTTCTGCTCTCCCAGGGCCCTGCCCTGCCCAGCATCACGCCCAGAGCTTGTGCGGACGGCGTCGCGCTTGGAACACGATCTCCTGCTGGGACGCCTTCCTGGGCAGCGTTGCTTGGACGACCGACAAACCTCTCCCCCCATCGGATCCATGCAGCTTCCACTAGGGTTCACGGTTTGTACTGCCAATTCCCCCAGGAGCTGTAAGTCCGGAGAGCCCCACCGTGGGCTGAGACAGAGACTGGCTCTCACCTTTGGGGATATTTCAGTTCCCGGAGGGTGGAGGAACAGCAAGGGGATCACATCTCCCTTTGTTTTGTCCCTGTAAGTGGCTCTCTCCAGCATTAAACACTTAACCACAAATTCCAGCCTATTTGGGATTAATTGGAACTCAAATCACAACCCTTGTTTCAGCTCAACTGCATTAGCTCCATCCCCTTTGGACCCTTACATAGCTTCACTGCAGACCCCAGTAACCTGGCAGGAGCCCACCCCGGCACATGGCGGCTGGATGAGGATAGCTAGACAAACAGACAGCTGGATCGAGCGCAGCACATCAGAAACCCATTCCTGGAGAGCGAGAGGCAGCCTACCGGCTTGTCGGCCACGCATACAAGCCATTCAGATGCCACTTCTGGAGCAAGAGGTCATGGTTGAATTGCATCAGATTCTGCTCTGCTTGCATCTCACCCCAGAGGTGGCTGCATGTTACCAGCAGATGATGTGATCTCCAAATAGATGGACTCCAGTGACTTTAACTAGAGTAACCTAACCAGCCAGGGCTTCCCAAAAGAGTTTAAACAAGGTGGCAGGTAGTCTTAAACTATTGGGTTTTCTACAGGTCCATGTGCTTGGGCCAGTGGGGTCGGCTTACTCTTGCCACATGCTCTTCTGTCTCTGTTCTCTGCCCCACCCTTTGGGAAGTGGAGGAGTTTCAATTCCATTATCTCTGCTTCTCCCCCCCACCCCCCACCCCGATGACATCAGTTGTTATTGAAGGTAGCAGCAGAAGCAGCCAGAGCCCCTCCCAAAGCAACAGGACTCGGAAACTCAACACCCACCCAGAAAACAAAGATGCCGGGTGCTGTTCTGTTCTGGGCTGGCTGGGCCTTGGGCTTTAAAGCACCAGGGTGAGATGTGAAAGACAGTCCTCCTCCCCCCCCTCCCCCCAGCAAAGACCTAGTGCCTTCCATGGGTCACAGAGCAGGGACTTTGCAAAGCCTCCAGCTTAGAGAGCTCACGCCACACTGCGTAGCAGGACAGAAGCCAGAGAATGAATTACACGGACGCGCGAGAAAGACCCTCACGCAGTCACCGGTCTGTCACTTTTCCTCGCTCGGCTCTGAAAGGGACAATCCACCTCCCCTTGCCCAGCTGGGCCTGATCCCCTCAGCGCCCCAGTCAGAGCAATGGGACAGCCGGAGCGGAAAGTGACTCTGCTGGCCACAGTGTGCGGCGGGTGGGATGGGGTAGACAGCAAAGCAGGGAGCGGAGTTTGTTCTTTGCTCATTGGGGGAACTGGGCTGCCCGGCCACCAGAGCTTAATTTGTGCCTGGGGTTGGCAGGGCTCTGCCCCAGCATCTCGTCTGTCGGTGGCATGCAAGGCCAGGCTGTGCAGAGGATGCCAGCGTTACTGCTTGAACCCCGGCACTTCTGTCTTTACAAATTAAGCACCGCCAGCCACGGCTGACTGAGCTAGCAACCTGCCAGCCCTGCACTGGCCACCAGGTGGCGGTGCTGCTGTCGGCCGGTGGTGGGGCTGGAGGTGTGAAGCCTAAAGCCAGAGGCCTTTAAGGTGGGGGAGCGGAGGGAGCAGGCTGCACCCGCCAGCAGAAGCAGCTGGAGGCGGGTGGCACTCGGTACCAGGGAGCGTGATTCACGGAGCCGTGGGAGGCGATGGCGCAGGACAGGGTGGGAGGATAATGGGATTTTTGGCAGGTGTAATGTGTGTGGGATGCTGGGTAATTTTGTGTGTGTGTGTGATGTGACTGGGGAGGGGCCCCCACTAAGACACTTGTCCCCCATCTTAATCAGAGCACAGCAGGCCAGCTGTTGCCGCTCCACTGCATTTAGCAACTCCCTCTGGGCGGGCTCCTCACTACCACAGAGGTTTTCACAGTTGGCTGCTGGGCCTGACCTAGGATGACCAGACAGCAAGTGTGAAAAATCGGGACAGGGGTTGGGGGGGGGGGGTAATAGGAGCCTATATAAGAAAAAGACCCAAAAATCAGGACTGTCCCTATAAAATGGGGACATCTGGTCACCCTAGCCTGATCTCAGTTTAGCTTTCGAGCAGGGCGCTGCATGGGAAGAGACGGACAGACTAGCAGTCAGGGAAACCAGGCCTCAGCTCATAGAACCAGCCAGGGCCCCTCCATGCCCTCTGTCTATCCCGCAAGGAGGAGAACTCTGCCTACACCGGGGTGGTCACCTCCGCTAGAGAGCTGAGCCAGGGTGGGGTGTGGGTGGATGGGGGGGGTCCCCAGAATCCCTCACCGAGACCAGCATCCAGAGACAGGGAGATTGCTCGGAGATAGTCTCCATAGGGAAGCAGGACGCGACTAGGTGGGCAGTGAAGAAACCTTCCGTCACCGAGTCACTTAGAAAGCTTGGAATTCAGCTGCCAAAGGGCAACAAACTCCCCACTGACCTGCCAGCATGAGAGGAAGCAGCCAGGGGCGCAGCTCAACCTAATCCCCCGCCTGGTTAGCAGAGCCCAATACAACCACAGCACCCTGTCCGGCCCGGGGACAAACCAGCCCCGACAGACCCCCGCCGGGAAAGGCAGCCGGGAACTCTGTCCTGAACCCATGGACAGCGGAACCATGGCGGTGGGCGCAGCGTCTGACCCATCGTGGACGCTGGTGTTGGGAGAGCGTGCCTGGGGCCTGACTAGCGTAAAAGCACCCACAGCCGGGGCTCAACACCATTTACGCATGCAGAGCGGGTCAGGCTTTCCAAGCGCCCAGTGTGACGCTCACAGACGGGTTTTCACAAGGGCTCAGAAAACACCCCGGCTGGGGGTGCATAGACTCTAGCTCAAAAGGAACGGGGCCCACGAACATTTAGGACACTGCTACTTTCCAGGCCACCAGCAGAACAATCCAAGGGCCTGTTTCCAGCCGTTTCCCAGGTCACGGGGCCCAGGGAGGGTCTGAGAACCATGCCATGGATTCGCCCCACACGGAGGGCTTGGGATACGGTTTTAAGATCCCTGCTGATGGTGGTGATGTTTGACTACAGCTTGGTACCTCCTGGCGGGCAGGGCCCATGGGGCCAGGCTGCAAAGGGTTAATGCAGGAGAACTAGAGAGGCTCCCCGAGCGTACCTGGCTCCTCCGTGGCTCCGCAGCGTGTCCACACGCAGCCGGTGATGTTCCGGGAAGCATCTCCTTCAATGCACCTCTCACAGGGCTCCAGCTGTTTGCACTCTCCTGCCAAAAGCCAGAGGATGCCAGATGTCAGGTCCCAGCAAGCAGCCGGGTAACTAGCCCTCTTGGAGGACGGGGCACGGAGCCGTGAGGCCTCAAGGTTGAAGGGCACCTCAGAACTGCTAAGCGAAGCCTTCACAGACACAGACCAGTCCCCAGCCCCCTCCCCTTCGGTTCTGACCCGAGCGCACTTGAGCAGGGGCCTTCTTGGGAGCCTGGCCAGCATCCCCCAAGGGCAATACAGTACCAGGGCCTCTGAGCTGACACTGCCTCTCAGCCAGGGCTGCCCAGAGGATTCAGGGGGCCTGGGGCAAAGCAATTTTGGGGGCCCCTTCCATAAAAAAAATTTGCAATACTATAGAATACTATATTCTCGTGGGGGCCCCGGGCCTGGGGCAAATTGCCCCACTTCCGCCCTCACCCCTCCGGGCGGCCCTGCTCTCAGCCCCAGCACGCCACGGCCCTGGCAAGCGTTTGGAGAGTCAAGACATTCCAGCCTTTGTCCCCTCTTGGAAGTTAGGTGCTTTAGAATCTAATGATTAGACCCAGGAGAGGCCGAGTCCCGTGGTCTGAGCACGGGACGGAGTCAGAGCTCTCTAACACCGACTGCCTCCCTGGCCTCAGGCAAGTCACTTCAGTACCTAAACAGCTTTGCAAATCTTGGGCCTCAGTTTCTCCATCTCTGAAAGCAGGACGTTCATTTTCACGTGCCTCACGTGGCTGTGGCCCTGAGCTATAGGTGTTCCCAGAGAAGCAGAGAACACCCCAGCCATGCCTTGCCCCTTTAATCACAGATCTCAAAGCACTAACACACAGCTAGGCTAATGGCTAATTTTTTTGGATCCAAGCCAGTTTTGAAAAAAAAACAAACCTCACTTCAGGTTGAACCGACTGAGGGTTTTTTTGAATTTTCAGTGAATTGAAGACGTCTGTTTCGGGCTGTTCCAGAGCAGGGCCTTGGGTTCCCTAAATCTCCGGTGATTGCCCGAAGCACCGGGCTAAGGGCCATGAGCGTGTGTGGGGCGGTGACTGTATCACCTCCTTCTCCGGTTGTTTTTGTGAATGGCCCAAACTATTTGGGTCAACTTCCCTGTGCTACGCCTGGGCAGTTCCCTCTGGATGCTGGGGCATTGGAACAACCCTGCAGCACTCCTCACCTGCGCCCAGCTCTGGGCAGAGTCATGTTGACCTCGCAGGCTTCTTACCCAGCCCCACATCTGGGACTGCTGTCCTAAGGCCACAGCCTGCTTCCTCCGGCCTCCTGCCTAGTTCACTTGCAAAGCCACCCCGATGTCCCTAGGCCCAGCCACGGATTCGCAGCAGCTGTGGGTCCCAATCCTGAAATCAGCGACTGAGAATGCTCGATACATCCCAGGAGGCGATCGGCACTTGTCAGGATTGGACCCATACAAGCCATTCAATTAGGTACATCTGGGGTGGATCAATTACAGGGAAAGGCTGGTCTCCTGGCTAACGCATTGCACCGGGACTCAGGAGAGCTGGACGACCCTGGGCAAGACACTGAAATAGCTCCATGCCTCAGTTTCCCTACCTGTAAAATGGGGGTCGTTAGTTCCTTCCTTTGTCTTGTCTACTTAGATTGTAAGCTCTTTGGGGCAGGGACTGTCCGGATACCGGTCCACACAGCCCCCAGCCCCAGGGAGCCCTGATCTCAGTTCAGGTCACTAGAAATAATCACACAAATAGCAGCCTTCATGCTACGTGGCGATTCCCCCAAACTGGACCCGTTTGCTTGCTAACAGCCAGATCCTTGCTAACAGCCGGGGTCCATTCCAGAGAGAGCGGCTCTCGGGGATGGGAGTACAACCAGAACCTGGATTTCAGTGCAAGATTAAGAAAACCAGAGCCCACCCTAGCTCTCAGCAGCACGAGCCTAGCAGTCCCCAGCGTTTGCCTCCCAGAACCACAGCCAGGCCGGGCTTCTTTATAACAGGGGTCTGCTCCCTTCCCCCTCCCTTGCTGGCTTACGAACACTGCCTTCCCCACCCCCATCTGGATAGGAATTAGCAAGTCTAACCACTGTCACGCGTGGGATCCCACCGTGCCTGCCCGTCCCCCGCATTTATTCATCGTGGCCCAACATTTAAAAAAAATAGCCCCGGGGGAAATGAAGTGAGTCACCCAGGTATCGAACGGGGGCTCATCTTTATTTTCGGAGGAGAACTCTCCTGCCCCTGCGTGATTGGTTCCAAATGGAAGCAATGCTAGCCAGTAAGGAGGGGGCTGAGGGGAGGCTGCGTGATCTAGTGGTTAGAACAGGCCCTTTGGCGTCACGACAGCATGGTTCCTCGTCGAAGCCCACGTAGGCCTGGGCTGAACTCGAAGCACTGGAGTTGAGGGGGCGACAGGAGGTACGTGGGCGTGTTCGGAGCACTGGGGCCTTGGTACTAAGTTTTCAGGAGAGGTTCACGGGCTCCGGGCACCACTGGCTCCGGGTGTCCAAGCTGAGCCCTCAAGGGCCTGTTGTTCGGAGGGACGGCGTGCCCGCCACCCTGGCTGATAACAGCCGGCGCTGGGGGCACTCGGCACTGTCAAGAATCAGGCCCCGGATCACAAGTTGAGCACCCAAAATTAGCAATCACCTTGGAAAAACCTAGGCACCGATCCCACTTGGGTAAAGCCCAGCACACCCATGGAGGTTTGGGGCCCTGGAGGACCTTAACCTCTGTGCCTCAGTTTACCCCCTTGTAAACTGGGAGGGACGCCCGCCATTTCATATCTCTTGGAAAAGCTGGACAGAAAGGCATTCCAGGAGCGCAAAGGATTATTTCGGGACAGCTAACAAGCAGCTTCAGGTCTGAGTTGAAACAAAGGGTCCTTCAAACCAGCTGGCCATTAACCACCCGGCAGAGCCTGACCCACAGGCCACTCCCGCTATTGCAAACCATGAAAATGGAAAAGAAAATAATTAGGCAATTACCTTCCTGCAATAAGTGGAAGGCTGAGCGGCACATTGTATCCATGGAGACAGTGTTTTGGTGCTAACACTTGTCTTTGCCTAGCAGTTAGAAACCTGTACAGTAACCAATGGGAAAGTAGGACTTTGTTCTCGGGGTTTCAGGCAGGTTTAGAATTGAAGTTATTTTTATCCTGCTAGGCCCAGAGACACAATCAGACATTTTGCTGAATGCCGCCTATTCTGGTACTTCACAGTGGGAATCGGGCAGCTGGAGGGAAAAACCAACAAACAGATTGTGGCGCTCTAGGATCTGAAGCCACCTCTCACCAGTTCTTAGCAACAAAGTCCCAGCTGCAGAAAGGTGAGCGGATCCGCAAGCGCTCTTCTCAGATTGGCAGGCAATCAGCGGAGCGGGAGAGCTCGGTTAGGAATTATTTAGTCTCTTGTGGGCCATCCGCCTCTCAGAGATAGAAATCTCCCCCGGGCATTGTGTTTGGGAAATGAAACAAGTGCTGGATTTGCATGGTGAGAACATAAAAGATCATGCGAGTCCCCCAGGAGGCAGGAAAACACAGGCGCCCAGTTTAAGCTGGAAGTTACAGCAAGGAAAAAGAACAGGAGTACTTGTGGCACCCTAGAGACTAACACATTTATTAGAGCATAAGTTTTACAGCCCACGGAAGCTTATGCTCTAATAAATGTGTTAGTCTCTAAGGTGCCACAAGTACCCCTGTTCTTTGTGCGGAGACAGACTAACACGGGTGCTACTCTGAAACAGCAAGGAAAGTGACCCCGCACAAATAGGGACCAACCCCCTAAAGAGAGAATCCCACAACCGAGGGCCCAGTTTTGATCTCAGGTCATACCCGCAATTGGAAACATTGTCCATTGTCTGCCCCAGCGCTGGGAGCTTCGGACAAGGGCTGCTCTGGGCACCGGCCCCAGATCCGCTCGGAGCAGGGTCACAGCCTAGGGGCGGGCAGCCCGTTGTGGGTCACCACGGGCACTGACCTGGGTCACAGAACCGGGTCACAGAACCAGGCCAGCGCAGCCCCAGCCATGCAGTCCAGAGGGTGACTCTGCCTGACACCCAGGGAAGTGAGAGCAGCAGCTGACCACGAGCCCCAGGCAGGATTTGTTGCCTTGCAGAGGGCACCCCTGAACCCCGGGACTTGGGAGGAGCCTGAGCCAGGACCCAGCAGCGTCCCCAGTGGTCGGAGACCCAGGCGGGCTCAGCCCCTCACCTGGGATGGGTTGTAAACAAACTCAGCGCTGCCCTGGCAAGCTGCGCAGGGCGGCGGGGGAGGGGGGGGGGCAGAGACCCTTCGTGCGCTGAGGTTCCCTTTCCAGCAAGCCCAGACCGCGGCTCCAGCCTGGGAGCGGGGTCCGGGCTGGGTGGGGGGGCACCCCGGTCCTGCTGCGTTCCCCAGAGGCGCTGGAGCTGGGGAGGAGGAGAAGCTGCCACCCCCCGGGGCCCCCACCTACCTGCCCAGCCGAGAGGCAGCCAGGGCGCGCAAAGCAGCGCGCAGCAGAGCGCAGCGCGCCGCGCCCAGGTGCGGGGCGCTCCCATGTCTCCGGGCCGGGGGGCTGGAGCGAGTCCCCGGCTCCGGCGGTTTGTCACTTTCGGGGGAGCGAGCGGGGCTCCCGGGAAGCAGCCGGAGCGGAGCGAGCTCATGCGCGCAGGGGCGGGGAGCGAGCAGCCAGCGTCCCGGACGGGGGCGGGGGAACAGCCAGGTGCGGCCCCGCCCCACCCACGAGAGCCAGGTGCAGCCCCACCCAAACCACGGGCTCCTGCGGGCGCTGCCCCTGCCGACCCCCTGGGGGCGCAGCTGCTTCTCCAGATCAGCCCCCATCTTAGCCAAAGGGGTCACCCCCCGAGCTGCGACCTCCCCATATCCAGGGCAGAGGGGGGGGGGGCACAAGCTCCTCCAGGTGCACACAAGCCCTTTCTCTACCTGCTAACAGAAATCCCAGGGCTCCTCCCCAAAGAGCCCCCCAGCCCTTTCCCCAGGAATCTACCCCCCCTTTGGGCAGGGATGTCACAGGTCTTAGCCAAGGGGCAGCTGTGGGTGACCAGACTGCACCGTGACTAGCACCCAACTTTCACCAACGAGTTGTATGGAACGGCTTCCCTATGAGGAGAGATTAATAAGACTGGGACTTTTCAGCTTGGAAAAGAGACGACTAAGGGGGGATATGATTGAGGTCTATAAAATCATGGCTGGTGTAGAGAAAATAGATAAGGAAGTGTTGTTTACTACTTCTCATAACACAAGAACTAGGGGTCACCCAATGAAATTAATAGGCAGCAGGTTTAAAACAAACGAAAGGAAGTATTTCTTCACACAACACACAGTCAACCTGTGGAACTCCTTGCCAGAGGATGTTGTGAGGCCAAGACCATAACAGGGTTCAAAAAAGAACTAGATAAATTCATGGAGGGTAGGTCCATCAATGGGCCAGGATGGGCAGGGACGGTGTCCCGAGCCTCTGTTTGCCAGAAGCTGAGAATGGGTGACAGGGGATGGATCACTTGATGATTCCCTGTTCTGTTCATTCCCTCTGGGGCACCTGGCACTGGCCACTGTCAGAAGACAGGATACTGGGCTGGATGGACCTTTGGTCTGACCCAGTAGGGCCGTTCTTATGAGTTCCAAAAAATCCTGTCTTCTGACAGTGGCCAATGCCAGGTGCCCCAGAGGGAATGAACAGAACAGGGAATCATCAAGTGATCCATCCCCTGTCGCCTATTCCCAGCTTCTGGCAAACAGAGGCTAGGGACACCGTCCCTGCCCATCCTGGCTAATAGCCATTGATGGACCTATCCTCCAGGAATGGATCCCCTCTTATAGTCTTGGCCTTCACAACATCATCTGACAAGGAGTTCCACAGGTTGACTGTGCATTGTGCAAAGAAATACTTCCTTTTGTTTGTTTTAAACCTGCTACCTATTAATTTCATTTGGTGCCCCCTAGTTCTTGTGTTATGAGAAGGAGTAAATAACACTTCCTGATTTACTTTTTCCACAGCGGTCATGATTTTATAGACATCTATCATATCCCCCCTTAGCCGTCTCTTTTCCAAGCTGAAAAGTCCCAGGCTTATTAATCTCTCCTCATATGGAAGCTGTTCCATACCCCTCATCATTTTTGTTGCCCTTTTCTGTACCTTTTTTGAGATGGCGCAAACACATCTGTACGCAGTATTCAAGATGTGGGCATACCATGGATTTATAGAGAGGCAATATGATATTTTTTGTCTTACCCAGGGCCGGCTCCAGGGTTTTGGCCGCCCCAAGCAGCCAAAACCAAAAAAAAAAAAAGCCGCGGCCGCAATCGCGATCTGCGGCGGCAATTCAGCGGGAGGTCCTTCACTCCAAGCCAGAGTGAGGGACCGTCCGCCGAATTGCCGCCGAATACCTGGACCTGCCGCCCCTCTCCCGACCGGCCGCCCCAAGCACCTGCTTGAGAAGGTGGTGCCTGGAACCGGCCCTGGTCTTACCTATCCCTTTCTTAATGATTCCCAACATTCTGTTCACTTTTTTGACTGTCACTGCACATTGAGTGGATGGTTTCAGAGACCTATCCACAAGGACTCCAAGATCTCGCTCTTGAGTGGTAACAGGTAATTCAGACCCCATCATTTTATACGTATAGTTGGGATTCTATTTTCCAATGTGCATTACTTTGCATTTATCAACATCAAATTTCATCTGCCATTTTGTTACCCAATCACCCAGTTTTGTGAGGTTACTTTGTAACTCTTCGCAGTCTGCTTTGGACTTAGCAATCTTGAGTAGTTTTGTATCATCTTCACCTGGGATGGATCACTCGATAATTGCTCGTTCTGTTCATTCCCTCTGAAGCACCTGACATTGGCCACTGTCGGAGGACAGACAAGCTATTTGTATGCCCAGGTTAGAAAGCAGCATTCCCAACTGAGGTTCCCCATCTCCATATTGCCAACGAAGCCCCACCATTCAAAAATCCTGAGTCAGCCCCCCAAATCACAAGATTTGCTTAAAAATCATAAGATTTGAAATAATAATAAAAGTTGGATTCTTTTTCTTTGCCTTTTGTTTTTGAGCA
The DNA here is from genome assembly GCF_027887155.1 of Malaclemys terrapin pileata. Classification (NCBI taxonomy): domain Eukaryota; kingdom Metazoa; phylum Chordata; order Testudines; family Emydidae; genus Malaclemys; species Malaclemys terrapin. Next base: position 9,544,343 of record NC_071526.1, on the reverse strand, counting down.
TGTTGACGCTTTTCTCAGCAGCCATGAGAGCGAGACACTTAATTTCTTTTCATGAAACCTGAAATTCTCAGCTGACTCCGGGAGCTCAAGATCTCAAGACTTCCAGTAAAATTGGAAGAGCTGGCCACGCTGACTCACGCCTTGTGATGGGCTGTCTGTTCTAGTCAGTCAGGCATGGTGGATATGAGAGGAAGTGATTTAACCAGTGCACTGGTTAAATCACTTGCCTGTACCTTTGAGACTGGTCCACTTCCCAACTCCGACACAGACCTCCTCTGTGACCTTGGCCACCTCACGTAGCTTATCTGTGCCTCAGTTTCCCATCTGCCCGATGGGAGTCACAGCACTGCCCTGCCTCATGTAGTGAGGCTAAATACATTAAAGCCTGTGAGGATCTCAGACGCTATGGTAACCGGGGACTGGATAAGAACCAGAGACAGATTCATTTAGCTCGGTTGCTCTCTCAGACTCGTGTGTGCCGTTTCATTCCGGGGAAAATGCCAAAGTCGCTCAGAACGCTTCTGTGGGAGGTGCCCATTCCCCAGCACTGCAGGCTTGCTCAGCCCTACTCCTGCCAATACCCGATCCAGTGGAACATCTGTGGCATCCTTAGTTGTGTTTGACGTCCCAACCAGCTGCTGTACAATTTTATACACGGTGCTTAAAGTGAGCGAGGTAGGTGTGTGTGTGCGTGTAGAGGCCTCAGAGACCTGGCCAAACCCCCCAACATTTAGATCAACCCAGGTCACGGAGGGGCCACACTTTAATCACTGTCTTGCCAAAGTTGCTGCTTCCAGGTTATGACAGACCCTCCCTTTTGTTCAGATCACTCCAAGCACTGTTTCCACAGGGCACGCTTTTTGTAGTGTGTAATTAGCAGCTACCCGTGATGGCCAGGAATCCGGGAAGGGCTTGACCCAAGTCCAAGGGGAGCCACTGCATGTTGGATCAGGCCCTAAATGAAAAAGCTCCCCTCTCCCCCATCTTACAATGACTCGTGGAAGGAAAGCCACCCGGCTGTTTCTGTCTCGGTGGCATACGCGTTTGCCCACGGTGCTGTCGCCACGACACCCGTAGGACACGCCCCACAGTTCTGTGGCCCTGCGGGGGGCTGCGTCGCTGCCCGTTGAACAGCACAGAAAAGTTTAAAACAAGGAAAGGATGAAAAACTGAGCCCTGACAATCCTGGGCCTTGTGACTGGCTCTGTGTAACCTTAGCTCTGAACGCCGCCTCCTGGGCCAGCTGCAGATTACAGCCAGTCGGTCAGCCCAGACTCCCCCACACCCCGGTTTATGCAGCAGGAGGGGGGAGATTTTTTTAAAAAAAAAAAGCCTAATATTTACCTAACGCTTCCAAATCAGCCCCCTTCTCCACACCCAGGGGGACAATCGGGCCTTTCATTATACTGTAGCGGCCGGAGAATCTGAATAAAGACGAGATCACAGGCTTTTAAAGGCCCAACAACCCCCCGCTGCAGAGCCTTCTCATTGTGGCTGTGTGTCCTAGAACAGGCAGCCGCCCCCAGCCCACTTTCTTTTTGCTTCCTATAACCTCAGCCCGTCTCGAAGCATGCCTAGTGGGTGGGCAGGGGAAACCTCTGACGAAGTGGGCATTCACCCACGAAAACTGTTAATACATCTGTTAGTCTGTAATGTCTTTGTTGCTTTTTACGCTAAACCAGGAATGCAGCATTGCCAGCGCTCCCCTTTTCTGGGGTCTTCCCGAAAGTCTCAGCTCCTGGAATCACGGGTGAGGTGAGTATCTCAGCTCTCGTTAGACAAAAAAAGGAATTAGCTAGCCGCTGGTTGCAGGGAAAGCATCAAAATGTGACCCCTAAAGGCTGAAAACCCAGAAGGCACAGAAAAAGAACGCAAAACGCCCGGTGGTTTTTTTTTTTAATCTCATGATTTTTGGAGCCCAGACTCATAATTTTTCCATGGGTGGGGTTGGCAAGACAGGGAATGCCCAATTCCACCTCTGCAGATGTAAGAGTCTAGGGCAAGAGCCCGGTTCACTACAAATAGGATGCAGGATAATTGATTTACAAAGAATGACTCCAGGAGCCGCACGGATGAAAGGGGCGGCTTTTCCATGGTAGGATGTTGCCTTGACCCCTCTACAATTTAGCACAGCACCCTGGTTAATCATAAGACTGTGAAGCAATTTATTTGAGTCCTATTTCTGTTCTGAAGCTCTACATGTTGTGCAGTTCAAATGTCACTCTGTGTACACACCACACACACAGACACACACACACCCCTTTTATATGTTCTTGATTAAGGAAGACACATAAAGGGAGAACATAAAATGAAACCGGAGATTTGCCAGAGCTGGCTCAGAGATTCAGTCACTGAAATCGGGGGAGAGGTATTGCTAAATGTCCCTTTGTAAATCCCAAGGGAATATTTCAGGATGTACATAAAACAAAGAAACAAACAATAGCCACACTTCGTTTTATCGGAATGGCAGATGCTTAACAACAGTCAGATGGATTCACCCCCCACCCCCCAAATGTTCCTCTTTGGCGTGAGACCAGGGGAAGGGTCGGTCAAAGGGTAATTGTGCAGGTGATCAAGGTCTGATCTTGCTCGTCATGGGATGCAGCAGGCAGAGCTGTAGGAAGGAGATCTCTATGAAGGGTGCAGAGTGGATAGCGGCTCATGGTGCGGGGGCTAGCGTTTGGGAGCGAGCAGTATTCCCGAGGGCCTCATGTCACAGAGCGAGGTCCCTTCTTTCGAACCCTGGCCTCGTTCTCCAGCGCCACACCTCACGCTACGTGGCTTCCATTTGCCAAACCCGGCTGCTTTCGCCTGAGCTCTCGTCTCAGCCCTGACTACAAGGGCCTGCACCTGGGGATAAGGACACCTCCCGGGGTGGACACTGGACTATAAGAAAGCACCCAAGTAAGCGAGCGGCACGTAAAGGGTTAACCTTCCCCGGGACAGAGCCATTCCAGCAAGAAACCAGCCCAGGGCTTCCTCAAGCAAAAGCTGAAGAAGACTCTGTGGTAGGGTCTGATCCAAACCCGATGGAGTCCATGGTGCCTCCCAGTGATTTCAATGGGTCTGAGGTCAGACCCAAAGCGTCCTAGTTGAGCAAGCAGCTGGTGTGTCGTTGTGGGTCAGTTTTCCCCTTGGCAGTTGCCTGCTTGTGCTACTTTATGGGCCTCGCCCTGCTTAGCTTCCCAAAGCCACTGCCGCATTCAAAGCAGCTTAGCTCTGCTCTGGCAAACACGCGCCAACGGAGGATTTGCCGGGGCTGCCATCCCAGCTCCGTCTAACGGAGCCGCGCGTGAGTTTAACATCTTTCCACCCGGCCGTATGACAAAGCCGTCGAGTCGCTTGGAAATCCTATGAACTCTTGTGCAGACGGCAGGTTGAAAAGTCAGACACCTGGGTCTGTGCCGGTCAAAGTCAATGGAGCAGCAGCACATGCAGACTGGGGTCTGCCCACCTGGATCCAGTCAGGGCTTGTCACAGGGCAGCTCCCCTTTATGGGGTGTTACTCATTAGGGCCCAGGCTGCCTGTGACTGCCTTAAGAAGGCTCCACCGGGGGGTCATTGACTGTCCCAGGCAGCTGATTACAAGCACCTGGACCCAAGCTCAATCAGAGGGAAACTCCAGAGGAATCCAGGAGCTCCTGTGGAGAGGAGCTCCCAGGAGAGGTCTGAGCAGGGAGCTTTAGAGGGTGAATTCTCTGGGGAACCCACCAGAATAGAGAGCCTGTCAGAGGTGCTCCTAGAGCAGGGAGCCTCCTTGACAGGGCTCTGCAGGCAGCCGACATCCACAAGGGTCTGGTCTCAGCCAGGGGTCCCCCAGACACTGGCTGGAAGCCCGGTCTAGCCAGGCTCCCCCGCTGTCCCTGGAGAAGAGTCACAGTGGATGGACCTCCCCAGATCCCTGAGAAGGATCTTACTCCGGTAGGGGCAAGAGGCCTCACACCAGGGGCAGAGCCCAGAACCGAGAGAACCCCTGGGGAAGAGCCTGTGCAGAGGCGAGCCCTGGACTCGGGTGGGGACAGGTGGACTAAGAATGACCTGGCCACCCAGCAGAGATGTTGGGGTGAAAGTTTTGTTTACATTCTGCTCTGGCTTTTCTGTTAATCAACGAGACCCTCCACCGGGGGGGGGGGGTGAGGGTGAGGGAGGAGGCTCTTAAGCACCTAAGGGTCTGTCTTGACTTGTTGATACCCTGGGTGAGGGAAAAATCAAGTACGGGCTCACCTGCAATGCCACGCCCGCCTGCAAGGGGGCGCACTAGGTCAGCCTGGACCGATGCCGGGCCTTCAAGATTATGGCTGGAGAAACAGGGAGTGTTGATCACTGCTCATCCCCTATTAGAGAGTCTAGATGGTTACACAGGAACTGCTGGCCGGGACCAGACCCCAGGTCCGTGTAGCCTGGTGTCCTGTCTCCACCAGGGGCCAGCACCAGCTCCTCCAGAAGAAGGTACGAGAACCCCACAGTGGACACATATGGGATGCTCTGTCGCCCATGAAGGCCCCATTCTGCACGACCCCTGCAGGAGTGGAACATGTTGCGTGGGGCATCTCTCCTGCCGAACGTGCCTAAGACATCCGGGCCTGAAAGCTTGCCTGGTTACTAGCACTGCCACGAGCAGGACTGTACAATCAGACGCACCCTCCCCCCTGTGAGTACTGCGAGCGTCATCCTTCAGCGTGGGCCACCAGGTGAAGGCGATTGCATTGTCACAGGACCCCAGCCTGCCAAGGCACTTGAGCGTGTGCGTAATGTTAGGCGCATTCTTGAGTGCTCTGCCGGATCAGAGGCCCAGCCCGGGAGCTCTTTAGGGAGGGACCATCTTTTTGTTCTGGTCCAGGACTGGTTCTCCTCGGCTCTACCACCAGACAAATAAATAATAGTTTTCAAATGTTCATCATTTAGCTGTGTTGCAAGGCAAAAAATACCCCCATGCAGGGCAAAGCCAGGACCTCATCTGGGCCAAAGCTGATTTTCTGAAAGCAAAGCTAGAATTTTATTGAGGCATCCAAACACTTTGCCTTTAAACCCTTTGGAACACATTTCTTCCACGCCTGATTTCCTTGCTCTGCTCATTCAAACAAACAAACAGAAAATAATAAATCACGGCATGACACAGCTCCAACCATTCCAAAAGACTCCTTGAGTAGGAGGCATTGTAGCCTGATGAATCGCTGCTTCGAGAAAGCGATAAGCCACTGAAAATAGGCGTTTGCCCTAGAAATGCCCCAAGAGGCAGTGACGGAGCTGTGTGAGAGAGCCCAGGGCTGGAATAAAGAACTGAGCCGGAGAGCCTTGGATCTGCAAGGCTGGCCCAGCGAAAGGTGCCACAGGTCAGGACTGAGCTGCGTAGGGGGCTGCAGGCTAGCGCTGAGGTGCCTGGGCAGAGCTAGGTGTGGGGAGCCCCAGAAGAGCAGGGTACTGCAGGGCAGGACCGAGGGGCATTGGCAGAGCTGTGATGGGGCAGCCCAGGACTGGAGGAGTAGGGGTTGCTGCGACTGAGGGGCCTCCGCAGAGCTGGGGGAGAGGCCAGTTTACATAGTGCCGACCCAGCTAAGTCGGGCGCCGTACAATGCGGGTCCAAAGACAACTAACCCCAGCAACGCTCACGTGAGGCAGCGTCCTGCCATGAGCAGCCCTGATGCCAGGGAGATGGGCCCTCAGTGCCTCCCCACAAGGCGCACACAACAGATTCAGGCCCAGCAGCCAGGCTGTGGTTTCAGGGAGCACAGACCTGCCTTCAGGGCTGGGGGCGAGGGGGGGGGCATTGTCACGGAGCTGCCTGTTCAGGTAACCCAGGCACATTGGAGGCTGCTGGAGAGAAACACGGCTGGATCAGCTGATAAGGCCCCTGGCAACCCATCTGCAGTGAGTGGAGCCAGACTCAAGGATGGTTGCCATGGAGATGCAGCTTCCAAAAGACTGAGAGCAACTCTGGAAAGTCGGGGCCAAATGCTCCCCCTCCATTAGCTCCTGCTAGGTTGCCGGGGAGACAGCCTCATTGTCAGGGTGCAGCCCATCCCATGCACCCCCAAATCCAAGCCCCCTTCTGTCCCGCCCAGCAGCACCAGCAGCCAACGCAGGGAGATCCCAGCCTCTCGCTCACCAGCCTCCTGTCGCTTTGCTCCCAGCAAAACCAGTTTGGAGGCCGCAACTGGCACCGAACTGATGTGTAACGTGGCCGTGAGACGCTCATAACAGGGATAGCGGGGGGCTGCGGGTCAGGACTGAGGGGCACCGGCAGAGCTATGCGGGGGCAGAGGGGAGCCCAGGATTCGCAGCTGTCCCTGGTTTTCCCCAAATCTCCATACGTTTCAATAGCCCCGTGGGTGCCTTGGGGCCTTTCCCCTTTATGGCCCAGCGCTGGGTTTGTTCCATAGTCTGGTCATGCACTGGGAGATACAGATGCCCTTCTGCTTATCCTCCAAGGGGAGCTGCTCCTGTGTGGGAGTTCAGGGCCCCTCTCCACCTGGCAAGCACTCAGCCAGCATCCAGATGGCTGGCATATGCTCCACCCCAGCTGGCACCTGATGGCTGGGCTCATTAAACCCTGGCACAGGGCAGGTGGGAGGGGGAGGCTGGACCACCTACCTTCCCATGGACAGCAGGTGGAGCCCGCTCAGCCTCACAGCACAGCTCCTTGCTCACAAAAGACAGAGCCTTTGATGGCGCTTGTCCGGGCACCCAGAGCTGCTCCGTCATGTCACTGCCGCAGAGGGAGGGAGTGTAATACAAGCCCACCCCTCACTCACTCTGCGTCTGGTGCCGCGGGGCTGGCTGGGCTCGGCTCCCACTCTGGGCATTGTGACCCGGTGCTCAGGTTTGGCCCAGCTGCCCCTCCATCGTGATGACGGGGGGCTGGCCGGGCCAAATTTGAGTGAGTGGCGCTACGACCCGATGCGCCAGATCACAACACCGCTCTCCCAAATTTGGCCCACCCGGCCCCCTATTGGGGAGCTGGTCCAAACCTGAGTGGCACTGTGACCCCGGAGATGGCAGTGCCCAGATCAGGGAGCCAGCCCTGTGGGACAGGCGCCACATGGGAGCCGCTGCTCTGGTACTCGTTACATTAACGTGCATATGACATGCCATGGGTAAGAAATATTTCATGAGCCAAATTTTTTTGGCACTAAAGCTATTTCCTGGGTCACGACAGGCCATCAAGGTTTTCACACGAGTCCTGAGCCCAAACCAGGTTGAGAACTGGTCTAGATGGCATGCTGGGGTATTGGCTCCTCCTGCTCTCCTGGGGGGTGGCACATGGGGGTGAGCTTGTGGGGAATCAAGCGCGTCAGGCGGGGAGAGCCGGCACCCTGCTATTTGGCTCCTTTGGTTGATTGTTGATGCTGAAACGAATGTGATCCCCGTGTCGCCATCCCACAGGTCAGCAGCACCTGCCCTCCCGGAGTCTGTTGTAAATCCGGAGCGGCCGCACTGCAGCTGGGGGGGGGGGGGGTGCGTAGGTGCAAGGGGGGGGGGGTGACACTGGCGGAACCAAGAGCAGAATCTGGCCTGCTGTATTTCCATCAAGATCTCCAGGCTGCCTTGGGATTCTTCACCTCTGGGCAGCACCACAGTGCTGCGTAGCCGGCTTGGCCCAGCCACCCCCTCAGGGCGCGCTGGGCTGGCAGCTGGAGCGAGAACCGTTTCATTAGCTGGCGAGCCCAGGAGTTAAGTGCTGACGGCACAGGGGCTGTGCCTGGTGATGCTGGTCCCGGGAAGAAAGGAGCCACACAGACGCTTCCTGGCGGCTAGCTCAGTTCTGATAGATCGTCAGAGGGGAAGGGAAGGTGCTGCCCAGAATCCTAATCAGAGCAGGCCGCAGGCTGGGCCTGCACGAATCCCAGCCCTGCCATGTCCCTCCAAGGGGGTGGCATGCTGGGGAGGGTGAGTAAAGAGACAGGGCAGGGCGGGGAGAGATGCAGACCGATGATTGGAAGTTACTGGGGAAGTCAATGCACGGGCGGCCTAGGAGGCTTGGCTTTAGGAAATGCTCAACTACTGCAGTCCCGGCCTCTCCCGACAGGAGGCGCCGTAGATAACGTTGCTGGAGAGCTCCCAGCGTCACTGGTCCCAGCTTCTCCCAGCAGGAGGCGCCGTACACGGAGTTGCTCCAGTCCCGCACGGGCTTGGAGCACGGCTGCAGTAGCTTTGTGGGAGTCTCCCAGCAGGGAGAGCTTCAGGGGCTAGCGTAGGCACACTGGCGATCAGCTTGTGCACGCCCAGCCTGAGTCGCTGTGGGGTACGGGCACTGCTGGGGGAGCTCCAGCCGCAAATACTGGCTCCCGGCTGCTTCAGTCCAGCGGTGCACAGCTGGGAAGCCCTGGCTGTCAGCTGCGGGTTTGGCTGGTGCCTGGCTCTCCCCTGTCTGCACACGGGGATCTCTGCAGACAGCACAAGTGTCTCCTGCCTCCTCCATGGAGGTGACCGGAATCCTAATAAAGCTCCATGTATTGATTTATTTTTACTCTCCTCTTTATGGGCTCTGGAAATTAACAAGCTCAGCACCTCCTGGCGAGGGAGGGGCGTGCGGATGCATCCGCATTTGGGGGTGTAGCGCAGAGGCTGGGCTGTTAACCCTTCAGGCCCTTTCCCTGGGGAATCACAGTAGGGGCCAGTCTGTGGCATCCACCCTGCCAGCGATTGGGAGAATCCTGCGGTCCGTGGGTCTGTCCGCCAAGCCGGGAGACAGCGAGAAGAGCCAGGCCACAGGCGTCGCTTCGCTGCGGGGTTGCTGCAGGGGTGGCAGGGCACAGCGTATCTGCGACGCAATGTCCCGACAGAGAGGCGCGAATGCTGCAAGGCCACGCGACTGTTCGGCTCCCGCACGCAGACGCAGTAAGATAATGCACCTCGAGCAATCCCAGTCAGTGACACTCCTGTCAGGAGAGGCAGGGCTGGAGAGCAAAGGCGTTTGCATCCAGGATCGGCTCAGCTAGTTACAGTGACCTCCATTTTCTGGTGTGATCTGGGAGCCAAATGGGACAGACGTCCTGCTACTCCGGAGCCCATGTGGCCCCTGGTGGAGTCTGGGCACTGGAGGCGCTGCTCCTTTGTCTGTGCAATGAAAAGCCGCAGAGTGTGTGGATTTGGGATGACGAACCCTCAAAGCCTCTCCTCTCATCTTCCTGAGTGGGGCATGTCCCCCAGCTGTGTCCGAGGCAGAGACAGATGCTGGCTGCGGCAGAGGGGAGCGGGCTTTGCAGCAGCCTCTCCCAGCCTGATCCTGACCTTACTTACCTTTCATTTTGCTACCTACCCCAGTTTGTTCAGGGCAAGTTTGAGCAGCTGCTGGCACAGCAGATTGTGACAATGTATTAGTGGCCCCTGCTGGCCTGATTCATTCCAAAGAGAAAGTGAGTTTTTTTCCCTCCTCTTCTTCCTCATGTGTGACACTGTCCCACCTAAGGAAAGGGGCTGTGCTGTTACACAGTACCACTGTCTTTAACAGGAGGCATTTCTTAAAGAAAGCAGCTACTATTACAGACACATACAAAGAGATTTCCACACAGCTTGAGTCCCTGCTTTGTCTCCCTTGTTTACCAGGCTCTATCCACGGCCTGGAATTTTATTCAGCACACAGGGACACCTAGTGGCTGAATAATATACAACAAGTAAACATGTCATTGCAGGGACCATCCTTCCACTCCTCACACCTCCATTCATACTTTGTAGGCCACTGCCACGTGGAGATGGAGATTAAACTCTAGATTCCCCGCATCCCCCCATGTTCAGTTGGCCTCCTGAGAGGGAGTGAGCTTGGGAGCCTCATTGGGGTCATCCAGTCTGGGCCACTCACTGGTTTGACTCTCAGCACTGGAGTGGGAGGGGGTTGAGAGCACAGCAGAGCTCCCGGCGGGGAGAGGGGAGGACGCACATACACAACTAGGACAGACAGGAGGAAACAGACAGACCACTGAGACCAGCCTGTCTCTCCTTCCACTCACAGGGCCCTGGCTATCCACTTGGCTCCAGTCACATCCATATTCACGAAAGGCCAGATTCTGAGGTCCCCATTCTTAGTGCAGCTGGGCACCTGCAGATCCCGTCGCCCTTCCGAGGAGAGACAGGCGCTCAGCACCTCTGACAAGCGAGCCTTGATCAGTCCCTACCGAGCCCACAATCCTATGGGATCACTGCCTGCGTGAACACCGAGCAAAGGAGCTGGCCCGGAGAGCGGGACCCCACACTGCTGGATACGCTGCCGTGCTCTCTAGCACGGGCTGATAATCTCAGTGACCTGAAGGGAGAACCGGTGCTGGGGGAGGGATTCGGGTCAGATTTAATTGTGCGTCGGATGGACACGATTGGAGCTTCGAACCACACTCGATCTCCGTTTGTGACCCAGGTTCCTCCCGCTCCATCCATCCGTCTTGGGGATCGGGCTGCATTGGCCATTGGGAATGGCCTTCCCCTGCCAGGCTGTCTGATCACGCCCAGCTCCTTTGGCCCAGAGCCTCACAGGAATAGAGGCACCTAACTGCCATTGATTAGGCCTGTCTGCTGTCCGTGTGAAATGAGTTTGCTGGGTCTCGGTCCAGTCCCTACAAAGCAAGAGTTGTCAAAACCCAACATCACAGCTGACACTAATCCCCCACCCCGTGAGGACAGTCTCAGCACTGAGGCCTAAGACTGAATAGGCCCCATGGAGATTGAACTCCCCCTGACCCTTACAGGTGCTCCCCCAGGACAGGCAGCAGCGGTGTTGTGGAGGGCTGGATGGGGGGCTCTGGATACCAAGAGGCCCATGGTCACCAGAGCTGCCAATCTGGCACCTTTCACCAGAACTAAACTCAGACACCAGGGTGGGAAGCAGCCATTGTGTAAAAGTGAAACCCTAATTATTATTATTATTATTAACAGCAAGGCATTGTTGGAGGAGGCTGAATGGCTGTGTAATTAGACTTATTAGGGGGTGGTTACGTTTTAATAACTGCCTTAACATCCAATTGGTATTTAACATATAACAGTTCTCCATAGACATTTGAGCTGGCAACTCAGCCAGGACAGCCTAGTGCAGCTCAGAGCGCCTGGATTTGGGATCAATCACGGCGAGGAAAAGTCCAACATGCAGAGTTCCCAGCAGGTGCAGACGCAGCCCCTCCTCCTCACACCACAGCCTCGGCAATCCATTTCCCCGGTTGCTATGAGACCTCACATACGTCTGTCAGCCCATCAGACCTGGGCAAAGAGGCTTTCACCAACCAGGCAGGTTCAGGGCTCGGGGGGGGGGGGGGGCGGGTGTGCAGAGGTGATCGATGGCTCCGACCCAGACTGGATGAGCAATGCCCTGCCAAAGCAGAGTGCAAACCAGCTACAAGGAAGCCAGGCAAAGGGGTAAAACTTCAGCCCGAACAGGGCCAATCAAAGACAGTAGAGATGGATGAGACCGACGTGCGTTATGCACCCAACGCGGTGTCAGAGCACGGCAGTATGGTCCGTTGTGGAAATTCCCATGTTCCTACTGCATCAAATGAAAACCAGTGCCGGGCATGGCCGCCACTGGACGGCTGAGCCTTCGTTTCTGAGACAGGCTGAGAGCGAGTGATATGGGGAGGTTGTGACGTCAGCAAACAAGGGGGGCGAGCATATAGCAAGCCACAGTGAAGCAGTGTTAATCGGCATATCCCCAGAGGCAGGGACGCAGGGAGGAAGGTCGGTTCTGCGGTTAGCGTGTGTGCCAGGGACTTGAGAACTCAATGGTTCTATGTCCCGCTCTGCCATAGATCTCCTCTGTGACCTTGGTTCAGTCACATAGTCTCTCTGGGCCTCAGTGCTCCAGCCATACAATGGACATGCTGTGAGGATAAACGTGTTAAAGACTGTGAGCTGCTCAGAGACGAAGGTCCCCCTTTTTATAGTTTTTGTCCCCCCTCCCGGAAAACATTTCCAGCTGAGATTCAGCAGACAGTGTCTATAGGGAAGGATGTTCCCTGCTGCTTTTCCTCACCTGTTGGAGCATCTTCTTTCCCTTGCTGCGTGATGACTCTCCTGCAGGTTAAGCCGAGCACACATTCCTTTGTTTGAGACAGGCCTGTCAGCCAACCTGAGTTTGGAACATGTGTTAAGAACCCCATACAGTGGAATCCTGTAACTTCACATACAATGTTGCCACACATATTTTATCAGGACAATACTGACCAGTAAATTAATGAGTTTTCAAATGACACCTCACAAGACCTACTTTATTATTACAACCGTGTATAAGGTGTGGACACAGGGTACATGCTGGGACACAGGGAACTGCCCATGCTGCAGAAAGCTCCAGGGAGGAGGAAAGGGCAGAGGAGAAACAGTGTGGGCTCCTGCTCGTGCAGGGCCAGGCCTCTGCTTATGTCTTCCCTTTTCATCGAGCTCACTTTACAATGTAAACATTCAGGCTGGGAGCGCCAAAGCAGCCGAAGGGAGTTAGGTGCCTCAAATGACATTGAAACTCAACAGGAGCTGGGCACCCACGGCCCTTTGAAAGGCTCAACCTAAAATTATATAACTCCCCCACCCCACCCCCCGGCAAACATTGGAACTAACCAAGACACCTGTCGATCATACTACGCTCAGCCACTTACTGTCCTTCTGCATCCCTCTTGGTCTATGGACATCTAACCCGTCCAGCACTGCGGTGATGCCTTGGGGGAGACGTTTCACCTCTCCAACGGGTGAGAGCACTGCCCTACAGGAGGACTTCGAATGCTCATTAACAAAGATAATTGTAAAGTGCTTTGGGATCCTCAGCTGAACAGTGCTATAGAAAGGCAATGCAGCAGGCTCAAGACAATTCCTGTTTGGGACCTCGGGGCTTATGTTTTCAAAAGTGACAAGTGTTAGGGGGCTTAGTCCTTCACCCTCTCACTTCCCTGGTCCGTCTCGCAGGAACAGAGAGCAACAAGACCCGAAGTCCAAAGGCGCAAACAATTCGATGTTTATTGGGGTGAACTTCCAGCAAGCATGATTCCGGTTTCCTTCTTCAGTGTCCCCCTTCCCAGCTCTGACACCACAGAGCCATCCCTGTTCCCATTCCCTGTTCACATTCCCCCCTTAGCAAAACATGATTCCAATTTCCCCACCCCCATTTCCCCCCCCACACTTCCTGATTGACTGCAGACTATATAGTAAAACTTGAGTTCTGCTTAGCTATACCTTAACCAATCATTTTACTAAAATTTACCTAACCAATCCTAACATATTGTAACATGATTAGCTAACCAATTATATCCCACCACCTTAATTAGTTTACACCCAGCAAAATTAATTATACAGCAGACAGAAACAATCCCAGAACCAGACAAATAAATATACAAAACAATACAGAAGTGAGGATTTCACAACTACATCTATACAGACGTAAGGGTTTTCCAGCTGTGTCTATTGATAAGAGAGTTCTTACCAGACAGAAAACTATCACACTAAATTTCTTTTTACACGTTCTAGGCTCTTCCCTTTATCTGGAGGTGAGAGATCGGATCACCTTCCTAACAGCCCCAGATTGCCTTATTTCAATTTGACTAAACAGGGCCTCAGACTGTCACAGTGAGAGACACAGATAGACAGATTTTGATTCTTTTACACCTCTGTAACTAGCTAAGTGATAAGAATACACCTAAATTCTTAAAGTATAGGCCAGACAGGCTCGAATATCTTATAGGCCAAACAGGCTTGAATATCTATATCCTAACAACAAATGATTTTGGGGGCCCATCTTGAAACAGGGGGTCTAATTCTCCGCAGGCAGGTGCTCAGTGCTTCCTGAAAATCCAGGGCCTCTTAAAGGGGCCTCACCCTGGGCACCCCAAAATGGAGGCATCCAAAATCACTGGTTGCCTTGGAAAATGTAGGCCTGGAAGCGGTCTTTCAAACCCCTGCAAACAAGTATCGAGCCTACTTGATTTCTCTGAAGATAGGGAGATGTAGTAGAATCCAGATAGACGGACAGATACTATATAAACAACAAGGAGTCTGGTGGCACCTTAAAGACTAACAGATACTATATACTGGTTTTAGGCTGAGACCTTTGGTGCCAAATTAATCTTGTAACAAATGTTTATGGCCAAGTTATAAGCCCTGTGGGAGAAATCAGATAGACTCTGTAATGGTGAGGTTGATGCAACGTTAATGGTGGCAGTCCAATACAGTCTCTTATGACTGTAATTCAGTGGATGCCGCTCATGAGGAAGGCTTAAAGAAATCCTATTCTCCCTTTTTTTTGCACAGGGGAGCGGAGGGGGTAATGCATGGTGTCCAGTCAGAATAAGGGCAGGGACTTGTCCAAAGCCTCACAACACATTAGCAAAATCTCTTGACCCGCACTCCTTTGCCCTAGCAGCAAGATCATGCTCCCAACCTGTTAAAGTTAGTGACCAATGTTTAGCCAGAGATCCCAAACTGCTGGTACAAATGATACAGGAAGTGCTTCGCACCACACAGGACTGAAATGCAGCCACTTCTGGGGTGAGATGCTGCAGATGGCAAACAGCACAAAGCAACACTAAATGGTTTAGGGAAGGAAGTGAAAAACAAACATTACTGTGTCCAGTAGAAATACCCGGGGAACCTTTAGGCAGACAGAAGGCAATTACTCAACTGGAATTTGACCAGAGCCTTGGGATCAGTATTCTGACATTTGGGACCTTTCTTGGACCGTGCAAGCAGCAGGAACACACTGTATTAGGTTGCTTGGTGAACGGTTTGGAAAGACGGGCTCCATCTAATATGCTATCCCGCCTCTGACCTCAGCCAATATTGCCTTAACAAACGCGCAAGACTCCCAAAATGGACAATCTGGCAGTAACAAAGTTCTGACAAATTTCTCCCTAATCCCAGCAGTCAGTGGTTGGCTGGAGCATGAGGACCGATACCCATGTTTATCCTGGCATTACTGTCACGTTGGGTGGTATTCGCATTCATGACATTAACATCTAATCCCTTCTAAAACAATCCTGCTTAGCTTCTTCTGTCAATAATCATCTCCTATCGGCTTGTTCTGACAGCTAAATAGGTGTTAAAGTTCATTTATGCATACCTTATACCTTCGGTTCAAGTCTACCTAGTCCTGGCTTCCCTGCTTTGTAATGCCTGTAAATTATCTTCTCCCTCCTGACAAAAGTATGACACACGTCTATAGAGTTTGTACCAACTCCACCTTGAAGCCTTTAGGGGTGGGACGAATAGCCACTGATCATATTGTCCAGGGGGCAGACACCTTTCTTTATCTCCCCTCCACCAACTCCCCTTGGAGGAGGGATCCGGGGTGCGTGGGGGTGAGGGGCTGACATGCAGAAAACACTACGGGTTGTGAGTGTGTAGAAGCTGTTTTGCTCTCAAGCACGTCGGAAGGAGATTGCCTCTGCAGCAAAGTGAGTCACCAGTCCGGTGCATCCTACGCAGGTTGATTCATCACACAGCATTTCAGTGCTGCTGTCATGGGCTGCATGTTTAGCTTCCCATTCTGTGTGTGTGTGTCTGGATCCAGGCCTTCCTCACCGCACACACTGCAGTGTCCTTTTCCAATTCATTTGGCCACGAACCTTAGCCCAGGGTCGTTCAAAATCCCCAGCAGAGCCAATCAAGCCAACCATCTCTGCACCTGGCCCATGTGGGTGGCGAGGCGCTGAGGTAATTGAGTGAGGAATACAATCAGATTGAATCCTGCTTCCCAAGGTCCGTGCGATGCTTCACGTACACCCACACGCAGACAGAGGCTTTTCCAGCCCACCTCCCCACAGTGGGGGAAATTGAGTAGCAAGTGCATTTTAATTGCCTGGAGAGACTCGAAAGGTAGGTCGATAAGACTCCGGTTCTTTGGTTTAAGATCCAATCTGTGCCAGAGAGGGCAACACACCCGTGCCGACAGCTCTGGGGAAGGCACGCATGGGGGCGATCACAGCGCTGCGGCGGATGGGCAGCCCTGGAGATCAAGGGCCTCCTTGTAAGCACAGAGGCAGGGCTGCTTTCGCCCACACGGCTCTGCCCACGCACCTCGGTCCTGCCCTGCCGGGATCCCCTCTAGTGATGACAGGGGAGGACAATCCCCACCGACTAGGGTTTATTTATTTCACGTACACAAAGGCCCATTTCCCCTACTCACCAGAGGCAGATAATTCCATATGGTCATTAATATATGGGAGCATCCCCTAGTCAGAGCAGAAGACCACGAGCCAGGACTCTTGGGTTCCCTTCCTGGTTTACTGCAGGACCTGATATTCAGAGGTACTGAGCACCCACAACTCCGTGAGCTGCAGGGTTAAGTACTGCCCCTTACTGCGGGGGGGGGGGGGGGGAGACCCTATGGCTCCCAAAGGGAGGGGGCCCCTGCTGGAGTGGTGGGTGCTGGCAAGGGCAGGGGCAGAGGTGAAGTCACACGCCTGCCTCCAGGCGCTAGAATACGGATGCAGAGCGCATCCAACTGCAGATGTGGGCCGGGGGTGGTTTTGTAAAAACACGTCTAACATGCAAAACAAAAGAGAAAAGCCTCATCGCAAGGGCCTTGGATTCACTGAGCTCTCAAAACACCACAGCAGGTAGGGGATTGATGCTGATGGGCAGGAAAGGTTTACTCCTGCCTGGGAAACTCAGAACAATCTGGGCTGTACAGACATGGAGTGAGACAGTCCCTGCTCCCAAAGGGCTAACAATCCAAACCAGCCAGACAAAGGCTGGGAAGCCCAGGAAGGGGAAGTGACTTGGCCAAGAGTCAATGGCACAGCTGGGAATTGAACCGACCGCTCCAGAGTCCACTCCAAGGCTTTTGCCAAAGACCAACCTTCTTGTCCCTGTTGACGTTGAGATGTAGCTATCTCCCTATTTGTATAATGCTTTGAAAAATGTACCGTGCTGCGTAAGTGCTAAGCACTATTATTTGACGTCTCCCCAGAGAGACACACACATATGGCTGCCAGCCTTTCCCTTCACATACACATCTGCCATGTCCATTAAATGCTGTTACCAAGGCACATCAAGAGGGCAACGTGGCCTGAAATCTCCACTGCAGTCGAGAAGCTGGTTTGACAGGG
The DNA here is from genome assembly GCF_027887155.1 of Malaclemys terrapin pileata. Classification (NCBI taxonomy): domain Eukaryota; kingdom Metazoa; phylum Chordata; order Testudines; family Emydidae; genus Malaclemys; species Malaclemys terrapin. The sequence goes on along the minus strand of NC_071526.1, from coordinate 9,527,337 downwards.
GGTCCCCTACCCACTCCAGGGACTCCACTGGGCCTGTATAAAGCAGCACCAGTAACGCAGTGATGGTGGGAACCACATGCAGAAGCCCCTCAGCACAGTTATAGATTCAGACAATGGTGTTAAGGATCTGACATTCGCAGACAGCCTGTTCTTTGGGTGGGTCCCAAGATGCTTCTCGAGAGTCTCCGTCTGTACAAACCACATGCATGTGAATCTCTCTGCGAAATGCAGCCAGCTCTGGGGTGGGAAGGAAGCTTGGCACCAGCTGAACGGCACCCAGCACAACAGCTCCCGTGGAGCAGGGACCATGAAAGACAAACCAGGTTCTTTTCCGAGTGCAGATCGCGGGGACCCTGAAAAACAAACCACACGCTCTTCCAAGCGCAAAGCACACTTCTTCAACCCGGCCTTCACTAATGCACAGATGACATCACTGAAACACACACATAGATTCATAAATTCTAGGACTGGAAGGGACCTCGAGAGGTCATCGAGTCCAGTCCCCTGCCCGCATGGCAGGACCAAATACTGTCTAGACCATCCCTGATAGACATTTATCTAACCTACTCTTAAATATCTCCAGAGATGGAGATTCCACCACCTCCCTAGGCAATTTATTCCAGTGTTTAACCACCCTGACAGTTAGGAACTTTTTCCTAATGTCCAACCGAGACCTCCCTTGCTGCAGTTTAATTTCCTTGTGGAGAGAAAAAAGACGGAACCATCGATGCTAATCGCATTGCTTCGAGCATCATTAGAGGTGCCCAGATACCGGGGCGATGGGCTCAGTATAAGAACCTGAAAAGATACACACACAGGGAGAATGCTGATACCCTGTTGTAAATAAAGCAGCCATCCCAAATAAAACTAGCCAATAAAACCCCTACACCATGCCTTTGTGCTAGGTCAGTATGGACCACAGGCATCAACAGCTGTGATCTCTATACTCCACGTTGTTTATTACAGCCCATAGGAGATTTTCCCTGCGCCCATGTTCTCCTCCCAGTTCATTTGTCAGATCCGCCACTGTAAGATCTTGGGAGCAGCGCTTGCCTATTATGGTGCAAAGGTCCAGCTCCAAACACCAGCGGGCCTTGATTGCTAGACAGTGCCACCACACAGAGAGAGGGGACAGATCTCAACCACGTCATTGCCTTTCACTGACAAGCCTCTTCGGAAATTTGCAACTCAACAGCACCCACAAGCTGAGGTTTAAAAGCCCTGGTTAATCAGTGTTGCTGGAGGAAAAGCCAGACCCCAATTCCCAGGGGCTGGCAGCTCTCTGGGTTGCCTCGACCTGCTGAAGTGCAGGAGTTAGCGAGTTTTTCAGCACCATCAACAGCTCCTTGCTCAAACGCCCTTGGGGTAACGCGAGCCTAGCACTGACCAAGAGCAGGTTGTTTTGTTGGGCCCAGAAATAGCCCGCCAGGTGGCCCCTCGAGCTGGATCAAATTTGCATCTCCTTTTGTTATCTCAGGACAAACGTATCCATTATTCAGCCGGTGCAACTCAAGAATTCGCCCCTAAATACTTCAAAGAGGCGCCTTCCAGTGCCTGCTTGCGTGACTAGGATCTAATTACAGATCTATGCCTGGCACTGGGCTATTATCTAACTTCGGCTGCTTGCTATTCCACTGGTGAAAGCTTCGGCCCGAAAGGAGGGACAAACTTGGGGATCTGGGGCAAAATCAGTACTTGGTCCTGCTAGTGAAGGCAGGGGGCTGGACTCGATGACCTTTCAAGGTCCCTTCCAGTTCTAGGAGATGGGATAGCTCCATTAATTTTTTAGACAGTTGGACTCCCCTCCACCTTGGAGTGGCCCCTTCTTCCCTTCCCCTATTAGCCAAAGCTGCAAAGCCAAATGAGGGAGCCAGTCAAGGGGGAAAACCTTTAGCAGCAAAACAATGTAACTAAGGAGACCCTGCCCATGCGCACCCTGAAGGCTTTGGGGTCCCTGCTGCTGCTTTGGAGGGAGGCACCTGGAGGTGGCTGAAATGTAGACAGTGATTACAGAGCTCAGAGGTAGGGCCATTGTGAGCAACAAATTACCCAAAGCGACTTCCCGGTATGTATAATAGTAAAAAAGCAAAATCATGAATGTCCCTTTTAAAAATATAGGCCCTTCAGCTCCAGCTCCTCAAAGGTATTTAGGCGTGAGGCCTATTGATTTCAATCTCACCGATGGATTTCAACAGGAGTTAGGTGCCTAAAGACCGTTGAGAAAGCCCAGCGTGTAACAGTAATTCCAAACTCTCATTACGGGCTTGTCTACACATACTGCACCACACCAGTGCGGACAGGGCTGGCTCCAGCTTTTTTGCCGCCCCAAGTGGTGAAGCGAAAAAAAAGAAAAGAAAAAAAAGATAAAGCCGATCGGCGGCACTTCAGCGGCAGCTCAGTCGTGCTGCTCCATTCTTTGGCCGCAATTCGGCAGCGGGTCCTTCGCTCCCTCTCTTCCTCTTCGGCGGCACTTCGGCAGCAGCTCAAAGAGGAAGAGAGGGACTGAGGGACCCGCCGCCGAATTGCCACTGAAAACCCGGAAGTGCCGCCCCTTTCCATTGGCCGCCCCAAGCACCTGCTTCCTTCGCTGGTTCCTGGAGCCGGCCCTGAGTGCAGCTGTGCCATGGTGTGCTTTAGTGGAGACGCTACTACGCAGACGGGAGCATAAGAAACATAAGAACATAAGAAAGGCCATACAGGGTCAGACCAAAGGTCCATCTAGCCCAGTATCCTGTCTACCAACAGTGGCCAATGCCAGGTGCCCCAGAGGGAGTGAACCTAACAGGCAATGATCAAGTGATCTCTCTCCTGCCATCCATCTCCACCCTCTGACAGACAGAGGCTAGGGACACCATTCCTTACCCGTCCTGGCTAATAGCCATTAATGGACTTAACCACCATGAATTTATCCAGTTCTCTTTTAAACTCTGTTATAGTCCTAGTCTTCACAACCGCCTCAGGTAAGGAGTTCCACAAGTTGACTGTGCGCTGCGTGAAGAACTTCCTTTTATTTGTTTTAAACTATGCCCCCACTGGCATAGTTAATCCACCCTGTAGCGATGTAGTTTTACCAATGTACGTTTGTAGTGTAGAGCTGGCCTAAGAGACACAAGGTGGGTGAGGCGTTATCTTTTAATGCACCAACTTATGTTGGTGGAAGGGACAAGCTTTTGAGCTTCACAGAGCTCTTCGTCAGGTCTGGAGAGCGTCCAAGCTCAATACAAGGCAGGCCAGATTGTTAAGCAGAAGGGTTCACAGGAGTTGCAGGAGACCACTTAAAATGAAGCAGGCAATTAACATCTCTGAAGTGGGAGGACAATGGAGGGTTAGTAGGCAGCAGGGTGTGTTACAAATTGTTGTAATGGCCCATAAAATGAGTGTCCCTGATTTTAGTGTCGAGCAGAATTACGAATTTAAGTACTCAGACTCGTCTTTTGAAGATGTGGTGCCGGTTTCCTTTGAGGAGGAGGACTAAGCGATCGGAGATGGAGGGGTCGCTGGGTGAAAAGTGTTTGCCCACAGGTGACAGGGTGTTTTTGTCTTTTATCCTTTTTCTGCCTGAATTCATTTGAGAGTGCCGTGAGTGTCCGGTTTCACCCCCATGGCTGCTGTTGGGACAGCCGGCGCACCAAACGAGGTACAGCACGTGTTGATATAGGCATGTGTAGGACCCACGGATGTAGAAAGGTGTGAGGCGGAGGGTATTGATCACCAGAGCTCTTGCACCATAGCTGGCCAACAAACTCATTGGGCTTTAGAGCCAAGTTTTAACTGCAGGAGAGGAAGGGAGCCTGCCTGTTTGTGTCTGTTCGCCGCCCCTAGCCCTCTGCCGTGGCCACAACCCAGGAACACTGAACAACTACATGTGGGGGGAGAGCCAAGCAAAACCAGGCTGCCGCTCCTTGAACTCAATTCACCTGATTGCCCCCCCCCCCCCCGGGTTCCCATGGAGTTGGGGCTTAGCCCGAGCAAGCCAGCGGACACAGCCGGGCATGGACGGGTGCAGCGGCAGCTGCTGCCTGTAAAGGTCTCCGGCAGCGCGAGCGATTCGAGGAACCCCCCCCGGCCTGGGAGTGCAATTCCCGCCCTGCACACCTCGAGTCTGCTCCCGCCTTTGCAGCGTCCAGGCAGCCCGCACTGGGCTCCGGACTCGGAGCCTGGAGCCGGGTTTTGCGGGCGGCCGGCGGCTGGCTCTGGGCTCCGCCCCGCCCCCCTGCATCGCTCGCTCCGGGGCTGCAGGCAGCGTCGGCTGGTTGCCGGGCTCCCGGGGGGGGGGGGGAGGGGGCTCCCCCCGCAGCGTTTCTCGGCTCTCCAAGCACGGCCCTGGCGGGAAGGGCTGTCTGCCCGGAGCTCCAGTTCGATTCTCCAGCCCATGCATTATTCAGCGCTTGCCTGTGAAATCCTAGCCTGGGGGGGGGGGAGGATCACTTCTGCCCCTGGACCACGGGGCCAAGCTGGGTGGCGTGCTCCCTCCTCCCCACCCCCAGCCTCCCGGATGTGGGGGGCAGCATTGCAGGCTTGATTTCGGAGCCCCGCGCTGTGGGGGCCGGAAGCTATTCAGCCCCCGGGGGGAATGCGCCCACGAACCCCGCTAGGGCTGGAACTCGCCCCCTCCCCCCACGATGAATCACTGCGACATGCGGTCCCGCGTGGGGCTCTGGCCACCCCCCAGCTCTGAGCCACTGGCCCTGTTTGGGTTACACGGCCCCCGCCCATGCTCACCCGAAGGCTTTGGGGTCCCCGCCCCACTGCACGGACGGGCAGCCGAGCCCCACTCAGTCCAAGTTTGCAGCAAGCAGCTCCCCTCCCGGGGAACAGCCTCTGCTGGGGGGCACCGCCACCATGGGGGGGAGACCGCAGAGCAACGGCTTGGGGGGGCTGCCCCTTCCCCGCACGGCCCCCAGCTTCCACCGCAGCAGCGGGCGCTGCAAGGACGGGGGGGGGCACCTGACCGCTCCCGCGAGCCCCAGGGACTGGCAGAGGGCGGGGCGTGGGGGGGCAGTTTATGAATGGAATTCTCCAGTGGGAACCCAATTACTATGCCGCGCGACGCTCCTCGCCCCACAGGTGATTGGCTCCTGCGTCTCATTGACGTCACCCAGCAGAGAGCCAGGAGGAGCCGCAGGCTCCGGCAGTGGCAAAAAAAAAAAAGGGAGTGAGTCACCCCCCAAAAGCGGCTAATTCACTATAACTCCGCGGCGTCTCCCCCAGCCCCGGCTCTCGGCAGCTGCCCATGGAACGGAGCCCTCCGCCTGCATCCTGCGAGCAGGACCGGAGCATCCGCAGAGGAGCCGCGAAGGATCCAGGCGGACTTCCCTGCCCCAGCGCCCCAGGTGAGGAGCCCCGCTCTGCATTGGGGGGGGGAGCCCTTTTTGCGTCCCCCTCCATGGCAGCCCTAGAGCCCCGGGAGCGTTAGAACTTGCAGAAGAATCAAATAAGGTTTACGAGGAGGATCGGGGTGCTATAGGCATTGCCCCCCCCCCCAACGTAAAGCAAAGTCTCGCTCCACGAGCTGGCAAGTCGGAGCAGACAAGGTTCTCACGTTAACCTAGAGACTGGGTTTATAATCGATCTAAGAGGGCAGCTTTCCAGGTAGAGAACTGCATTCAAAATGCAAAGGGGGGGGGGGAGAACAACCCCCAACCCAGGAGCAGTAAAGAAGTGTTTTCAGCACTCCTAATGCAAATTCAGATGCATGGCAGGACTGGGAAAGCAGCTCTTTGGCGGGTGACAGCTCTCGGGGATAGATCTGCCAGAGCCCAAGCAAGGGATGGAGCAGTAAAAGGAAAAAAAAATGTAATCAGGCTAATGGTCAGAAACTTGACCCCCACCCTGCTCTTTCCACTACTGAGATTTAGCTCTGGAAACTTTACAGCGTCAGCAGTTAGGGCTAAGTTAATAAAAGCCCCTGGGAGGCAAAGCACGTAGTTCCAGCTGGGGAGTATGTATTCACTGCAATTGTGCACCGCCTGCAGCTCAGGGGAAGCAAACACAGGCAAGGAAACAACTGGAGGAGGGAGTTTCCTGCCCCCTCTCCACCCACCCACCCCCTTTTTTTTTGCCTGCTCAAAAAAGAGGAAAAAAGGGCAAAACTGACCAGAAATATCCTCACCGTAGGAGCAAATGGTGAGCATGCCACACACCTGGGTAGCTTAAATCAATTGAACCTGCCCTGTAGCCTACCGTGTAAGCCTTGATCAGAGCCAGCTTTTGGGCAAGCCAATGGGAAGCAAGGTGGGTGAGGCAGCCCCCCCAAATCTGCCACCAAAAGAGACTGGACACCGATCAGTGCTGAGATGCTCATGAGTAAAACAAGTCAGTTTGCATGCCAGAGCCTTTGTATGTGCAGGATGCCACTAAATGAAAATTGGTGCGATGCCTTCGCAGGTCACACCTGGACGTCATGAACAAGGACATGTCCTACAACTCCACTGAAGACCAGCAGGGCTGGTTTGCAGCCAGTAATGGCAGAAGCAGCTCCTTGAACCTGGACTCTGTGGTGCAACCTCTTGCCCTGAATCCCTGGGATGTGGTACTTTGCATCTCGGGGACCATCATCTCCTGCGAGAATGCGATTGTGGTAGCCGTCATATTTTACACCCCTGCCTTCCGGACTCCAATGTTCCTGCTCATTGGGAGTCTTGCCATTGCTGACTTCCTGGCCGGCCTGGGGCTGATATTCCACTTTGCCTTTGTCTATTGCATCCAGTCGCAGGTGGTGAACCTCATCACTGTGGGGCTACTGGTGACCTCATTCACTGCCAGCGTGGGCAGCCTGCTGGCCATCACCGTCGACCGCTACCTTTCCCTCTACAACGCACTGACTTACTATTCAGAAAGGACGGTCACCAGGACTTACATCATGCTGATCCTGACCTGGGGGTTTTCCATCTGCTTTGGGCTGCTGCCTGTCATGGGTTGGAACTGCTTGAAAGACGTCTCCACCTGCAGCATCGTGAAGCCCCTGACCAAGAACAACCTCATCATCCTCTCCATCTCCTTCTTCATGGTCTTTGCAGTGATGTTGCAGCTCTACGTACAGATCTGCAAGATAGTTTGCAGGCACGCCCACCAGATCGCTGTGCAGAGACACTTCCTGGCCACCTCACACTACGTCACCACCAGGAAAGGCATCTCCACCTTAGCTGTCATCTTGGGGACTTTTGCTTCTTGCTGGCTGCCCTTTGCCATTTACTGCCTCCTGGGAGATTACACCTACCCAGTCCTCTATACCTACATGACCATCCTCCCTGCTACCTACAACTCCATGATTAACCCCGTTATCTATGCCTTCAGGAACCAAGAGATCCAGAAAGTGCTGTGGACTGTGTGCTGTGGGTGTTTCTCTTCCACAATGCCTTTCAGGTCCAGATCTCCAAGCGACGTCTGACGCATCAGCCCTCGGTCCAAAGACCCATTTGCACACAATGTTCCCCTTTTTGCACAACCACAGAGATTTTGTGAGAGCTCTTAAAGATTCTGTGTCTCCTATGATTCCCCTTCCCTTGTGTGCATGAGCTGCTCTCTTCCTTTATTTTTCCACTTTTAGAATTTACGGAAGAAAAAAAATATTTATTTTTTATCCATAATAAATAAATAAATAAAATATGTATATTTGTGAGTGTGCGAGAGATCCTCCATAAATATTTTCTTTGACACAATATTTATGGTGCATTTTTTTTAAAGACAGACAATATCTTTTTGTTCTTTTGGCTTTTATACAGCCTGGTTAATTACCTCAGCTCTTCAGATATTATTTTCTACATCAAAGATCCATTGTTTCCCCTGTAACAAGGGACCAGAACCAAACCAGCTTTTTTTTTTTTTTTTTTTAATATTTATGCATTATTTATTAATTTGTTATTTATGACCAGCTTTTTCAAGACAATAGATTTTTCTGAACTCTGTAGTTTGCTGCCCTCTTGTGTTCACGCTGTTTTAATACAAAAACTAATGGTGGCTCCTTTTGCATGTTGAGTACCCTGGGTGGTATTAGGTAATGGAATGTTTTAACTGTATCAAATATAGACAACTGGAGCGAAAAAGGGAATGCTGCAATATTAGACTGTGCCTATAAAAACCCAAGGGCTCAGATGATCCGAGTTGCTTTCTAAACCATTGCACTAGAGACTATTCAATTAACTAAAGTTTCTGTCCCAAGAGAGACAGATTGCACGTGTTCAACTGGCCAAATTCAGATTCAGAGGACAGCTATTCGGTGTACTGTACGTTCTTCAGGTTTGCATGAATCTGGAAAGGAAGTGAATGTAAGAGGCACTTTGGACATTTGAAATCTCACTGCATTGTTGCACAGACTCTTGTTCCATGTGATTTGGAAAGTACTGTATTCTTGTTTACAATTGTAAGAGAAAAATAAAGATAATTTGTGATACAACACGTGGCTGCTACTTGATTTGTGTGGGAGGGAGATAGTGGAAGATCACTGTCAGGGCCGGCTTCAGGCACCAGCTTAATAAGCAGGTGCGTGGGGCGGCCAAGGGAGAGGGGCGGCACCTGCGGCAATTCGGGGGCGGCAGGTCCCTCACTCCCTCTGGGAGCGAAGGACCTGCCACTGAACTGCCGCCGCCGATCGCGGCTTTTTTTTTTTTTTTTTTGCTTTGCTTGGGGCGGCAGAAATGCTGGAGCCGGCCCTGATCACTGTGGGTGAAGGGAGTAACTGGAAAGAGACCGCTTCATCCTCAATAAATTACAAAGTGTTGGGTCCAATTAATGCCACCTTCATCATAGACTCTAGAGACTGAAAAGAAGGGTCAGAGGCCCCAGCCCATCTCCCTGGAGCCAATGCAGGATTCTTCGCTATGGCACATTTTCTAGAGTTTTGGCCAATCTTGTAAAATATCCCAAGTAATAGTGCTTCCCTCTGTCCTCCTGGGAGACACGTCCGTTGTTGCCTAACACATCTAGCTAGCTGGAAGTTCTTCCTAGCGTAGGTGGCTTTTATTCAGTTAGGGAGGAGGCTATTCAGGGGTGTCTGGGTCCAATTCAGAATCCTTGTTCTAATCTTCAAAGCTCTCATCATCTAGGACCAGGCTACCTCTCCATCTGTGACCCATGGAGATGGCTGCCCTCCGGGGGACCCAGGCTGAAACTCCTAGGAGCCAGAGTGGCAAAGCAAACACATTGTTGTATCTCAGAAGATGAAACATGCTGCCAGAGATCTGAATGATCCCTCGTCTGAGTGGTTATGATGAGGGGAGAGGGGAAAAGGAAGGCAAAAAGCATGCTGAGCTACATCACTCGACAAAAGCAGTCTGCACACCGATTCACTGTGCGCTCTCTGTGATTGGGGTGTGGTCCCTAGGATGGTGATAGAGCCAGGGTGGTCATTTCCATCTCTGTGACCCCTGAATAAGCACGGGGGTTAAACAGAACCAGATTGGAGTGTGAGATTTTCTTCTAGTAGAAACAGCAATCTGATCTCCAAGCATCCTGAGACTGCATGACCCTGGAGAGCTTTGGGCTCCCTCATTTCAAACCCAGGACAGTTTGTGGCCTTGCACACACAAGGGACGGCTTAGCAGTTTGAGCATCAGGTTTGAAATGCTGCAGTCACAGGTTCAAATCCCAGCAAAGCTGACTCAGACCTTTATCCTTCTCCGACTGAGTTCTGTGCGGTTTACTGCTTTGAGGGGTCCTTTGGAAGGAGGCTATAAAAACACAGGATCTGCCTACTCCGTGGGGCCATGACACTTTCACAGGAGTGAGGATTTAGCACTTCCTCCATAGGCCTATCATGCTGTGCACCGATTGGGTGCCACCCTCCAACCCAGAGGGAGGTGCATTGCAGCCGAGCTGCTGCATGGACACCAGCCCAAAGGCCATAGTCATTTATTTTTCCTTTTTACTCAGGCAGAAGCTCCCAAGTGACTTCCTCAGGAGCGTTGCTCAAGTTAGGCAGGAGTAAAACAGGAGTCAACGCGTCACCATTTGGCCTGTAGTTTGCAACGGGCTTTAGAATCCTGGGGGCGGATCGCTGCCAGCCACCAAAGGAAGGGGGGGGGGGGGGCTGTTCCTAGAATGGCTGACGCACTGGCCCAAGACTTGGGAAACCCAGGTTCAGTTCGTTTCCCCGCAGGCCGTTTGTGTGGCCCGTGGCAAGACAGTCTCCCTACGTCTCAAATCCCCCGCTGTAAGTTGGGGACACAATAGCCCTGCCTCTGAGAGGGGCTGTGAGAATAAACACGTTGAAGAGCACAAGGTGTTCAACTACGACGCCATGTTAGTACCTACACGTACAATAACGTTCCTAGGGGTTTTTTGGCTGTAGTACAGCGGGCCCGTGAGTTTCAGATGTGCTCTAAATTCAGTAGATCAGTGCTCCAGCTGCCCAGCTCCTATATTCTAATACAAGGGACTCTTCTGTTTCAAATCGCTGCAGGGAAACCGATTGCGGTGGTTGAAGCCTGGGAAAGAAAAGCAGTTCCCAAACTGTGGTCGTTTGGGTTTATTTCCTTAAAAGGAATGGCTCCGGCAATCTAAATGCAGCTAGCGCTGGAAATGACTCCAGGCTATAAAGCACAACGGATGGGAATGGTGGCACAGAGGGAGGGAAAGGAACATTGTTCTCTCTGGGCACCTCATCTTTGGCCTCCCCGCCTGGGTCTCATCGCAGCCACAACAAATAAATCATTGGTCTTTACCTGCATTATGCCTCGCACATGAATGCTGCGAGCCTCAGCAACTGTCACGAGAGAGTGAAGAGCCAGGAGCAAGTCACAGGCCTGACACCCCCATGGAATGAGGAAAAACAGCAGTTACCTTCGTACTACAGCTCCCACAATGCACCGTGCTGGAGCTGTTTAATGGGAAGGAAGGAGGGAAGGGAAAAGGGGCTGCAAACGAAAAGACTGCTCTTGACCGGTGCTGAGAACACTGACCCCAGTGGATGTCAGTCCCATACAGGGTCAGCCCCAGATGATATATATATTTTAAAGAAAACATGGTTTCCTTCCTCTTGCTGGCCTTGGTGTGAGCGCAGGTTCCAGAGAGAGTCAGAAGCATGATCCCATGCTGGAAGCCCGAGAACAGCAGACGCTAAGTCAATACAGAGCTGATGAAAGGAGCCAGAGGTGCAGCCCTGAAGACCAAAGCTTTCTTGATAGCTAGAGGACAGGTCTAGTGCATTTATTCCCCTTAGTCGGTGGGCCCAGTTTTGGGAATGAGAAGGTATTTATTCCCGGCCCATGCAGTCCCTGATCTCTCTGCAGAAACTGTTCAGGAGGCTGGGGGAAGGAGTACAGATCACGTAACACCACTCTCTTCTGAATGGAATCCGAACTGCTACACGGCATGTCATAGGCCCTACACTGCTAACATCGGATGGAGAGATTCTCTTTTAAATTAAATATGTGGGAGGGGTGGCATTGTGGTGTTGAAAGTTCACAGCCTGGGGTCCTTTGTGGCTACGGTGTGCAGCACAGGGACTAGCGTGAAGTTCTTAGATGGCTAAAAATTTGTTGCAATACATTTCATAAAAACTAGCGTGCAGCAGTTTGGATTTTGATCCAGTTTAGGCTAACGGTTGGGTTAGAGGATGAATCGGGATGGATTCAATAACACACAAACCTTGCCGGTTGTTCTCATGAGATTTCAGCCCGAAATGGCTTACGTCTCCATCAAAGTAGCTGTTCTTGTGACATTTCTGCCAACGTGGAATGAACCGGAATGGGGACCCATTTGTCCCCATGTGATTTCAGATCCAATGTGCAACCCAATCCATTGGGAGGAATTAGACTTGAAGATGTGGATCTGAATCCCACTCCTGAAATTCAAAGAGGTTCTGATCTAGGGTTCCAGGTTTGCCCCCCCCCCAATAAAAACCATTAGACTGATTAAGAAAAGATGCAACAGCAGGTCTCCCTACTTTCCCCCTCAATGTGGAAATGCTGGTCAGTTTCTCTTTGTTTGGATCAGTTTCACACTCCAGAGCTTCAGACCTAATGCAAGATTATTGAGTTTGCTTTCCAGCACCCCAGAGAAGTGTTTAATTCTTTAAAAAAAAGTTTCACTGAAATTTAAAGAGAAATATTCTGGAACACATTTTCACTGGGCACTCACCATCCTGCCTTCAGCATCTCCTCCCCCTCCACAAAGAGGGCTGTGCCCTACGACGCCTGGATGCAAAGTGTGCTTGCAGAAACAGAACGTTATCATCTGTATTACAGCCATGCCTGGAGGTCCCAAGCAAGATCCGGGCCCCATTGTGCTAGATGCTGCACAGACAGACACACACGGAAAGAGTCCTTGCCCCAAAGAGCTGACAACCGAAACAGACCTAAGCAGACTGAGGGAGGGAGGGGAAACAGGGGCCAGATAGGGAAAGGGACTTGCCCAAGGTCACGCAGCAGGGTCAGTGGCAGAGCCAGGAACAAAACGTAGGTCTTCTCAGTTCCATGACCATGATAAGGCCAGAAGCGACCACTCTGATCATCCAGCCTGACCTCCTATAAAGGAAGCCGGCTGGGGCTGCTAGCTCTCACGCATTCATTAGCAGTTCGGTGTGTTGCTGCTTTCAGACATCCAGAAAATGAAACTCATCCCAAGCCCAATACACCCCCATTTGTGAGCCTCAAACCGGAGCCACGTTTAGCTCCCACCCCTCGGGGAGGGGAGGGATAGCTCAGTGGTTTGAGCATTGGCCTGCTAAACCCAGGGTTGTGAGTTCAATCCTTGAGGGGGTCACTTAGGGATCTAGGGCAAAAATCAGTACTTGGTCCTGCTAGTGAAGGCAGGGGGCTGGACTCGATCTTTCAGGGTCCCTTCCAGTTCTAGGAGATAGGTATCTCTCTCCCCCCCTCCCATTTTATACCCAATCTTCCCCATTGTCCAGAAGGGCAGAGACAATCCCAAATTCCCACCAAGATCAAAGGAGACTGTCAGCCTCCCTAACTCTGTGTACATACCATCAGGTGCCCAACCGAGCCGATGACCTAACCCCTGGCAAAGACAGGATTGCTGCCTGAGGCTTGCTTAGCAATTTCACCTCTGCCTGAGGACCCCAGGACTCCCTGTCCACTCTCTCTCACCTCCTCTTCGTGGATTTCCAATATGCTCCCAGGCTGATTCCCGTCAGTCCCACGGCAGGTGGCTGCTGCCTCACATCAGCGTCAATCGTTTTTCATCCCTAGAGAGCACAGTGGACTAAAGTATACTCCAAGCTTCCACTGGGGCTAGACTACAGGACCCCAAATCACCCGGCAAAACTCCCCAATACTTAGCAACCTATTTTGTTCCGGGAATGCTAGTTGTTGAAGTTGTTAGGAACAGCAGGTGCTCAGCACTTGTGAAAATCAGGTAGAACAGGCAACACTTGGCCATCTTAGTTGTTTGGCAAAGGCCTATGGGCATTAATGGTGCTATAATAAAGATCCGTGTCTTCCATACCATTAGGTCACTATTAAACTAGTCAGAAATGCCCCCCGGTCACCCTGGTTTTGCACTAGTGAGCTCCCAACTGCTCCCACTTGGAAGCTGAGAGACCTACAGGGTCAGGTGATTCTTACCTGAAGCTGCATTCCTTTCCCTCCTAAACTGAAAACCAGGCCAAGCTTGGTGCAGGGAAGTAGCAGATGCCCAGACCCCCTCCTCCCCACTGCCTTGATGTTTGTTTTCACAGGACACAAACCAGAAGCAATTCCACAGTAGTTCCAGGCACTGCTCCAGTCCTTCAGCTCACAGAGCATGCAGTACAGGGCTGGATTAGACAAACACCTTCCCGTCAGAGACAAGCTTGTTCCCTTTCAAGGGAAAGGGATCAGAATCTGTAGGTGAAAATAAAAACGCACTAAGTAAACAACATCGCGAGTGCAACTGTTTTGGGTTAAACCACCAGTGTTGGGGCTTGTATGATTTCTAGATGTTGCTTAGGGGAAGCTCCCTGGAAGGGTCTCAGTGGTGAATTGGACTGGTGGGCCAGACTGGCTGCACCCTGGGGTCGGCAAACAAGGAACAAGCAGCAATGAAGAAAATGGATCCACAACTGATGGTTCATTGTGTGTATCCCCTAATCATTTTGCTACGAGTTGGGCACACATTTTACTACAGCTCCCTGACTGCTCTCCAATCACTTGGGCAGCGCCCAGTGCACCCTTCCATAGGCTTGGCATTCTGCCTGCCTGCCCAAATCAGTGCCAATTCTCTAGACAGCCTTGAAGGCCTGGGGGGGATAAAGACAGCTTGTTTTCCATATCCTGTCCTTACCTGGAGCAGGAGAGGCCAATATTTATAGGCTCCACCCAGGGCCATGGAAAAGGTTAGTCCAGCACTCCACTCTCCGCTGCTAGGGACAAGGTTCACAGCCAAACGTACCTCAGGCAAACAAGAGAATCGTCGTAGGCAGCGGAAAACACTGCAGAGTTCCTGGCTTTTGTATGAACAAAACAGCAGCTGCAGGGTTCTGAACCGGTTACCCAGGGGAGAGGCCAGGTTGGCAAGGTTCACTCGCTTTCCTCGGGAGTAGGATTATCTGCTCAGAGCAGGTGGGCTGAGCCCTTGTGAAAATTCAGGAACTGGCAGACCATGGTCTTTCCTCTGTTTCTTTGTTAGCGGTACGCGGCTTTTTCCTTCACCAGCTTCACGTGGGATGGGAGCAGAACTGGATCTAAAGTGAGGGAAACTTCCAAAGTGTATTCCCAGTTCTCCCCTGACCCTCAGGGCTCTGCAAAAGCCATTCCTGAAGGGGGTGGGGGTGGGAGAGGATGATCCTGGTTCTTTTAGCAGCCGAGCCATTATCTTTGCTGCATCAGTGGAGTATCTCTGCCCAACTTCATGTTTCCCCGACCCTGGACTTCCTGAGTCCAATACGACACCTTGAATGGATGGGTAACCCACACACTAATTTAGCTACAACTAATCAGGAAAGAGATCTTAGTCACCGTGGATCGTTCTCTGAAGACATCCACACAGTGGCAGTCAAAAAAGCAAACAGGATGTTAGGAATCATTAAAAAAGGGATAGAGAATAAGATGGAGAAAATCTTATTGCCCTTATATAAATCCATGGTACGCCTGCATCTTGAATACTGTGTACAGATGTGGTCTCCTCATCTCAAAAAAGATATACTGGCACTAGACAAGGTTCAGAGAAGGGCAATTAAAACGATCAGGGGTTTGGAATGGGTCCCATATGAGGAGAGATTAAAGAGGCGCTAGGACTTTTCAGCTTGGAAAAGAGGAGACTAAGGGGGGATATGATAGAGGTATATAAAATCATGTGTGGTGTGGAGAAAGTGAATAAGGAAAAGTTATTTACTTGTTCCCATAATATAAGAACTAGGGGCCACCAAGTGAAATTAATGGGCAGCAGGTTTAAAACAAATAAAAGGAAGTTCTTCTTCGCACAGCGCACAGTCAACCTGTGGAACTCCTTGCCTGAGGAGGTTGTGAAGGCTAGGACTAACAGGGTTTAAAAGAGAACTAGATAAATTCATGGAGGTTAACTCCATTAATGGCTATTAGCCAGGATGGGTAAGGAATGATGTCCCTAGCCTCGGTTTGTCAGAGGGTGGAGATGGATGGCAGGAGAGAGATCACTTGATCATTACTGTTAGGTTCACTCCCTCTGGGACACCTGGCATTGGTCACTGGCGGTTGACAGGATACTGGGCTGGATGGACCTTTGGTCTGACCCAGTACGGCCCTTCTTATGTTCTTACGTTAGCTAACTCGGATTAAAACATCAGTGAAGATACGTCAACTCGGCTTTTAACTTGGGTGAGCAGCTGGAATTCAACCCCCGATTCCCCTAGGATATGGGCTGGAACTTGGGCTTTCGAGCCTAAGGGGTTGGCTTAGCTCCCGCCCAAGGCAGAATGTTCACATTGCTCGTTTTAGCATGCTACCGTAAGCCCTGCCAATGCGAGTCTGTCTACTCAGGCTGGGAGACTTGCTCCCAGCTGCAATGTAGACACACCCCTATAGGCTTGAACTCAAACAGCTAACCAGAGCTAAGAACACCCCTTTCTCTGCAGTGTAGACGCACCCAGAGGTACAGGGCTAGAATTTACTGCTCTCCACTCACTGTGTTTTTAGGGAGCAAAACACCAGGGGCAGGACTGCAGATTACATCATTTGAAAGTAACCATGGAGAAATGATGGCTGTCCTTTTCTTGGCGAGAGCCTTCCCCTAGCAACCCAATGACTAGCCTCACCATCTTCAAGCCCAGCGCAGGAAAATGGGCAAAGGGTTTTCCATGCTTCTTCTCCTTTATGGAGGAGGTTGTCAGCCATGCTTACACCTCTTCGTCCTGTCTGCTGCAGAGTCATTGTGCCCAGACGCTACTGAAGCTGGGTTTTGCTGTGCCCAGGAGCGGAGCTGCTCCTGACCTGAAACAGGCATGGAGAAGGAGCACTCCAATCTGGACCATGAAGAAGTGAGTTGTGTCTCCACACATGCACACAACCCCTCCCCCCTTCCCTGTATTTAATTACCTCTACCCCCAAGTGCCCTAAACTCTGGTGAAGAGTGCCTGAGTACCAGCCACCTAAATCAATGTACCTCTACCCTCTCCTGGAGGGGCAGCTTTCGTGGTCAAGCGCAGTGGGCATTCTCCATGTCCCCGTTCAATCCTTGGCTCTTCCATGGCGCTGCTCGTTTGAGACATGAACTCACCCATTACAAGCTCATATCACATAGGACACTTGAATGGCTCTCATTACTAGTCTGAGTGAGATCTGAATTAGCAACCAAGAGCTGAAAGACTAGGCATGGTTTGCTGTGTCTAGCTTCCTAAGAAGGCAGAGCTGGGTGTGCAGGAGATGAGCAAAAGGCGTCCCCCAGCTGCCAGCATATTACCGACACCTGAAGGGGGTGGGGTCAGCAGGATGGTTTGAGTGACACTGCTGCTGCTGCGGGTTATAAGTGTTGTGAAGAAAGCCTTCCACATGAGAACAAAGCTTAAACCGACACAAAGCAAATTCGCACTCATCGTTAGAAGCTTTCAGCCAGAACCAGTAGCTCAGAAATGTGAAATACTTCTATTCATCTCAATGGGATGTTGACTCTCAAGCCTAATGATAGTGCTTTAAGCACACTGGATTTTCAAACATCGGTTACAATTATGCACTCCACTTGAACACTTACCACAATTGTGCCCACAAATCAGGTGACTGCACCTACACAGCTAGATAAACAAAGGGCAGAGACAGTGGTGTGGTCCTTTAACAGAGATTGCCATTTTTTTTTGCGGTGACGCTGAATGAGATGCTAACTACAAACCTGGGGCCTGGTTTCAGAGGTGCAGAGAACCCACAGCTCCCCATTGAAGCCAACAGCAGCACTGCTGAAAGAACAGCTCTCTAGTCCCAACCCTGGGTCTTGTTCTACACTCCAGCTCAAATACCAACCTCCTGCCGGTTGCAGTGGGAGAGCTGCTGCCGTTATCGAGTTGTGGGCTTGCTGAATTTGCATGGCCCTGGCCCACAGTCCGCAATTAAAAGTGTGACTTGGCCCTCTCCACAAAATGAGCTTGACAACTGCTGCCTTGAGCCCTCCCCATGCAGGAGTTGGCCTTTGTTAAAGCGTCTGAGCCCTGCGCAGAGCTGCTGTGCTGCCAGACTGCAGAAGCGCTCGCTCCAAATGCCTAATTCCTCAGGCACCCTGTAGTTATTTGTGCACCGCTGCGAGCAGATGGAAGAGTTACAGATAAAGCCATACACAGCTTATTTCCTTTCCCCGCCCGCCTGCATAGGCAACAGCAAAAAGAAGCCAGCCATTGCTAAGGGCTGATCCCGCATTCCTGGCACACACACACACATCGCAGGGAGAAGGAAATGGGTGCTTTGGACGGACGACGCATGCAGAAGAAGATAATCCTCCCCTCCACTTCTCTCCCACCGCCCCTGGATGCTTAAATAACGAATCTGGCCTTGGAAAGGGGGTGACATTGGCAGCACTCTGCTCTGCCACACATTGGGAGAGCAGGCTGTTAACACTGATCGGAGCTGGCAGTGCCTGCTCTCGCCTTGGTCCCAGAGGGGGAATTAAGGGAAAGAACATGACGTCAGCGGCGGAGAGGACCGACATCCCACTTGTCCAACGCAGCCGGAAGCATCTTCTTGGTGCTGCTAACACCACCTTGAAGGAGAAAATTAAATGGGTCTTTGGAGACCAGGGCTCCTGTGAAGCGGCATCCCAGCCAGCTGCGCTTTAGCACTGAACTCCATGGAAAGAGAGACATACACACATCAAATGCTTTGGACAAGGCCAGAGTTGCAAGGCACAGGCAGACCCAAGAGACCCTCACAGCTGCCACAGCGAGCAGTTCCTCCTCAGGAAGTCACTGCTAATGGAAAGGAGAACTTTGAAATGCAAAGCACCAGTGCACAATTAACCTTGTCGCTATGTCCTTTACTGCTCAGGTACTGGTTGCAGGGAGGATGAACTGAACCTGCAGCATGGGGGGCAACTGGTGAAAGATCATTTTGATTGCACCGCTTGGCAAAAATAAAAAAAAATGGTGGCAGTTCTCCTGGAAGGCATGGGCACGTCCTTCCGATTTCAATCATGCTTGTGTAGCCTCTGCTGCAGCGTTGCATGACGCAACCAGGACTAGCCCTAGACTGACAAGCCAGCTGCCCAGAACTGCCCACTCCACACATGACAAATCATCACGTCTCCTCCCACATACACAGGGTCTAATCCAGCTTGCAAGACTCCTCTCCTTGCAGCCAGGCTGTCCCAGTTCAGGAATGACACAGCCTTCCAGGTAACATGTACAGCAACTACAAGGACGGTAGATGATGGGATCCATAGGGAGGAGAATCTGGTATAAGGAGCTTTCCACTGATCGGGGTTGTGCACATTTTTTGGTACTGATTGGGGAGACTGCAGCTATCAGCGAGTTTGCAGGGCAGCAGTCTTTAGAAAATGAAAAGCTAACTCGGAAGGGATTAGTAACTGCAAGAATATGAAATGTTTGTATGTCAGGCTCTCCTTGAAAACAGGAGCACCACATTAACTCTGGCCTTGGTGGCTAATGACAAACCAGAGGCACATTGAGATTCCAGTTCTAGGACAAGCTGGCATAGCTAAGACTGCACCTTTTATGTCCAAGATGGGCTTTTCCGATAACCAGTGAATTTTAGCAGGCTTGGGATGTAGGGGCCAATCGTAAACAACCCTTCCCTCTTTCTCCCAACCCTTCGAGTATCTCACAAGCAGCTCTGCAGTAGATGTGCCGGAAGCTCATTTTGGAGCTGGCAGGAATAACCCACAAATTAGTCTTACAAGGGTTTGCAGCGGGGACTGTATCAGCCGCAAAGCGTGAAAAAGGCACAATGCTGCAGCATGTGCTTGTGAACACAGAAGTCAATGGGAAAATCTACATACTAGCAATTCAGGCCTGAAGTTTGTGGTAGAAGTGGGACAGTGTTTGAGAGACGGGCTTTCTTTGCTCCCACGCAATCTGCAATAAACGTATTCATGCAATAGGCTTACTCAGCAAGTCGTTTGCAAGACAGTCCATGAGAAAGCATCCCAAACACAATGAGGCTAGGCTGCAAGTCCTCCATCCATGCTAGCTAAATTGTGCATCACGCAGTTTATTATAAGTGGGCCTTTTCAGCAGCTTTTAAAATAAAGCAAACCCTGTGTAACTCCGCTCTTGCGAGAAATGCCAGATTCTTCTAGGTCTGTGCAGAGGTTTGCCTGACTCCCAGGATGCCATTTCCCTTCCTGACACTTATGCAGCATGGCAGCACTAGTTGGCTGCAGAGATGGTACTTTTCCACCCCAGAGGTGGCTGCATTTCAGTGGAAGAGGAAGAGATTTCTGCACGTATAGTGTTTGCAAAGCGCTCTGGAATCTGTACACTCTTGTGATGGTAAACCCAGAGACCGGTTTAATGCTCTTATTAACACAGCTCACACACTTGGCTCCAGACTCCAAGCTCCAGCACTGCTGGGCTCCTCAGGTTACAATACAATGGCCTTAAAGGGACACATCACAGGACACTTTGGCTATACAGACATGAGGCGTTAACATGGCATCACTCATAATCCTGTTCTGATACTCCTGTTCTATTCCTGGCCTGGGGAACTTCTAGGTAAAGATAAACGAGTCGTGGCAGCTGGGTATTGGTGGCAATCGTAGTCACACAGTTTGGTTTTGCCAGTTTGTTGGTAACTCCCAAGTCCTCTCAAACAGTCACAATACGAACTTCTCAAAACCAATCTCTCATGGGACCGCCATCCTCAAGGCCATAACGGAAGGGTCGGATCTTTACCCTCTATCACCCAGAGGCATCATTCCCAACCTGTTAGCCCCGGACTCCAAAGTGACACGAACACAGGTGTTGATTGGATAGAAAGGTTTTATCAAGATTTTTCTTAAAGTTTACATTTTTAAAAAAGGAAGATTTTTACATGTACATTACAAAAATTGCAAATAGGGATCTTCATCGGGGGAGAGGGGAGAAGAGACTATAAAAAAGCAGTATGAAAACTTGGCTAAACAGCACCTGACAGGAAAATAGAAAACAGGCACTACTAGGAAAAACAGAGAAGGCCAGATTCTGAATTCAGAGACATAGGAGTAAAGGCAGAACGACTCCACTGAAGCCAGTGGTGTTACTCCTGAGTTACACTGGCATAACAAAACAGAATCTGGCTGTCAATATTCACTCTGTGGTGTAAAACAAGTTGTTAACCTCGATGCCAAAGACATACAGTGTTTTGCTGGTGAGACTTTAACAGGGTTTAGTTTTTGATACTTCTCTGCATTCCTTTGGTCTGAAAGGGCGTAACCCCACTGCTCACAACCCAGAGAATCCTCTCCCGCACCCCTTTTCCTTTGACACCGCAAGACTCATTTGGCTCCTTATAAGACATGGTGCATCTCTTCCCCACCAACACAACCTTTGCAGAGAGTCAACCCCCAGGTTACAAATGGAATAATTACTCTTATAAATATATTTATATCATATAGGAAATAAGGCACTTCAGAAGCATTATGGCTTTTCTAGTTCTACATCATTCTAGACAGGGAAAAAATTGGTTAGTTTCTAAAATGAATCAAAAGGAATAACGTTAATACAGTAATCAAATCTGATTCACCTCCCACTTCAAGGCTTTGTAAAAGAACAAGAGAGAGACAAGAAAACCTGACCCAGGGCAGGTATGAGATGGGCTTGATCCATCCAGGACAGGTACTTTTCAAGCAGGCATATTTAAGAACTGCAATTCTCTCTCTCATGAAGTTATACTTTACAGTTTCTTGGCCATTTGGGACTTTCTAGAGCCTCTTCCTTGGATCTGATCTGCTGCACTGTGACTGATAAGGAGAGGAGAACCAATGAAGGTCACTGACTGCAGATGAGCCCCGGAAAGCTGTAGTAGGCATACCCTATGTGCAAGTGTGTGTGGGGGGGAGGGGAGAATGCTGAGAGAAGCAGCCAGGCACTGCAGCTGAGAAGAGAGAGAGAGAGAGAGAATACTGAACCAGGATCAGAAAGGAAAGACAACCCGACCTGTTCAAACATGCTCTGTGAAGTGACAGCGCAAGTAAGCAGATCCAATGGCAAATGACTCCCAATATAAGCACTGGCTAGATGGCTGCACTGGATTTGCATAACCCGTAACCTGGGTTAGACTGGACAGAAATACAAAGGCGTGCCTGAACACCTATTTTTTTTTTTTTTTTTAAAGCAGCCTCTTATTCTCATCCCCAGATTTGTTAAACACTGGCAGCTCCCTCCACTGTGCTGTTTGGAATGTTCCTATGGTCATACTAAATAAGCTAAGACCACGCTAAACCAACGAAGTGGCCAGGAGGCTGTTCAGCCAAGCACGTGCCCCTTGCATGAATGGGTGGCAGCCCTACAGTTAGAGCCATTTGGGTACAACCATCTTGCAGAGAGGTTGTTCTTGGCACCTATTTTCTTCCCCTCCCACTATCCCCCCCAGGTTGAGGACCGATGTTTTAGATCCGCTCCTGAGGACCCCAATGACTTTAAAAGCAGAATTGTTTTTAAACTAGACTTGCATAAAGAAAAAATGGTTCCTTCTATTGATGGGATCGCTGATCAGCATAAGTGGGCATTGCTTCTTTATGGCCACCCAGGACAAAGGGACAGGCTTTATTGCATCGATGTTAAGAACACCGGGCAGAGCCAGGAGACTGGTCACAGAACCATCTGGCACCAACCCTCTTTCTCCACAATCCAACTGGTGGCTTGCACACAGATAGATTGTCCATTTAAGGTTACAAGGGATATCACCCCTTTCAAAGCTTTGAATGAAAGGAGTATTAGCTTTCCCTTCATGAAATGGGGCCAGGTGGAGCCAAAGCAATTTAAAAAGAACCCAAGTTTGGCATTTTTGTGTTCCTAATTTCCAGTGCCCTGGAGTGCATTATGGCTTATTGGCGCTGGAGGATTAGAACTAACATTGCTGACATGTTCTTGTCCCATCAGAAAGTAGTGTCAGTTTCACTGCCTATGGGCTTGACTTCACTATGGGGGGGGGGTAAGTCGACCTAAGTTACGCTACTCCAGCTACGTGAATAACGAAGCTTAGGTCGACATAGCTTAGGTCAACTTACCCTGGTGTCTTCACTGTGCTGCAGCAACAGGAGACGCTCTCCGGTCAACTTCCCTTACTCTTCTCGGATACCTGGAGTACCAGGGTCGACTGGAGAGTGCTCTGCCGTCGATTTAGCATCTTTATGGTCTTCACTAGACCCGCTAAATCAACCCCTGCTGCATCGACTGCAGCAGCATCAATCTCCCCATAATGAAGACCAGCCCTATGCCCTCTTAGGAGTCTACCTTACCCACTTGGCTTGCTGCCAAATATAGCAGTGCAGAGGTTTAATAAATTAACCTCACTGGTGCTTTACGGTCAAACTGGAACATGACAACACTTGCACCCAAAAACGTGGTCCCCAGCCTCTAGAGAAACCTAAGATCTAGGCCACTTCATTTATTCTCTCTTTCAAACGTTAAAAAAGGGAAAGATATTCAAGAAAATAGCAAGAATCCAGAAAAGTGAGAATTTAAACACTAAAAAAAACAAACCCAAGAGGGGTTTTTTTCTGGCAATATGGCAACCTCTGGCTGTATCTGGTGTCCCATGTATTAGTGAAATCTTTGTTTTGATACACAAAAGCAGTAATAAGGCAAGTCATAGAGGGAAGGGAAGGAGAGGCACATGTTGGCAAAATACTTTAGAAAAGTAAAGGCAGAGCTGCATTGTCCCTCCCCCCATAGTTGGATCCATGAATCACATGGGCTGTGATCTCTGTGAAAAACTTCTTTTATGTCACACTGATGGAGACTTGGACAGTCAAGCCCAGATAAGATATTAAACAAGCACCTGCTACACAGAGGGCTTTGTATCTATCCTGTTGGAGGTGCTTGCACTCAACTTTAAAAGGTAATAAAAACAATAAAACCTAAGTGAGCTAATCTAAAATCCCCATTTCCACCCCTACCTGTAATGCATCTCTGGGATCATATCAGGAATTTGTAAGTTTATCTGGTAAAGGAGATAATACAACCTTTTCTGAGAATTAACTACTGGACTATGGATGTGAAGTAATGGAAAACCACGAATATGGGCTAGATGTAATGTTACCGATGGCTGACTCAGTCCACAGAGAGACCCTGCAACATGTAAGCCTCTCCCCCAGGATAGGAGACAGCAGCATAGGCTAAATACTGGCATTTTCTGCTGCTCAATTCCCTGCATAAAGTGCACCATCAACCCCAATGAAAAGCACCTGTATTCAAACTGACCAAAGTGCTGCCCTGAATAGGCCAAACGAGACCCTGATGCTTCGCCTCCTTGCCCTGGCTGGTAAGTGAATTGTAGACACACTGAACGCCAAATGGGCCTGAGGCCTATTTGGTGCTCAGAGCTCGCCTCTTCCCACCCAATACCGCTGGTTACATCTCCTGCTCTAGACACACTGCGGAGCTCACTAGGTAACAGATGAAAACCTTCCCAGCACAGCAGAACCTAGCAAGCCCCAGCTGTTACTGTTTACTTCCCACAGCACACCAGTAGCAGCAGGGAAACTTCCTGACTTGGTAATGGCCCTGCACCCCCGGAGCGCGCAGCCAGCCAGGTTAGCATTTGTCTCTTAGTTCAGCCTCCTTCAGCAGTGGTGGAGGCACAAACCAGGCTATTGGAGGATGTAGAGGCAGCTTTTAAAGAAAACCTAACCTCCAGGTTTCCATGTAGTGCACCCTGCAACCCCACAGCTTGAGAGAGCTTTTTAGGCAGGTTAGTTTTGAAATGCTGGAAAAATGATGCTTCCATCACCCAAAAAAAAAAATAAAAAATGGATTGTTCCAAGGGTTATTTAATAATGGGATGCACTAGAAGAGCAATTTTAAGCCCATTTTCTAGCACTACTCCCAATATTAACTGGAGAGGAAGAGAGAGTTATATCCACTATATCCTATATGCTGCTGCAATGAGAAAACCAGCTTAAAACGCCCTTCTGAAGAGCCTTTTGGCTGCAATAGGGTCACTGATTTTTAACTTTAAAAAAAACAAACATCCATCCCAAAGGATCTTTAACCGTGCTTTGTTCTGTGGCACTGCAAATCTGGTGGTTTAAGTTTCCTTTAATGAGCAAGCACCACTCCCCCTCCTGCTGGAAAACAACATTGCAACCCACAGCATCTCGCAGGAGACCTTTTGGAAAGGCGAGTGCAAGTCTTGCCAAAGCCAATGGCAATTTGCTGAAACCCCTTGGTACATCTTCGGTTACTGGAGGAGACAGGAAAAGCTAAAAGGCTTTGGCAACCTAGGAAGTACTTGGCTCTTTAAGAAAGGGGTCAGGCTAACGAGGAGGAGCCCGGGGAGCAGGACCATGGTTAATCAGACCAGTCGTCGCCAAACTCCGAAGAATCATCCTCGGAGTCGCTGTATTCCACAGCGATGCGGCGAGAGAGGATTGTTGCCACGTCATTACCCCCAACGTCCCGCTTCTCCTGTTCCCGCTGTTCCTCCACCTTGCGGAGCTGGAAGCCTGGCAAGGGGAAGAAGGCAGAGAGGTGGTCACTCAACGGCTGGAGATTTCACGGGGTTTACAGAGAACTGTTGCTCCAATGCTGTGCTCTGAATAGCCCTGGGCAGGGCCTGATCAATGCCTGGATTGCGCTGGGCCAGCCTGGCACAACAACTGCACAGAAGGGGGCACACAGGTCAAACCACTGACCAGCCTGGATAGGTTTGGAGCAAGGGCAACTGGAGGAAGCCAGAGGAGCTGGCTTCCCACACTCCGCCCAAGCGCTATGTGTTGCTGCTCTAAAGGCAATTTGACTGCAGCTTGGGAGCTGCATTGATTCTTGTGGGGCAACCTGCAAAGGTTTAAAACTAGAGGGCACCCTCATTGGGGTGAAACGGGGTGCGGAGATTCTCTTTGGGTTAGATCATCCACAGTAGGCGTGTGTCACAAGGAGCAAGCCAGCAGCAGTGCTGCCCATGGGATGGATCCCGGGCCCTGGAACTTCCCTCAGAAGAGACAATAACTAGGCTTATGGGAAAGAGGATACATAAAAATCACAGCCAGGGCTTACCTTGACGGATAGCTGAAAGCAAGTCACTTCTGGCATCAGTAACAGGAGGCAAGGAAGATTTTGGCTTGGAGGCCGAGGAGTCTGGAGGCAGAAGTGGAGCTGGTGCACCATCCATGCCACTGGAAGGCACAGGTGGGGGACCAGGAGGAGGAGGAGGTGGAGGAGGGGGAGGCGCACCATCGGTTGGCCCAGGTGACGGTGGTGGAGGCACAGCGAAGTATTCTGCTGCTGGAGGTGATGGCAGAGGAGGGGCAGAAAACTCGGGGTGAGGAGGGAAGGAGGATGGAGATGGTGGCGACGGCATCCCTGAATTTGGAAATCCTACAGGAGGAGGTGGCGGGGGAATTCCTGACACTGGTGGTGGGGGGGGAGGAGCAGGAGGTGGAGCAAAGCCAGGCCTGGCACTGGATGGGGATCCAACTGGAGGAGCTGGTGGAGGATGGCTTGGACTGACCAGGCTGGATCTTTTTTGTCCTCCAGAACCAGAACCTCTTTGGTTGTCTACTGGGTAGCTGTTGCAGGAGAAAAGAGTAATATTGGGGGTGGGGGCAGAAAGAGAAATAATACCGTTAGCTTCGAGCTCCGATTAGATTATATAAACTCAGTTTGGGGGCAATGAGAGAGGATTTTGTCCAGCTATCACCTCCAACTCCCAGTTTGTACTGAAATTCCCCAGGGCCCCAGTGCGGACTATCCTGCTGCATTACTCTTGGCTAGAGAACAGAACAACTGACAGCTGACACTGCAGCTGAGAGAAACGCTATCAGACGTCCCACCAGCCAACATAGTAACAGTACACTGTACGAGCCAAACACCAAATCTCTCTCTGCCGGAGGCCAGACTGCCCTCTCAGCTCAGAACCTTCTAGCGCAACGCCAGTCATTCTGTAGCCATTCAGCTGCTAAGCAGGGATGTCTATCGTTCGTTCTTGTTTTCTGTGCTATGCAAGTTCGTATGCTATTAACACAGATGGGTATAGACCCATTCACTGATTCTTTACTGCAGCACTGGCGATGATTTGTCACCTCTTGTCAAGGGTCTAGGGAGAAAAAGGTAACGGGATCCAATACACACTGAAGGGAAATATGGATTCATAAATGGCTGCATAAACTTTCCATTCGCAGGAAACACTAGTGCCCAGAAAGTGCTGTTACTAGCTTACATTGAATGCTAGCAAACAGAATGCTTTCACCTCAAAACCTAGCAAATCTAACATACTCCCTATGGTGTTCATCTGATACACCATGGAGACTATTGGGCGTTTTATAATGAAGGGTTGATTTACCTCCACCTTTTTTCTCAAATAAGAGATTCAGGGGGCAGCCATGCCTTTAAGTAACTGCATAAACCAGGACAAGTTTTATCTGAATCACCCATCTCCACTGTCACCTAGAGAGCTGCTGCAGGATGGAGTGCCTGTCTCAGACTGACAGATTGTATTTGAAAGTCAAACTCACAAGCTACGTTGCCTTTTGATACGTTTTAGTCAAGCTAGTAGTATAGCATTTGTCAGTCACCTATTCCCTCTATATATTTACTTTTGCCACACTTTTCTGGTTCCTACTATTTAAAAGAAACTCTAGTTTAGACCTCTGTGACTTGAGCCAATATCAGGCCATTCTGGAATTGGTGTGTAATGGACCTGATCCTGCAGAACATTGATGTCTCTGGGATATGAGGATGCTATAGACCTTGTAGGAGACGCTAGGACTCCAAGAACTCGAACTATGAGGTCTCAGAGCACCTACACCTTGCACTTGCAAAGATCAGAGGGGAAAGTGGTGAACCCAGTAACAGGGACTGTTTCTGTGCAGAGTGCTGTTGGGGATGCAGGACCACATGCTCTCAAGCATTTGTATTTGAAGAGGGAGACAGATCAATTGGACACCCAAAACTGGGCCAAGATTGTCTAATGGAACCCTGATTCTACGAGGATGGGCGCTTCAGCATAGTAAGTATACATGTGGAGAATTCACAGAGTAAGAAAAGTGGGATAATGCTCTCCTGTTATGCAGGGTATTATGGGAAGTTTGGGGCATTAATTTTAAGAGAAAGCTGGACAAATTTAAGAGTATGATTGTCTGATGGGGTTGCTTGTGATAGTAGGGGGCAGGGTTAACAGCCCTGGAGCTCGCTTCCAGTTTATGTCTTATGTTCCTAAAAGCTCATGGTTCAGGGTTTCAGCCAGTCACCTGCCGTGTTCAGGAAGGGATTCCCCTCCCCTTCCGAAACACATTCTGGGGCGTTTTTTAATCTCCTTCCTCTGAAGCATCAGGTACGGCCCAGATGTTGGACAGGAAGGGCCAGGGTTCTGAGGTGGCAGTGAGCGTTTTCGCTCCAAGGTCCTTGGTTGGCTGGTTCTTACTCACATGCTTAGGGTCTAACTGATCACCATATGTGGGACTGGAAAGGAATTTTCCCTCAGGTTAGATTGGCAGTGACCTTGGGGGGGTTTTGCCTTCCTCTGCAGCGACCCCCACACACACGCTGCCAGGATCATTTGGTATCTCTCACTTAATCAATTCCCTGCCTTTGTGGGGGGGTCCTTGGGCACTGGTGCATCTTGGTCCTTCCTATTCTCTGCCTGTGGCTTGTAAGAGTGTAGTCTCCTGTGGGATTTAAGTTTGGTTATTGGGTTGTGTGTGTGGGTGCTGGAGGGTATTGGTGGCCTGTGTTGTACACAAGGTAAGACTAGATGATCCGGTGGTCCCTTCTAGCCTTAAACTCTATACTGATGGGTGTTCTCTCACTATGACTCTTACTTACGTTAACCGAATCTAAACATTAAGGAAAGGTCATAAGCTTTGTACACTTTACCGACAGACAGGTTCACTCAGGTCTCAATACTCTACTTATGTTAGTGGTTTCACTAGACCAGCTAACTCCATCACTTTGCACCACCTACTATTTCTCTGTGGCCGAATGGGTCCCGGAGGATTACCTAAAATCCAAGGGTGGTGGAGGCAGGTTGTCCTCTGGGTAGGATGGAGATGGTGGGGAGATAGAATCAGACTGCGGTGGTGGTGGATAGTAGTTCATTTCCATGCTCTCATCTGAGCCAATGCTGCCATTCTGATACACCACATTAGAGGGATATCTAAAATGAACAACAACAATGGAACAGCGATACCCAATTTCCTCCTCACCTCCAAAAAGAGCACCTCCAGCACGGAGCGTCAGGGAAACAAAACCAGGACTACAGCCACGCAGGCTGCTTTATCACAAATAGCCTAGTTATTAGGATCATGCCGAAGTGCCTCACTCCAAAACTCAGACTGTGAGCTCTTCTAGCAGGAATGTCTCATATTCTGTTAAAAGCCCAGCATAATGGACCCCTAGTCACAATTTGCACCTCTATATGCTACTGTAATAGAAATCATTAATTTAAAAGGAACACCATGTGGCTCCAAATCATGTATTTGTACATAAAATGTTTCCTGATCTACGTTTCTTAAAGCATTTTAGACGACTAGAAATTGTTTAGATTTTTAGACATTTAAAATTCACTTTCACTCATTATGGCTGCTTATTCTCGGTCTCTCTCAGTCTGGACAATGGAAGTTGACTAGTTATTCTCACTCTGGTTTATTGTTAGTATCTAGACAAGTTTATTTACGCATCAGCACAGTAATTCAGTGCGTGGGTTGCCAACACTTCAAGAGAATATTTGTGTTTTTTAAAACAAAACAAATATTTCTGTTAGTTTTAGGGTTGGTAAAAGCTTGCTCTTAAAGCTGGATTATGGGCAAAAACCGGACTTGTCAGGTCTCATTGACCTCGCATACTCTCCATGGCAGCATAAAAGTCCTAATGTAACCATGTGCTCATTAAGGCAAAGGCTATCACCTCCTGCATGTCCGGAAAGCACCTAGCACGCTGCGGATGCAGTCATAAGCAAAGTTCAAAGTATCCAAATTTGAAACAGGCAGTGTTTTGTCTGGGCCAGCCCCAAGTTTGACAGTAGAGTAAGATCACCCGAAGCAGTGAAACAAAAATAAACACTGTTCAAGCCTCATATCAGAATCTACAGCGAACTAAAATGCATGTGAGAATTTGTAGCGGAAATAGTGAAAGCAAGGAAAAGCTGCTGTCGTGCAGTCAGATTCCTCCTGCCTGGCCTCAAGTCAACTGACTCGGCTATTAAAAGAAAAGCAGGTTTTATTTTTAAATCTAAAATGTGTGATTAAAAATAAAGATTTTCTTAAGTGAAAAGAGCCACAAATGGCAAGAAAAGAGCATATTGGGAAGCGCATTTTGGGAATTCAGTTTGCTTCCCGCCAGACTGGTGTCAAAAGTTAAATTAAATCCTGAACAGGAGGCACTGAAGAGAGATCGGTAGCTGAAAAAACTTGGATGGGAGGAGAAAAATCCTAAATTTTGAACCACGAAGCGTGGCTTATGAAAAATCTGTAATAGAACCGGTGCCTCACCACCAAAGGTTAAGAGAGCCCTTTCTTTGTGTGAAAAGAAACTGACACAAAGCAGCTTTGGGAACATCTGCCTGCCCTACTCACCGGCTTTCCTCACCAGGAGAGGCTACTATATTAATTCAACCCATAACTACAAGGAGACAAAGGCTACTAAAATTATGTCACTAACGCATTGAGCGCTGCTGTGAGAACTGGGAGAGAAAGGTCAGCATCACCTTACCTGCTGATTTCTTGTGGTGGGGGAACAACCCTCCCTGAACCCCAGGAAAGCCTGATGCCTATGAAGCACGCTCAGAAGAGCTTCTGTGGGTTTGGAAGCATGCCACGGAGTCTGCACTCCTTCTATACCACATCCCCATGCTCAAATGCACTGTTTCTGGCCCTTGCTAATACTGTTCTGGGCCAGACAAACTGGTTCCCAGCTGTAAAGGGATGAGTGATGATGGGGTAAAGGGACTAAGTCCATGACATTTCTGCATCTGTGGGATACGGGAGCTGAGAGCAGAAGATTTGTTTCTGAAGACCACTTGCGTCACCTTGTTTAAACTGTTTAGATTCTTGATTTATTTTGCAAGTTTTAAATCAACAGACACATTTACCTTAGAGAATCTGATTAGTGGGGATATCGATCCACACTGCACAGCAGATCCGGAGAAACTGCAGAGCAGGGTGAATTGCATTACCACCAACAATGCCAGACTGCTTCCCCTTCACGGAGAGCTGAATAAATAGCCAGATTCACTTACCCAGCAGGTCCTTGTCTGTCTTTTGACTCAACAAACTCCTGTCCCATTTTCAATTTCTCCCACTCCTCTTTTCGGGTTTTGATTTTCCGCGGATTCACGTTCCCTCGGTTGGGATTATCTTTCTTCTCTTTCTAGAGAAGAAAAGGAAAGAAAGACCCATTAGAACTTCAAACTTGTTTGGGTTTAGGCTGTCCTTATTTCAGCTCCCTGGGAGGGGAGGAGTAGAGATCAGGCCAACTAACATTTAAAGAGATTACAAAAAACTTGGGATTCTTTGAGACTGCAGTAGAGTGAATTTAGTACTGGTGGAAGGATCCAGATTTGTCTATATGAACAGTTAATGTGTGGCAAGATGGGGCATCAATCTACCTTGAACTAGCCAGCTGGGCACTATATGTCCATGTGAACCATTAGTGCAGGGCAGGTTTGTGTGAGGTAGATTTACACCCCATCTTGCTGCGCACTGTTTATCTAGACAAGCCCTCAGACTGAGATACTAACGGCCTCTATCTACAGAGCAGCTACTGCACAGGGAGTAGCACAGGTATGAACTCCCTCCGCCCTGTGCTCCAACCAATGTGCCGCAATTATGACCAGGAAAGATCTTTTCTGGAGTGGAAGGGCAGATCAGTTTCCCAAGCCTAGGGCTTGCCTAAATGGCACATTACTGTGCACCAAGCCAAGGTGTGCATCTATAGCGCACCACTTGCCACCTAGTAATGCCCCATGTGGAAACTGCTACAGTGCAATGAAAGTCCCGGAGTGCCACAATATCAACATGGGACGTTACTGCGCAGCAAGAGTCCCACCCTGGCTTGCTGCACAGCAACTTACAATGTCGACAAGCCTCTCTTGCGTCTTTGGTCTTTATGTTGAGGCTTCCAAAAGGAAGCCAGTTAATAGCAACTGGTAAGTAGGGTTTTTGTTAGGCGGAAACCTGCCCACAACAAACTGGGCTAAAACCAACCCCATTCCAAGGATTCCAATAGGCCAAAACTCTCTCTTATACTCCGACTGGAAGGTCATGATCTACTTTGAGATCTGATGTTACAATCACTTAAAATGTAAGTCAGATTTCCCCAAACTAAACCTTGCAGGTATAGTAAATGAATCCTTTTATAATGCAATTTGCCTTGTAATTCACTAATGTTAAAAGGACACTCAAGTGCAGCAATTGGGCCAGTGTGGTGGTGGGGTTTTTTTGTTTTTGTAGTTTTACATGGCTTAAACATTTCCATACGTTAAAGTGTAACTGGATTTTTAAACTTAATCCCTTGTTTCCTTCAAAGGGACTGGTGATGATATTCCGGTTACATCAAAGCGTACCAAAGGTAATAAACAGGGTGCTTGACTACTGAGCAGAGATGCCTGCGAGATACTGCAAGAGTACTGAAGAGGGTCTAAGGTTGCCCTTGACACCCAAAAGACAGCACTTACTGTGCTAATGCATCGAACGCCAGGAAACAGATGGCACAAAGCTACAAAATGAACTAGTGTCACCATTCAAACTGTGTGAAATTCAGAAGAACAGATTTTTAAAATCTCTCCATCTTAATCAGCAAGGATAATAGTAACAGGCAACAAGGAATTTTTTTTAAAAGTATCATTTTAAACTGGACCATATCCCCTCTAAAGAACCCAAGTGAAAGTGATAACTTGGATTTTGAAGAGAAACTGTCTCCTATGAGTCTCTGTCTTTTCCTCCTACCTTGTCTTATCTACTATTTCTTTGCTAGAATGCAGCAGCGATACCCCATCCCCTCACCCTGTGCTTCCGCTTTTCTTTCATGATATCCTTGGTGTCCTGGAGCATTTTCTCTTTCCAAAGGTCAAAGAAGTATGAAGGGTCTGTGTAGAATTTGAGTGCCTCTTTGCCATCATCCCTGGAATAGAAACACACACAAGGAGCCAGTCAGGTGCTTGTCTGATGCCCAAAGATTTCAGACACCCACCAGGTGTCAATTTCTATAGATCTGAAACAAGAGGCCAAACATTTTGTACTCTTTCTCCGTCCCCTTCAAATAGAGGCCTCTCTGCCCTTGAGGAGCAACCCACTCCACCCTCTCATTCAAAACCACCACCACACCTCACCTAATTTGAAGTCATCACCGCTTCTCAGCCGTGGCTGCATAGTTAAAGCGCTTGATTACAATTCTGAAGGTTGCGGGTTTGTCTTTCACTTGATCTCACGCTCAAAGGCCACCTCCAGTTCACCCAGCTGCAAAAGGGTACCTGATGCCTTGGGTTAGGGCAGTCAGATGTGATGCTGGCCACATCACTCCCTTGTGTACCACTGGCTATGACACTGATGTGCCCTAACCGCATCAGCCTGATGAGCCATGGCTCCGGGGAACTCTGACCACTCCTCCTGCAAGGCCTCGCACCACGATTCTCCTCTGGTTTGGTGATCTATAGTTTTGATTTCTGTACCTTAAGTACGGTGCAAGAACTCCACTGAGCAGCCACTCTAACAATTACAGAGACAGCTGCAGATGTCTGTCCCCACACCCCTTTGTGAAACACACCCTCTCTCTACACATGCCCCTTCCTATCCTTCCTCTCCCCATCTGTCTTTTCCAGATGGGCTGCTCCACAGTAACGTCAATGGATACAGGCCTGAGTGCACGCACCTCCAAATGCTGAACAGAGTTCTTTTCAGTGATAATCTCCATCCTGCCCACCCCCACCCACCAGATCGGGCTCCTGCTACTTCCTCCAAGACATATTACACAATTATGTACTGGGACTTTTCGGCAAGTTCCTTCCCTCCCCACCCACCCACCCGTCTTTTCAGAAAAATATTCTCCACTTCAGGAACCCCAAGTCAGACCAGCAGCATCCTTGAAACTCAGGAGCGTGCATTCACATGCACACCCTCCTACTTTGCAGTTCAGCGGCATCTCACAGAAGACAGCTGCCTCCAGCTATCTGTAATTACTTTTCACCTGTTCAAAAGACATTTACGGATGTGGGCTAAAAAATATTCGTACTCCGACCCCCTGAGCTACAACTATCTTCAGCAGTGACACTCAGACCTCAGTGGTTCAGGAGCTACCCAAAAGAGCCACAGTTGTGTGAATTCATAGTTTCATTTACTATAGTGCTATATATTCATATTTAAACAGTATGAGGAGGAAATAGTTAGTTGTTTTTATATAGAATATTCTCACAGCAAAATGACTGACCAAGTATTATTATTTTATCAACTACAGTTGGTTAACAACATAGTAAAAACATCCTGATTGAAACACTGTGAGATTTAATTATTAACCAATATCATGTGCTGGAAAAAGCCGTAGGAAACAAATTGAAGAACCAATTGCGGCTCTCGAGCCTCAGTCCAAATATCACTGATCTACAAGATGACATAACATGGCTAGACCGTTAAGGAGAAGGGCTTTATGCTGGTTAAACAGCCAGGATCTAAGCCGAGTTAGTCACCTGACACCAGGAATAGACCAGATAATGCTCAAAATCTAAAGGAGTCTGCTGCACCCATTTGGGTCAATGCCACATGCAAATTTATGTCCTGTAGTTTCCAAGAAGGCTCTTGGAAAGTGGCCCTGAGATCACACAGAGAAGCATGAGAAAATACATCATATACAAAACACCTAGCAATGTTATGCAGTGCCATTCAAGACTTGTCTCCCTAAGGCACCATCATAAAAGCAATAACATAACTATGTAATTTTTCAGCTACCTTCATTTGTGCATCCCCAGAAGCAAAACTACAAATAATCCATCTAAAGAACAGAGAATGCCCGAGGGACTCTAGTTAGGTTACTCCATTTCCCTTAGGGACTAGTGCTTCTTGATTAAGTGGTTTGTGACCCTGGCCTTGGGTGAGGACCTTTCTTAGCTAACTGTGGAGGAGACGTTCCCAACAAGGGAAAAAAGGAGCTAAAGGGATGCTGCAGCATTACCTGTAAGGGGAGAGAATGTTGAGAGGTGGTGGAGTATTGCAGATGCCGTATGTTTCAAGGACAGGCACCGGGAGAGAGTCTCTGTCAAAGAGCTTCTGGTCCTGAGTGGTGGAGCTTTTGAAGGCCTTCCTTGTATTAATGCCTTGTAGGGACACTAAGAAGGAGGAAAGCGAGGGAAAGAGAAAGTGAAGGACGGTTCGACCCAGGTGATTGATACACAAGGCCAAGTGGCCACATTTGATTTCAGTTACAGTTCTCAGCACGCTCAGCACTTTCTGTGGTTCGGTTCCTTTTTCCCCCCCACAATACTCTTGAGAAGTGTAAAGAAACTCCAACCCTGTCTACAGTGAGATCTGAAACCGTTTCAATATGGCTCGCAAGAAAGGTGCTAAGGTGGTTTCAAATTTCAGTGTAAACACAGCGTGAAAATCATGCTGCCAATCTATTCACTGAATAGCCAGCCACTGGACATGGAGCCTGGCTAGTGATCAACTCCAGCAGAAACAGACTGGTTTGGAACCACTCCACATGTCACTAGCAAAGTGTTTTTCAAGGCAGTAGGGGAAAGAGTCCCTGTTAGTGAAAGGGGAAACACATGAGTCTCTAGCGCACACAGCTTCAAACTCATTTCAAGGCCATGAGCTCTGCTGGTTTGATGGGGATCTTTAGCCTGCTTGGTCTGCAACTACTGTGCTCCGCTCCATTACCTTCTTCCTCTTTGGGATCCAGCTGAGTGACCTTGACTTGCAAGCGGTCGACCCTCTCGACTAGAGAGCTCACCCGAAAGGCAAAGGTGTTGGCCTGAGTAAACAGCTCTCCAAAAATGTCCTCTGCAAATTTACCTGGAATATTCAAGGGGCTGTATTACTCTTTGAGCTCTATTATTCTTTCCACCCCCAGCCCTGAATACTTGAGTTCTCCTGATCTCCCTCCCCACACACCCCCTCTGCTGCTTCTTCCACATTGGCATCAGCAAGCTATTTACTAGCCTTTACCAAAGCGAGATTTGTTATTTTCAAGTTTGGTATCAAGTGTTGATACCACCCAAGATATTAGCATAGAGGGCGAGTCAATGCACCACTCCAGCTAAATGACACCCTTCTAAGGGATCTTTAAACCACAATGAAACACAATTGAAGCATACTTCTTAAGTCTTGAATAAAGTAATAAACACGGGTCGACACCAGCCGACTTGACAGCATGCTGGATTAGTCTGCATCTGATTGGCTTGCAGTCCCTTTAGGGTTACATGATGTTCTGTTTATTAACAACCAAACATAACTAGATTGTATTGCTGTATGGCACCTCAAAAGGCTCCCAAATTATAAATCACTGCCTTGCAGTAAGGCCTCCTCAAGGGTAACTGGCACCTATTTTAGAGTTCATTGTATTCTAGAACTATATGGTATATTCAAGTCTTGACCCTAAAGCCATAAGGGTCATAGACATTCATAGATAAGGGTACTGACTCGCGAGTTCTTTCAGATAGAGCAGCACCTGAAAGACTGATGCTTTCAAGATTATCTAGATCAAAAATATAAATAAATAGTGATTGCTACTTTCTCTGGAGTTTCTTAAATGTGATGATCCCTCTGTAAAACCTCAGACTGCTCAGTGAACAACCAAGACAAATGATGTTACTATTAATTCTTTGCCCTGCGGTAGCACCGATAAGCCTCCACCCATGGATCATTGTGCCGGGCACAGTAAAAACATAAAACGATTGTCCTGCCCCAAAGAACTTGCAATCTCAGTGGATTCAGACAGGTGGGGAGTACAAGGAAACAATGAGACAATACTGGCCATAAGAGGCAGCAGTCTCACCATACCAGTCGCCTAACTATTCCTCCACCAGAATCTGCCCTCGCCCTGTCTTGTGCAGAATCCTGCCTATCTAAACATTTATGGCCAAGACTGTCAAAAACAGAAACCCGAAGTTAAGCTTCTAATAAATGGCCTGATTTTCAAGAGCACCAAGTAGCCAATAGCTCCCCTTGAAGTCAGTGGGGGCTGCCAAGTGCTGGGAATTTTGAAAAATCCCAGTCAGTCAGTCAGGAGCCTAAATAAAGATGTCACTTTAGAGCCCTTTTTTTTTGAAAATCTTGGCTTTTAGCACAAGTCATATGGGTAAAATGGAAACTGCATTTCCAACAGCTGATTCCAGAAGGAAGGAGGGGAAAAAAATACATCTAAGTTAGGCTATCATTCAAGGGCAGCTGTCTCCATGACATCTACGAACATGAGTAAAGAGTCTGCACTTTGAAGCAATTCCAAGCTCAAGCCCTTATCCCTGCAGTCATTTTATACCAGGTGCTAAACCTCTGTGTCTGAGTCCTAGAACCTAGCCCCGTGGCTATGTTTTCTATGCAGGTTGCACACAGTCTCCCTCTGCCTCCTTTGGTATATGGGGTTTTAATACAGGGACACTACCTTTGCCCTGCTGACACGTCTTATCAGCTTCCCTGTGTTAACTCATAAGAAGATATTCATTCCCTCAGACACAGCTGTCAGACAGATCTCATTGTAACCAGCTTTCATGAAGCATCCTCCCTGTTCTACCTCACCATAAGAGCAACTCACACATTTTACAAAGGATGCCACAATGAAAGGAGGGGGAAGGTTCATCTGTAATGTAATTTGACAGACCTCACAGCAATAACCTCATACAACAAGGTTGTTATGTGTTTCCCTTTTAATGAGATCTGGAACCCATTTCTGCATTTCACAAGGAAAAGACTACAGATGTTGGGAAAAACGGAACAGTTGTTGAGCCATACACTCTAAATATACAAACACGGTTATGTGCACTGGTCTCTGTGCTTGGGTGTATATTTATTCCTCTAATTGCATAACTGTCAACACACCGTTACTGTAGAGGACCCAGCATATGCTTTGGATTTCATGCACATTTTTGGATGGGGGCAGAGATTAGTTTTCAGGGATTTAGCTGCTTGATTGATTTTACTTCAAGAGCAAAAATTACAATCAAAATTATCTTTATCATGCACTGGCAGGAAGACAGACTGATTTAATAGGCCTTTCCCATTTCTAGCTTCTCTGATTCCACAGAATTAACAGAAATGCACAGACTGCCTCTCCAAAGTGCTACCGGCTGTCATAGTAACAAAGGGCAAACTCACTGGAATATGAATGCTGCACAAGTTTTATGTTTGTGTCTTTGTAAAGAGGTTGTGGTGTACTAGGCATGGCTGATTATTCACTTGACAGGTCTGCTGTCACTTACTGAACTCTCTTCGGATTACTACAGTATTCAGCACATGAAGAAATGGCATATTCCCATTTTCAAAATAACGCACAGACAACTAGGAGAGGAGCTTGGTCATTTGGGTCTCAACATT
The DNA here is from genome assembly GCF_027887155.1 of Malaclemys terrapin pileata. Taxonomy (NCBI): domain Eukaryota; kingdom Metazoa; phylum Chordata; order Testudines; family Emydidae; genus Malaclemys; species Malaclemys terrapin. Next base: position 9,489,333 of record NC_071526.1, on the reverse strand, counting down.
CCTCAGTAATTAGCCCAAAGACCACAGCACTTACAATTCTGTCTTCAACCCTGGGGATGCAGACAGGAGAAGATGCTCAATTTTATTTCCCTCCCTCCCCATTACCCTCAAATGCACAGTGATGCGCATGAGTGTCAATACGAACAGTCTGTCTCACATGAGCTTCCCCAACAGCACTCCTGGTTGTGTCTGTGATTGGTCCACCCCACACCCCAGAGCGAGGCTCCCTTGGTACCCTCCTGATAAAGCAACCAGGCTGGGATTTGGCTTCCAGCACTCCACTCTCTGTTCTGAGGGATAAGCAGAGGTGCTTTGAATATAGTGAAATGCACAAAGAAGGTCTAAGCCTGAGGGATATCGCTGGTGCTCTGTCACACTAACCCACAGCACGCCTTTTGGATCTGGATCAGTTTACTCGCTGTATTCGGGATTTAAAGAGCTTTGCCGTCCTCATTTCATGCACACAGGATGGATTTTAAGAGAACCCTTATGCTATGTGACCATCTCAGGAATCACATCTAACTATGGAACAGTGAGGGGCAATTGACAATGGATGGGTAGACTGGTCTTATCCATGACTGCACACTGATATTTTTAGCAACAGACTTAATGCAAGGCCTTTTGGTATCAGATGAGAACTGGGAGGCAGCACAGGGGTTTTCGTGACAGCAATGTGCTTTCACTACTGTGCCTGGAATCCTCTCACCAGTGTTCACACCGCACAAGAGAAAGGGTCTATCTTGTGAAGGAAACAGAGATGCATTGTTTAATTTCACTCTAGGACCTATAAGTATGAATCCGTTTCTCAAAGCATTTGCAGGTCTCATTTCAAGGCCAATGAAGCAAATATTGCGCAAAGGGGGATTAATTTGAATCCAGAAGGTTTTAAATGGAGAAAAAAAGAAGCTGGTACAGGCACAGCAATTCTTACCATTTATTTCTGTTATAAAGCTTGGGCCCATGTTTTCACTTTGCCCCTCATAAGGCTGTCTGCCAACTCACTGGAGAGCCGAACCACCAGCGGTAACCATTTGTGCCGCTGTACCAACATGTGGTCTGCAAACTCCAATATCCCAGAGGCAATTCTTAGCCTGAATTGGGGACTTTCAGGCTTGCAATGCAATAAATGTAGCGCAGGCAAACAGGCCAGAATCTGTGTGCACATTTTGATTATCTTTCATTAAAAATGATCAATTGTAGATTTAAACACAGTTGAGCTACAATTAACAGCGCGTGCAATTACAGGTGCTTTCTCCGACAAGGTACTGGCCACTCAGAGCCTCCCATTTTACAGCCCTGAATTATGCTTCATCCTTCCATCTCCAATTTTGCTGCAGCTCTTCCATTCTCCTCCTCTCCAATTTTCTTTTTGTTGAGGAGGAGGTGGGAGAAGGACAGGAAATGAGCATTAGAGATTTCTTTGGGAAATATTTTAGCATCACCCAGGGAAGGCAGATGGGGGAGAAATAGGAATACAAGAACAGAAAGGGAGCTAAATAAAGAGCACTAACGACTCCTGAGGGCAGCATGCAGGCTCGCAGTGGTACTCACTCAGGCTGCCCAGCTGTCGAATGACATTTGCCAGGGTGATGTTGGTCATGCATTCCAGCTCACTCCTAACGCTAGGCAACGTCTGACGGCACAGGTGCCTTGGCTCAATGTTCCTCGTTACTAACGGCATGGTGGACCCGCTTCAGGCAGTGTTCTGAAAGATGAAAAACAACCCAAAAAAGAAACAGGAAAGGATTACTCACCCACAAATTCCAGGCACACCAGAGCCACCATGTTCATTTTCCTGCTCTGAAACAGCTTTATGTATAAGGCATCTTTTTCCCTCCTCACCCTTCTAAAACTGGTTCTTCGAAAATAAAGATCCTACTGTTCTACAGCTTGCAGTGGAGAAGACGACCTGATGGCTCAGGCGTACAGGCAGCAAAGGAAAACTACCCATCTTAGCTGAGCAAGCAAGGGACTGTTTACATTACTGCTGTTCCTGCACCACCCTTCCCATTGATGCAGCTGCACTGAACAGTCTCATTCCTTCACCAAATATTGCAGAACATCTAACGACAGCTACTGTGAACCTTTCCATAGGAGCATTTTAACATGTCCATTTTCTAACCAAGAACGTTAACAGAAGTTAGCACTTCTGTTATGCTAGATACGCTGACATGTACACTCCAGCCCTCCTCACCAACAGCACAGACAGAGAAGGCTCACAAGAGACAACAGGAAGGGCTTGCAGCTGACCAGGAAACTTTCTGGTGACTGTTTTTCATCCTGCAGGCTGTGCCCTTCCCTTGTGGGAAATTCCCACGTGGTCTAGTTTCTACAGACCCATTGTTTTAGAGTTAGTAGTTTATCACATTGGTAGCTTTATAAGGATGGGGGGGGTGGTAGAGCTCAATGCTGAAAGACATCAAAACTGATTTTACTACACACTGCGAGATGGAACTTCCAACCCCAACTTCCAGTTCTTCTAAAATTTGCAGAACACAAAAGCTTCTGAAAGTTATCCTTCAGAAAATGGTGGCATGTGTTTCTGTTGCCTGCCCAGTACTTTATAACAGCAAAATCTCCACTGTCAACATGCCTAACTGTTGAAGCAACCGATTAATTCTTATACCTCCTACCTGCAAAAGAGAAACAAAACTTCAACTCCTGAATAATGGAGCACAGCACAAGCAGTTAGAAACATCTCCAAAATTTCGAACACCACAGCAAATATAGCCCAACTTCTTGATTAATATTGGGTCGGATGAGAAACAGTGCTATAGAAACAGATGCCTCCCCTTGTGATGGACATGCTGATCTGCTCAGGATGGGTGTAAAAATAAAACAGGAAGCTAACAGCTTGGGGAACATGGCTTCCTGTCACCCACAGCAACAAACCAAGAACCATTAAAAAAAACAAAAAAAACCCAGCTGTTTGCACTTGACTCTGAGCCACCCTTTGATAGTCTGTGGCAGCTGGCAGCTTATCTTTGAGGTCCAGGAGTCCTTCCTGGATGCTTTTCTACCAGGATGTTAAAAAGAAGGAGTGGGTATTCTCTCACCAATTACCTCACGAACCAGATTCTGAATTTCCAAATTTGACCGGTTAATGCAGAGGAGTTCAAGGTCTGGAGCACTGCAGGATATGCCAGGTATAAAGATGCTATGTTACAGTCCCACCAAACTCCATTATAAACTTGTCATTTAGTTCACTTGTGACTGTGAAACAGAAGGTTCCAAAAGACCAAAAAACCTAATTAAAGCGATGTTGATGAGCCAAACCTAAAAACCAAGAAAAGCAGGAAAATCTAACAGGGCTGAAATCCCTCCTTCTTGGACCTCACTGTGACTGGGTAGCGTAAAGCAGTGGTTCTCAAAGCCGTCCGCCGCTTGTTCAGGGAAAGCCCCTGGTGGGCCGGGTCAGTTTGTTTACCTGCCGCTTCTGCAGGTTCGGCCAATCGCGGCTCCCACTGGCCGTGGTTCATCGCTCCAGGCCAATGGTGGCTGTGGGAAGCGGCGCAGGCCGAGAGATGTGCTGGCCGCCCTTTCTGCAGCCCTCTTTGGCCTGGAGCAGCAAACCACGGACAGTGGGAGCCACGATTGGCCGAACCTGCGGACGTGGCAGGTAAACAAACCGTCCCGGCCCGCCAGGGGCTTTCCCTGAACAAGTGGTGGACCGGCTTTGAGAACCACTGGCGTAAAGGCCATCAGATAGCTAAGGACAGAGTGAGCTAAGGAAGGACTTCCACCATTAATTCTAAATTCCCTGCATTTTGTGGACTAAAGTCAAACCCTTCTAAATTCTTTTGTCATGTTAGGTTTTCGAGCTTTAGCTAAGTCAGCGTTTCCCTGCTTCCCCTGGTAGCACCCCATAACAACAGCCACACCCGCAGCTCACATATGTAAGCTTAGGTAGTAGCTAACTTGCTCAGGCTTTTCCTGTTTCTCTGGCACTGACTCATACGAGCACATGTTGCTTGGCCCCTCAGAGCTATCTGTGGGCATCCCACCGACCTAGAGCAGGGAGTAACCTTCTGGGGAGTGGGGAAGCCATTGGAGGAGAGAGAGCAAGAAAAAATTAAAAACACAGGAAAGATACTGAGAAAGAGACCAAAGAGGACAGGAAAGAAAATGAACCCTCCTTCCCCCACAAAAAAATAGCTGAAATCATGAAATGTATTATTTTAAAAATCCTCTGACTGTGAAATTGACCAAAATGGATCTTGAATTTGGTAGGACCCTAGTTATGACAAGGAGGGACATGGGAGCGGGAGGGGGCACACTCCTGCCAATCTAATGTGGGGGGGGGCACACTCCTCTTAGGGCAGGACTTCACTATGGGGGGGTGTGTCGATTTAAGATACGCAAATTCAGCTACGCAATTCGACGTATCACAGCCGACTTACCCCGCTGTAGGGACGGCGGCAAAATCGACCTCTGCGGCTTCCCGTCGACGGCGCTTACTCCCACCTCCGCTGGTGGAGTAAGAGCGTCGATTCGGGGATCGATTGTCGCGTCCCGTCGATTTCTACCCGCTGATTCAGGCGGGTAGTGTAGACCTAGCCTTAGGAACCACTGGCTTAGAACTATATTGGCTACACCCCCCAGGAAACAAGGACTTGTCTACATGGTGTTGTTTACACCGCTTTGTTTGAAACGAAGGCAAACAGCAAATGTCTGGCAAAAGTCACTGTTTACACTCATGCAGTCCATCTATGCTGGGGGGTTGGGAAAAGGGAAAGAGTGCAGCATTACTACAAGGCTGCTGTCACTGGACCCCCCTCAGAGGCCCCGGGTGTCATGTTGGGGCGCTCAAGGGTCAGGGCACAGGGGATGCGGCGGAGAGCCACCCAACTGCCCTTGCAGTAGCTGGACGGTTCTGGGGAGGGGGGCAGTTGAAGAAGAATTCTCCTTCTCCCTTTCAGCAGGGACAGAGGATTCAGGGCTTCAGCTGTGTCAGACAATTACTAGCCAGACATGATATCTGGGGCTTCTGAGCAGGATCCAGTGAGAGTAGCTTTTAGTAACGGCTGAGCCCTCTCCCTTTTCCCAGCAGCTGTTGGGGTGGGGTAGCTTCGCCACAGGACACTGCATTTGGACACCAAGGCCCCCCTCATCTTGTAAGATCAGTCTCTGGGTAGGAGGTTTATCCCTCCACTTATTACAGATCTTGTAAAATTCCTATGAATAAGTGGATGGGAAGAAGAGAATCATGCAGCTGATTAGACACAAAGAACAGTGTCCTGAATTTGAAAGAGAGATTTGGGGGGACGTATAAGCAGAGAGAGAAAAGATATGGGGAAGGAGATAGAAAACAATGCTGAGAAAGGAAGAAAGGAAACTAGACATTAGGGCAGTTCAGACAAGGCAAGTGTGAACAGCAGCACGCACCGAAGTGACGCTCTAACATCCCCGTGTGGATGCGAACTAAAAGGTGCCTAGTTTGCTTAATGTAGTCCTCTTTAACTCCCCACAGCTCCACACAGGAGAGTTATAGCGCAGCACTTTGGTGCGCACTGCTCTTCATGCGCCCGTAGTTCAAAGTGCAGAGCAGTGTAGCCATACATCGACAACACAAGGACAAATGCACCATGATCTAGGAGAAAAAAGAAAAGTAGTCAGTGACAGGGCCGGCTCCAGCATTTCTGCCGCGCCAAGCAAAAAAAAGCCGCGATCGGCGGCGGCAGTTCGACAGCAGGTCCTTCGCTCCTAGAGGGAGTGAGGGACCTGCCGCCCCCGAATTGCCGGAGGTGCCGCCCCTCTCCCTTGGCCACCCCAAGCACCTGCTTGTTAAGCTGGGGCCTGGAGCCGGCCCTGCTCAGTGAAGCCAGGAAGGAAAAGGTCTAGTAAAAGTAGGAGCCTGCTAGTAAGTTTTATTCTTAAAAAATTAAAGAGAGCTGATTCACAATATGCTACAAATAAATACAGGACACAAAGGACAGTATACAACTACTTTATTCTTTTAAGTTGTAGGAACATGACAGAACTATTTTCCAACCTGGCTAGTACCACTAGTCATCAGGCTAGTAGGTGTCAGATACATGTTTCAAGCTGTGTGTGATATATGGATTTAGATATTTCCTCTCAAATCAAATCAAATGAGTTGTGAAGCGGAGATGTGATAGCATCCTTGGAGAGCAGTCATATGGATTTGTTATTGAAAGTTTACACTTGGCTATGTTTAAATGCTGCAGTTTTCAGTATATTCAGTACTGTACAACACCACAAGAATACTTTATGGATCTAAAGCACCCACACACTTCCTGTTGTGACATGGGGTGTGGCTAAGCACCCAAAGGGTGGCCTGTCACCTCCACAGAGAGGAAACACTTTCAAGTCAGAGACTGTTACAGAATACTGGATAGGGAAAGACAACCACACAGAAGGACAGCACCACCCAGGTCAAGGACCAAAAGGCCAGTGCCCAAGCGGCTACTCATTGCTGACCCAAGCAACAGCATGACTTGGCAGTTTCACACTGCTGCCTGGTTGGGAAAGCTGTAAGCAGAAGCACTGGAGATATTGCTCTGCAGACTCAGGCAGACAACACTGTCAGTTGAAGGGTTATCTTCACAACCACAATTAACAACTTTTTCAAATGAAACCTGAGATTCTTTAGAAATTGGTGACTTAGTCCCTTTCATGAGAACTTCCCACTTGACAACTGTATTTTTTCCCAAGCCCTGGAAGAGGACACATGACTGGGGTAATTCTGAAAGCGTGTTTCCAAGTTAACAATAGAAGTCTCTCCTCCTCACCCCAAACTCTGAGGAGACTGCAGGCTGAACTGTCCAATGGCCAGTCTTCTCTCCTCCTGCCTCTCCCATAGCTGTAAGTTCTATCACTTCCAATCAAACATTGCCAGAAGTTGTCGTTTTCTTACTCCTTGCTGACATCTCTATTTATGCTTTTCTGAGTGCTCATCTCTTCTTCTACAATTCCATCATCCAAGTGCTTCCTAAAAATCTGCTGAATGCTGAAACAGATTCTTTCATTTCGGGAAGCTCATACCACCGCTCCTAGATTCCTAGCAGTCTTCTACCCAGCAGCACCCTCCCATTTTTAAAACTCACTATGCACTTGCTCCATATTATCCCTCATTCTACCTCCCCTTGCTATCTTGCACCACACCCTCTGGTCTTAACAGCTTCCCGTTTCTCCACAGCTGGAGAGGTGCCTTCCTGTTGCTCATGGAGACAGGACTATCTAGAACTCTAAACCCTAAGCAATCAGGACTTCTTCTTGAATCTGTTTATCTCTTTAGCACAAAATTATTCAACCCAAAACTTGCATCAAGGATACTAGAAAAAGATATGGTAAATTAACTAATTAATAGGACAGAAGACTGTAAATGGAGAAATGCAACTCCTAATGCTGGTCTCTGCTTATCCACCACATGGAACAAAGTTTAACTTGTGGTGAACATCCCACTACTAAGGCTTCTGGTCAGTTGAATATTACAAGTATATTGGATTAGTTGACTATGGGTACTCAAATCCGGCAAACTGGGCTCTGCTACAGTGGATCCTACAGGAATCACAGAGTTCTGGATTGAATTCAAGTAGAATTGGTTTATTTGAAACAGCTCTTGCCAGTCTACGAGCCTTTTGGACAGAGCTGCACCCATATTCACCATTCTGAAAAACATGGCTGGAACAGCAAACCCCACGAGTTGGAACAACTGCTATGAATAATAAGGGAGATAGTTAATCCTGGGATGTGACTGTGTTGCTTCTTAATACTTGACAAAGACTATCTGCTTTCCTACATGAATTCTGTCAACGAGAAGGAATCACTGAAATCAAGACCAAAAGCTTCCCTATTGTGGAGCTGGGGTGGGGAAGAAAACCACCACCAAATGGCAACCAATGATTTGTTTTCTTTTCTTGTAAAGTGCTCAGATACCATGGTCATCATGATGGTGAGGAGAAAGAAGAGACTCTAAAAACAAAGGTCACATACATCACCAACTTTGCTTACAAGATTTTGGGAGCTATTTTCTCACGGATATTTGAATGACTAGCAGTGCATTAAAGGGAATTACCAATATAATTCTCTACAGTTAGTGCAAGAAGTGACTTATGTTAGAAACAGTCTGTGAGTAAATTTTAGCATCAGAAGTAATATCTGCCACAATGTCTGGTGAAACAGCACCTGAGGTGGACATAGCACATTTTTTGGTATCTGAATTTTCAAGTGCGTTCAGGTCACTGATAACCCTTCCCCAGCAATCAAATTAAAGTTTCTGCAGCATTGATTGCTACAAATAATCCTCCCAAACACAAAGAGTAAAGCAAAGAGGAACTGGCCTCCAGCTAAGCTCCTCAAAGAGCAGCCTTTGGGAGTATTAGACACACTAGCAGGTTTGCGAATGAGAGAGGAAAGAGATAATCAGAAATGAATTTCCCATCAGTATGAAATGGGACTTAGTGGCCTGCCAATGCAGACTGACCATTTATTCTAGTGTCTATGACAACTCTGCTTTAAATTTCAAGCTTCTCTCAGCAGTAACTGCTCCCCCATCAAGCTGTAATGGCCAGAGAAACTGGCTTTTGCATAATCTCAAAAGGGTGGTGGGAGGGAAAGAGGACAAAGCAGCCAGACACACAGGGAGAACGGGGGAAAAAAACAGAAAAGTCAGCAGAAGGTTCTGCTGAGAACTCATGCCAATATCCAAGTGCACAATGTGGCCACAGAGAAGTGGCATGCAGTAATCAGAGATGCTGCTGTTACATGCTACCCTAAGAGAGGAGACCTACCTAGCAATCAGTACTGCATCTGAGCAATGGAGAGTGAAATTATAGAGCAAACTGCCATGTGATGCCACAAACTATTCCACTCCGCCAGCTGTAACAAGTATTCAGTCCCAAAAACATGTCAGATGCTCATCTGTCATTAGCTTCCAAGCCTGCCAGCAGCTGAACAAGAGTCAGCAGTGGAAGGCAGTTCCGGACTACTTTCTTTCACAGGGGTCTATTCTCCCCACAAGTCAGAGGATGTGTGGTTAAAATCCACATGCATAGGAAAAAAACATTCCAGTCAGTCCAGTCCTCCCCTTTGCCTGCCATCACACAAAAAACTTCCCTGAAGCTGGATCCACACTCATTTGAAGGTTTGCCCAATCAGGTAACTGCCCTGAAGATGTATGAACATCAGTAAACACTGGGGCCCACCTCAATCACCAAATCTGGATGTTGATAAGGGGGATCCTGTAGCATTATGAAAGAGAGGCAGAGCTGAAGGAGTAGGTCTAGGAAAACATGGGGTAAGGATACGCCTTGGAGACCCTAAAATTGTTGATCTGCTCCTAGAAACTTAAATGCAGTTCTAACAGAAAAGTGGGTCCAGAAGTAGCATTGTGCTGAATGTCCCTCAAGGACTCCCTATCTAGTTTGCTCAGTTTACAAGTGAGTTTTTCTTTTTTAAAAGCTGCCAGCCCTGCAAACCCACCATGGAATCTGAAAGCCAAGCTGTTCTTTTTTCTGGCTCATGCATCACCACACCACCACTCATTGCTTTCAAGGGGACTGCACAGGTGTGAGTCAGAATTTGGATCTTAATTTGGGATTTAGTTATCAGTTCTGATGACTATGAACAAGCCAGAAACGAATCCCGCTCACTCTCCCATAGCTGGGTCGGCACTACATGGTTAATAGGAATCGAAATGTGCGGAAGTGAACTAAAGCAAGCCGATATGACCCAATACAAACAGGAAAATCTGTTGAGTGAAAAGCTGGCCTTTCTACACAGCCACTTTTTAGAGAAGAACTCTCATGTTTTCATTCGTTTTAACTGAAAAACAAGTTTTAAACAAAAATGGTCATCTGGATGAGAGTTTATTGGTCTTTGTCTAAGCAAACACACAGAACTTATATTTAAATAAAATTTTAGAATAGTAGTGACAGAAGAAAGTCAATATAGTACAATTAAAACCATTGTCACAGAAGTTTAAGTCTCAGAATATAGAACTACTGACACTATCTGCCGAAAATAAAGCTCAACAGTAAGTTTCAGGTTCTTGGTATGTAGAGGTCCATCAAAAACGAGATCCGCTACTTAAATAATGGAAGCTCTTTGTTGCAGCTGCAGGGGAAATAGGTGGATTAGAAGCAGTGAAACATTCACTTGAGCTCTTGACTTTTGCTTTTAAGGTTGACTAATTTTGGCAAGGACCCAAGGTTACTAGTGACTGCTGCATAGAGCTGCTAGCTTCAGACATGCAGGTAACATTTAGATTATTCAGATCATCCAGAAGTATCATCTTGGATTCTCAGATATTACAATTACACATGGGGAAAGGATGGATCAGGGGACTGGTAACAAGATACACTCTTTCATCTTTAGGGCTTTGATTCCCATTTGGCCCAGATCTGGATCTTAGATCATTAGCATCTGAAAGTTGTTAAATGAGTAGGTCTCAACCCTTTCCCAGTAGATGAGAGTCCACAGCACAATTACCACCTCATTCAGCATCCTTGGCAATCTCAGGAGACAGACCAGTGATTGAATGGGCCAGGGAGACAATTCCTCTTTGAGCCCAAGAGTAGGCCTCTCCCGAGCGGGATTTAGATTCATTACCTGGGCATGAGGGCAGCATGGAGAAAGCTTGCTCTGTCATTTTCCATGAAGAACCAGAGTTACGGTTAAAATGTAAGATGTCTCCAGGGCTCTTAATCTAGCACTTTCTAACATCACTAAATTGACTTAAAATACATGTTTTCCAGTCAACACATTTTCAATTGGCTTTCTGAATAACTGCTGCATTCCTAGCTGTGTTATATATTACCAAAAATATGCATCCAAGTCTCATGGCATTGCTACACAAATGCCTCCCCAAAGCAACAAGCCAATTTCTGCAAATGGTGCACGTCTGCTAAGGCAGGCACCACTCACTACCTCATTCCAAAATTGAGGCAGTGCTAATAGGAATAGCATGTTTTCTTCCCCTCCCTCATGCTACCCTCCACTAGCCACCAGAGGGGGCGTGTGTTTGCTACCATAATAAAACATTCATGGGGCCCTTATGAAGCCTCAGCTCTCACATTGGTATATTTTCATCATATAGCAGAACATTGCAACTGGAGTAAGCAGTTTTTGAAATGACTTATTCCTGAAGTCGGAGCACGTTTTGAGCCTCTTTTTCTGTCAACTGTTATACCTCATTTGCAACGGAGACCAATAAACCTTCCCACCCATCCTTAAATAGATGTTACTCTTTCTAGCAGAGTTCCTAAACTATATTTTATTAGCGAAACAAAGAAGCAGCTCAAACCCTTTTCTGAACAGTTCAGCTGCTCTTTCAGTTTCAACTCATGCCTAGATAACTATATCACGGCAGAGAGTGCCTCCACCCTTCTGCCGCACTTGGGGAATACAAGAAAGATAAGTCTTTTCTTAATTATTAAATGTAAATAGCTCATTAAATATAATCCAATTACTTTAATTGTAAGAAAAGGAAGTAATTACAATATGTACATGTATTCTTGCCTGAAATGATTTAATATCTTAAATTAATCTTTCCAGCTTTAATATTTTAAGTTAACCTTTGACATTAGAAAATTTGAGGCAGTTGATGTCTTAAATGTTATTTTATGAATATCTGTGGGGATTTCAGTCATAAGCCATTTTAGAGGAAAGAGCTAATGATTTCTACATAGAGTCAAAATAAGATGTAGATCCCTTGCAATTACAAAAGGAACAGGATATGGTGTTTGAGGCAATAAAACATGGTTTATTGCCTCAGAGAAGTCAAAAGTCAGAGATGGAAAAGAACTGTAAAGGGAGCCATTCAAAAACCCAGCATTTTGCTACTCTGCAGTAGGGCCCCGATCCTGAAAACATGCACATGCTTATGTCTACTACTGCAAGGAGTCCCACTGAATCTTTCTCCAGGCTAACAGTACACACGGGGTAGGGGGCTCTAATTGGACGAGTTTACAACGTGAACCAGGCCAGTAAATAAGAGGGGTTCCATCACCTCCCTTGGGAGACTATTCTTGAAGTGAAAATCTCCCGCAACAGGGAGTTCTAGCTTACGTTTTGTACCAGCACCCAGCCCAACCTGTCCTTGGCTTATTCTCATTCCTACTCCTACATTGCACCATGCCAGACCATTCTTCCCTCACCTTGGTGTTCACACTTTTCAGATGCTCAGTCCTGAATACCTGGTCAAGCTTTGTTTTGTTCTTTCCTCATCTATAGGAGGGCTAAGTCGTTCTCAACCTCACTGGTTTATATATTACAACAGTATCTTCAGAATGGGGGAGAAGTGGAGTTAGCCACCCCACACTCACCCCACGGTGACAGCTAGTTTAAAATAATGAAATGCACTGTACAGGAGCTCCTTAAGGTCAAAAGCTCGTCTCTCTCACCAACAGAAGTTGGTCTAATAAAAGTTATTACCTCACCCATCTTGTCTCTCAAATACACTGGGCACATTTAGATTAGATCACAATTATAAGGAGACTTTCATATTCAGACAACCCAAAGAGATTTAGAAAGCAATACATTAGTAATAGGTTTGGCAGAATTCAATTTTTATTTTTGTAATTATGACAGATACCTATGTTTATTTTTAAGCATTTTTAAATGTATCCATTTAAATGTTTACAGTTGCAGGAAACCGGGGGTCAGACAATTATTTAGTGACAGTGGACATTGGAATAATTTAAAAGCTTTATAACTGTAACAAATTGTCAACATCATATGTCAAGAATATATCCTTAGATCAACCTCTAATAAGTTATCAAGCAGCATTTTTCTTACTTTGCCTATCTGTAAATTTCAATGATCATCCATGGAAATATTTCTTCATGGGTTTGTGTATGGTGAAACTGATATTTATTGACATTCACCAATAAAAATCTAATCTTCCCAAGCCTAGTGACAGTGCAGCAACCATTACGTGCTTAGTAATCTCTCTCAAGCCTGGACATCAGAACTGTTTATTGTGAAAGGCAGTGATGGGATGCTGGGCAGGATATCAGGGTAAAGGTTTCTTTACTCTTTTTGTAAAGAGCTAATCTCTTTAGCAGCCAGAAGAGAATGCTAGAAGGAACCAGGATTTAACCCCTTCTCCACTAGACAGAAACAGTGCCTACAGACCTTGTATGATTCAGCAGCAGCCAGACTGAGGCCTTGTCCCCACTACATAAAAAAATTTCACTCAAGTCAAAATCCAAGGCAAAGCAGTTTGTAGTTTTCACATGATTTTGCAAGTCAAGTAGTCTCTAACTCAACCTCACCAACTGCCGTGTCTTCCCTCGAGTTAAGAGCACACCTTTTTCTGCAGGGAAGGCAAGGCCTGAGGTAGGAGAGAGAGCAGTCTCCTGGTTAAACTGCTGGCAGGGTATTCTCAATGAAGAGACCTTGATTCTGGAATTCGTTTTCTCCCTTGGCCTTCCAAAGACCTGATTTAATGGACTTTAGAGCATGCTAAAACAACTTGCTAACCAGGCTTTCTTGATTTGGGAAGATGGGCTTCAGTGGTAGATGACTGTGGAATCGTCTGCAGGCAACGGGGCAATTTTTGTTTGCTTTAACTGTAATTTAATTTTTGCATGTGCTGAAGCTGTCAATTCGGACACTTAAGATATTTAAATAAAGCGCAACCCTCTGCCCTGAGTTCTGCGCCATTAAAAAAATAGTTCGGACTCTTAAAGGGTAAAGCGTTTGAAACCATGATTTCACAGAACTGATATTTTCATGAGGAAGAGAGAATAGAGTGTATTAGGGTTGTTACTGATCCAAGTCTTTAGATACAAGATGCTCACGGCTCCCCACATGTTCCAGCATTTAAAGCTGCTTTATGAAAACCTCTCGCGTAAAGCCAGACCCTAGAAGCAACGACCTTGACACAAGACTGAATTCTCAATAGAGACCAAAATACCACTTTGTACAAATCGGTTGATTACATGTTTTATAATTTAGCTTCTAAAGGGGAAGTGGTCAGTTCTTTTATGATGTCCGAGACAGAAGATAAAGCTGTATTTATAGTTACAGTGTTTTCCTCCAGCACAGGCTGATCAGATGCTGCTGGTATTGAAAGGACAGGATTGGGGGGCGGGGGTGTAGTTCTCTCTTCTATTTGCAGCTGTAAAACCAAAGGCATAAGAATGTGGGTTTTCCCTTACTATGCACAAAAGCAGGGTGCATGCAAAGGGGACTCTCACTTCTGCTCTGGCAGCGCCAGCAACTCACAACACTATTTGCTCGTCTAGGGGTAGATGTGGAACTTTTACCCATTCATTCAACCCGGATTGCCATTTCCCCTCCCTACCAATTAAGTCCTATTTTCTGCACTCCATGCATGAATTGCAGCTATCCCAATCCATCAGACATTGTGGCTGATAGCCTCCTCTGAATGCCACTTAAGCTTCCCGGTGAAGAGCTGGTTGAAAGCAAAGCATCACTCATTCCTCCAAGCAAAAGAAAAGAACTTAGCTACACAGAGACTTGAAGCAAGACTCCAAAAAAAGAAGAAAAAAGGAAGGCTCTGAAAGAGGAAACACAAGAAATGAAACATACTCTGTCCTGTTCTGGTAATATAGTAGGCCAACAAATGCTTAGCAAAACTATCCTGCGTATGAACAATTAATGCAAACCTGCTGTGAAAAAAAAGGGACATCAACCCATTGGCTGTCACAAACCGAACCAATATTCCTATTAGAAATTCTAAACAGTCCAGTCACGGAGGAGTCAGGACCAAAATACTATTGTGTTTTCCCACTACACAGTATCTAAGTAGGATAGGATGGGGGAGGGAATACTGTTCTCCCTCCAGCACGTCTTCTATGTAGGTACTCCGAGCATACTCACCTAAGTCACCTTCACCAATGGAGCTTTTTCTAGGCATCACGAAGAGGCATAGCTCATCCTTCCCATGACAATCTTTCTCATCTTGCTTTACAAAAAGGAAGGCAAGAACCCTTAATCCAGCTCTACAGAAGGGGAAACTGGGGCGCAGAACAGTTAAGTGACTTGTCTGAATCATATGGAGTGTTAGTGGCTGAGCGGCACACAGAACCTTGGTTCCAGGCCTTTGCCCTAGCCATCTGTCCTAAAATAAAGACATTTCCACCACAAGTCAATTTGTACTGAAAAAAGAAGGTCTTCATTTCATGAAGGAATTGTTCAAACGGATACACTGCAATCCAGCAGGGAAATAACATGTTTTCCCACACTAAAGTAGGCCTTTTCAAGAAGAAAAGTATCTATCTATATCAAACAGCATAAAATAGAAGGAAAAGAGCAACTACAGCTAAATGTTTTCCAATGAAAACCAAATAAACCAGAGCTCATTTATATTCTTACAGCAACTTTAAGAATTGATTCACTTTAGCAAGAAACTCCTTTATACATGTTCCATCCCGTTCTCTATTGTGAGCTATCTCGAAGAGCGATAGTGGATAACCTTCAAAATAACAGGTCACACATGATCTCAGAACAACAGTCTAGTAGGTGGCCTCAGGGCAGATCTCACATACAAAAGGGGCAGAACAATGTAGGCCTTCAATAATGAAGCAATCATTTATAAGCACCTTTTATCTGTTTATCGCCAAGAGCTTTACAATGCTATGTAAGTCAGTACTAATCTTGAACATAGGTTCAAGGATTCTGGGTTAAAAATAAGACTGCACAGAATAGCAGGAAGGGCTGCACAGAATTCCTGAAAGGAATGGCACAGGTTACACCCCATCTTATTTGCAGAAGCAGCAATGCAAGTGGAGATGGAGGGTGTAGCACAGAACCACCCAGGCCATCCAAGTGGAGAATTAAATCACTTGGATCTAAATCCCCTATGTAAGAGATGTGATGTCACTGAATATGCACAGCCAATCAGAAAGCAGGGATAACAGACTAACAAGCACAAGAAAAAAATGTCAAGAAGAACAAAAGATTCTGTGAGTCAATGTCTGTTGTCTGCTCTCTCTGTCCTCCAGGACTCACTGCACCCAACCCTAAAGCATCCTCTTCCTGTAAGGGCATGCACCAGGCCTCCTCTGAAAATGGGCAAGATGCTATCAATCAGGGAGGGAAGTTCCAGGTCACTTGGAGATGTCAAAGCCAAGTTAGAAGTACCTTCCAGACCAGGGGGAGTCTAAGTGTGGGAAGTGTGGCCTAGTGTAGAGAATACTGGATTGGGCTCAGAAGACATGGGGTCTATTCCTGGATTTTGCACTGACATGCTGGGTGAACCTGGGAAAGTCACTCTGCTGCCCCGTGCCTCAGTTTCTCCATTTGTAAAAAAGACAATTATGATAATTATCTCCTTTGTAAAGCACTTTGAGATCTACCGATGAAAAGCACTATATACAAAGAACTAGGTGTTATTAGGTTCATCTTGCATATCTGCAAATACCAATTTCTGCTACCTACCCTAGTATTAGCAAAGACTCCAGAGTCTCTTACAGAAAGACCCCTCACAAATTCCTCAGTTAGGACATGCACGGGGAAAGTCTGTGCTCCAATGCCTCAATCAATGGGTTTCACTACAATTTCAAGAATTAGAGGTGGGACCTTGGAACTATTTTTTAGCTTTATTACTACAAATGTGAGTTTTGCATTTGCGTGTGATTAACACTTTGTGCAGCCTCTGGACTGTGCATCTGAACAAAACAGAGCCCCAGCTCATATTTCAGCTTTTCTGGGAGGAGGAGAAAGGGAAGAATACTCTTTCACTCTCCACTCCGCCCCACCAATGAAAAAACTAGAAAGCTCCCAATGAAATACAAATCTTGTCTAAATCTGGGTGAGGCCACCATCCTGTAAACATCTAGACAAAGCCCTTATGAGCTATCATATGTAGGAGACTCGATATAGCCAGAGTATCTCTTTGGCCAGTTTTAGCCCTCAAGAAAATACCTTCGCTTTTAGCACTCTTACGTATAGAGACACCAGAAAGGGTAAAAGCTTTAACCTGAACCATGCAAACAAGAGACAGGAAAACACTTATACGATCTTTCTAGTCCATTCACTTTCTGGTCTGTGCAGGACTGTTCCTTACCTAGTGCTCCACTGTATTTTGCCCAGTCCTCAGTACCTGTGTTACGTCTAAGTAAAAACATAACGGAAACCTTAGTTTGAAAGAAGAAGATACTAAACTGAGTCCAAAAGGCCTATTTGAAAAGGATACTAGAATGATTAAAGTCAAGCCTTTTATGTTGTAAATCTGCCTACTGTACAAGCAGCTGTCAATCAAAACCTTTCCTAACTTTTGTGGCAGGACTAACCCCAATGGACTTCCCGTTTTTCTCCCTGGGATTTGGGTGAGGGGTGAACAGAGCTGGACTTACCGACATAACTGGATTTAAACAGTGCAAACTTCAGAAGACTTAACCTGCTCACTCACCCACACCACACATCTACCTAAGCTTTGAATTAATTCCATCTAAACCAAGCCCTGAAGAAGCAGTCACATTTAAAATATGCCAGAAACCTGGTTTGGTATTTATACATAAGATTTTTTTTAAATGATATCTGTCAACAAATGAATCATTGATCACAAGAAGTGTTCTGAACTGTAAGCTTAAAACGACACTGTTTATCTATTTGGTATGCAATACAATTCCTAGTGAAGTTGGTATAACATTCTGCTTAACAGAATGTTATCAGTAACTCATTCCTACAGTCTCCAATACTGACAGCTCTGCATCGCTCGACAGTTCCATGTCTCTTTCCCTACTAAGGGCATGTCTACACTACAAACTTAAATTGACTTAAGTTTGTAGCGTAAAGTCAACATACAGCCCCCATAGTAATTAAGTCAGTTATGCATGACCACACTCCTTGTGACACTGGAGTGCATCCTCACTAGCAGCGATTGCATCACTGTAGAGAGCAGTGCACTGTGGGTAGCTATCCCATAATACAACTCAACAGTCACTAGTTTGTTTTATTTTTAAATGTAGCATTCCAGATAAAGTAGCACATTTTGTATTAGTTCTACTACCTATAGCAGAAGTGGGCAAACTACAGCCCGGGGGCCACATCCAGCCCTTCAGACTTTTTAATATGGCCCTCGAGCTCCCAGTGGGGAGCAGGCTCGCCCCACTCGGTGCATGCTGTGACTCCACACAGCTTCCGGAAGCAGCAGTAAGTCCCCCCTCCGGCTCCTACATGTAGGGGTAGCCAGGGGGCTCCTACATGTAGGGGTAGCCAGGGGGCGCCACACACTGCCCCTGCCCCAGCGCCGCCTCCGCAGCTCCCATTGGCCACGAACCACGGCCAATGGGAGCTGCAGGGGCAGCGCCTGCGGACAGGGCAGCACGCAGAGCCACCTGGCTGTGCCTCCACGTAGGAGCCGGAGGAGGGACTGCTGCTGCTTTTTGGAGCTTCTTGAGGTAAATGCCATCTGGAGCCTGCACCCCTGCCCTCCTCCCATGCCCCAACTCCCTGCCCCACCCTAAAGCCTCCTCCCGCACCGCCAGCCAGAGCCCTCACCTTCTTCCAGACCCCAACCCCCAATTTTGTAAGCATTCATGACCCGCCATTCAATTTCCATATCCAGATGTGGCCCTTGGGCCAAAAAGTTTGCCCACCCCTGGCCTATAGCTTGCCTTATTCCAGCTGTCTTCAATTCTTATTCTCTCATCTCTTTCCATTATTATGGGTTGTATTATACACACTTCTGGAAGTCAGGGCTTGAAAAGTTCACAGAAAGCTACTAGGCAAAACCAAAATGTAAACAGACAACACAGCTTTCCCAAACAACAGCTGAGTTGTCGGTTTCACTGCTGCTCAGAGGGTTCTAAAGAAAAATAGTGAAACCAACCACGGTCTTGTTAATTTTACCCTGCAGGTGCCTGGAAAGAGTCTGGCCAGCAGCAGAAGTACTAGAACCATCTGTTTGCAAACTCAGGAAGTGGACAATAAAAAGGTTGACATTCAGTTCATCCTTGGAAGGTTATCTTCTTGGAACCCACATCCATTCAGTGTGGCACTCTGTCCCCATCGAGCGCTGGCTGGGCTACATATGGAGGCTGATGATCCTGCTACCGCTTAGAGGGTCTTTTAGCCCAAGTAGTAGAGGCTGGTATTTTAAGATCCAGAGGTCAATCACTGCTGCTGACAACCCACCCAGAGGAGTGGCATTACAAGTGATGGTTTGCATGAGGATCTGAACTGGGTGGACCTGTTGTGAAGCTTGGAAGGAGCTTCCCCAAACCAGGGTTTAACTTTTTTTTTTTTTTTTTTAAGTTAAAAATATAAAAGCATCAATTCTGCAGCTGTGTCTGGCCTACCTTCACCAGCCAGATACAGCTTTGCACTTACTCATGAGTCAGTGAATGGATTTTCAAAGTCATGCTATTATTGTCTATTTTTAAAATTTGTAAATATTATGTAAGTCTGTAAAAGATTTTAGCAATACATTTTTACAAGAGGCGGATATAAAGTTTAACCAAAATATAAGACAAAAACCCACAAAAGAGTCAAAATAAAAGAAACTGATACAGAAATTCTACTGAACGGTAAGTCACAACAATGGACATTTTTGTTCCAGTGGCTTTTCATAGCAACCAGCTCTGAAGCCATGTAGAGCTGGTGCAAGAAATTCATGGCTATTTTCCTTCCTCATTTGACAATTGGTTTGCGTGTGGGTGCACTCTGTTCCCCATAAAGCAACACAGCTTGTCTCAGTTCTACTGCAACGCGCCACCCGCATTTTCTGCTGGTCTCCCATATTTTTCACTTTCAACTTTTCCTTCTCACAGGACTGCCCACTCTTCTGGGTGCTTTACAAATGAAAGAATCACAGGGGAGTTAAAAACTATAGCGCCCTCTACACCAAGAATGTTTTGTAAGAGTTCCCCACTATTGACAGTATCAGTTCTGCTCCACTCATGTTTGCCGTGTTGGATGCCTTAAAGTAGACAGGTTTCAGTGGTAGCCATGTTAGTCTGTATCAGCAAAAAAACAAAAAAAAAACAAAAAAAAAAAAAACGAGGAGTCCTTGTGGCACCTTAGAGATGAACAAATTTATTTGGGCATAAGCTTTCGTCGGTTTATGTACATCTGATGAAGTGGGTTGTAGCCCACGAAAGCTTATGCCCAAATAAATTTGTTAGTCTCTAAGGTGCCACAAGGACTCCTTGTTTTTTTGTTTTGTTTTGTTTTTAAAGTAGACAGGCTGGCAACATTTTTAACACCACATTGATCAGACCTGCTCTTAGAATTACACAACATGATATTAAGAATGCCGATTGCCCCATCTGTGCTAGGACTTCCAATCCTGCTAACACAGAGGGGAATTGAATCAGTGTTGGCACCCATGCAAACTTTTAGAAAATGTCCCTATTTTAGACAGGACCTTTAGGCCAAATTGTGACTAGTATGGGGAACTGTTGTAACTGCCGTGGTCCAAAAGGTAAAATACTGTTCATATCCTGAAGCAGCAGCTTTAGTGCAGGCCTACATGCTAATTCGGAACAACTTGAAGAATATCCCCAGGCACTCTGTTCCCCTTGAAAGGGGAACTAAACTGTGTGGAGGTTACAGCTAGTCAGCTACCCCACCATATTCAGCTACATCCTCCTAAGTCTCCTCTCACAGAGGCCCTGAGAAATCATATTGAAGATATTTTCCACCATGAATTGCAGCAAACCCAGGGTCACGCCCCAATCTGTTTCAAGCAGTAGGTGTATATCACACGGTACACTACTAATTGGGAGTATATTTGTACACATTCTCACACGCACACATGTGTGTGTGTGATAGGGAAAGAGGGGAGAAGAATCAATTCTTCCACCACCAAAACGCAGCCACCTCCGGGGGGAGAAGGCAGCAAATCAGGCAGATAACAGTTTCATACCAATGCTCCACAATTCCACTCACACCAACGAAAACAGCCAGCTGCACCAACAGGCAAACTTTTCACACAAGCAGGCAGGCACATTCGCAAGTTTTGCAAGCACTTTTTGGGAGGGTGGGGGGCTCTTTGAAAACCCAGCAGCAAAGCACAGCACAAGCCTGCAAAGAAAACAAAACAAAACTTCCACCCAAGCCATAAAAACAAAAACCCAAATCCGTCCCCAGCCCTTCTATCTCCTGCAAGGTGCTATGTAAAACCCATCACCCCATTACCTAAGCACTTCCCGTGCAAATCAGATCTACACAGCGGGGACCCTAACGGGCTTCATGGGGTTTTGGGCGCTCTGCCCTTCCCTGGTTATAGGGGAAGACAGCAACGCCCTTTACAAGCTTGGCCTCTGGGCGCCCCCATAGGCGCCCATGAATTTGGCAGCCACTATTAGGGAGACTCTGTGAAAGTGGCACCCCAAGGCGGGGGGGGAGGCAGCCAGGCTCCCCCCCCCCGAGCGGGCCGGCCGCGCCCGCACCCCCAGGCCAGGCCAGGCCGGGGGGGAGGGGGGAGAACGGGCCCTGGGGAGGCAGCGGCACCCAGGGCTCACTATGTGGCAGGAAGCAGGGCCCGGCGCACCCGCCCGGCTCCCTATTTGGCCGGGCCCTGACTGCTGCCCCCAGGCCCAAGGGCCAGCTGGGGAGATGGTCGTCGCTGCCTACGCGCCCGCACACTCACCCCGCTAGGCGGCCTCGCTTTCTTCGCCGGCGCCCTCCACTCACCACCACCGGGGCGGGCCGCCCCTACCGTCCGTCCGCCATTCCGCGACTCCACCCCCTGCCCTGACTGAAACTCGCCCCGCCTCCCCAGCCGCCGGTCCGCGGCCCAATTGGCTCCCCGCCTCGGCCCTCCGGCAGCTGATTGGTTCCCCCGCCGCGCCCGTCAAACTTGCTACGCAACTTGTGTACGCTCCCAGCGCAGCACCAGGACCCCACCCAAGCAAGCCCCGCAAAGAGAGTCAACAAGGTGGAACGTGCCATATGAGCGCTGGGGGGGGACACCATTGGATTAAACTGAACAAGATTTCCTGAAGGTCAATCAAATGTTTTGAATTAATACGATACTTTAAAGATATTTCACGGTGATTAAGAGCGATCGGAAAAGATTGTGCTTCCTGATTATTTTGCGAAACGCTTGGCCCTCCCCTTCCTGGACTCCTCCTCCTATGACTGCACTTGGTCTTTGTCCTTCTTCTCTATGGTGTGAGGCCCTCCAAGGAAGGTTCCACTTGGGGGAGCGGGGTGGGGGGGGGTTGTCACATCAGCATGACTGGCCCACTTGAGAAATAGAAAGGGGGGGGGGAGTAGGAGATTCCAACAGGGGGCAGGACCTTAGAGAGGGCAGAGGAGGGAGGGCAGTAGTGTAGCAGTGGGTAAACTGAGGCTACGTCTCATTGGGGGAATATGGAGCTTAGGTTAGGTTAGTTTACCCACTTCATTTTTTCACACTACACCACCGATGGGGAGGACAGGGACAGACGGAAGATGGCAAAGGCTGGGAATGGCTGCTGTCCTGCGTGGGAGCCTCCCTTCTGCCCACGGCCTGGCGAGGGCCCTGCAGATGGAGAGAGCGAAGGCCCGGGCTGAGATAGGGACCAGTCGGAGATGGGGATAGGGTGACCACATGTTCCGATTTTGTAGGGACAGTCCTGATTTTTGGTCTTTTTCTTATATAGGCTCCTATTACCCCCCACCCCCGTCCCGATTTTTCAGATTTGCTGTCTGGTCACCCTAGATGGGGAGGACAAGGGAGACTGTCGCAATGAAGAGATCCTGGGCAGAAGTAGCAATGGGGAAGGGGCTGGCAGAGGTGATGGATCAGGAGGTGGCCCTGGCATAGATGGGGAGGGCCCTACAATAGATGGCGAGGAAGCAGGAAGCGTTGGGGGGCGGGCCCAGCAAAAAATGGAGGAGGACCTGCGGGAGCTAGAGAGGAGAAGACAGACGTGGAGATAATAGGGATGGCCATACAAGAGAGTGAAAGGAGCTCGCCTCTGGCACAAATGGAGATGGCCCTCCAGGGAGTGTGGGGGAGGCAGGGAAGGAGTTACAAGAATTAGAGGGGACCCTGGTGGAAGGGGGAATGCAGGGAATGCCATAAAGGAGGAGGCCTGGTGAGGATGGGACAGGCCATGGCAAAGATAGAGAGGAGCCTGCAGGATTTTGGGAGAGCTGAGATAGTCACTGGGAAGGAGGTGACAGCTTTAGTTTGGTGGCCATCTGCCTCCTCCATCGCCCTCCCTCCTCCCCCGGGGGCTTGCTCCAGCTCCCTCCCACCCGGCTGTGCTATGGAAGAGCAGGGATATAGAGTTAGAGAGAGTTTAGATTGTGTTGCTACTAAACAGAAGAAATGTCAGGAAATAGAAATATTTTGTAGAGGGAAGGAAGCCATTTTTAAAATGACATCCTGTATCCAGGTGGCATGGTGCATCCCGTATCCACAGCGACCAGGTGTTTGGGGAGCTCTCTCTATGCTGCATTATTGGCATTTTTGGGGGGTGTGCAAGGCAAAACTTTGTGTTAAACCAGTTTGGAGACCCTAGCTCGACAGATTGTGCAAAGAAACTCAATACATGTGATCTAGTCGAGCTTTTGGCCCTGGTCCTGCCGGCTGATCCATGTGGATGAAGCCACGTTGACTTCAAGCCAATTTGCTTGCAGGCACAGAGGTCCGTCTGTGTGCATCTGATAGCAGGATTGGGGGCTTAGTCTCAGCCTCTAGCAGTTTCTATTTCATTGATGTCGGGAGATTTTCTCTCTCCAGTAAGGCCCAGGAATTCATTTCTAATACTCCGCTAGTGGCAGAGGCAGCAAAGTCAAGTTTGGCATCCTCTGGAAAGAACTAAATGAATCACCTGATTATAATATAATCTGTGAGTTGGGGAAAAAAACAATTTATACAGTAAAGAGTTACCAATAGAAGAACTGAAAGGAAGTAGACAACATAAGTAAACTGTAAGCCTTACAGAAGCAGATGTATTCATGGGCCCCGACCCTGCAAAGACTTATGCAGGGTCATCTTTTCACACATGGGCAATCCCAATAGAGCCAATGGGCATAAGTCATTAAAGAATCGGGGTCTGAGTGGAGGAACTGCCGGACTGGGACGCAGGAGGCCTGGGATTCTATTCCCATGCTGCCACTGGTCTGCTGGGAGGCCTTGAGCAAGTCACTGCTTCTCCCTATGCCTCCGCCCCCCCAAATCTGTCAAATAGGGACAATGATACTGATGGCGTTGGCAAAGCCCTT
The DNA here is from genome assembly GCF_027887155.1 of Malaclemys terrapin pileata. Classification (NCBI taxonomy): domain Eukaryota; kingdom Metazoa; phylum Chordata; order Testudines; family Emydidae; genus Malaclemys; species Malaclemys terrapin. The sequence continues at coordinate 9,465,234 of NC_071526.1, read as the reverse complement.
TGAGATCTAGTGATGATGCACTCTATGAAGGAGGCAGTAATAGTGCGTGAAGAGGTGCATCGCTACTTGAAACACTGATATCCCCTTCTCGGTTCAGAAATGGCATCCCCAAAGGGCAGAGGAGAAATGGGAACCAACAGCTTCCATCCATGTCACAAACTGCAGGGTGTGAATAGTTGGATCAGAATTTAAAATAGACACAACAGATGCACCATAGTAAGGTACTTAACTCTTCTGCCCATTCACTCATTGCAATTTTTTTCCTGGTGCACAATTTTATTTTCTTCACTGACTGCTTATAGACTCAACGTTTACACTTAAAATACAGAACTAGCTGGAAAGAGTAATGGACAGATGCACCCAATTAACACTGAATAAGACGTGCATATCCATCCATTCAAAGTTAATAAAGTGATCAGATTTTAAAATAAACGACAGTTACCAAGTCACTAAATGCTAGCCTCTAGCTTCCTGATGGGGTTTTTTTCAGTTTAGTGTTGCTTTGATGCTGATTTGTATCATTTGCAAATTGTTATTGATAACCCAGTACAACATGCTGACGTCAATACAGTCCTTACTGAGTGCAAGCGCCATCCTTGGGCCAGAGTTTCTGGTTCGCAGAGATTATGCTTTGCAAACTGGGTGCATTTCCTGATTCTCTTTTGGCCCTGGTGCAGGTTAGAGCAACCTCGGGAGTGCTCTAACTAGTGCTAGCTTGGCAAGAAACCATCCACTAGTTCAGAATAGCTGGAGTGATCACGGTCCAGCCACTCCTCCTTCCCTGTTCCTACATGCTCCTCCTTGCCCCTGCAGGGAGGATAGCATTGGAGTTGATTGTACCAGCTCTGCACCCACTTGTGACTCCCCCATACCAAGCTAGGGGGATGCAGCCAGTCTTCATTCCCTCTGCACTGTATGAGCAGTACAAAGAGTATGTAGCAGGAGAGAGAATGTGCCCTGTTGTTCCCCCCCGCCACTCCCGTTGTTTCTATATGGACCCATGGCACATAGGACATGTATGATACATTAATATTTCTATGCATTTCTCACCCATCCTGTCCATTCTTCCCCTCCTAGTGCACAGCACCTTGGAAAGTCAAGCCAGCAGCAGCAAAGGCCAACAATGGATGGATCAGTGGCTGAATGCTGCAGCAACTGGGGCAAACAGGCAAGCGTTCTCATCACTCAAGATCTCACCTGTCGCCATCAGCACCTGATACAGAACGCTGCACCAGTGTCACCTGACACCCATAGCTAGCACCCCTGGGCCTGCACGTAACCCACTTCCCTGTGCCTTTAAATAGTCAACCCTTGCAACCTGGCTCCACCCCTTCCTCCCCCTTTGACTGTTCAAACAGCTACACCCCTCTCCTGGAGAAACCACCCTTGAAATCACTAGGCACACTCCACCCCTTGCCAACACCCCTCTACCTCTCTCCTGTAATAACAAGCTTGCACAGCTCTAAGGCATGGACCTGGGCCCCATCTCCTATAGGAAGGCATCGGAGGGTTATCACTTCCAGGTTTTCTATGCTGCCCGTCAGCCTTTCCCTTGAAGAGGATTTGCCTCCATTGATAGGTGTCATCACAGCCCCAAGGGAATCCTGTAATCGGTATCTGCCCTGCAACCTTTATTGCTCGGCTGCATAAGAGAGTCTCTGTTTATAACCCCTGAATAATATCTCCTGAACTGCAATATCCAAAACAGAAGTGATTGATACCCCCCGACACTTGTTTCTCTAGAAGAGATGTGGTCGCCTGCCAATTGCCTTCCTGTATTTTGAATGTAAATGATTCTCCAGCTCAACGGCCATACAGACGGCCCAAGTGAGCAGAAGAACAGCCCTACCTACGCCAGCCGGAGCTGGGACCAGACATCTTTTCAGCTATTTTGCTTGTGCCACCCTTTTTTACAATGCTCGTGCAAGAGGCTGAGAACGCCAGCCAATGCCACCGGCAGATGTATTACAGGCTTTTCCACCACAGGCTGTCCTATGGATGAGCCTCAGACCGACGCGTAGGGCCCTTTTTATCGCACGCCTTGACCCTTCCTGAGCACAGACGATCATGCTACATTAAACCCCTGTGTTGTGTCTGCTAATGTCTTTGTGAACCATTGAAGGGGACTAGGGGACGCTTGTCCAAATGGTGTCTTCTGTCCATTGAGATCCTTGGACTAACGGAGCTTGGATGAAACCAGGACACATCATCCCTTGTGACCTAACTCAGGTCTTGGAAAGAGAATGCTAGTGCACTAACTCATTGCACCATCCAACTGCCCTTTGCTACTATATTAGTGAAGCACTGACTAGGTGATTGAACTGTACAGAACAGAGTAAGACACGGTCTCTGCCCCACACTGTCAAAGGAGCCTGAACCAAGGTGTGAACCCACACTGCTGAGCTCAGAGCCAAGATACTTTGCCACTGTGGTTTGGTTCTGCAAATACTGATATCATGGGTTCACGCCTCTCTTACGTGCAGGCTGATGCTTACATCGGGGAATTTATTAATGCTCCCGGCAAGGCGTAGAGGGCAGGAGAAAAAGATCCCAGTCACAGTGCTGACCTGGAACAAAACTGAAGGGATACGGCTACAGTGTCAAGTAACCCCAGGCAACAAGTAGGGTGACCTTGTCCTTGAAGAAAGAGCAATGGTTCAGCACTCTGTGTGTGTGTGGGGTGGGGTAGGAAACATTACAAAGAACAAGGCTTAGAGAGCTTGGATTTGGGGGTTCACTTGTGCCGTGGGTCTGGAAGGATTCTGGTTCTGGTTCTAAGCTGCAGGGCATGTTTATAAGGAGCTTGCTGGTGTCACTGGGAGCACTCTCAAACAATTAACATCGTTCTGTCTTTACAATGGGCTAAGCCCAGGGGCTGCTTCTTGCAGGATACTCAGTGATACTTGCCAGGAGGAAGGATCTGCTCATGATTAAGGCATGGGCCTGGCAACCAAGAGGACCTGGAGTTTATTCCAGCACTGAGTCCCAGATCCTCATAGGTATTTAGGCTCCTGACTTCCACTGAATGGAAGTTAAGAGCCTAAATATCTTAGAAGGGTAGAGTGTTGTTATTACGGTATAGAACAAGCAGGAGGGGAGGGAGGTTCTGGCAACATCCCAGTGCCCAAAGCAAAGGAGCACGCCCTCTGAATGTCAACAAGTCATTCCACCCCATTCCTGTAAGAGTACGGGTGCGAACCGGCTGGTGCTTCCATTCAATCAAAAGAGCCCGCCCTGAGGTTCAGATGAAATCCATGAAGATCCCTGGGTCTTAAGACCTGACCTGGACACCTCAGAGTACGGAGGAGCAATAACGACCTCACAGTTAAGGTGTCAGCAAGTTTTCTCTTTAATTCTTAAGCGCCTCGCTTTGGAGCAGCGCTTTCTTTGTATTCTTCTCTTCCTCTCCCCTCCCCCCACGGCTGGCTGTGTTTTTTCTCCCAACGGGGACCCGAGCCGGTGCTGGTGGAGGGCAGTTACAGGAACGCAGTGGTGCAGCTGACATTTACTAATCAGCTCTAACCTGAGATCCACACACACACTGTCTCGCTGGCTGTCTTGTCTCCATGGAGACACTGCAACCTTTGCTCACTAGTTAATGGTATCTGGGAACAGACGCCACCCTTCCTCCCAACGCCCTCTCCCGCACACCCAGAGGAAATGGGAACTTGCCCACTGCAGGACAATTTGCTTCCGAAGCAGGGGAGGAAGGTGTCCCTGTTTGCATGGCTAATAAAGAGGCAAGCAGAACTTGGCCCTGCTTGTGTGATATGGGGAGGGAGAGGGGGGGGGTAGTGCTGCAAGTTATGATGGCGCATCACCACGGTTTTATGGATGGAGAGATCGTCTTATTGCCCAAAGACCCACCAAGAAAACATATTCAAGGTTTTGTTTTGTTTTTTATGACAGCAGTGGTAAGGGTCTCTGTCATAGCGTACCATGGTGTCCTTGGCAGGGTTCTACATTGCTAGGCAGGGCAAAATTCGTGCCGTGCATGGCTCGCTGGTGGATGTCGTTCCCTCCTCCTTACTGCAGTGGACACACACAATCATCCAGCCCTGAGGGTCACCCAGGCTTGATTATTATTATTTAACGGCAGATTTCGGGGTCGGTGCCGACAAACTCAGCCGAGCAGCCCGAGAGGTTATGGTGACCCAGACGCCTGGGTTTCCTGAAGTTATAGTTACACATACTCAAAAAAAATCCTCATGTATTTAATACTGACATGACTGCGGGGCCTGCTAGGGCAGCAGGAAAGTCAGAGCACAAAGCTTCCTGGGACAAATGCAGTGAATTCCAACCACAGGGGGGGCCAGGAGCATGTTCCCTTCCCAGAAGTGCCCTGCTCTCATCTATTCTGTTCTGAAATTAACATGGGAAAGATGCCCATTACCTGCTACCAGATAATGACTATGATTAGGCGTATCTCTACTGCCAGCCGAGATCTAAAGGGTTTTGTGTACTCCAGCAGAGTTTGCAGTTGCAAAAAACCCAAGAGCAATAAGGTGTAAATAAAAGACTAAAGAAAATAGTGTTGTCCACCACGAAAGGATGCGGGCAGAACCAGCTCTAATGACATTTTATAGCACCATTCGGTGCTAGTGATCGGCGCCTCGGGGGGCATGAAGCAAAATAATTGGACGCAAACGGACTCAAACCTTCGCCCAGAATTCAAACCTGAACTTTACTTTGGTGATTCCAAAAATGTGAATAGCTTCCCCCCCCCCCTTGTTTTTAAAAGTAATTTACAAATTTGCACTTCCTGGTTCTGGACGGAAATAGATGAGCTGAAATACAATGAGACGGGCAAGGCGTCAGGCCAGCCTAACCCAAGTGGTAGGAGCTGGTGTCTCAAGAGAGAGCCAGCTCTCGTGGGATCTCCAGCCCACTTTTTAGACGGCATGTGGGTGCAGCAGTGTCATTAGTGGAACAGGCTGTGTCGTTGGCTGGAAGTCTGAAAGGTGCCAACAGGAATTAGGTGCCCAGGTCTAACTGAATCCGAGTGTGAATTGGGCACCGACCTCCTTTAGCCTCCTCTGAAAATCCCAGCTAATCTTAACAGCAACAGGCTGCCGGGCTCCGCAACAGTTGCCGATTCCCTGCCTCTCGCTTCCATTTGGCAAATGCATCCAGGTTAGAATGGCTCCCCCAACAACGGAGCACTGGCAATTCATCTCCCTTCCTTCCCAGGTCTGGTGTGGTCATTTCAGTGGCTTTTGGAAGCAGGGGGCCAACACAAACAGCAGTTAGAAGCACTGCTGTACCTTCTCCCACAAGGCATCAGCTCGGCTTCTTATTGTCTGTGCTGCCAGGTCTCGGTGCCCCGGCATGCTCCTTGCTTCATCAGGAAGGACGTGAGCTGGACACTCAGGCTCTTGCACGTGCTCAAGGCCAGAGCAGTGGTTAGATGGTCTTGTGGGAGGAGGTATTTGGAACCTCGGCACCTTTGAGTCTCTGAAGCTGGTTTTTAGTCCCCGTTGAAGCGTCCATCTGAGTGGCTTTTGCTGTCAGAGTCACAGGTCTTGGACCTCTGTTAGCGCTTCCTGGATTCATCTTCAGAACCCTTTTGGCTGCATCATCCGTCCCTGGAATGCAGCAGAATTCCGCCCGGGGTGCGTTGTGGCCAGCTGGGACCTAACAAGCACACCCATTCCGAGCTCGGCCAGGAGCCAGGTTTGAAAATACCCAGCTCCACCCTCACAAATACCCACGGTGTGCCCCCTTTCAGTACATCCAGTACGTGTTGACCCAGCTCAGGGTGTAGGAGCTGCTGGCATTGAAGAGTTCTTTGTGCAGGAAGAGCTGCGGCTTCTGCAGGTCCTTGAAGCTATGGAACAGCCGAAACCCTCTGGCCTCTAGTGCCTTCAGCAGGCTGTACCAGTAACGCACCACGGCTGCCTCGCTCCCACTGACCTCAAAGCCGGGCCAGTGGAGGTGGATGGCGAGGATCAGCTGGTGCACTGCGGCCACGGTGCCATCCACAAGGATACTCTCCAAAATTTTCCACTCGGCGCTGGCCAAGTCCGCCTCCAACACGTCGATCTATCCCAGGGAGAAAGAACAAGCAAACTCAGCAACTCTACTCAGCACTGCCCAGGGACTGGTGCTGTCACGGGAGGGGACTAGGCTGGGGCAGGCCAAGAGAAGTCTGAAAATGAGACATCTGGACACACCTGGGAGGGAGTGGTGAAAAAATGAGCCCTACTGCTCTTAGCCAAGCTCCACCAACATCCTTGTTTAAGGCTGTTTCTGAGAGCTGAGGAGCTATCCATTGACGTTTGCGGCCTGATTCAAAGTCTGTTGAAGTCAATGGAAAAGCTCCCATTGGCTTCGGCTCAGCCCCAGCGTGCAGTTGTTCTGTTAGCAATAGCGGAGCTGCCCTCCAGCTAGGGACTGGCCGAGGGATGGATTAGACCAGAGGGGCTCAGTCGGCTTCACATGGCCTTCAAAAGCAAGTTCTACTTGTGGGCACCTCTCATCACAGCCTCCCAACTGGACCCTTCACTTTCCCGATGACAGCCAGAAAGCCCAGGAACGCCCATGGGTTGCAAGAGGATGAGATGGAAGTAAACTCAGCTAAATGTGGCAGGGGTGCGCTTTTTGGTTACATCCCCCTATTTCGTCTCTGTGCTGTGGATTTCCGCTCTCTGGGATCAGGCCGGGGCATTTATTGGGAACAAAGGCCCAGATCCACAAAGGTATTTAGGCTCCTCACTTCCACTGAAATCCATGGAAGCAGCCCTATTGCTCTAGGATGGAATTTTCAAAGGAGCTGGGTTCCCAAACCCCATTAAAATCCAATGGGAATTGGGCGCCGGATTCTTAGGCACCTTTGAAAATTCTAGCTCTAACCTCTCCGGGTCACCTTGCACATCAGTTCTGTCCTCTCGCATATTCGCTGCCCTTCCAGTTTTGGTGTCTTCCTCAGATTGGCTTGTGGTTGAATTTACACCAAGGAAGATGTGAACTAGCCGCCTGAGATGCAGAGAGGGAACTGGATTTTAGGCTTCTCTGTGTATGACATCTAATGGGTGGATGGTGATGGGGCAGGGGGGGACGATGTTATCAGGTGCCATTACCTTCTTGTGGCCGAAGTCCTGCATGATCTGATGTAGCCTCTTGGAAGGGCTCCTCCGTCTCTGCGAGGAGGTGACCGGGCGTCGCTCGTGCCAGTCCAGCCACAGCGCATGGTGCTGCACCTGTCCTTTCTGCCAGAGGCCTGTCTGCTTGTAGGGGGTCAGGCCAAAGCTGTGCACCTGGCACTGCATTTCGCTCATCCGCTGGCTGAACTCAAAGCCCCTTTTGACCATGCTACAAACGAAGAAAGGGAGAGAGGCACTTTCAGGCTCTGCAAAGCTAGGCTGACCTGCAGAACGTGCAGGTGCAAGGCAAAGCATGATGGGTAACATTATGCAAACTGAGGCAAAGGCACCCTGGCTGACTTTGTTCCAGCCCTGCCGCTGTGGTTCCAAGCAGGTGGGTTTTCTTTACCCTTCAGGTGGCTTTTCAGATGCAGCCAGTCACTGCGAAGCCCACTGATAATAGGGCAGCTAAAGGGACTGCACAGGGGACATCTCTGAAGAAGCAAAGGGATTCGCTGGAGACATCAGATCTTATAGACTTTCTGCAGCTTCAGCCCTGCTCTGCAGTGATGCACCTCTAACCTGCCTTGGAGTTTTGGCTGCTCTGAGTCCCAAGTTTACAGCCCAAGCATCGGGGCAGATTGGAGAGCAACCGAAAGGAAAAACCGGTTCTATCAGAGCACCCGGGCCCAGTTAAGGGAGGGAAGGGAAGCCCAGAGCACCGACTATCATGCCAGTGTGGCACATCGGCACTGTTCTGTGTGCTGCTGGTGCAGAACCTCTGTTCTGGAGCCCACAGGCTCAGAGACCAGCTCAAAAGGGATCCCAGCAGGCCTGGAATCGCCAAGTCAGCAGCTGTCACGTGGATTAAGAGCAGCTTCTTCCCCATCTGCACCTGCAACCAGTCCGAGCTGAGCAAGTACAAGAATGGAGCCCGGTTAGAGGCCCGGAGTTTCACCCAGGCCTTTGGGGCACGGTTTTGGCTCCAGTCACTGTGGCTAGTCATGACTCAGGCTGCCAGAATGTACCCAAGAGTGGATGGTGTTCACTGCAGCAGCTGACTCACATGTGTGTAACAGACTTGCAGACAGGGAAGTGGATGGCTCCCAGGACTGGTGATGGGACGTGGCGATATTAACCTCTTGGTGGCCAGTCCCATGTCACTAGCAACTGAAAAGTCACTGTCTGCAGGCCGGACGGTGGCCTGTGTGAAATGGGATGCTGATCCTTTTTGGTGTGTATCGTGGGAGTTGCACATTCCTCTGATGTCTCTGGTTCTGGCCACTACTGGAGACGGGATGCTGGATTAGGTGACCATCGGTCCGATCTGGCCTGGCAAACCCTAATGGGCAAGTTTCCAGCACACACACAGTCCCCACCACCATCAGCCCTTCTGCTGGCTGTCTGCAGGCTGGAGCTGAACAGGCCAACGAGACCAAATGACTCTCCCATCCCTAGAGAAGAGTCCATCCAGAGCTGGGGTGAGCACATTGGTGGGTAGCATGTACGGGAGAGCTGTCCCTGTTCTGTGATGCCAGAACCTGTGCTGGCTGGGGCTCATAAAACTATTGCTTTTAACCAGCACTTCAGTCTAGAAAATACACCCTAAGACGGAAGGTTTTTCAGGAGGCCTCTGTCCCGAAGGACCCAGGATTATACCTGATAGAAGGACATGGGGTCACAGAGCAGAACAGGTTGGAAAAAGCAGCCCCAAAAACCCGAGAACCCGTTCTGAACATTTATTACTGTTTTTTTCAGAACTTGGATGACATTTTTCAAACATTGAAAAGTGTCAGCTGGAAAAAAACAAAGCGTTTTGTTTGGATGAAATTTGAATTTTCCATGAAAAATATAATTGAAAAAATCAAAATCCAAAAGACGGTGACCTGCCCTCCTGTCGAGTAAGTATCAGTCCCAACCCCCCGCATCCATCCTTCCTCAGCGGCCCTCCCTGCCCCTGTCCCTCCAAATTTCGGGTGCCCGTCCACGGAAGCACGGTGCTCACCTGAAGGTATAAACCAGGCACCTCTCCTGCTGCAGCTTCAGCGACGCAGTGGGCATGTGATCTAAGCAAACTCGCCACGGCCCGGCAGTGCTGGCTGTGAAATCCTGGAGCCCAGCCTGGCTCAGAGCTCGGGAGCAGGGCAGCTGAAGGAGAAGGAAGAACAAAATCAGCCCTTTAGCTGGGGACTGGATTGGGTTCATAACCAGGGGCTTGGGAGGTGCTTGGCCCTTGGCAGCTCTGTTTTCATCATGGCTCAGCAGCCATCCCCTGCCTGAGCCCAGTGGCGGCCAGTTCTCATCAGCCAGTGTACAGAAGCAGTTCTCCTCCCCTATGTCAACAAGCCAGCCCCATCCCTCTCCAGGAGAGCTCACTTCATCTCAGGATTCTCCAGCCCAGGTCCACCAATGCCCCTTGCCTTCCCAATCCCTGACGGCCCCATAGGAATGTCCCCTTTCCCCCTGCCCTAGGCCTCCTTCCTATCTAGAGACCTCCCCATGCCATCATGGCCCCCAAGGGATGGGACTCTGTGGGGCTGTGTCGTCTCCACCACAGGCCACAGGGAACTTTCTACAGCACTGGTCGGGGATTGGGATTTTCTCTCCCCCACCCCTCAGATCCTGCCCTTCTGCAAACCACCGGGGCACTCCTCTGATATGTGAGAGGCGAGTGCCAGCAATGAGGGTGGAAGAGAGGAGAGCGGAGCAGCCACCGGAGGGTGGGTGGGGGAGTAATCAGGGGAGAGGCAGAACCCCAAATTCAGGTCACTGTCTCTCCAGGCAAGAGGCTTATCCAGGTGGAATCCAGGCTCCCTCTCAGGCAGAGTGCCCCCCGGAGCTCTTATTCCCACCTCTGGGCCGTGTTGTGTAGCCGGGGGCTGGCGTGGGGAGGGGGAGCCGTGCTGTGTGACCTACCTGGGGGGTGCTGATGTACGTAAGGAACCGTTCGGCTTCGCTTCGGAGGGACTCGCTGCCATCGGCCCAGGGCTGCAGGGCCACCTCCTGCTGGGTTTTCTAAGGTCACAGAGATGAAATGCACAGTGAGTCAAGCGCTGGGAGTGCTGGGGCATGCTGGGAAATGAACCAGCCTCGGCTCCGGAGTGTCTAAAAGGATTCTGACGTGGCGGAGGAACCTGCCAAGGCACTGAAGGGTTTAATAACCCAGAAACACAGGCTCAGCACGGCAGCACCCCAGTGCCTGAACAGCCAGGGGACGGCCGCTGCTGCAGTGCTAGCGCTCCAGGCTGTGCTTTTATCAGCTACGCAGGGCTGGGCAGCACTTGGATGGGAAACTTCTAAGGACAGCCCAGGTGCTGCAGGGAGACGTGTAAGTGACGCAGTGCTCCTCTCCTCTGAGTCACTGCTGACCCCAATGCCCCGGCGCAGTGCTAGGGGGCGCCGTGCTGCAAGGAGCAATGGGTAGGTAAAGCATTAGGGGGCGCTCTCTCCTCTGAGTCACTGCTGACCCCAATGCCCCGGCGCAATGCTAGGGGGCGCCGTGCTGCAGGGAGCAATGGGTAGGTAAAGCATTAGGGGGCGCTCTCTCCTCTGAGTCCGACCTGCCCCCAATGCCCCGGTGCAATGCTAGGGGGCACCGTGCTGCAGGGAGCAATGGGTAGGTAAAGCATTAGGGGGCGCTCTCTCCTCTGAGTCAGGCCTGAACCCAATGCCCCAGCGCAGTGCTAGTGGGTGCCGTGCTGCAGGGAGCAATGGGTAGGTAAGCCATTAGGGGGCGCTCTCTCCGCTGAGTCAGGCCTGAACCCAATGCCCCAGCGCAGTGCTAGGGGGTGCCGTGCTGCAAGGAGCAATGGGTAGGTAAAGCATTATGGGGCGCTCTCTCCTCTGAGTCAGGCCTGAACCCAATGCCCCAGCGCAGTGCTAGGGGGCGCCGGGCTGCAAGGAGCAATGAAAGGTAAAGCATTAGGGGGCGCTCTCTCCGCTGAGTCAGGCCTGACCCCAATGCCCCAGCGCAGTGCTAGGGGGCGCCGGGCTGCAGGGAGCAATGGGTAGGTAAAGCATTAGGGGGCGCTCTCTCCACTTAGTCAGGCCTGACCACAATGCCCCGGCGCAGTGCTAGGGGGTGCTGTGCTGCAGGGAGCAATGGGTAGGTAAGCCATTAGGGGGCGCTCTCTCCTCTGAGTCAGGCCTGACCCCTATGCCCCAGCACAGTGCTAGGGGGCGCCGTGCTGCAGGGAGCAATGGGTAGGTAAAGCATTAGGGGACACTCTCTCCGCTGAGTCAGGCCTGAACCCAATGCCCCAGTGCTGTGCTGCTGGAGTGGAAATTTCTTTTGACTGAGGTGTGACACTGAGGCCCTGATCGCTCCTAGCCACTATAAGCTCTTCCGACACATTTCACAAAGCAGGGGCGCTAAGCCCAGTGTCCTGGCCATAGTCCAACTCAGGTAATTGCACGTTGCCTGCCTAAAATTCTCCCTGCAGTTTCAGCTGTGGGGTTAACAGCAGTACCACCACCATCACGAACCGATCCACACTGGAGAAGAGGGGAGCGGAGTGTGCTGCAGCTGACCAGGGTCCCCCACTGCACGGGTGAGCTCCTGTCGGCTCTGCCTCCCCAGAGCTGCTGTGGCAAAAACGGACTGTAGGGCTCACCAGCTAACACAGGAGACTTTGCATTTCTAGTGCCTGAGGGGTGCCATGTTCTTTACCAACACTACTTAACCATGTCTCACAACTTGCTCCCCGCCCACACACACCCCCCAGCAGCGGTGAGGTCCCATTATCCCCGTTTTCCAAGTGGAGAAACTGAGGCACAGAGAGGGGGAGTAACTTGCCCAAGGCTACTTTGCAAGTTAGTGGCAGATCCCAGCGTAGTCCCGGCTCTTGACCCTGTGTTCTAACTCCTAGGGAATGCTGTCTCCTGAACGAGACACTCCACAGACAGTTCCCAGTACTGTAGACCGGGAGAAGGAAACAGAAACTCCCTCCCTTCCAGCATGGGTGGAGAAGGGGCAACGTGGGAGACAAAGACCCCTTTGCGCAGGCAGGAGGCTTTGAGTACAAAGGGAAAGTCAGCTACAGCAGGAGAATGGCTCTGTATCTGCTCTGCCTTTATCAGTGTGATCAGCAATAGGCCAGCAAACAGCCCGCAGCCTCCTGCTGCAGCTCCTGGACCGGCAGGTCGTTAATTATGGCCAGAGCCAGCCTTTACTAATGACCATCTAGGTCATTAATGACCATCTAGGGCCCCAGGTCCCAGGCAAGCTCCATCCAGCTCACAGGTTGGCCCAGCCTCCCTCTGCCTGGCAGGATCAGCAGAGCCAGCTCCCCGCCGGGCCCCGTTTCAGAGCACGTAGCAGGGAGACCAAGTGGTGGAGCCTCATCAGGTCAGGGCTTTATCAAACTCTTCACGATGGCTGTGCCAACCGCCTCCCTGGCCCGCCTCACCCGGGGGCCGGCGTCCTCCCCCCACTGAGAGCCCACGGCTGGGTTTCCAATGCCTGCTCCCCATGCACCTCCCAGGGCTTGAACAGATACCTTTAAATCCAGGGCGAGCCCAACCCGTCCTGCACTGCGGACCACTGTCATGAGGCACAGGGGACACTGGACCAGCACATATGTATCCTAGCTAAACCTTTACCCCAGCCTAGCCCATGGTCCTTCCCTCCTGGAGCTGCCACATTCTTGGCTTCATCACCCACCTGTTCCCCAATGCTTAGGGGTGGTACCAATCTGCAGACCCTACTCCCATCCGGCTCGGGGGGGGGGGGCATGGAGATGGAGGCGGGAACGAGGGAGGTGGTGAATGGTGTAGGGTGGAATGTATGGAGAGGCATGGGGGGAGTGGTGGTGAGGGGCTGGTGATGGTAAGGAGGTGTGAGGTGGAGGTGGCAAGGTGTGGGGGGTAGGTGATGGAGTACTGGTGGGGAGGGGCTGGGAGAGATGTGGGTACTGGTGGGGGTGGGGGAGGAGAGGCGGAATGCTCAGGGGTAAGAGAGTGGAGAGGTGAGGGGCACTGGTGGGGCTGATGGGGGGAGGTGATGGAGGAGAGTTGGTGGGTGGGGCCTCTGCTGGGGGTTGGTGGTGGGAGGTGGCGGAGGTGGGGGCTCTGCTGGGAGTTGATGGGGGGAGGTAGCAGAGGTGGAGGATGGGGGTACCGCTGGGGGCTGATGGGGGAGGTATCGAAGATGGGGGTAGGGGCACCGCTGGGGGCTGATGTGGGGAGGGAGCAGAGGAGAGGTGGGGGTTGATGTGGGGAGGTAGCAGAGGAGAGGTGGGGACACCGCTGGGGGCTGATCAGGGGAGGGAGCAGAGGTGGGGGCACCGCTGGGGGCTGATGCGGGGAGGTAGCAGAGGAGAGGTGGGGACACCGCTGGGGGCTGATCAGGGGAGGGAGCAGAGGTGGGGGCACCGCTGGGGGCTATGTGGGCAGGTAGCAGAGGAGAGGTGGGGGCACCGCTGGGGGCTGATGCGGGGAGGTAGCGGAGGTGGGGGTGGGGGCTCTGCTGGGAGTTGATGGGGGGAGGTGGTGGGGGATGGGGGCACCACTGCGGGCTGACGGGGGAGGTGGTGGGGGATGGGGGCACCGCTGGGGGGACTGATGGGGGGAGGTAGCAGAGGTGGGGGTGGGGGCATCGCTGGGAGCTGACAGGGGGAGGTGGTGGGGGATGGGGGCACCGCTGGGGGCTGATCAGGGGAGGTAGCAGAGGAGAGGTGGGGGCACTGCTGTGGGCTGATGTGGGGAGGTAGTGGAGGTGGGGGCACCGCTGGGGGGACTGATGGGGGGCGGTGGTGGGGGATGGGGGCACCACCGGGGGGACTGATGGGGGAGGGAGCAGCAGCAGAAATCTGGCCTGGAACCGCACATACTTCAGCGCCCAGCTGAAGCCTGCGAGCTCCCTGCCTCCCGTGCAGTTCACAGGCATGAGGGGCAGGATGGGACACGGGTCCCCTATCGGGAGGGGAGGGGGCTGTGATTCATGGTGCTAATATCTCCTCTTAATTATCCTAGACACAAAGGGGCTGGGCCCAGCCAAGATCAGCAGCATGTGGGATCAAAGAGCAGGAGATGCGAGGGCGAGCGAGCGGGGACCCAACACGCCTGCTGGAACCTCTCCCTCCCAGCCAGAAGGAGGGTGCTGGACGCTGGACAGCCCGCGCTGCCCGCTGGAGCCATCCCAGGCTGCCAAATGAACTGGGGGGGGGGAGGCTAATCTCCACTCTGATTAGGCTGAATTCCCAGCGATGAAGGTTTCTTCTTTTTTCTCCCCCCTCCGCGATAACAAATAATAATATAATCCCCTTAATCCCTTCCCCTAGGAGCCTGCATTCCGCGCAGAGACAGGAAGCGCAGAGCTTCTGCCACCGCTGATAACTCAGACAATCTGGGCCCATGGAAAATGAACGAATGCCTTGGGTTGCATTATGCCCCCCAGCTGAAGAGCTCTGCCCTCCCCTCTCTGAGGATTCTCCCCACTCACCCCCCAGCCCCTCCATCACCCACGCATTCTTCTGGTTGTTCTGGGCTCCCTTCTACCTCGGGCTAGGCCCTGCCAAGGCTACCTGGAATCCGAGCCAGGATGATATTTACCAGTACTGTGGCAGGGCCCTGACATGTCACTTTCGCCTACCCGCTCCCAGATGTCCCTGGCTTCTGCTGGCGAGACAGGCTGCGTGGCATGCGGGCAGCAAAGCGTTCAGCGGGAGTGACTGCCTAGACTAGAGCCGGGCAGGGCCATACCGCCACTGGAAGCAGCAGCCACCTTGGAGTCAGCCGGGCTCCACCATTCAGCAACACACGCAGGGCCAAGGCCCCTCGCTACACACACAAGCCCTGCTTCAAAGCCCCCTTTGGGTCCCATCCACCCCAGAACCAAGAAGAACAGAATGTCCATCCCCTGATCTCCTCACTAGATCATGCTCCCTGACTCCCATCAGTCCCCTACTCGAATCTCCAAATCACACTCCTGCCTAAAGCCAGGAATAGAACCCAGGTGTCCTAACTTCTTCCCTCCCTCCCTCCCTATCAGTTCTGGTGCCTGGATTTTGTTTTAGACAGTTGTTGTGTACAACACTGAGCAACACACACAGCAAGTAAATCCCACCCCCTGCCCCCTACATAAAACAACCTTCGCTTTTATTCTCTAGCTCTCCCTTCCCCATGGTTTGCTGATCTCAGCTCCTCTGGTCTCCAAAACAGCTTTCAAAATTACTAGAGAGTGGAGACCTTTGAAAGCTGCCCCCAGCTGCATCGGCTTTTGGTTTCCCTCCCCCACATGCTCAAAACATGACAGCGAGGGCCACGTTTCTGAAGCCCCACACAAAGGATGAGCAGTGCCAAACGCCGCATCAGAGCAACTGCAACCCGCCCCTCCCTCCACCACCATCACCACCTTGGCGCACACGCTCATCTGCTCTTGCAAACCAGATGCCCAGGGTGCACATGCAGGCAAAGGATGCGCGCGCGTTTACCAAGCGAGGCAGGGCTTTGTAAATTCGCCCCCCATTCGTTCAAAAGGCACCAGGCTGTGATTGCTTAATATCCAGTCAAAGTCAGAGCAGGAAGGGGCTTAAATGGCTCAGAGGAACAGTAACAGGCGATGGAAGTTGCTGGTTCAATTCCAACCAAAGGCAGTAGTGAGTGAACGTCATTGTCCTCTTCGCTGGTACGTGAAATGAGTTTGCTGGGCCTTAGTCCAGTTTCTACCACGGAAGCAGGTACCTCCTACCACCCCCACCACCCCCATCAGAGCTGGGAGGCCTGGCTGCCAGCCTCCAGTCCTGAGGCCAAGGGTTAGGGGCTCCTGGGTGTGGCACTCTGGCATGAGTGAGAAGCGTGTGCTGCTGGGGATGGGTGATCCCACTGGGAAAAGCAGGGGAGGTTTAGCATTGCAGCTGCAGGGAGAATTCTCACCCTTGCAATGTGGGAATGGTGCTGTGCACAGCACCAGGGTTGGAAGAACCTGATGTTGTCCCCATGTAATTTACAGAGGCGCATGCACCCCCGTCTGCACATGGCCCCAGCCTGTCAGTCAGAAGGCTCAGGAGAGGTCACCGCATCGCACCATCTCTCAGGAACTCCCTCCCAGATACTGGGACACTTCCTCCTCTCTGAAAATCTCGCTGGGAAGCCATTCTGGCTCGGAGATTTAAAAACAAACAAAGGGAAAGGCTTCCGCTAGCAACACACACTCAGCCCACAGGAAGCGCTGCCACAGGGGGTGACAGGGTCGAAGACTTCAGTGGGGGGTGCACAAGAAGGACAGCTTTATGGCTAGTAACAGGGGCCAGATGGTGTCATGGCTACAAGCAGCGGTCTGGCTGTCAGGAGATTCAGTCTATGCCCAGCTCTGGACGAGGTATTTCCCCAGCCCCTCTCTGTGCCTCAGTTTCCCCATCCATAAAACAGGAATGGGAATTCTCCAGGCTGTGAGGGGAATTATTGGCACAGGGCATTTTGATCCTCAGCTGGAAAGCTCTGGAGAATGGGCTGATCCTGAAGTCCATCGCTAACTTCCTACTCTGACCTCACTCAGGCAACACTCTCAGTGAAATCAGTGAGAAGGGAAATCTTGAAACCTTTCAGGCCACATCTGCTATTGAATCAAAGTGCCAGATTTGGCAGATCACAGGTCTGATCTGGCACATGCCAGGTGATTGAAGTTACCAAGTATAAAGGATGCTAGGTAGGAGTAATGACTGTGATTTTCAAAGCCAGTAATTTTAATGAGAATCGGGTGGCCAGATCTCCGAGGCAGCTTTGAAAATCTCAGTCAGCATCTATTGGGATTACACATAATGAACTGGCTACCGTGTTTGTACCTCACTGCCCTCTTCTGGCTGAAATTAGAAACACACAACGGTGTCATGGACTCTATACTGGTAACAACTAATGAAGATTCTCCTTTAGAACCAATCATAGTGGGCTTTAGGAGCAAGAGGAGTTGAGTTCTATCCCCACTATTGCTGCAAAGTGCTGAGTTGCCCAGGTGTGGCTCAGAGCCAGCTGCGAAGTCCTACGTGACTGTAGATTTGTGTGTATATCACTCACTCTCCTGTACCCAGGGTGTGCAAAGTCTCCGAACAGCATGTTCAGACAGGTTGTAACACCTAGGCACAGCAGTGTGTCTTAGGACACAGCAACCTCCACGCTAAATTCCTTCCCTGATGCAGAAGTCGGACCTCGAATGCAGCTTTAATGCTGTTTTATGTTTAATCTCCCTCGTTTTGTTTAACCGTAATCTTCAATAAAAGCCTTCAACTGGCATCACATCTAGTGCCGGGGCTGTGGGGGTGAGGCAGTCACTTCACCAGCGGAAACCCATCCATCCCCTTTCTGCCGCTGTTGATACAGTACCAGTCTGAACCCGTGGATACTTAGCCTGAAGCTCTCCGCCTGCACTGGTACAGACACGGCTGGTGGTTTTAGATGTCTGGATGACGCAGACAAGAACAGTCAGATGGAGAGGCTGCAAAACCCACACAAAAAGCCTCCCCCAACCTTCCAGTCGCAGCAAAATCCCTGTTCATTCCTCTGCTCCCACCGGGTCCCCTATCTCACTCTCTTCAACAGAGTTTTGTGACAGCACGTCTGTCCTGCGTGGACCAGCACTGTCTGGGTCTCCGGGAGAGGTTTCCTGGATGTGAGGAACAGAGCTGCAAGGCGTCACTGTGAGACTGCATGTGTGTGCACACGATGCCTGCGGATCGGTGCGTGGACCAGGGGGAAGGGGGATGCGTCAGGACAGCTGTGTCGCTTCAACTCTGCCCGCCCTGCATTGATCCCATGAATTCCCACCCTAATGAGCCCGCTGGGACTCCTCTTTCAGAGCCCGTCTCCCCTTATGGGCAATTTGTGGGCGTCTGTAACTTTTCTCAGCCTTCCACGCTGTAAAGGGATCAGGCCGCTCACTCTCGGGTGGAGGGGACGGGATTCCTGGAGAAGTGGGGGGAGGCAAATTCCTTCTTTGTTCCCAAGGGAGTAGAAAAGTTAGAATCATGGAAAACCTGCAGTCCTCCCTCTGGCTCTCCCCACCCCCCAGCCAGAATCCCAGCAGCAAACCTGCCAAGCCTCATTATAAAGAAGCTCTGCACGTTACAATAGGAAGCAACGCTCCTAATCTCAGCAGACAGAGGCATTGCAACAAACCAGGACGGTTCACAGACACCCCTCAAGAAGACAACTAAAACAGCACCAAACACGTCTCTCTACCCTGGAGGTTCGCTCCTGCCTGCTGCAATGCCAGCCAAGATTTCAGCACATGGGCAAGGCTCCATCCTGGCCCCCGTCCAGCAAACCTTCCTGACCTGAGTAGCACTTTTATGGAAGGAGTCTCATGGCGAGCATGCAAGCCCATCTTTGCACGAGTAGGCGGCTGCCCCCACGTTAATGCAATTCCAAACCCACCTCCCGAATAGGGGAAAAAAAGCCAAACTACAGAGGGGCAGGGCCCCCCAGCAATCCCCAGGGAGATGCCAGTAGCTCACTGGCGTGTGGAATCCAGGCTGGGCTGGTTAATCTCATGACTGCTCACTAACCAGAAGCACAGGCTGCCAGCCCATAGGGTCACTGGAGCAGTGCCCAGCCCTGGGCTAACCTCCCCCCGGGGCTGGCCGTTCATCGCCCTCTGACTCCTGTGGGCTTGGGCCTAGGGTGACCAGACAGCAAATGTGAAAAATCGGGATGGGGGTGGGGGGTAATAGGAGCTTATATAAGAAAAAAAAACCAAATCGGGACTGTCCCTATAAAATCAGGACATCAGGTCACCCTACTTGGGCCTTTCCAGACATAAATGCAGCCACTTCCCGGGGGGTTCCTTACGTGCCCCTTCGGCCTGAGTCTCTCTGAATCCCGTTCATCAGAAGCAGCAGGCAAAGGGAGAGAAGAGAAGGAGATTTAGTGGGGAAAGCGCCACCCCCCAACTCCCAAACCAGACAGTGTTTCTCCCCCTCTCTCCCCCACCTCCCCAAGGGGGTCCAATGCAGAGTGTGCAGGGCAGGGGAAGGGAGGAAAAGGCTCTTTGAGATCAAGGGACGGAAGGGAGGAAGAAAAGCCAGCGCGGGAGGGAGGGAGAGGGGAGGGAAGCCAGGAGTTAGATCAGGGGTGGTTAGTCCGGAGTTAAGTCCTTGGCTGGGGAGGGAGCCAGGCACCCCGGAGAGGGGCTGCAGGGCAGAGCGCAGGGGAGAAGCGGCGCAGGGGGGCTCGGTTCCTTACGGGCTGGCCGAGGTTCTCGTTCTCATCCTGGTAGCGCTGCAGGGAGCCCGGGCTGCGCCCGCCTGGCCCCCCGGCCGGGGCTCCCGTCCCCTCGTGGCGGGGGGCGGCGCTGCCCGGGGCGGGCTCCCCGCGGATGGTGATGATGGTGAAGGGCCCCGGCTCGTCCCCCGGGCGGCCGCAGCGCAGCAGGATCTGCCCCAGGCTCAGCACCCAGCAGCCCAGCAGCAGCAGCCGCAGAGCCGAGCCGCCTCCCATGGCTCCGCCGCAGCCGCCGGCTCCTGCACCTGCGGCCCCGGCCGGGACCGGCCCCGGATTAGGGGCGGCGCGGCCCCCGCTCCCCGCCCGGCGGCTGCATTCCTGGGCTCGGGTTCCCAGGCCCCGCCGCGACCCTGCCTCCCCCGGAGCCCGCGGCGAGCTCCGGGACCCGGACCGGACCTGCTCGGACTCTGCCCAAACTTCCCCGTGCCCCGCACTGGGCCCAAAGCCAGCCGTGGGGTCCGTGCCCTGCGTGTCCGGCTCCATGCTTAGGGTGACCAGACAGCAAGTGTGAAAAATCAGGGGGTGGGGGGTAATAGGAGTCTATATATGAAAAAGACCCAAAAATCAGGACTGTCCCTATAAAATCAGGACATCTGGTCACCCTATCCATGCTGCGCCCGGGCCACGTGCCCAAACCCACCCGTGCCCTGTGCCCAACCCCCCCGTGCCCTGTGGATCCAGGCCACGCCTGGGCCACGTGCCCAAATCCACCCGTGCCCTGTGTATCCAGGCCACGTGCCCAAACCCACACGTGCCCTGTGCCCAACCCCCCCGTGCCCTGTGGATCCAGGCCACGCCCGGGCCACGTGCCCAAATCCACCCGTGCCCTGTGTATCCAGGCCACGTGCCCAACCCCCCCGTGCCCTGTGCCCAACCCCCCCGTGCCCTGTGGATCCAGGCCACGTGCCCAACCCCCCTGTGCCCTGTGGATCCAGGCCACGCCCAGGCCATGTGCCCAAGCCCCCTGTGGATCCAGGCCACGCCCGGGCCATGTGCCCAAATCCACCCGTGCCGTGTGTATCCAGGCCACGCCCGAGCCACGTGCCCAACCCCCGTGCCCTGTGGATCCATGCCATGCCCAGGCCACGTGCCCAACCCCCCTCGTGCCCTGTGGATCCAGGCCACGTGCCCAAACCCACCCGTGCCCTGTGGATCCAGGCCACGCCCGGGCTACGTGCCCAATCCCCCCTGCCCTGTGGATCCAGACCACGAGCCCAAACCCACCCGTGCCCTGTGCCCAAACCCACCCGTGCCCTGTGGATCCATGCCACGCCCAGGCCACGTGCCCAACTACCCCCCGCCCTGTGGATCCAGGCCACACCCGGGCCACATGCCCAACCCCCCCGTGCCCTATGGATCCAGGCCACGTGCCCAAACCCACCCATGCCCTGTGGATCCAGGCCACGCTCGGGCCACGTGCCCAAACCCACCCGTGCCCTGTGGATCGAGGCCACGCCCGGGCCACGTGCCCAACCCCCATGCCCTGTGGATCCAGGCCACACCCGGGCCACGTGCCCAAACCCACCCATGCCCTGTGGATCGAGGCCACGCCCGGGCCATGTGCCCAACCCCCGTGCCCTATGGATCCATGCCATGCCCAGGCCACGTGCCCAACCCCCTGTGCCCTGTGGATCCAGGCCACACCCAGGCCACATGCCCAAACCCACCCATGCCCTGTGGATCCATGCCACGCCCATGCCATGTGCCCAGATGCTCCAATGCTCTGCTTGTCCATTCTGCGCCCACCCGTGTGCCCAAATCCAGCCCATCCATGAGCATACCCAGCTCCATGCTCTCCCACATCCAGGCTAGATGGTGCCCAGGAAAAGCCAGGATGGTCCGAGCCATAATTTCATAGCCCAGTAGCATATATTGCCCACACCAGGCCTAGCCCCTGTTGTCCCCTTTCATGTCTGTCCAGACCCTACTGGGCTCGGGACCCAGGAATGCTGCCAAAGTGGCAGCTGCAGGGGGCTCTTGGGGCTCCCACGCCAGCAGGGACACATGGCAATGCTGCTGGTGGCCTTTGTACTGCCACACTGTGGGGTGTCTGGGCTATCGGGAGCCCCCCCACGCCGGCGCACACCCACGACTGGATCTGGGCGTGTTCTCTCCCCCTCCAGTGGGGATGAGCCTCTCCCACACGGGGCAGGGCGGGGCAGCGGGGCCCAGGTGGGGTTGTAGACTAAACTTTAGGCCTTGCAGCCACGGGGTGGCACTTGTATGGATTTGCCAAGGACCCAGATTTCCCAGGACAGCTGTGTTCACAGCCTATGTCAGGGACAATGCATCGCCATGCCTAGCCCGGGTCACGGCCCATTAGCTGGCTATGCCTCCCCCCTGCCATCTCCTGAAGGGCCCGGCCCATACTGTACAATGCTCACCCTCCATATAGCTCACACTGTTATCGAATGTAGGTGGATTTCCGATGGGTCCATCACCGTGGTATCTGAGCACCGCACCGCCTCTGCACCAGGCCTTCCCAAAGCCCTGGCCATGCTTTGGAGAAGTCTGCCATCTCCCACAGAGCCTGCTGAGAGCAGAGCTAACCTGAAGAGAAGCCACAGGGTCATTTGCCCTACATGGTTCCTTGCCTTATGGAGAGGCGGTGCGGTCTAACGGAGAGACCTCTGCACTGGGAGTCAAGAGACCTGGTGTCACCACGGGACATGGGCAACCTGACCTAGTGGTCGAAGCGGGAGTCAGGCCAGGTCAGATACCAGGAGGTCAGAGTCCAAGCCAGGCCAGAGGGCAAAAACTGAGAATCGAGTGTCAGGAGGCAGGAAGGATCAGGTTACCAGGAGATCAGAAGCAGCAGACAAACCCAAGAGCAGAACCGCAGATTGATAACCAGCATCAGGCCAGGAAGTCAAGCCAGAGAAGCAGGAGTCACAAGGGACACACAGTCCAAGGCAAAGTGAATCCCACTTCCATAGACCACTCCCTCTTCCTGTGCTGGGTTTAAATAGGGGCTGTGGGCCAATCAAGGCTCCCCACATTTTGCCAATCAGCTCCCAGGACTGGGGGTCTGCTGTCTGAGTTCAGGTCCTTATTCTGACAGTGCTTAGCCCATCTCAAGAGGGTAGATTGGCGCCTGCTAGTGCTAAAGACTGTTGTAGAGCAGTGTTCGAGACCCACGGTCCCTGGCTTCAAATGTTAACTCTGCTGATTGACTTCAGACAAGTCACTTGCCCTTTCTCTGTTTTGTCTATTTATAGATTGTAGGCTTTTGGGGGCCAGGAGTGACTGTTACCATGTACAGCGCCTAGCGCAATGGGGCCCAATCTTGATTTGGGCCTCTTTAAGCTATCTGAGATACCACCTTTCCTCCCTTGTGCTGCCATAACAGCTGAAGCACATTCTGCTGTCAGACTGTCAGGGCCGCCCGGGAGTAAATGCAAAATTATTCATTGGTGCATAGGGTGGATTCCCCCCCCCCGCACCATACACTAGTAACTAAGATAAATCTGAATTAATTTGTCTGAAACTTTGCAAAAATAATAAAAAAGAAAAATCTTGAGACCGAGCATAGGCCTTTTCAGTAGAAAAGGAATCCTTTTCTTGAGAAAATTAAGAGTGACTGAAAAGAGCGATTTGAATAGAAATTAGAACTTAACCTTCACACTTATAGTGTAGAATTCTATAATGAGGACAGAAAGGGTAACCTTGCACATGGGACACCTGGGGCCTCAGGCAGACAGTAAATCAGGTGGGATCTGTGGTCTTTTTAAACATGTTCACAATTAAACACCAGGGTCCAAGTCACTGTAGTGCTGCCCCTTGTGCAGTAATTTATACCAATGCAAGGTGAGTGTGAAAATGCTACCAGTTCAGAATGCTGTAGCATTTTGCACCCTTTTTACACTAGTGCACCAGGTGCAGAGCAATGATGCATTGGGGCCTATATGTGGAGATATACCTATCTCATAGAGCTGGAAGGGACCTTGAAAGTCATTGAGTCCAGTCCTCTGCCTTCACTAGCAGGACCAAGTACTGTCCCTGTTTTTGTTCCCCCCCGAATTAAACTCACAACCCTGTGTTTAGCAGGCCAATGCTCAAACCACTGAGCTATCCCTCCCCCCCTACAAGCAGTACAGCCTGATTCAGGTGTATAAACAGGAAGTTGTGGCATGGAGCAGCTCGAGCATAGGGTTGGGGGCCAGGAATGCCTGAGTTCTAATCCTGACACTGACTCACTGTGCAGCCTTGGGCAAGTTCCTTCCACCACCCAGTGCCTCAGTTTCCCCATCAGTAAGATAGGGGTTTAACGACACTTAGCCACCTCTCAGGGGGAGGAGGAGTCAGTTAACATTCACTTTGTACTTTGAAGGACAAAAACATTCACTATGTGGTGCTAAGTGCTAGCAGTGAGCGCCCCAGTCTGACTCTCGTGACTAGTCATTCCTCTCTCCCCAGGGCCCCCCACGCTGGCTGTGCCAGTCCCTCAGCCTCAGTCACTCCCACCAACCTCAGCAGGGGCTGAGAGCCACCAGCCACTTTCAGGAGGTTGCTGGCATCAAGGCAGGGCCTGGGCAGTGCCCAGCTAGCAAGGGCATCGGGGCTCAGGCAGCCTCACTCCTGCCAAGCTCTGTGTGTGTGTGTGTGTGTGTGTGTGTGGCTGACTGTGCCTCCCTCTCTCTCTCACTCTTTTGTCTCTGCCTTTTGCAAGTGGCTCTGGGGGGTGAGGGGGGAGGCCAGGGCCTTGCTCTAGCTCCATGCGAAGGCAAAGGCAAAGCCTTGGCGCCGTGTAAACACCAGCTGTATCAAGAGTGAGCGGCTCCTTCTAGGTCAACAGACAGCTGAGTTGTTGCCAGGCAACGGCCCTGCTCTTCTTCCTCGCCAGCCTCGCTGGGTGGCGCCCGGCTCCCCACAGCACCGTGCGCAGGCCAATTCTAGCAGCTGGCCTCGGGGCAAGGGGGTGGCAAGGGGCCGGGACGGCGGCCTGGCAGCTGCCACATCATGCACTAGCCGGGCGGGATGGCTGGGCTGGGGGTTGCCCAGTGATGGGATTTCAAGCCCCGCTGAGCCCCACCTTACGCCTGGCCAAGCATCCTGCAGCTTCCTAGTCCAGGAGTAGTGCTCTATCCTCATGGGTATTGGTGCTATGGGGGGAGGGGGGGCTTTAAACCCCTCCCACCCAAACACCGGGACAGAGCTGACAGCCTGCAAAGCTTGCGTGAAGCCATCAGCCCCCCAGGAGCCTGATCTCTTCAGCCTGCACCCCTGATCTTGCTGGCACCCGAGTCCTTCCAGGAGCTGGATCCACGTGGCTCTTTCCCACCCCTCTGCACAGGGGCAGACAAGGCCCAAGCAAGATGTAGTGGGACGTATGCGATACGTAACCCTTCCATCACTCCCTCAGCGGCGGGCGGGCAGGAGGGGTGAACTTTAAGACCTGCCGTGTCCTTTTGCAATAAGCAAATCCGGTCCCATGCCTTCATTCTGTATAAGCCAACGGTGGGGTGGCTGCTACGGAGACATCAGCTCCTGAGAGCTCCTGCAAACCCTCTGTCCGTGTTACTCCGGCCTTTGGGCACCTGCAGCCACACCGGCTGTGCTGTGAACTGGAAAAGGCTTGTTTGGAAGCTGCCCCCGGCAGTGGCAGTCACCGTGGAGCGGCCCCTTGCGGCTGGTTCATCGGGGGAAATGCACCTCCAGAGAACCAGCAGTGAAGGAGTGAAAGGCCCCAGAGCAGCTGGCTGGAACGGGTGCTGTCTCCTCTAGTCTGTGCATGTCTCACCGGCCTCCCACTGCAGGTCTGGCTGGAAGCCTGTGCCTGTGCCCCAAGCCGCTGCATATCCTGCCATGTAGCAGCCAACGGCCTGTCTCGGGCCCCACTGGCCCATCCTGTTTGCCCTGCTGTCAGGGGAGCAGTTTGCCGATGGGGAGGGAGGCGAATGTGAGGGCAGCAGGCGCCGGATGCCCAGCCCCACTCAATCCTTCTGAAAAGCCCCACAGCACTTCCTCCTGGGCCCATCCCCTTCATTCACTGCAAACACAGCCCCTCCCAGCAGGCCAATATAGATCAGGGCCTGTGGCCCTTTAAATGCCACTCCGCCTCTGTCTGCCTAGGCCCTGTGAAAATAGGGGTGCTGGCCCTTTAAATCAGGCACCACCGGGTCACGCTCAGAAGTGGCAGATTGGCAGGTGGCTCGGGCGGGTGGGCGAGCGAGGGGCGGTGTTCTGATTTGGTTCCAGGCTCTTGTTTGATTTGGCCATGATGGCACAGGAGGGAAGGCAGGAACTTGGGAGGTTCTTTTGCCTTCAGAAGCGACGTGGGGGAGGGTGTCCTTTCCCTTGGGGTGTGTGCAGGGGTCAGAGACAAAGAGGAGGCTGGTTTAGCACTCGCCCCAAAAAGGGGACGTGGGGTTTGCATCGGAGAGTCCCAGCTCCCCCCTCCCCACCCCCCAGTCTCTCCTGGCACTGTGCAGATGCCTTTCAAGCCTCTCATATTTGCTAGGGCAGATCTCACTCCCGCTCCCCAATCCCCCCCCAGTCCATCAGTACGGATCATGTGGTTTTCTCCATGGCAACCTCCTTCCTCCCCCCCCCCTCAACAATGCAAAAAGCACTTAGCTGCAGTAGCCATGACCCTGTGGGTCTTGCTAACCTCTTCCCACCCACAGGTAGCTGGAGCGCTTTGCCAGCCTCTCCAGCCCACAGGCCCCAAGGCTCCCTCCCTCCCTCCCGGCCGGCGGTGGCGGGTTTAGCTTCCCGTTCCTGGAACTTGTGCGCCGGGCTCCCTTGATGGCACTGGCGTTTTTCCCATCCGTCTCTCTCTCTTAACCTGTCTGCAGCCCAAAGTCGCCGCGCTCTCCCCCTCCCGTTGCTGGCAGGGAGACGAGCGAAGCTGATCTAGCTGTCAAGCGCCCCGTCGCTCTGGCATGGAGAGCCCCCTTTGTCCTGCGTGCTGGGGGGGCCTGGGTCCCTCCCTGACACCGAAGGACAGCAAAGGGCACGGCCCCGTGGCCAGGAGAAAGAGCGCCGGCTCTGATTCATGCTCCCCGCAGCCTTGAGTGAGAGGCGGGCTGGGAGGGGAGCAGGCAGGGTGCAGTTCAATCATGTTCAAGGGGCCACGGTCACATTGAGCAAGGGCAGCCTGGGCCCGCTGCCTGGTTCTCCGCCAGCCGCTGCTCCTGGGCGGGGGAGATCGTCCCAGGATCTGCTCCCTGGCTGGTGGACACATAATCTCTGCTTCCAGGGCTTTGTGCCCAGCACTCAAATCCAGACCCCGGGGCTCATTCCAGCTAGGCACAGAGCCCTGCTGCCCCAAAGAGCTGAGCGCCCGCTGAAATCATCGGCACACCAGAGCGCGCCGGCTCTTGCAATAAGTGCTCAGTGGAATCACACGTAGCAGGGCCCCTTTCACTGCGACCAATGGGCGTTTTGCCATTAACAGGGGCACAGGGCACATCCGTTCCTCTTCTTGTCAGACTTTTCCCCACAGCCACAAAAGCCTCCTTTCCTAACCCGTTCTCCCCAAGCCTTGCCTCCCGCTCAGTGCAGAGTCCCCATGAAAGCCAACCTATGTCCTCTGCACTCCACCCACGGGCCGTCTCCTCCTCCCCTGCCTTCCCTCATCACATTGCTCATTACAGGGGCCAGCCCTTGTCTAGCCCCCAAATCTGCTGCCTCACCTCTATTACTGCACCCGATTTACATCAGCTGTGCCCAGCTTCTGTGGTGATAAGCACATTCCGGGCTAGAGACGCCACAGAACAATGTGATTTGTGCTACTGGACCGAAGCCACCCCCTGCGGCAGCCGTAGCCCATCGTCCTGCTGCAGCAGTCGCTCTCCTATGCCCCTCGTTTTTGGGTATCGGACAAATAGGAGATACAATAATAACAACAACACCTTGAACCTCCAAGTCACCTTCCAGCAGAAGATCTTAAAGCACTTTGCAATTGCTAAAGAAGCCGGGGTTGCTGTATCAGTGGGCACTGAGGGTGAAGAGTGGGGCTTTCCTATTCCCAAGGCTCACGGGTCCAGTTCTTCTCCATTGGCCCTTTCCATTTGTTAGCATTTAACCTTTCATTCTTCCTTAAATCCCCCCATTTCCAGCTCTGATGGTCGCAGAGAAAGCGCTTCAAATGGGCCCCCAGGGAGGGCTGCGTGTCTACGCCTGTAGATAGACAATCTGGAAGAATAGCTGGGAGAGGTTTGGATTTCCCCATTCATCTGAATGAGGTGTTGACTCTGAAAGATAATAACTTGCCACCAACACTGTTGCCTATTTCACTGCTGATCCAACTAATGAGTTTAGTCAGTGATAACACAGACGTCAGATACAGCAAAGAGCAATTAGGCCCCGTAATACCCTCCTTGCCAGTGCAGGATTAGTTTATAGCACTATATTCTCCCAGCTAGCTTTAAAGGTCCCAAGCAATGTGGCTTTCCCCTCTTCCCCTGGGAGCTTGTTCTACTACCTACTGGGCCCCTCCCTCACTGCTAGGCCCTGGTTTTTGCAGGCTACGGTTTCCTTCTCTTGATTCCACCCTGATATTCCTCATTAGATGGCAGGCTGAAAGCGAGAAGGAGGCAGCAGTCACCAAGGAAGAAGGGGCAATGTAGTCCCAAGGCAGAGCCACTCAGGGTGATACCATGACCAGTGGGGCCACAGCAGACTCCCAACACTTACCTCCCCCAGTACTTCAGCTCCTGATTATGCCCATTTCCCAGTCAGGAAAACCAAGGGCGGCCAGAGGTGATTCACCCCAAGGCCACACAGGATGAGCTGGGACTAAAACCCAATAGGCCAGGCTCCCCGCCCCAATAGCCCCTAAGCCTGTCTGCCACTCCTGCTCTCTGTGCACCTTGCTATGATGGGTGAGGCATTATAATGCACCAGGCTGGAAGTGCAAGGCTCTGCCGGGAGACTGGGAGACGTGTCTCACCCATCACCTCCTTCCCTGTCCAAGCTGTCACCTCTCTCTGATGGCTCTGTCCACTGCTATTTGTCTCCCCTTCTCCCTCCTGGAACCTGCTTCTCCCCCTTCCACAGCAGGGTCAGGATTTTAGCAGAACTGCTCCTGACCGGCACCCGTCCAAAGGCAGGAATCTGGTCCCAGCCAGGCACCTGGTTGCTATCCCCAAAACGAAAGCGGTTTTTGCAGCCCTTCGCTGAATCAGGCCTTTCTCCGGAGCAGAGCTACGGGGATTGCAGCCTGTCTCCCAGGCCCACTAGCCACATCCATCCCTGCTTGTAAGGAACAGAGGCTCTGGGCAGATCTTGCCTCTCTTCTCCCTACATCTTGCATGGCCAACCTCAAGCATTCAAAATCAGCCCCCCCCCCCCATCAAATTATGAGATCAAGTTAAAAATCATGAGGTCTGTTAAACCAATTAGACTTGGGGGTGTTTTTTCTTCACCTCCCAGTCTCAGAGCGTCACACCTTCAAGCTTTTCTCTGCACCACAACTAGCAACGTACTTTCCTCCCCAATAGAAGCCGAGATTTGTGACGCTCGGAGCTGTGGCTTTAAGGAGCACTGGCAACACAGCCCATCTGTAAACACGCTCGCTGGCACCTGCCTCCTAACATGCATCTCTGGCCTTCCCCGCTGCAGCTCTGGGATGGTCCCAGCTGAGCCCCGACTCTCCCATTTCTGCTCCGCCATCCTGCAGTGGGTCCCCACCTGCCCATGACTTTGGACGCAGGAATCCAGCAGCACCCAGCCGCCCCCCTCGGATCCTGACATCTGTCCCTGCTTGCACTGAGCCAGCACCAACCCCCCCTCTTGGAACAGGGTGGATTTGAAAGGACACACAACAGGGGCGAGGAGGATGGGGAGGAAAGAGACAAAGCAGAAGCCATTTAGCAGATAAAGAGCAGGCGCCTTCCCCCTGCCAGTGGCATGTTTGCAAAGCCAGGCCTGGTAACAAGCAAGGAATTCAACCCCAGCTCCAGGCACCGGCACTGCTTAAGTCCCACAAGATCTATGCACCGCGTAAATCCTGCTTCAGCCCTTTGGTGCAGCCGCCTGTCCTACCCCACGCTCCTAGTGGGTTCCACGTTCCCTCCAGCGATGCATCTGCTATAAAGAGGCAGCTTTCGCCTTGCAGAGCGGAGCCCCAGAGCTCTTTGCTAGCTGATTTTTCCAGTGCTAGGCTGAAACCTGGCTTGGCTGCTTTCTCCTTCCGCGGCGGAGGGGAAAGGCTGATCTCCCAAGCCCTGCCCTGGACAAGACTTTTTCCAGGCTCACTCAGGCCTCGGCCGAGCTAGGTTTCAGACTGGTTTCCCCGTGCATGTTTAGTGCCATCCTGGGTCCTCTAAGATTTGCTGAACACAGGGTGGTAAAAATGCCTGGGTCCCGCCAACACCAGGATGGTTGCACCAGTGGCTGGGAAAAGGCTCCTAGCAGGCGTCCACACAGAGACTCGCGCTAGCAGAACTCGGGCTAGCTTGCTGAAAATAACACTGGTGGAGGCTCGGGCCAGACACCCCTCACCCCCTGGTCCACGCTGCTATTTTAAGCACGCCAACACCCGCCTGTCTCTCCGGGCTGGGAGGCCCGCGCCCAGCTGCATGGTAGACATCCCCTTGGAGGCTGGGAGTGCAAATCCCAATACTGACAGGGCTGCGTGCAAAGCCTGGCACTGTGAATCACATTCACTTGGCTGCTGCCTGTCACTCAGGATACTGGTTATTTCCAGCAGGCAGCTTTAAACTCCCATTAGCTCCGGATCTAGCCTCGTAAGCAACACCCATCCCCCTCCCCCGCCAACACCCAACCCCCCAGCTAATGCATAATCACAGCATCTCACGCCATACCAGCTAATCCATTGCAGAGCTCCAGAACCCCTTTGCACACCAGGGGATGGGGGGGAGGGCGGGGAGACAGACTCCATTAACCCCCCCCCAATCATCCTCTCCAACCGTTAACAGAAGCAAAAAGAAGAAGCCTCATCGCTCAATATATAGGTTTCTTTTAATATAAAAAAGTGCCTATTAAAAATTCCTTCCTAAATATACAAAAAGACCAGTCGAGTGGGAAAGCGAAAGGGACTTTTGGGGTGAGCGAGGGGAATGGACTCAAGGGGGCCTTTTCAAAGAAATCATAAAGCAGGAGGAGCTCATGGTCTTTAATGAAGGGATGCTCAGAGCAGGCGCTCCGCCTGAAAGTGACCAGATTTCTGGTATATTTCATACAAGCACTGCGCAGGTTAGATCAGTAATGGACAACACAGGAGGGCTTTTTTGTTTTTTGTTTTTTTTTTTTTGTTTGTTTTTTGCACAATCCACAAAGCTGTACATAGTTTCCAAACCCTGGGAAAGGGAGAGGGGGGGCAGGATAAAGAGGGGGCAAAAATAAAAAGTCACCCACCCACACACGCGCACACACACACACACACACCCTGAGCTCATCACAGGCGCAGCTGGGAAAGCATGGAGAAAGGAATACTGGTGTAGCTAACAAGTGGCAAACAAGAACTCAGACAACTCCTTCACCCTGGCCCCGCAACCCCCCCTCCCCCAAAGTCCCCCCACCAAGCAACCCCCCCTCCCCCACAAAGAGGGTGTGTTGTTGTTTTTTTAAATCTTTTTCTTCCTTTTTTTTAATACAAATTTGGATCTTTGGGTGTGTCCTGCCAAAAAAATTATTATTAATAATAATAAAAATAAAACTAAAGTCGTCGTCATTGTCATAAAAAAGGCAACTGAAACCCAATGAAACCATGCGGAATTTGCACATCACAAACCACAGCAGATGTACAGAATGCAATATACAAGACACGATTTATAATAAAACAGTATATACAATAAATAGGTTATTGTTACTTTTTTTTTTGTCGATCGATCTGTAAATAAATTTTCTCAGTGCATACTGGTGGGTTTTTGCTTCTTTCTCCTGCATATTTGCCTCTCCACTTTTTTTTGGATTATTTATTTTTAATTTTTTTTCCGTGTGTGTGGGTTTTTTGTTTTTGATTTTTTTTTTTTTTTTTTTACATTTTTCTTTTCTTCAAAAGTATATACAATTGCTGGTTTTGTGCAGAAAAAAAAAATAGACATCCCTCTGCTTCCAAACAGAGGAGAGACTGGGGGCATCTCTGCTGCCAAACAGAGTGGGAGAGAAGAAGAAAGTTGCGGGGAAGGGGGACTGGAGGAGAAGAGAGGCGGAGAGGCCAACCCGGGGTGGAGATCAGGCGGGGCAACGCTGTTCACTCTTCTGGCTGGGATTTCGGTGCACGCTGATGCTTTGGGAGTGGGGGACGCTCACCATCTCCCCACGCCCCTGCCAAAAAACGAAAAAAAAACATCTGCCCAGAGCAGCCGGTGGATGCTAGACTGTGGTGTAGTGAACTCATGGCTGGGATGGGGCAAGGTGGGGTCTTCTCATTTGTTTATATAAGCTGCAAAAGACAAACGAGAGAGGAAATTAATGGAACTCACCTGCCTCCACCCGCTCACTGGTATGAAACAGACATTGACGACCCACTACGCTCTCACCCCTGGGCCCTGGAGGCCTATGGGTCTGATCCAACACCCGCTGCAGTCAATGGGGGTCTTGCCGTGGGGGCAGGACCTGTGTTTCTGTTCAGTGTCTAGCACAGTGGGGGTCCAAAGCTGCAGGAAGTATTTAGGTGCCTAAAGACGCCGCTGGGCAGGTCGCTTACTGCACGACACTACGGGGATGAGGATGGGACAAGAACCAGTGGCGAATCACAGAAGGGCACCGCGGTGCCCAACTCTTCTGCATCTTTAGGTGTCTAAACACCTTTGAAAATCCAGCCCCAGGTCCATGGCTGGGGTTCCTCGGCACTGCGCTAGGTACGGTACATACAAGACGGTGCTCAGGAGTGTGAAATACCCACCCCCTGAGCGAACCCCCTAAACAGCACTAGAACTCTTCTGTCAACCCAGGGGCGGTGGAATACCTCCGCGGACAGGAGAACCCCTCCCATGACCGTAGTCAGCGTCTACCCTGAAGTGCTACAGCGTCGCAACTGCGGCTGTAGCATGCCCAGTGTAGACAAACCTCTAATAGGAGACAGTCCCTACCCCCGAAGCGTTGATAGTCAAAATAAACCCGGCAGACAAAGGGTGGGAGAACACAGAGGTGCCAGGTGCAGGCCATATGTTCTCGCTCTCTTTCGAAGGTGGGGAACTAGACACTGGAGCAAGGTCCCACAGGAAACCTGAGGCAAAGGCAGGAACTGAAGTCAGTTGCACCCTAGGCCAACGCCTGACCCCCAGGGCCCTTCTGCCTCGCTGCTGGCAGCACTGGGCATCGTGCCAGGTCGCGGGGCGGTACTGTACTCATCACCATGACATATACGCTCGGTGAGCCTGGCTCTGCTCTCGGTTATTCTGGCGTGAGTCAGAGTCCCATGGCTCTCAGCCAGAGGGGATCAGGCCAGCGTGGTGTCAATAGAGGCGTGAGTGCAGTTCAAAGCCCGATCCGAATCCAGACTATGGTGCTGAGGTTCTGTTAGATGAAGGGGCCGGTTACAATGACACCATCTTGTCATGGGTTGAGAGGCAGAACTAGGGTGACCAGATAGCAAGTGTGAAAAATCGGGACAGGGGGTGGGGGGTAATAGATGCCTATGTAAGAAAAAGCTCCAAACATTGGGACTGTCCCTATAAAATCGGGACATCTGGTCACCCTGGGCAGAACCATTGAACTTTGTGGGTCATGCCGCTCATGAAAAGTCTCTCTTCGCTGAAGCTCAGAGTCAAGTCCCACCATAACCATCTGCAATCACACAAGCGTAGGATAAAAATTCCCAGGACTCTCAGTCCTCCTGGTTCAGGGCATAAGCTGATGAGCTGGGGGTGTCACGGAGTGTGGGGGAGTCAGGGCCCGGCCCCCCCCTCTTCCTGCGATTCACCGGGACTCTCAGCCAGCCAGTAAAACAGAAGGTTTATTAGATGACAGGAACACAGTCCCAAGCAGGGCTTGTAGGTACAACCAGGACCCCTCTGCCAGGTCCCTCTGGGGGGACAGGGCCGGCTCCAGGCACCAGCACAGCAAGCAGGTGCTTGGGGCAGCCAACGGAAAGGGGCGGCACGTCCGGCTCTTCGGCGGCGGGTCCCTCCGTCCCTTTCGGAGGGAAGGACCTGCCGCCGAATTGCCGCCAAAGAATGAAGCAGCGGCGGTCGAGCGGCTGCTGAAGTGCCATCGATCACGGCTTTTTTTTTTCACCGCCGCTTGGGGTGGCAAAAATGCTGGAGCCAGCCCTGGGGGCAAGGATCTTAGACCCCAGATTTGGGGTTCCCTGCCTCTTCCCAGCCAGCCCAAAACTGAAACCCAAAACCCCTCCAGCAGGCTCTCTCCCCCTCCTTTTCTCCCCCTCTCCCTTTGTCCAGTTTCCAGGAAGGTGTCGACTCGCCCCATCCCCTTCCTGGCTCAGGTACCGTCCCTCACCTAAAGTCATGCCCTGCTCTCCCATCCCCCATGCAGAGAGTCCCAATAAAACTACACGACATTCCCAGGTCAAACCACCCCGCTCCCAACCGTGTCACAGGGGTCAGGAAGAAATGTTATTCATGGCACAGGATTGCAAAAGAGCACATAGGATCTCTACTGGCTGCTCCCGGCCATTGTCCGAAAGGTGACTCAGTAGGTCAAGCAGGGGTCTGGCTTTGGTTTGACACCCGTGAGGAGATCCAGGTTGTCACAGCTCCCGATGGAACCCAGCTTGTTTCAAACTAGGGGAGGTTTGGCAGGATTATGAAGTTCAGAGGCATTTTAGCATCTAGAGCAGCAGAACCTGTTTAAGCCAGAAGGGAGGCAGGCCCAGCCCAAAGCACACGGGGAGAAGGGCAAAGATTTCCCTGCCGCACAGCAGACGACTTTCTGAGATGAGCCAATGCATCTTCTCTGGAGCCGTGCTCACAGCGGGGACCTGGGTGCACATGCAGCACCCAGTCAGCACCGTGGCACCTTTCCTGGGTGCCTTTGAGGACCAGACACGTACGGTGGGGGCAGGAGGGAACAGGTATGGCTGCTTGGCCACCCACAGCAGAAGAGGGGGCCCAATGTAGGAACCAGACCTGCACTACATCCATTGTGTTAACTGACACAAGAAACGCTTCAAGGGCCAGATTCCGCTCTGGGTTCCACTGATGTAAATCCAGAGTGACTCCACTGACATCAGCTGGGTTACTCCCATTGGCCCTGTGCCATCAGGCGGCCGTGCCGAGCTGGACAAAGGAAAGCAAGCTGCCTGTGAGCCTGGCGGGCCCAGCTTTGGAGGGCAGGAGAGACCAGCGAGCAGGAGGGTCCAGAGGCAGGAGAACGTGGAGGAAGGGGAAGAACAAGGAGAGCTCAGGCTGGAGCCAAGATCAGTTGTCATAGATACGGTAGCTGAGCTGGGCTCGACCTAGCAAATCACCTATTGTAGAGCTGCGGCGGAGGGGTCCTCACAGCAGGGCCAGATCCTCTGCTGGAGTAACTCAGCGCAGTTCCACCGGCTTCAGAGGACTCCACCGCCCCGAGGGGAGCTCTGCCGAGCGGCGCCCACAGAGGGGCTGGTGGGCGTGAGAGCAGTGGGAGTTTGCTCTGCAGGACAGGGCATTAACCTGAGGGTCGCCCCACTGCCTGAAGCGCCCTCCCGAACACACAGACAGCTCCCCGCCCTGCAGAAACCCCTCCCTCTGCACTGCTCCTTCAGCCCCCCCATCCCAGAGTCAGTCTCCCTCCCCTGGAAAGGGCTGGCTTGGAAACAGGGGCACATGCCTGCTGTGGGCACGGGCCATGGCGCTCCCAAAGGCGATGGTGAGGAGGTGCCCCCCACCCCCCGGGAGCTAGAGATGGTGACAGTACTGCAGGCCTGGCTGTCACTCTCCCACTGGACCCACAGCCAGGCCCCAGAGCTTCGAATCCTCCAGCCCCAGAGACCGAGGGCTCCTGCTTCTCGACAGAGCCGATACAGCCAGGGCAATGGGAACGCTGCCTCCGTCCTGTCCCGGAGAGGCCTTGGGGATTTCTCAGAGGCACTCAGCGCCTTGCAGGATCCGCCCATGGGCATGAGAGGCTGGAGGTTCAGGACCGCTCAGTGCAGATTTTCATACCAGCTGGCCAGGGAGTACAGGCTAGAGGATAAGGCACTGGGCTGTGAGTCAGGAGAACCTGGATTCTAGTCTCTGCTCTGTCTTGGGTACATCACTTCTCCTCTGTCCCCCGGCCCCCTTTGTCTACCATGTCCATTGAGACTGTGAGTGCTTTGAGGCTGGGCCCGTCTCTCACTGGGGGAATGTACAGCGCCTAGCACAACGGGGCCTGCATCGCAGCTGGACCCTCTAGGTGTGACTGTAATAACAAGAGCTCAGTGCCCAGCAGCTCCCACCATCCTCAGTGGGGGGGAGGGTGTGTGTGGGGGAACTCCCCATTGTTCTCAGTGCTGCAGGTGGGGGATTCTCAGTGGATGCTGAACACTGCTGGAAGTCGACCCATTTCATTAGGTGCCTACAGAGAAGCTGAGCGTGAAAGGCCTGACCTGAGCCCTGATTGTGCCTCTCCTAAGGCAGTTCTGGCCTGTTAATTCAACATCGCTCCATTGGCAAGGGAGAGCCCTTACTGAAACTGACCCAGCAAGGGAGAAACAAACCTGGCACCCAATTAGCACCCAATTACCCAGCCACTCTCTAACTGCATCCTGACTCAGCACCCAGGGGGACTCCTTCTGCAGGGCTCAGGGGTCCCGCCCACCAGGACGAGGGGCAGGGAACAGCCAGTGGCTTCCCAGGCAGAGAGCTGGGATGGGAATGGAGGGGTCTATTGCACACACCTGGAAGGAGCCATCAGGCCGAACGTAGGGAACCCAAGGCAGCGGGCTTTGACAGAGGATCCAAGTCATGGGTTCTTACCCTGGGGGGCACGGACGGGGTCATGGGTTGGCAGCCAGCCTACCCTTCCTATACTGCTAGCTGGGATGGGCTTGTGGCCAGCTCCTGGCCAGAGAGGCTCCCAGTACAGAAAGGTTGAGAAGCACTGATCTAAAGTCCTACACACAGACAGGCATTCAGACACACCCCACCCGACCCACAGCCATGCATGCACACAGACATGGATATGCACACACGGACATGCAAATATGGACCCCTGCCCACTAATGTGTCTCTCTCCCCCACACACAGACATGTGCCTCGCACACCAACACGCATGTGCGCACACCGACACCCAAACAGGCGCGCACAACCCCATATCAGCAAGTGCCCCGTTTTCCACACCGAGTTCTACAGGCAGCGACTCCAGCCGCATGGAGCTGACGGCTGCCCCTTTGCCCGGCGGAGGCAGCCTGCCGAGGGGGTGCTGCAGAACCGTTTCTCAGTGGCCCTGATTCTCCTCTCCCCGGCAGCCTGATCCGGCTCCCAAAGGAGCTGCCGCAAAGACTCCTGTTGACGGCAGTGGGAGCTGGATGGGACGCAGACACGGATGTAAATCAGGAGCAATCCCGCTGAAATCAGTGCAGGGCCAGGGGAGGGTGAGCAGAGACCCAAGCCCAGCCACCCGGGTGGTCCCAGTCAAACGCAGGCTGAGCTGTAGAGCCCAGGAGGCATGGGGACGGCGTGTTATGGCCCTTCCTATTGATCCCTGATTTAGGCACAAATCCCAAACCCAGCGGCCTCCTCCACCGAACAGCCCACGCGAGCGGAGGCCTCGGGACACAGGATCTGCCGACAGCAGCAGTCAGTGACTGATGCTTCAGACAGGGCCTCCCAGCACCCAGTCCCACAGGGTCCCTGGCCAAGTACGGGTGACGGGGGAGAATCTCTCCTACAGCCCCGGAGTGACCAGTTTATGGCCCCGGTGAGAGTCGCCTGCCCTCCCATCAGCACGGACGGTACCACTGCAGGCACATCATCCAACCCCAGTTCACAGATCCGCCTCCCTGAAACTCCACCCCCAGGACAGCATCCCAGGGAGAGTGTTGTTAACCTTGCACTGGGCCAGCAGCTGTAAGCCCCCCGTTTTCCCAACACGCCCCGGGAGGTGAGGACTGCCCACGGCACGGGGTGAAGTTGGAAGGAAAGGGCTCCTTGCGCCCCCTCTCACCCCACCCCTGCACAGAGGATGAGAGAGCCTGAACCCAGCCCTTTACATCCGTGCTTGGAGACGCACGCATCCGTGCCTCTACCAGCCTCACCGTGAACAGGGACTGGGAACAGGGCCGGTGCAAGGCAGTTTTGTGCCCTAGGCGAAACTTCCACCTTGCGCCACCCTCCCACCCAGCAAACCGCCACCCCCCAACCCGGGGAGCCCTCCCCCGCAGCAGCTACCCCCCTCCGCGGCAGCTAACCCCGCCTGGGGAGACCCCCCCGCGGCAGCTAACCCCGCCTGGGAAGCCCACCCCAGCTCACCTCCGCTCCGCCTCCTGCACTGAGCACGCCGGCGCCGCTCTAATTCTCCTCCCCTCGCAGGCTTGCGGCGCTGATTGGAGGTGACTTAGAACGGGGGCTGTGTGCTCAGTGGAGGAGGCAGAGTGGAGGTGATCTGGGGTGGGGAGCGGTTCCCTTGTGCGCCCCCCCCCCGCCGTTACTGTGGGCGGCCCTCCACACGCCCCCCCTCCCCAGCTCACTTCCACTCCACCTCCGCGCCTGAGCAGGCTTTTAGGCGCCCCCAACCACTAGGCGCCCTAGGCGGCTGCGAAGTTTGCCTAAATGGTTGCACCGGCCCCGACGGGGAACATTTCACGTGCCCTGCTGGGGGCGAAGGCTGTTCAACCTCCCCAAGCAGGGATGGTAAGTGCAGATCATGGCCCAGTCAGGCCATGCTGAAATCTGGGCACCTGCAGGTGTGCTAGGATCGTCCATCTCATCAGCCCCACGGCAGTTGAGGGGGTGATGGGAGAGGAGAGCTAGGGGGAAGGAGACGGTGTAATGGGGAAGAGCAGAGCGAGAGGAAACCAGGGCAGCTCAGATCCGGTCTCAAGCAAGGCCAGACCCTGCCCAGCTGCCGTGACGCCCACAAGCGTGAGCGAGGGGAGAATCTAGCTCCTAGTTCCATGAGTGAGACACGAACACAGACCTGGGGAGCGCGTGGGCGGCAGCGTCCCTTCCTCACTGTCCACAAACTGCACTGGGGCTCACGCCAAACCTCAGGAGCCTGTTGACTGATCTCGGCGGGCTGTGGTGCTGGGACCCCCTCTGCCGCACAACGGGGTGTCTGGCTTGTCCCCCAGCCCAGGAAGGACTAACACCACGCCGGAGTCTGCACGGGCCCTTCTTCCAAGGCACAGCTTTATTCTTCCACTACAAAACTCATGGAGTAACTCAACCAGCAGCCTTCCCCTGATCCACACTGGCGGCGGGACGCAGAGACCTTCCCCTTCCCACCCACAGCTTAGCTCCCCCATCAATGGAGCCCTCTGCAGTAATCACCAACCTGAGCCGACTCTGATAATGGCACAGAGCGGCTGAGTCCAGCCCCCCCAAGATTCATCAGGGAAGGGGACGACCCCTAACACCCACCCACAGCAGCTCCTGGAAGCAGGTCTGGGGGGCAGAAAAGACATAGCAGGGGAGGGGAGGTCCTGCTCAGTTACTTACCAGGCAATAGGTGTGTCTCCATCCACTGGCGGAGTTTTTAATATATATATATTTGGCTCTCCGGAAAAAAAAAAAAAATCAAGCTACAAAAATACCCCCAAAACCAAACACACTGGGGAACAAAAAATAAAAGAAACCCTCCAAAACAGCAAACGTGGCGGAAGAGGGGACGTAGCCAAGTCCTCAGTCGGCATCCGTGAGTTTTTCCTTCGAGTTCACAGATCTCATTTATTTTTGTAGCAAAACCAATCAAACCAACCAACAAAAAATCCCAGCCCCCCCCAGCCCCTCCCGTCGCCGTCCCGAGTTGTGTTCCGCTGTCAGCTCACACGCATGCAGGCGGGGGCGGGAAGGAGGCGGCTGCTGTCCGATTGTCTTTCTGCTAGAGGCTGTGGAGCGGGAGGTGTGTGTTGGGGGGGGACACGACAACACGGCTTGGTCCAAAAATCACAGCCACGTTGTTCAGAGACGGAGCGAGTTCTTATTTTTTAAAAAAAACAGGGGGCTTCTCTCTTCCTCTTCTCCGCTTTCTTTCTTTCTTTTTTTTTCTTTTTTCTCTTTTTTTTTTAGAAAAGCAAACAAACAAACAGTTCTCGATCTCAGTTAAATACAGAACTTGAAAAGTGTTCCAGAAAAAGTGCTGGCTAAATTAGCTCTGAAAAAGAAAGAGACAGAACAGGAGGGTGAGAAACGGACACGACAAACACATTACGGTCACCCCTAGATGGCTCAGTAGAGATCACACCCCCACTGTGCTCGGTGCTGTACAGACACGTAGTGAGACACAGCCCCTGCTCCAAAGAGCTTCCAGTTTTAATAGTAACCCAGACAACAGGCCCGATTCTTGTTTAAACCAAGGCCCTTGCACACGGCGTTGGGAGCGTAAAGAGGCTGTAAAGTCCATGGGAATGTGAATTGCTCTTCCGGAGCAGCATAAAGAGGCCAGGGTGCAAATGAGAATCAGGCTCACGGGGTGGGAGAAATGAAAGCCGAAGAGCCCCGTTTTATGCCCAGAGAGACCGGGGCAATGAAATAAGTGGCCTGTTTTGCAAACGAGCTCAGAACTCTTTGGAAAATCTGGCTCCAAGCGGCACGCTGAGCGCTGGGCATTTCGGGAGATCCGGGCCTTATTCACGTGCTAAATGGGAGCTAAGTGACATGCCCAAGGCCACCCAGGGGGTCCGTGGCAGAGCCAGCTCTCCTGGGGCCCACAAAGACAGACCTTCCCCTCTCGCTCTGGCTTTCCCCTGGCTTCAGTGGAGTTACTCCTGAGTTACACCTGCATGTGTGTGGGGAGAGATGAGGCGTCTCCCTGGTCCAAATCATCTCACTCCCCTGAGAGGGGAGATCCCAGCCCACACACCGTCCAAATCTTACCCTCAGTTAGTTTATACCCAGGAAGAGCAATTGAAGCCAATGGGCCTTCTGCACCAACCTGGGCCATACCCCTTGCCATCGTGGGCCCTGCCCATCAAGTCTATATAGTCTGCTTCAAGGCTATTTGCTGGATTCCACTTACTGGTCAATAACCTCCCATGTCCTGCCTCTGGCCGATCTATTGACAAACCGTCCCCGTCAATGCCCCACTTGCAATGCTCTGCATGGGAAGCAATGCCCTCCTGCCCCTGCAGCCGTCAGGAAGGGAGAGGCCGGATGACCTCTGTTGTGAATAGGGGATGGAGCACAGTCTGGGTGCGAACAGACTCGCTGGGAAAGGGATCAAATAGGCCTGGGGGGGTGGGGGGGGATAGGGAGTTCTGCAAGCCCTCAGTGGCTTGGTGCCATGGAAACCCTGGGCCTGGGCTGCAGCTTGGACCACTGCTGGGGCAAATCCTGTGTCTGGAGATGTAGCGGGAGCAGGTGCAGAGCGGGGCAGGGCTCTCCTCACTGCCGTGGCCTCGACTCGACAGTCATCACACACTGCAAACAAACCCACAGTCCCTCCTCGCCACCCAAGCTATAGAGCCAGCGAGGGTATCTGGCTCCTGACAGCACCCTGGCTTCAAGTTTGGGGAGCAGGATTTCCCGCGGAAGAGAACCCCACCGCAGCCGGAAGGGTGTCCTGGGGCTCGCGCTTAGCCACTGGCTGGCAAATCCAGGGGGGCAGGATGCCCAGGTCCCACTTACAGAAAGGTGAGAGCGGCCCAAGAAGCAGCCAGTTATGTTCTGAAACCTCTATGGCACCGTCATGCTGGCTACACAGTCCTCTCCCTGCACCCTGACCCTCCAGGGACCGGTCTCCTCTACATACTGCAGCTAGACGCCCAGAGACACTAGCATCACCTCCCCAGTTGGGTAACGTGAGAGCTCCTGTGCACGCGTGTGGGCAGAAACGTGAGCACGGGAGATGCACCGGTTCCCCTCTGGGCATTCTCGCGGGACCCCAAGCCTGGCACCTGAGCCTTGCTGGGGGATCCGCTCCCCAGCGCGAGCTGAGCTCACACCCTCTACCCATCAATTCATTGCCCCCGCCTTGTCCCGGGGGGCTTCCCCCTCCATTCCTTCCCTCGATCCTTGCCCCCTCCCGCTTTACCCTCCAAGATTAACCATGCCCTCCCAACGTGGCGGCCCAGGCCTGCGTCCCTGGGTGTTAGGGGCCAAGCTCGGTGCCTCCCCTCCCCCCGAGTCCCCCCCAGAACGTACCCTGTAACAAAACCTCGTTGTCCGGTTGGCACTTTAGATGACACTACAATGAGGTGACTGTAAAAGTGTCCTCGGGGTGTTGCTCTACCATTGGACCCAAAAACCCGCTCTTCTGGGCCGCGGCCATGATCGGATGCCCTTGGGGCGGGAAGCTCGGGTACCTGTAGTTGTCCTGCAGCTGCAGCATAGAGTCTCTCGGTACTGGGGAGATATTCAAGTCATTCATTAAGGGGCAAGCGTACGCCCCCCGGTGGTGAGCCCGGGCCATCTCGAGGGGCTCCTTCTCGCCCTTGGAGGGGTTGCTCAGGTGGGGGTTGAGGCAGGAGGCGTCAGCCCTCCCCATGAAGTCCACCAGCAGGCTGGCCCCGGGTTTGTTTTCGTAGGGGGGGCTCCTGGTGCTGGAGTTGGGGGAGTACCAGTAGCTGGGGTTTTTGCAGCTGGGGGAGTCGTAGAGGGGCTGAGGCATGGGGAGGTCTCGGCAGGCCATGTGCGCGGGGTGAGCCAGGCCGCTCCCCGGCATGCTGTGCTTGAGTGATTCGCAGGCCGGCAGCTTGCGGATGTCGCTCGGCCGCAGGTCCTCCTTGAAGGCCAGGGTCGGGGAGCAGTTGGGCGAGAAGACTTTCTGCAAGCTGGCTTCGAACACCGTCTGCTGGGCCGGGGCGGCCAGCTGGTGCGGCAGGGCGGGGAAGTGTTTGCTCTCCAAGTCCGTCTGGCCCAGGCCGGGGGAATCGCTCTGAAAGCCTTGGACGAAGGTCCCGTCGGAAGGGGTGGAGGGGTTCATGGAGTAGGGCCCAGCGTAGTCGCCCGGCTCTCGCTCGCCGAGCCCGAAGCCCCGGGACTGGGAGGGGAGCGGGGACATGCTGCTGTCGCCGCTGTAATAATCCAGCCCCAAGTCCGTGCTCTCTTGAAACAGCGCGTTGACCTGCTGGGCTTTGGTGGGGAACTTGGCCTTCCCCGTGCCCCGCTCCTTCTTGGAGGCGCAGGCCCCCCGGGAGCCCCGCGGTTGCCTGGGCCCCGTGCTTCTCTTGGAGGGATACACCGAGGAGGAGGAGGAAGAGGAGGAGAAGTTCAGATGGGAGGCGTCAAACATGTCCACCTTCTTCCGCCTTCCCCGCCCGGGCTTGGAGCTGCTTTGGAACAGGACGCTCTGATTCCAGTTGTAACCCGGGGCCGAGGAGGCCTCGTTCCAGTCCATCATGAGCTTCTCCAGGCTGGACAGGCTGGACTGGCCTTCGCTGGACGAGGCCTCGCTGTTGGCCCGCCTGTACCCGGCCGGCTGATTGAACTGGGTGCTGTCGGAGGAGGACTCAGAGAAGGTCTCCGAGACTGTTTGCTGCTTGGCCTTCTGGGGGGTGTAGTTGGAGATGTCCAGGATGACGTTGGGTTCATTGATGTGGCACTCGAAGCCCGGGTTATAGAGCTGGCTGAAGGCCTCGGAGCTCCAGTCCAGCCCACCATAGCCTTGTCGGAAAGTCCACTGGGCAGCGCTGGGGAACTGTCGGCAGTTCTCGGACGAGGGCTGGAAAGAAGCCGAACCTTTGGGGACCATGTAGCCGCCGGGGGACACGGTGCTGGCTCGGCTGTCGCACCTTAGGGGCGTGTGCGAGGAGCTGGAGAACTGGCCCGGCTCGGAGCTGGTGAAGAAGGAGGCCTTGCTGAGCGGCAAGCTAGGCCCCACCGTCTGCTGGGCATAGCCGGCGCTGTGGGCGCTGCTGGGGGACGAAGGGAGGCTGTTCCCACTGCCATAGGCGAAGCTGCAGTCCTTGTTGCTGGGACAGTCTTGGGCAGCGGGGTACTGCTTTCCTGGCTGGAACACGCTGGAGGGCGTCACGCTCTGCCCCGAGCCGTAGCTGCCGTACTGGGCGTAGCTGGCGGTGGCGGTGGGGTGAGTGGTGGGCGACCTGGAGACGGCCGAGGGCGGCACCAGCTTCTGGAAAGCGTCGGCCCCGCGGCAATCCGAGGCGGCCTGGGAGACCCCGTAGCCGGCTGCCCGGCTGTGGGAGAAGGACTGCCGGCTCGGCATGACCGCGTGGAAGGGTGCCTCGGTGGTGGCGGCGGCAGGGGGCGTGACTTTGGCGCTCCTGCCTGAGTAGGAGGCCAGGCCCCGCTGGCTGGGCATGGTGTTGGGCGGGGCTGTGTAGGTGGCTGAGGACTTTCGTGACTCGGACCGCGAGGCCGACAGGGCAAAGTCCAGCAGGTCTGAGGAGTCGTCCGAGTCCAACAGTGAGCGGAAGTAGCCAGTGAAGAGGTTGTGCCTCTCCTGGTTGACCTCCGTCTGGGAGGATGGGTTGCTCCCGGTGAAGAAGCCGGCCCGGCTGGAAGAGCTGGACTCCAGCGCCGAGGAGTGGAACGCCCGGGACTCTGCCCCTTGGTAGCTGCAATTCCTGCTCGCCTGGCTGGAGAGGTGGCCGTGGTGGGGCGCCCATGGGCTCCCCTTGTCCCCGGCCCACTCCGAGGTGCC
This sequence comes from Malaclemys terrapin pileata, assembly GCF_027887155.1. Lineage (NCBI taxonomy): Eukaryota > Metazoa > Chordata > Testudines > Emydidae > Malaclemys > Malaclemys terrapin. The sequence goes on along the minus strand of NC_071526.1, from coordinate 9,421,336 downwards.
GTCACTGAAGTTCTGGCTGGGGTTCTGCTCTGGAAAGAGAACCCCGTTCTTGCGAGCTCGCCTCTTCCGCTTGGGCTTCCCCACGGGATCCGGCTCTGGCCGGCCCCTCTTGCGCGGGTGGACGGGGTCGGCGTGCACGGCCGCGGGGGCCTTCTTCTTTTTCCCGATGCCCTCGAAGAAATCGCTGAAGGAACAGCGGGACGAGCGGGCGGCGTGGCCCCCTCCCCGGCCACCAAAGCCGCCCGCCTTGCCCCCGCGCCGGCGGAAGCCCTGCACCCTGTGCAGGAAGTGGGAGATGCTCTGCGTATCGGGGGCCTGGTGGATGGACTCGGGCTCGCTGGGGGTCCAGCAGCGTGGTGGGGAGCAGCGCCCTGAGCACTGGCTCTGCCGGTTCAGGAAGGCCAACTTGGCCAGCACATCCGAGTAGTCGGCCTTGCTGTCGTTGGTGTCGGCGATGTAGGAGGGCTGGGGCGAGGCCAGTTTCTGCTTCCTCCTCCGCCTCTTCTTCACCTCCGGGGTGGGCTCCTTGGGCTTGCCTGGCCCCAGCAGCAGGTTTTTGGGGGGCCGCCCCCGTTTGCGCTTCAGGATGATGGGCATCTCCCCCGGGGGGAAGACCACCACCACATTGCGGCCATTGTTCTTCATCTTCAGCAGCGGGGTGGGCTCCATGGACGTGCGGGCCGTCAGCTCCTTGCCCTCCACGCTCAGGTTGCTGCTGAGGGAGGAGACCTTGTAGGTGGTCTTGTTCCTCCGCCCCAAGGAGACGGGGATCTTGGCCATCTTCACCACCATCTTGCGCACCCCGCGGCATTTGCCCTTCTTAGCCTGCAGGGCTGCCTTCTGGACGTCGTCGGCCTCCGGGATGGGAGCTGCCAACAGGATGGATACGCTGGGCTCGGCCGGCCCCGTCGCTACCTCTGCTGGCACGGCCAGGGGAAGGACTCGGCTCTCGGCAGACACCTCCGCCCTCCGGCCCCGCCCCGCCCGCCGCCGGCGACCGAGCATCTTTGGTTTGTCTGTTCTGCGCAGTGCGTATTTCCGGTGGTCGTCCCCGCCCCGCCCCGCGCCCCGCCCCGCGCAGGAGCCCCGCTTCATCACCTCCCCCAGACGGCAGCTACCGAGGCGGGGCTGGAGCGCATGGGACCCCAGGGGCTCGGCTACCAGGAGCTGGGGCTGCGGCTCCAGCAACTTGGGCAGGGGCCCTAGAGACGGAGGGTCCAGTAACTGGGCCTCGGGATCGAGCAGCTGGGCTTGGGAGTCTAAGAGCTGCGGGTCCAGTGATTCGGGCAGAGTGTCCAGGCCCTGGAGTCCCAGAGGCTCCGACAGGGGCTCCAGGGCCTGGAGCTCCAGAGACTCCGACAAGGGCTCTAGAGACTGGAGCTCCAGAGACTCCGACAAGGGCTCTAAAGACTGGAGCCCCAGCGACTCTGGCAGCGGCTCTAGACTCTGCAGCTCCAGAGACTCGGGCAGGGGCTCCAGAGTCTGGGCATCTAGGAGCCGAGGCTGGGACTCGAGAGATTGAGAATCTAGTAACTGGGACTGGGAATCGAGCTCCTGGGCTGATAGCAACTGGGGCTGGGGCTCCAGAGATTGAGTCTCCAGCAACTGGGCCCCTGGACAGCCCAGCGAGGCCAGTTCGCTCAGTATATCTGCGTCAGCCAGCTCAGAGTAATCCGTGGTGTCTGGCTCGGAGCAGCTGGCTTCGTCTGGGTTGCTGGGTGGCTTCAAGGCCGGGGCAGCGCTGCTCTGGCATCCTGGCAGCTGGGGACTTTCCCTGCCCCCCTCCATCTCCTCCTCAGAGAGGGCAGAGTGAGTCTGCCGGAGCGGCTCGGGTTTGGCGTTGCACTGTCCCACCCTCTCCTCCGGGCTGCGAATGCTGTTGGCCAGCGTGGCCGAGGAGAAGAAGCTGTACTGGAGATCTCGGTCCCCGGTGCTGGCCGGCGTCCGGCTCTCCTCGCCGGGGGCCGGGTGGTTGGTGAGCCGCAGGCTGCCGCAGTCCAGGTGGACGCCGCTGTTCTTCAGGTCCTCGGAGAGCCGGTTGAGGTCCTTCATGATGTCGATCAGCTGCACCACCGGGTGGAGGTTGATTCGCCCGTTACCGCACTTGCTCTTCAGCAGCGAGACGATGTTGTCGACGTTGCAGCGGCCGGAGGCCAACGTCGCATTGGAGAAGGTCTTGGGGGCGCGGTCGTGGATGGCTGTCTCATCCAGGCCCCCCACCAGGATCCGGGGGTCGCTGGCGCAGCCCAGAGCGTTGGCCGAGGAGAAGTCCTCTCCCTTGGTGGGACCAAGGGCGTGGAGGCTCTGGCTCCTGTCAGCCGGGTCCCCATGGAGCAGCGAGCTGGACTGGTGCTCCCGGCCCAGCGCCGGGCAGGAACCCTCAGGGAAGCTCAGCACGCTGCAGGATAAGGCCTTCTCTGCCGGGCACGCTGCCGGCCTCTGCCCAGGATGCCCTGCCTGGTAGAACTTGGGCTCGCGGACGTAGTCAGGTGAGCTGCGGATGGCACCAGACGTCACCACTGGGCCTGGGGGCTTCACACGCATCCTGAACTCCTCCTCCCCCGGGTGCCTCTTGGTGGAACAGTTGCTGACATGGGTGTCGGGGAAGCCGATGCATGGACCTGAAACGGGCACAGAAGCAAAGTCAGGCTCTTAATGCAGGGCAGGGCAGCGCTGGGCCAGCTAGCTTGGCACCCTGCGGACTTCCAAGGGAGGGGTGAATGCTCCATAAAGCATGGTACAGCGATGTCTCCTGGGGAGGGCTGGAAGGGACGGGCCCGGTACACCTGGACTGTCCCTGCCGGTGTTTGTCCAAGCTGTTCTTAAAACCCTTCAAAAACGGGGAGTCCACAAGCACCCTAAGGATCTTGCTCCAGAGAGGAACCCGCCAGGAGCCGGAAAGCGTCTCCTGCTAGCTAAGCTAGAGCCCATCACAAACACCCTCCATCCCTCTCCAACACAGAAGCCACAGCCGATGCCCGCTAGCAAAATCCGCCCCCCCCCCCAGCGGAAGCCTGCCAGGGCTGGACCCCTACCCCGCTCTATGGCAGCATCCCAGGAATCCCTGGGGCCCCCTTGCTCACAGAGCTCCCTGCCCCAGCCCCGGTACGGGGTCAGAACTGAAAGCCCCTCTGGGGAGAGCCCACCCACGGGGGCAGGGGAACGGGAGCTGCTGGGAATTGTTTACAGGGGTGAGGCCGTCGATGCCCAAACTGCCCCCCAGCCAGTCCTGCGGCGGCCCCACAGCCCCCCTTGCACGGCCCAGGCTGGGTGAAAGGCCCCAGGAATGGCACTTACCCTCGGCCTTGCTGCTCCGGCTGTTACACTTGAGTTCTCTGCAAAGGGAAGAGAAGAGGCGTTTAGCCCGGAGAGCAGGGCCGTCTCTGCACAGCCTGGAGCTTAGATTCAGCTCAGAGACCCCAGCCCTGTGTCTGCAGCCCCCACCCCCATGACTCCTCTCCCTCACCCTGGGCTGGGGCAGACTCTGGACGGCTAACTCACTCCGAGCTCCCCCGGCTGGCACGGCCTGCCGATTTCTAATGTGCCCATCACCGTGGTATTGGGGCCACGGTAAGAATTCCACAGCAGGGGCCGCTCCCATGGAAACCAGCGGGGGTTGCATGCGCCTATGGCATGGGCTGCATTTGGCCCAAAGCTCTGGCACCAAGGCAAGGATTGAAGGCATCTCGCTAACCCTTTCATTCGATGCAGGCTGAGCCCTGGCTGGCCCCCAAGGGGGAAGTGCCCTTCTGCTGCGATCGGGCAGGGTAAAACCAACACCGGAGCATGGCATTTGGGGCTCCGTCTGCTCCTTTCAAACACAGGTAATGCACCTGCCCTGTGCCTGGCCTCGCACGCCTGAGCTACGGGCTGGGCCTCGCACGCCTGAGCTACGGGCAGGGGATCTGCCTCGGGCCTCGCACGTCTGAGCTACGGGCTGGGCCTTGCACGCCTGAGCTATGGGCTGGGCCTTGCACGCCTGAGCTACGGGCTGGGCCTCGCACGCCTGAGCTACGGGCTGGGCCTCGCACGCCTGAGCTACGGGCAGGGGATCTGCCTCGGGCCTCGCACGTCTGAGCTACGGGCTGGGCCTTGCACGCCTGAGCTATGGGCTGGGCCTTGCACGCCTGAGCTACGGGCAGGGGATCTGCCTCGGGCCTCGCACGTCTGAGCTACGGGCTGGGCCTTGCACGTCTGAGCTACGGGCTGGGCCTCGCACGCCTGAGCTACGGGCTGGGGATCTGCCTTGGGCCTCGCACGTCTGAGCTACGGGCTGGGCCTCGCACGCCTGAGCTACAGGCTGGGCCTTGCACGCCTGAGCTATGGGCTGGGCCTTGCACGCCTGAGCTACGGGCTGGGGATCTGCCTTGGGCCTCGCACGCCTGAGCTACGGGCTGGGCCTTGCACGCCTGAGCTACGGGCTGGGGATCTGCCTTGGGCCTTGCACGCCTGAGCTACGGGCTAGGCCTTCTACGCCTGAGCTACAGGCTGGGCCTTGCACACCTGAGCTATGGGCTGGGCCTTGCACGCCTGAGCTACGGGCAGGGGATATGCCCCAGGCCTCGCACGCCTGAGCTATGGGCTGGGGATCTGCCTTGGGCTTTGCACACCTGAGCTACAGGCTGGGCCTTGCACGCCTGAGCTACGGGCTGGGGATCTGCCCTGGGCCTTGCACACCTGAGCTACAGGCTGGGCCTTGCACGCCTGAGCTATGGGCTGGGGATCTGCCTTGGGCTTTGCACACCTGAGCTACAGGCTGGGCCTTGCACGCCTGAGCTACGGGCTGGGGATCTGCCCTGGGCCTCGCACGCCTGAGCTATGGGCTGGGCCTTGCACGCCTGAGCTACGGGCTGGGGATCTGCCCTGGGCCTCGCATGCCTGAGCTACGGACTGGGCCTCGCACGCCTGAGCTATGGGCTGGGCCTCGCACACCTGAGCTACGGGCTGGGGATCTGCCCTGGGCCTCGCATGCCTGAGCTACGGACTGGGCCTCGCACGCCTGAGCTATGGGCTGGGCCTCGCACACCTGAGCTACGGGCTGGGAATCTGCTCTGGGCCTCGCACACCTGCCCTTAGGCTGGGGATCTGCCCGGCCCTTGCAGCCTGTCCCATGGGCCGGGATGCTGCCCCTGGACTTTGTACACCTGCTCCACAGTCCCTGGACCTTCTGCACATTTTCCAGCCTGCTCCTTCAGCCTCCTGGTCCCTTTGCACCAGACGGAGAGTGCCAAGCAGCCCACACCAAGGGAAAGGGCTTTGCGGACGTACCACCGCTAGGTGTCCCCTGTGAGCTACGGATCCTCCTCCAAGTGTTGATGCATATTAACCAGCTAAGCCTGTGCACTCCTGGATTCCTTCCCCACTGCCCCCTCCCCTTCCCCGCCAGCAGAGCTACTCCCACCTACTGCTTAAAGTTTGCAACCTGCGCTCCTTGTGGCCTGAGAGAAAGCCCCTTTGTATTCCCCTTTGTGCCCGGCCAGCCAGCCCTTTCCTTCCACCCAGTCGCCTGGAGAAGCAAGCACCTGGCACTGAGGTTTGGAAATGGATCCATTACAGCCTGGCCGTTCCCACCCCCCGTCCCGGGTCTGCAAGGAAGGAAGGGGACGGGAGAAAGAAAAGTTCTTTGTTCCCAGCGTTTCCCGAGGATGGATGGGCCCGGAGCAGAGACGCCCCAGGCCCCAGCTCCCCCGCGCCCCACGGGCAGTGAGGGGCTCTTCAGGGAACCTGGCTTCATTCTTCCTTCCAGAGCAGAGAGGGCCGGGGTCTGGCTCCTGGCGATCAGGCTGGGGACCCTCGTCAGCAGCCCGAGGCGAGGAGAGAGACCCCCATGTAATGTCCCCCACCTTGATGGGCAGCTCATCTTGCAATGGGGGGCGCTCATCCCAGCACCGAGCAAATCTCCACCCCCGCACACCCATCAGTTGTCCCCTCTGGATGGCAGGAACCCAGCCCCCCTCACAGAGCCAAGCTCTTCGTGGGGGGTGACGCCGTTCCTTGAAGAACTGTACGTAGCTGCTTCGGGGTTCTCCCGTCGCTGTGGTCAATCCAGCTCCCCGAGAGGCAGTCGCTAGGTGAACGGAAGATCCCTTCCACCCGCCCAGCCATGTCAGGGCCACCGCGCTACGTCTCACAGGGCGTGGGATTTTTTGCAGCCCGGTCGCCCTGCGTTTTAGCTGTGCGACCAGGCCCGCTACTTGGAGCCGTATGCTGCTAGGACCGATAGCACCTAGAGAAGCGGGAGGCTCCCCCGTTCGGCCCAGTGGGGCGCGAACGCCAGCACTATTAAACAGGCAGCAAACACCCCCCGTGCAGCAGGGGGGCTGGGGTGGGACCCAGCAAGGACGCAGGCTGCTCTCAGACTGGGCCCAGCTGTTCCGGCCTTGTGGCTTGAAACAGGCTAAATAACGAGGAGCTGCTGGCTTCCCCTCACCCCCCGGGCCCCCATGAGGCAGGAGTCTTCCCCCACTCCCGCCAGCAGCAATTTGCACGACAGCAGGAGAGGGGGAGGGGTTGGTCCACCCCTCCCCCACCCTTGCCACAGGGTAAATCAGGGAGGGGCGGGCATGGGAGGGCACTCAGCATCCTTCCCCAGAGGCTGGAACTCCAAAGGAGGCTAGGACACCCGAGGGTCAACTTCTGCCCCCTCCCGCCAGGCCTCGTCCCCCTTTGCACCCCTCCTTCTCGCTCCCTGTTTAGCATTCCTCCCCCGCCCCACCTTACTGCCCCCTCCCCAGCTTTCACCCGGGGTTTTCAATGGCTCCTGTCCTGCTCCGAATCCCTCCCACCCCCGAAGCCCCTCCGCCCCCGGCGCCGCTCATGGAAAGTTGCTGCAGCAGGAAGTGACCTCAGCTTTTTGGCAGGCCCTGCTGGGCACTGCCGTGTGCTAGGCGCGGCCCTGAGCCCGGCCGGGCGCTGCGCCATCCAGCACCCTCTGCAGGCCGGGACAGAAGGCCCCCCGTCTCCACCCCGCCTGCCCCAGCTCGGCCATTTCAGCCCCACCACGTGTCCCTCCTTTTCCAGCGTCGTCCGCCCCACGGACCGGCTCAAGATCCTGGCTTCTGGGGCCTGCCTTTCACACACCGGCAGGGGCCCTGGCTCTCCTTCCTCTCCCGCCCCCTCCCCCTGAGAACACCCGGTGCTTAGGGCTGCCGTTTCCAGGCAACGCTTGGCCAGATGTGGAGTGAGAAGGGTCAGGATCCCATGAAAAAGCACCAGCGCCAGCAGGGATCAAACGCAGCGGCGCTGTCGTTATGTGCGGGGCGGGAGGAGAGGCGGGGCGGGCCAGTGGCTGCAGCAGGGGGGGACGGGTACACCAGGACTGTGGGCCAGTCGCTTCACTGCCCCGTGCCTCAATTTCCCCTCTGGGTTAATGATACTGACCAGCCTCCCTGGGGCCGAACTGCCAGGGACAGAGGACGCAGTGCCGGGCGGTGGGGAAGCTCCAGATATTTGGCCCTGTCTCTCCCCTGCACGGGCGCAGAGAGGGGCACTGGCAGACGTGGCTGGGGTGAGTGGGTTATTTCATTGCACTTAGAAAACAGGCTGCCTGCCCGGGCAAGTCGCCACGGCCCAGGGTGGCTATTCACAGGCAGGTTCTCTGTGCAGCGTGCAGCCCGGGGCCTGCGCTCCCCCAGCGTGCTCAAGGGGCAGGCTCCATGGGGAGTCACTGACAGCAGCCAGGCTGGCCAGCAGAGCTGGGTTTTGGCAAAGTGCTGGGTGGGTTTTATAGCTGGTGAGGGGCAGCACTAGCTTATTATGGGCAAGCGCAAGATCTAGGCAAGCGTTCCCTACATAGCTGTGCCAGGGCCCCTCAATCCCAACCTGCAGCCCCCCCGGCCCGCCAGCCCTGGGTCACCGTTCAGCACCGAAAGATCAGACAGCCAGAAACACTGAGGTGCCCCCCCAGAACAAAATAGAGGTGGAGGTCTTGAATAGAGGTGGGCAAAGCCCAGAGCCAAGCATTTGTCCCCTCCAAGCTGGGCATTCTGATGAACGGAGCTGGCTCCAAACCCAGGCTGATGAGGGTTTGCAGACCTGACCCCTCACTGCCCGTCCTCAGTCCGGAGTGCCAGGCTAGGGCGAAGTGCCCAGGTGCTACCACCCCCTTCGCTCACCGCCCACCCCAGGCCAGCTGCAGCAGAGAGTGAGACGCTCGCCGCGGGGCTAAGGCAGGTGCTCCAGGGGAGGCAGCGCTGGCAGGCCCAGCCCGGATTCAGCTGCTGGGGGTGGGGGGAGAAACACAAAGGCCCCATTCAACCCTGGGCACAGCCCGTCTGCAGCACGCCTGCTCAGCCGAAGGGGCAGAGGAGAGACAGGCAGCACAATCCACCCGCATGGCTGCCCCAGAACAGGCGTGAATCAGAGCCACAGGCCCAATTTCAGATGGCCCCGGCCTCCAGTGCTCTGGGAAAAATAAAACACAGAGCTGCTTCCCCATCCCCTATAGATAACATGGGGCTGCCCCTCATCCCCTATGATAACACAGGGCTGCTCCCCCATCCTCTATAGATAACACGGGGCTGCCCCTCATCCCCTATAGATAACATGGGGCTATCCCATCCCCTGTAGATAACACGGGGCTTCCCACCATCCTCTATAGATAACCTGGGCTGCTCCCCCATCCCTTATAGATAGCACGGGGTTGCCCCCATACCCCATACATAACACGGGGCTGCTCCAGTTCCCTATAGATAACACAGCACTCCCCACATTCCCTACAGATACCACAGGGCTGCTCCCGTCCCCTATAGATACCATGGGGTTGCCCCCATCCCATGTAGATAACACAGGGCTGCTCCTGTTCCCTATAGATAACACTGGGCTGTCCCCATCCCGTATAGATAACACGGGGTTGTCCCCATCCCCTATAGATAACACGGCCCTCCCCACATCCCCTACAGATACCACGGGGCTGCTCCCGTCCCTATAGATACCACGGGGTTGTCTCCATCCCCTACAGATACCACGGGGCTACCCCCCCGCCCCGCGCAGAGAACACGAGGCTGCCCTGTGCTCTGGACCCATTACCTTGGCCGCGAGTGCTTGCAGTGCAGATTCACTTTGAAGTTCCTCTCGCCGCCTTCCGCCTCGCTGTCGGGCTGGCGCAGCCCGGAGCCCTGGGCGCGCTGGAACCACTCGGCTGGCGGGCTGGCTCCGTTTTCCAGGCCGATGGGCTGGCAGGCGAGGGAGCTCCCATCTGCGAAAGAGCAGCACACAGGCCCGGGCGCGTGAGCTGAGGGGGAATGCAGGGTCCCGCGCTGGCAAGGGAGAACTTGGCGGTGACGGGGGTTTGTTCCAGCCACAGGTGAATGGGCCCAGAAATGCCCTTCCCGCGGGCGGAGGGGGGGCAGCGATGGCGCCTGGGGCGCAAAGGGGCAGCGGCTCTCGCCCACCCCCACCCCCCGCATGGTAGGCCCTGGGGAGGCTTATGCGAGCAGCAGCAGCAGCAGAAGAGAGCCCAGCAGGGCCCTTTGCTGAATCGTGCTCCACTCTGGCATCTTAAACACAGGCTCCCACAGGGTTATTCAGCCTGTGTGCGCGTGTGTGAGTGTGAGAGAGAGCGAGCGAGCGGGTACAGATAGCAGCACAGGCATTCACGCCTACCCATCTGTCTGCAACTGTCTGTTTGTCTAAGCCGCTTTCTCTCCCTCTCCACCCAAATGTGCCGGAGAGAACTGACAGGCTCCCTCTGGCCACCGAGTGAGGGGGGACGGCGCCTCCTTCTCCCCCCACGCCCAAGGTCACTGCTTGGGCAGCGTTCTGGACACAGACGGCTTTCCATCAGCCCGGATGGACGCACGGATGTCCACAGGGCCTCGGCCTGTCCCGGCGGCATCAGCCACAGGCCTCGTGCTGACATTTCCAGTGTATTTCCAGGGCCCAGCCATCACTCGTCAATTCGGCCCCATCCCCATCTCGCACTTTCTTGCCTTCTCTGGCTCCCGTCTGTTTGTCCGTCTGACTCAGGATCTACCAGGGCCCTGGAGGAAGTCAGCCAGGCTCTGAGCTCTGCATTAGGGCTCCCCCTGCCTGTGGGTGTGCTGCTGGGTTGTGGTTTTCGCTCTCTCTTTGTGTGTTGGTGCGGATGTGCGGGCGCTAGTGTGTGTGTGCATGCCTCTGTCTCCGTCTCTCCCAGATTGTGTCGCTCGTTCTTTGTGCGATTGTGAGTCGGTGTTATTGTGTGGCGACCAGCCCCTCCTGGGTTGTGGGCCCGCGTCTGCGTTTGTATGTGTGTCTCCGTCTCTCTTCCTCTGTATCCTTACGTGTGTGTGTGTCTCTGTATCTTTGTGTGTCTGCCGGTGCCTCTCCCATGTGTGTCTGTCTGCTCCACACACACACACACACACACACACACACACACACAGCATGATCCAGACTGTTCCCGTTGCCTGCATTAGCGTGACAACTTATCAACAAGGCAGGGAAGGAGAATTCAAACCTGTCAGTTACTCAGTCCACATCTCTCCCCCTCCCCATCCTTGGGTCTCCTGCCTGGCAGGGAAATGCAGGCAGCTCTGTCTCCAGCCCTGCAGAGAGCGGCTGCTGCTGGCCTGGGCGGTGTAGAGTTACACCAAGGGGCAATGTAAAATATGCACTAGAAAGACCGGTCTAGTCTCTCATGCAGCTGCTAATGTGCCCGGAGCTGGGAGCTGCTGGAGGAGAGGCAGGAAGCGCACAGACAACTTTCCAGAACAGCCCCCGGGGTACCAATCTCCCCCCACCCTCCCGCACATGCTGCTTTCCCTTTTAATTCAAGTGAAACGTGGAGAGACTGAAAACCAGTCAGGGACTGGGAGCCTGCCCTGCTGCCGGGACTGGGATGGGGCCAGAGCCGTATCTCGGTGAATCAAGAGCGGCTACCCCGGGTTCGGGGCAGTTACTCCAGCTTGACGCCGGTATAAATCAGGGCAGGCCGTGGCCAGGGCGATGCAAGCTCATGCCACGCACAGCCTGCGCACACCCAGTCACAAGGACACCGAGTCACCCGGCCACACCCAGGGCAACACACACGGCACACACGCACCCCGAGAGACGCGCACACACACAGCTCCAGCCAGCTTCTGCATGGGCTCCTCTCTGCCTGTAACAAGACCACACTTGCTAAGGGTTATTAAAGCCTCTTAACGACTAGGCACAGACCTGAGCAGCTGCCGAGCAGACAGAGAGGAGGCGACTCCCCCCCACTGCTGGCCCCCAAAAGGCAGAGGGGCTGGAGCACACGGCTCTGTGCTAGGCATAGGGGTGGGATATGGGGACCTGCAACATCTGACGGGTTCAGCTGCTGTTGCCGTAGGATGGGCAAGCGGGGGATGCTCACCTGGCCAGGACAGAGACTGCGGCCTCCGCCCTCCACCCCTGCTCTGGGGCTTTTCCAAATGGAGGGCTGGGGCGCAGCAGAACGCAGCCCCCTTGGCCGAGCGCAGAAAGCGGGTCCCCTGGGGCAGCGACGCGGACGTTGATGGGGCAATAGCAAGGCTTGCTCAAGCAGATAACCCTGGCAGGCTCCCGGCGAGCCTGGTGTGAACGCAGAGTAACTCCTCTGCGTTCCATGGGGGGTGACTCCGGATTCCCACCCACAACAGTGCCAGCAGGGCCTGCTGAGAACCGGAATGCGGGGGAGGGGGGCTCCAGGCCCCCAGAACAGACCTGTGACTCACTCCCCCGTGTTATATAATGGGCACCGTGCAACACAGCCTCTTGCTCCTCTCCCAGACGGCCCCGGGCACTGCCCGCCCCCAATGCCCAGAGGGAGTTGGGGGGAGGGAGGCACCTCGTCACTGCTTGTGCCTAGGGGGTGGTGAGCTCCCACCCCGACCCGCTGCCTGGCAGAGCCCAACCCCCCTCAGCTGGGGTGTGCGGCGCGCTGGCAGACACAGCCCAGAGAGGGGTGGGAGTGGGCTGGGGAGGGGGCCCCGGGGGAGGGGCCCGTTAGGCGGATGCTCTCTACACAATGTTCACTTTCACCTCCTCTGCTCCGCCTCAGGCAGCCCGCCACATGTTCTGCATTAGGCGCTCTGGACTTCACCATTCCCGGGTTGTTAGCCAGAGGGATTTTTTTCTCTCTCTCTCTCGCTGGTTACAAAACACGACTAGAGACCACACAAGAGAGAGAAGATGCATGGGGGGGGGGGGAGAGATGCATGAGGGGGGAGATGCATGGAGAAGCGGGGCGGGAGGGAGGAAGAGACACCGAAGGAGAGAGAAGAGCAATGCACGGGGTGTGTGAGAGAGAGATTGCAGGCACCTCTGTTTCCCACCTCCTGACCCCTGGAGCCTCGGGAAGATAACAGCCCTGAAGAGTGCTGACTCGCCTTTCAGAAATCCAATATCCTCCCGACTACCTGGGCTCACCAGCTCCCCCCTTCCCCCCAGCCCAGCATTAATCCTGCTGCTGAAAATCTTTAATTAGTTTAGCAGTTTCAGGCTTCCTGGTGGCAGGAAGCAGAAACGCAGACTCCGCGAGCCCTCCCCTCTCCTGGGAAGCTGTCCAGCGCCCTCTGCCCCACGCCGGAGGGATGGGGGGCACTGGGGGCTCCCTCTGAAGCTCTAATCCCCCCCCTCCACCCCGGAGGAGGTGACTCCGGGAAGGACACGGCCTCTTTCAAGGTGTTTATTTCAGTCTGGTGCTGAGCTGGGGGTGGGGGGAGCCAGCTGTGTTCAGGCCCACCTTGACCGGCTCTGAGCCCAGCAGACGGACGGGGTGGCCTGGGCCAAGCGCGGAGAGGGAGAGCTAGGACAGGGCTTGTTTGCCCCGAGGACTAGCCCCCCCCGGTCAGTGTCACAGCCCAGCCCCGCATGCCTGCACAAGGCTGATGGGGTAACGGAGAGGTGTCGCTCTGCCGCTCGCCCACCCATGCAACAGCTGCTGGCCAGCGGTGCCGCGGGGAGACTGCATTAGGCAGGGGAATGAGTGGTCATCAACCCAGCTGAAAGCCCAACCCCACCTAGTGCTGGGCGGCAGCGTCCCCTGGGGAAGGGACTTGCTCCGCACAGCCATCAGAGGAGCTAAGGGACATGAGATCCAAGTGGGAATGCCCTGCAGGACACGGATGAGCACTGGCCCTGAGGCCCGCCCGGAGACCACGGGATGGACAGACAAACAGCAGTCACCCAGCGGCTGTGCAGACTGGAGTGCTAGAGACATTTGCCGGGTCTGGACTGCGCCTGCTAATTCCTTCACTAACCAGGATGCTGCACTGAAACAGCGCCACACGCTGGCCCCCTTGGGCGCAGCCACCTGACCCTTCCCTGGCTTCCCAGTTTGCCCGGCCGATTTGTCCTTGGCTCCAGAATTATTCCCCCCTCCTAACAACCCCAGTGCCCGTCCTTGCTGGGGGGCCACTGGGGTGGCGAGACCGTAAATGTGGAGCTCTCTCAACGCCCCTCCATCGCTCACCGCTGTACCCCAAACAAAGCTGCTCCCTCCTTGTTCTTTCTGCCCCTCGGCCATTTGTAGATGGTGCTTTGTGGGCCCCCCACGCCCCCGGCAGTCACTGCTCAGCCCCCGCTGGCCCCAACCTGCTCCATCGAACAAATGTCCCGGGACCCAGGCAGGGGCTTGCCGACATGGATGGAGATCAGCAGGGTGCTGACTCCCCGGCAGGTGGGTTCAGAGGGTTTCTGTGTTTGTCCAACCTCCCCGCACTCAGCTCCTCTCCTGAGCTCTGCAGGGGGGCGGAGGAGATGATCTAATGGGCCCTTCTGGGCTTAAAAGCTACATGAGTCTAAACCGTAGGAGCACTCCCCTCTGTGGCCCTACGCAGCCCCGCCCCCCCACCCCACATCCTCCTGCCCCCTCGCACTCCTGTGGCTCCCCATCTCGCTCCCCCTGCACCCTGTGGCTGCAGTACAGACCTGCCCTTAGCGTGCTCCTGGGCCTTTCCAGAACACGTCCAAGGCCAGCATCTCCTAGCTCGGAAAGCCATCACGCCCATCCCAGTGCAAATACCACCACCGCCCCCCCCCCACCAGTGCTCACAATGGTGGGGCAGGCTCATCACCCCCCTTCCACAGCTGGGGAAATCAGGGAAGGGCCATGAGCCAAAGCAAACAGTGAGGCAAGCAGCCCAGCCCAGCCGGCCTGGATTCCCAGGCCCATGTCCCCCACGCTGACACCTCAGCAGTGGGGGGGAGCCACAGAGAAGGGCTCAGAGCAGTGAGGGGCGGAAGAGGCCTTCAACAGAGACAGGGTGGACGGGGCGGAGGAGAGGCGGGGAGGTGGAGGTCACTTGGAGAGAGGAGCAGACGGTGTGTAGCGTCCCGGGGGCAGGAGCTCAGCGGTTACCTGGGTGGGGAGGCACAGGGAGCCCCGGGGTTTCCCCAGGAAAGTCCCAACTTCAACCGATTCCCCGCACATCCAATGGGCTGCTTTATATCAAAAGAGAACAGAAGGAAGTATGCACCTGTGCCACCCACCACAGCTCTGCGCTGGGCTAGGGGAAAGAGAGCTAGAACGCTCTCCTCCCTCCCCGGCGCACCCCCACAACCGGGGGTTCTGTTTCGTTTAATTCCAGACACAAAGTGCAGATGAAAAATGCCCGGGCCGGGGCTGGCCAGGTCCGAACCCCGCCCCGGGCCGCAGGGCTGTGAAGAGAAACAAATTCACATTCTCAGTGTAATAGGGAAACTGAAACGCCAAAAGAAAAACCCAGAATCACCTTCCTCGGGGCAGTCAGTCCCGGTTCCGACACTGATGCCCAGGAAGAATCTGGCCCCATGGCCGCCTCTGTCCCTCTCCTGTCCGTGCCCATTTCTGTTCCCGCTCCATTCCTCAACTGCCTTCGCTTGCCATCTGGTGCAAGAGCCTTCTCCTGTGCAGCTTGTCACGGAGTATTGGGGGACTCAGGGCCCTGCACCCCCGGCTTCCTGCGATTCACCATGACTCTCAGCCAGCCAGTAAAGCAGAAGGTTTATTTGGATGACAGGAATACAGTCCAAGACAGGTCTTGCAGGCACAGACAACAGGGCCCCCCTCAGTTAGGTCCAGCTTGGGGTCCCAGGGCATGCCAGCCCACCCCCCTTTGGGGGGTCAGAGCCATCTCTGCCTCCCAGCCATCTCTCCAGCCTGCCTCCAGCACTCCACTTTCAGCGACCCCTCCCACAGCCTTTGTTCAGTTTCCCGGGCCCCGGAGTCACCTGACCTCCAACCCCCTCCTGGGTTCTCATGTTACAAGCTCAGGTATGTTCCCTCGGGCCGACTCCCATCCTCCGATGCAGACCATCCTAGTCACACTCCCCTGTCAGCATTCCCACACCCCAGCAAGAACAGTCCCAGTTCGTCACATCTCTCCCCCCTTCGAGACCGAACTGAGCGGGGTCACTTTAGCCAGTGACCTGGGGAAGTTCGAACCTACCCCCGTTCCCATGGATGCCCCCGCATCCCTCCAGTTCCTTGGTGGGAATTACACCAGGCCCCTTCAGTTTCACGCCCCCCCTTAGGTCGGGGTGCTTGATGGCACTCGCGGTTCGCATGTGGGAAGGTTTATGCGGCCTGTGCCCTTTTCCCACCCCCATACCTCTGGGGTTCCAACTGGGCTGTGGTCTTCTCCCAGCGCTCCAGTCTGGAGGTCTGTGCTTTGGGCTCTCTTGGTTTAGAGCCGCCCTTTTAACCTTGGCCACCCTCTGGAAAGGATCCTTATTGCTGGGCAAGGGTCCTAAAGCTGTTTTCCCCTTGTCCCAGGCCTTCCTCCCCCTCTGACAGGGGTCACAGGATCCGCAGTACTGTCGGACAGTAACAAAGACCCCAGGCCAGTAAAAGCTCCGTAGCAGCCTCTGCTGGGTACGCCAGGTTCCCTGGTGCCCTGAGAGGGGAATGTCATGGGCCCGGCCCAGCAGCTGGCGGCGATACTTCTGGGGTACCACCAGCTGCCTCCTGATCCCCCCTGACTCCATTTTCCCTGGGGGAGCCCATTCTCGGTACAGGAACCCCTTCTCCCACAGGAACCTTTTCCGGCCACCTCGTCCCATGGTCTGTACCGCATTGAGGTCGGCCAGGTCCCTTATCTTCCGCAAGGAGGGATCTCTCTGCAACTCGGCCTGGAACTCAGCAGCTGGGACAGGGATGGCCACCTGCTCTTTCTCGCCCGCTGGGTCTGAAGCTGCAGCCTCCCTGAGCCGTGTCCCTGGGCGTTCCCTCCCCACCAGGTTAGGGTCCTGCGCCTCAGGCAAGGCACCCCCCCCAAGGCCAGGGCGCAGGGCCCCTCGCCGGCTCTGACTGCGGGTCACAACCAGTGCCTTTTGGGGGTTGCTTGGCCAGTTCTCCAGGTCCCCCCCCATCAATACCTCAGTGGGCAAATACGGGTGTACCCCCACATCCTTGGGGCCCTCCTTGGCCCCCCACTTCAGGTGTACCCTTGCCACGGGCACTTTGACTGGTGTTCCGCCCACCCCCGTCAGGGTCAGGTAGGAGTTGGGCACCACCTGATCTGGGGCCACCACCTCGGGCCGGGCCAGCGTCACCTCTGCGCCCGTATCCCAGTATCCATTGACCTTCCTCCCATCCACCTCCAGGGGAACAAGGTACTCTCTCCGGAGGGACAGCCCCGCGCCCACCGTATAAACCAAAAACCCTGAGTCTGGGGCATCCAGCCCCCTAGAGGAGCTGGCCTGGGGCCCTTCTCTCTCTTGAGCAGTTGATAAGCTGCCAGCCCCTCTTGCGTGAGAAGCCTGCCCCTCGTCCGTCTGGGCCTCTACCAAGTTAACCCTATGCGGGTTCGGTCTGCTCAGTCTGTCCTTGAGCTTGGGGCACTGGGCCCGAACGTGGCCTCTTCAGCCGCAGTAATAGCAGCTCCTGTCCTGGGGGTCCCCTCGAGCCGGTCGGTTGTCCTTGACGCTGGGCATTCCCTGTGGGAGGGGATTCCCCATATTCCCCCTTTGGGAGGTCCCAGGGTGACTCTCTCTCTGCATCGCGGCGGGCCTGTTCCTTTGGGGCTCCTCCCTGCCACCCCCTGACCGGCTCTTTACAAACTCATCAGCCAGCTGCCCGGCGTGTCGCGGGTTCTCTGGCTTTCTGTCCACCAACCACAGCCTCAGGTCGGATGGGCACCGCTCATACAGTTGCTCCAGTACCAGCAGTTTAATCAGGTCCTCCTTCGTCTGGGCCCCACCAGCCCACTTGCTGGCGTATCTTTCCATGCGGACGGCTAGTTGCAGATATGAGATCTCAGGGGTTTTATCTTGACTCCGGAACCTTCCCCGGTACATCTCAGGAGTCAGCCCAAACTCACGTAGCAGGGCCTTTTTGAATAGTTCGTAGTCCCCTTTCTCTGCCTCTCCCAGTTGGCGGTACAATGCCACGGCTTTGGGGTCCAGTAAGGGGGTAAGGACCCGGAGTCTGTCCGCGGGATCAACCTGGTGCAGCTCGCAGGCCGTCTCAAAGGCCTCCAGGAAGTCATCCATGTCCTCCCCCTCCTTGTATGGGGCCATGATGCACTTATCAAAGCTCCGTGCAGTCCTGGGTCCCCCCTCACTCACCGCAGCCGGGGGTTCGCTGCCCTTCAATCTCGCCAGTCCCAGGTCATGCTGACGCTGTCTCTCATTCTCCTGTCTCTGTCTCTCTTCATGCTGACGCTGTCTCTCATTCTCCTGTCTCTGTCTCTCATTCTCCTCCCGTTCATGCTGACGCTGTCTCTCTTCACGCTGATGCTGTCTCTCTTTCTCCTCCCGTTCATGCTGTCTCTGTTGTTCACGATCCTCCAGCTCTCTCAGTTTTAGCTCTTTCTCCCATTCCAGCCAATTCCGCTCCACGGATGCCGAACGTCGCCGGGAGGATCCTCTGCTGGCCAGCGAGCTTCGCCGGGAGGGTCCCCTGCTGGCCGGGGGGGCCACGGCGCCTTCGGTATTTGCTGGGCTCCTCCCCACCCTTCCCCTAGGCATAGGAAGGAGGGGTCTCGGGAAGCCCTCAGCAGCCGGCTGACCACTCCCAGCTGGGACAGACACTGGTGCCTGCGCTGCATTTGCCAGGCTGCTTCCCTGAGACACAGGGATCAGTTCATTCACGCGATCTTCCACCTCTAGCTGGGCAATGAGCTGTTCTTTGGTGAGCCTCCCAATGCGCAGCCGCCTCTGCTTGCACAGCTCCACCAGGTCGCTCTTAAGCCGCTTGGCATACATCTTCCTGCTGGCCACTCACCGGCCTGTGTGCTCACAGCTCCCCACAGTTCCCAGGGGGACCCCTAGTGTGCCAGCCCTTCTCGAGGTCACTGCCTCTCTGCCAGGGTCGAGCTGCAGACTCCTCCGCCCCTGGGACCACTCGCTGCGATCCCCCCGGGGGACCCTGTTACTGCAAAAGTCCTTCTCGCTGGTCACACACTCCCAGGGGTAATAACCGTCTCTTTCCCACTCTTCAGCAGGCCTGGTCCCCGTCAATCCCCCTTCGTTTTACTGCTCCCCAGTCACTTACTGCAGGAAGCGCCGTCCACGGGGTGCAGTAGATCCCGCCGCTGCCACCAGTTGTCACGGAGTATTGGGGGACTCAGGGCCCTGCACCCCCGGCTTCCTGCGATTCACCATGACTCTCAGCCAGCCAGTAAAGCAGAAGGTTTATTTGGATGACAGGAATACAGTCCAAGACAGGTCTTGCAGGCACAGACAACAGGGCCCCCCTCAGTTAGGTCCAGCTTGGGGTCCCAGGGCATGCCAGCCCACCCCCCTTTGGGGGGTCAGAGCCATCTCTGCCTCCCAGCCATCTCTCCAGCCTGCCTCCAGCACTCCGCTTTCAGCGACCCCTCCCACAGCCTTTGTTCAGTTTCCCGGGCCCCGGAGTCACCTGACCTCCAACCCCCTCCTGGGTTCTCATGTTACAAGCTCAGGTATGTTCCCTCGGGCCGACTCCCATCCTCCGATGCAGACCATCCTAGTCACACTCCCCTGTCAGCATTCCCACACCCCAGCAAGAACAGTCCCAGTTCGTCACACAGCTCCCGGCTGTATTCGCTGCCTATTGCTGACTGCAGGTCTTTCCTCCCTGGCCCAACTCTCCAAAGCTCATTCTCCCTCTCCGTCATCACAGTGACTGCGCTATTGAGTGCTCTGCGGCACGTGGGGGAAGCGAGGGAGGTGGAGGAGCAAAAGGAAGGATGGCGTTGTGGTGATGGCTGTAGACTGGGACTCGTCAGGGTGAGATTCAATCCCTGGCCTTGCTACAACCTTCCTCGGGAAAACCAATTCATCTCTCTGTGTCTTGGCTCCCCATCCGCACAATGGGGTGTTAACCCTGTCTCTTGTCTATTTCGATCGGAAAGTCTCCGAGCAGGGCCTGTCTCGCCCTCTGTTTCTGTGCAGCGCCTGGCACAATGGGGCCCTGGGTAATACCCTAGAGCAGGGGTAGTCAATTAGTTTTTTGCTAAGGTCCAAATTTCTCGGTCAAGGTAGAGCCAAGATCCAGACACCAGAGAAAATAATAAAAAATAACATCAACGACAATAATAAGATTCCGGGGTCAGTTCAAAAGTATCCGGCGGTCCGGATTTGGCTCGCGGGCCGCTTATTGATTCCCCCTGCCCTAGAGCGACGCTATCCCAAAAGCAAGCGGCGGTACTTTGTAAACGCAGACTCCTTCAAAGCTAGAGGCTTTGAGAACAAGAACTGAGGGCTTAAGATGCAAACCGGAAGAACTACCCGGGATCGCCCCCTCCCCGTTCCCGCGCTGGTGAGACAGCTGACAGAGCATCAGGGAAGGACTCAGGGCTGATGGCAGCGGGGACGGTGCAGCCACAGACCTCCTGTCACCAAATCCTTGGATGCAAATGCACATGGTGTTCAGAGACCCGCCTGTGACGGATGCTGGATTCAGGAATAAGCCTCTTCCGGGATTCGCTGGCTGCCCAGCCCCGCAGGGAGCTGCAGCAGGCTTTCCAGAGGAGATGAACCAAGCACACGCTCGGCTGCTCTCACCCCCTGGCACCTCCTGTCCATGTTACTGCACATGAGGCTCGCCTCGCCGATGCCCCCGCTCCTCCAACGCGTCACTGAGCCCCCCACCGGCCTGGGCGCGCTCCCGCTCGCCGCGTCGGTGAAGAGCTGGTCTGGATTCGCAACTCCAGCCTTTTCTCAAGGACCACCCCCAAGGAGCTTGTGTTGGGGGGTACCTTGGCATAGCAACTGCAACCCTCGGCTTCCTCCCCCCACATTCA
This sequence comes from Malaclemys terrapin pileata, assembly GCF_027887155.1. Taxonomy (NCBI): domain Eukaryota; kingdom Metazoa; phylum Chordata; order Testudines; family Emydidae; genus Malaclemys; species Malaclemys terrapin. The sequence continues at coordinate 9,401,204 of NC_071526.1, read as the reverse complement.
CACAGACACCCGGGGGAGGGCAGAGACCCCAGAAGAGAAATTTGTCCACACAGCTTTTTTAGTGCCCCAGAATCCTGACCTGAGAACCCCCCCGGCTAGACCACTCCTAGCTCCATCCCCATCTCTGCCAACTCCCTTCTGTACTGACGCAAACCAGAGCAGAACTGCAGCCCCTCCTGGGGCAGCCCACAGCCTTCCAGATCTCCTCTACTTTTCAGCAGGGGCAGACGCTCTCACTGAACAGCGGTGGCGGCGGCAGCATGGCCAACCCCAGTGTTAAAAAATCATGAGTCAGACGCGCCCCAAATCACAAGATTTTTTTTTTTAAATCTGAAAACGTGGCGGCGGTCTTTTGTATTTGTCTTGCGTGTTCCCAAGCGAGAAACTATCCCTCCACTCCCCCACCCAATGAAAACGGAGGTTCTCACAAACTCCCATGACTCCAGGAGCCGGGGCCGTAGGAAACCCACAAAATCATTGCGAGACTCGCGCTCAAACCACGCGAGTCGGCAACGCGGCTGCAGATTGGCTGCGTGAAGACTGAGGAGCAGGTGGAGACCGAGAAAGCCATTTTATCCAGTTCATTTCAGCTGGGCAGCCAAGGTTTTGGAGGTGGAACAGCAGAGGACTGGGGGGAGAGGGGTGTGCGCGCGGAGGGATTGTTTGACCTTAACGATAGCCATCATCCTGCAGAAAAGAACAACCCTCTCCCCCCGCGCTCCCATCAGTATTCGCGACACTCGAGCCTTCCACCGCTGACTCTTTTTGTTGGCATTTATAATGAGGAGACAGAACAGATGGCCAGAGTGTTTCATCTTAGGTAACGGGTCCAGCAGACTTACCTCAGCTGATGGGTTTCCTGGAGCTACACCGATAGCCCACTGGAGCCCTAGTCCACGGGAGCAGAGCTAGGTCCCATGGAGCTCTGCTGCCTGGAGCGGAATTGGGTAGCGAGCTGGGGAAGTTCTCTCCAGCAGAGATGGCCGCAACCCAGATCCACTCTAGCGGTGACAGCGAATGGAGCGAAATGTCACATGTGAGATGCTCCATGGCGGGCGCTGGGAGCCTAGCAGCGGGGTGCAGAATTGCTAGGCAGATGGCCCCGTTACGGGCACCGCCTGGGAAACTCCCACTCTTTGGATTTGGGTGGGAGACCTGGCACACGGAGCTGGCGACAAGCTAGCTCTCGGCAAGGGGTAGAAGCCTCCATCTGTGGAGCATCTACAGCGGCAGGCTTGGACACAGCCACCTGGCTGGCCCCCGCAGGGGTAATGCAGGCTCCAGAAGACGAGGACCCCTGGAGGGTGCATTAGAGACAGTCCCCTCCTTCCTCGTGACTCTGGCACGTCACTTGGGATCTGGGCAGCGCACGCAAGCCCATGCACAAAGCCCGGCCATGCAGGGCTTTGCGCTAGACACAGGCAGTGGAGAGTTAAGTTCTCACCCAACAGAGAGCAGCAACCCAGAGATCTTCACGGCAGGCACCTCCTGCCTCTGTGACGCTCTGGGGAGTGGGGACGCCTCTGTCCCCCTCTCCAGCCACAACGCTTCCCTGCTGCAATCAGCCTGACCGACCCCCATGAGAACGTGGATCCACTGACTTCAACGGCTCAGCACCACCTCGCTCCAAAGAACTCTCGCCCGCTCTGGGCCCGGCGTGCGGGCATAACCCTCCCACTCCTGGGCCCGCCCTGCTGCCTAACTCCACAAAGGCTGCTCTCCCAGTGCTGCGAGAGGCATGTGCTCCCTTCAAGGGCAGCTCCGCTAAGAGACGAGACCACCGCAGGGGCACCGATGGCACCAGAGAGCTGGTTTCTCACCCCCCCTTGCCCTGTCAGCACGGCCGTCACACGGCGATCCTAAGAGAACCGCCTGGCCTCCTCCCCCGACCACGCACCTCACCAACACGGCTCATAGCAGTGCATTCTGGGAGCCTGGGCTTTCGGGCGACCTCCAACCCCCAAGCACTGCCCGGTGGGAAAGGATTAGGGAGCCCGTCTGACCCAGGAGCAGCTCAACGCGTCTGTCTCCCCATCCATGCTGGGTGGAAACCACGAGAGATGCTGCTGCTGCACACTGGATGGACAGACAGACTGACCGACCTCCTCCTGGGGCGCCCCAGCGCTTGGGCAGCTGTCAAGGGGGGGCCGCTGACGCAGCCCAGGCATTGCGCGCTCCAAGGGGCCCAGCCTGTGGCTTCTTTCGGCTCCGTCCCACCCGGAGCAGACAGGGCCTTTGATGCTCGGCCCGCTTGGTACCAGTCAGCCCAGGGGCCTTTTCCTGCTGGAGCCAGTCGGTCTGGGCAGGGGTTGCCAGGCAACAAACTAGCCTCCCCGCACATGTGCGGGGTTCAACGGTGCAGCTGCCCCTTGGGGGGCGGGTGATTCTATCCTTAAAGGCCAGATTCTTCCCTGCCTCACCGCCCCTGGATCCAGGGGAGCTGGGCAGGGTTCGGACCCTTGTTTCCTACCTGGCTGGGGTGGAGCGACCGGGCCTGCCTCCCTCCAGCCCCTTCCCTCCCCACCCCTTCCCCTTCTCGGAGGGGCTCAGGGAAGGTGCTTTGGCGGAGGAGGTGGGGCTTGGGAAATCAGCCGACAGATGGACTGCCGAAGCCGTGGCACCTCGGCCGCCTGGAACAGAGAGCTGCAGTTCAGAGAGCTAGCAGGGAAAGGGCTAAATTTAGCTGCCTGCCTCAGTGCCAGCTTTGTTCCCCCGCCCCGGTGCTCCTCTCCTCCAGCAGCTCCCTGGCCCAGCATGCCTTGCAGGGCTGAGCGGCCCTGCCGACGCCTGCCTCTGCTCTCAGCTTTATTGTGCCAGGTGTGGTTGTTTCCCACCTCGGGCCCGCCCTGCCCAGTCACCTATGCTCCATGCCTGGGCCTGGTGCCCACCACTGCCCCCTCTGGGCAGGATGGTGGCTACCACCCTGCCCCCAAGTATCTGCAGAAGGTCCCCCCCAGAGACAGACCACGAGGCCGAGCGCGGGTGTATCCCTGCCCAGCGCCCGCCCCACGCCGGCTCATGGCACAGGCGGGCTTTTTTGCGCAGGGAGTGGGCTCTTTTCCCATCTCAGGCTGGCTATGGAAGCCAAGCCGGGCTGTGTGTTTGTGTGTGTGTGGGGGAGGCTGGCGGGTGGACAGGCTCTAACCTTTCTACGGCACGCAGAGGGTTAACGCTGGGCAGGCTGGATGCTGGGAGGCCAGTAACATTTGGAAGGCGCCAGCTGGAACCGTGCCCATCCCAAGGTCTAGAGCTCCAGAGGCGGTGCTCCCCAGTGCCGGGGGGAGAGGGGCAGGAGGGTGGAAATGCACACACCCGGGGGAGGCAAAGCGATCCCGCTCTGTGTCTCTGTCACACAGGCGGGTGTGCAGCGCCCTGCACGGACTCCAGCCACCTGTGTGCCCAGCTCGGCTTTTAGCCCCATGAGCAGGAAGCTCTGGGGCAGGGGGAGGAGAGAGCCAGGGAGCTGCAGGGCGGGCAGCGGAGGGCGTGATGGACAGAGCGGGAAAGAGGCGGCGAGGGAGCGAGAGAGGCAGAGGAATCGCTGGGCCCGTTTCCTGAGACTGGCTCAGGTGTGCAAGGCGAACAACTGCAGCGGTTCATGTCCCCAGCTACCATGCCCCCGTCTGCCCTCCTAGCCCACGGAACCGAGTCTGTGGGCTGGCAGTGCCCGGCGCCGACTTGCCCTCGCCAGGTGACCCACCCCTACACGCCGTCCTTATTTTAGGCCAGCGTGAGCGCGACGAACCCAGGCTGGGTTTCAATCCGCCCAGCCCCTGTGCACTTCGCCTGCCATGCTGGTGACTCACCAGCAAACCGGGCAGGGGAGGAGGGCAGATAAAGGGGGAGGGGGGGACAGGTCCCTCCCTCGGCCAATTTTAGAAACCAGCTAGACAAGAAGGGCAGAATTCCCCGGCAGGATTTACGAGCCCGCTGGTGGGCTTTCGGAGGCGCGCATTCGCTGAGCGGAAACTCCAGGCCGAGAAGCCGGTTTCCCGGGAGACCCAGACGTCGGCGCAGGAGGCTAGGAAGGGCCGACGGGGATCGAGAGGGGCCTGTGGGGAGGCTGCCAAAGGAGGCATGTTGCCGCACAGATCCTGGCGGCTGGAGAGGTGAACAGCCAGGGACAGCATAACGCCTAAGTGAGCATGCCAGTCAGGCATGTGAAGCAAACACACACAAGCTAGAGCTCCCCATCTGCCATTTGCAGAGAGAGAGAGACCCAGGCCGGCTAGCCACAGCACCCGGTCCCATCCCCGGGAGCAGGCCACGGGAACGGGAGATGCTCCCTGGAGCTCCCCCCATGGGACACTGAGCTGGGAGAGCCGTCCCGGGTCCCCCAGCCCCACCCCTCATGCAGGCATTCACACCACAGTGGGGAGGGCTGCTGGAGCCGAGTCGTGCACTGTACTGGGGGTCAGAGGCAGGATCGGGCCCAGCAGCTCCTGGCTCAGTCCCCAGCAGGGGGTTGCCGTTGTGCCCAGTGGGGGCAGGTTTGAGGAGGGCAGCGGGAGCGCCGGTGGAGGAAAGCTGTGTCTATTTCCCCGGCTGGCAGGGTTGATCCTGTGGGGCTGCGCCCCCCCGAATCCTCCCAGAATGTCTGTGCCTCTAGCTTCCACCTCTCCAGCCGCCCCACCTCCCAGGTATCGCCAGGACGCTGCCTGGAAGGCTCCCCACTGCCCCCCGGAACTCTCCATTTCTCACTGCACCGCGTCCAAGCTCCTCACCTGCAAGACCCCCTCCCCGCTCACGTCCCCTCCACCCTCCCTGCTCAGCTCCCCCCTTCCCTCTGTTCCTTCAATCACATGCCCCACGGCACCCAGCCCCCCTACCCCCCAACCCCACTGCTTCCTGGAATCCTTCCTGCCCCACTCTCCTTGTCCCCTAACCCCCCGCATGCCCACCCCTCCCAGAGCGTTGTACACCTGGCCCCAAGGCAGAATGGCGCGGAGAGGAGAGCACAACCACTTTGCACTTGTGCAGAGCCTTGTGCCCCGGGATCTCAGAGCACTTTCCCCACACTAGTGAGGGATCCCTCGTGCACACCTGCAAGGCAGGTACATATGATCAGACCTGTTTTACCGGTGAGGCGTGGCGAGATTACACGACTTGCCCAAGATCCCACAGCAAGCAAGCGGCAGGGCCAGAAATGGAACCCAGGCGACTTGATTCCCAGCCCCCACTCTCCAAACCAGACCCAGCAGCGAGGCCCTTCATCTCTCACACTTGCAGGAGGATCCTCTCCATTTAACAGCCCCGCCACGCCTCTGCACTGCAGTCGCCATCCTTGGGCTGGAGCGAATGCTGTTCCTTACGTGGGCAGAGGGGGCACTGTTGGGTGCTGCAAGGAGCTCTCCTCCAACCCCACCCCAGCCATGGCATTGCCAGCTCCAGGAGTAAACCTGAACCCGAACGTGGGCACCTATCCCGGGCTACCAGTCCCAGCCCTAGTGCAAGGAACGGAGGGACCCAGCCCTACTCCTAGCTGATGATGGAGCTGGGGAGAGAGGCCGGCTTGCCGCACTGGGGGATTTGTTATTATTTTTGCCAGGGAACTTTCCATTCAAATTGGAAAAACACAAGTTGCTGGCGGAGCCCCGGCGCTGATTGTATGCAGCCTGTCACTCAGGCATCACTTCGGAGATGCCCATAAATTGCTCCATTACCTCTTCTAATTGAGGAGAACGCAGCTGCTGAGGGGCGTTGACGGAGTGGCTTCCTTTTGAAGGCTGGCTCGCTCTCTGTCGATGGGTTCCGGTGGCGCTTGAGAGCTCCACCAAGAGACAAAATAATACCACTCCTAGTAAATGCCCAGCGACCAAAGCGGCCACATTGCACCTGTGACGGCAAAACCGGGGCACCAGGGGCCGACCTCAGCCACGGCCGCTTTGGGGGAATCCGTGCCCCAGCTTTCTTGGTATGGCCATGTTATTCAGAAGGAAGACCAATGAATTCGGAAGTGTGTTTACCAATGAGTGGGGCTACGTGGCCGGCAATCAAGCCGTCACCAAAAGCTTTGGTGGCGTGACAAGATCGCCGGGGCTGGGCAAAAACTGAATATCCAGCCGGAGCACTGGGCGGGGCTTGACCTGCCAGGAGGCTACCTCCCGCTGGCATTTGTCATGACGCCGGTGCTCCCACAGCTGCAGAGGAGTGATGGCTTTGCCGTTCTCTAGGGCTTTCCTCCAAGTGCCTCAAAGCACTTTACGCACATTAACAGGATGGGTCTCAGGTGGGGAAACCCCAAGTTGAAGACCTAGGCCTGGGAGAGAAGTAACAATCCATTTCCAAAGGAAGCGGAGTCCAGGCACCAGCAGTGCCTCTTGGCCTGTGCATGCAGCTCCTTCTCGGCGGGGAGGCCCACGCAGACCTGCCAGGCCGAGCCCTTGGGACACAGCTGCTCAGAGCAGGGCTACAGAAGGCCAAGAGCCCAGAGGGGCAGGGGAGGTGGAGAAGGGGACCGAGGTCTTCTATTGAGGGGGTGGTGGTAGAAGAGGGTGAACTAAGCTTTCTGGTGTTGCAGGCCAGCGGTGATGGCGGACACCAAGGGCGAGATGTGGGTAAACTCCATATTCCCCAAATGGGAAGTGGGCCAACTCCGTTCAGCCGCTTTTACCCTCAGCTACGCTATGGACAGAGGCGCAGGCAAACCGAGATCCATCCTCACGGACTACTCCCCCCTCCCCGGAGAGGACGTGTCCAGATCTCCCCAGTCCCTGGTGCAAAGGACACCAAAGTGCCGGAGTCCTGCCTGGCTGGGCGCCGTGATGGCGGAGATGGACCCGGCAGGTGTACGGCGCTGGCTGACTGAACGTGCATCTGCTTTTTGCGATAGCACCGCGTCTTCAAGAAGTGGGAACTGCAAACTGCTCTCCAAAACCCCAAGGCAGGCAGGGGTGAGGGTAAGGAGGACCTTGCACCATGACGATGCAAAGAGAGGAAGGGACCAAAGAGAATGGGAAGGGGCAGACACATCTGGGAACAGGTACAGCTGTGGAGGAACAAGGGGTCTGCCAAAGAGCACAGTCCAGCCAGCCCTTTCCTCCAGGTTCGCCCGCACCTGGGGCAGGGTGGAGCAACGGAGGAGAGGGAGAGGATGGGGCTGGCGTCCTGGGGACGCCTCCTGCTTTTTCTGATACAAAGCGGTGGAAGCCCTGGAGGCTCCAGACCCCAGGGGAAATGCCCACAGTGCCAGGCAGCGTAGCTAAGTGCCCGGCCTGGGGAGGGCAGGTGCAGCTCTGCTGGATTTGACGGCTGTGGCACACAAGCTCCCGTTTAGGGCCTGACACACCATTCAGAAAGCTCCCGCTGCCCCAGCAAGGTTCTCCCAGCACTCGGCTCAACGCCAGCGACGCCTCTACTGGGCACAGCGAGGGGGCTGTGTCGTTTGGGGGGCTGTGGGCGGTCACTGCACCTGAGGCAAGTCCCCTGATGAGTCTCGAGGAGACACCCCCAGGAAATACAGCCTGGGCCAAATTCAGCCCTGCTGTAAGCAAGCAGAAGGCCACTGCAGCCAGCTTTGTTCGCCCTGGTGCAGCTGTGCCTGCTTATGCCCAGGGGAATCCAGCCCACTGAGTGGCATGTGACAGGGAGGGGCAAAGAGCTTGGGTCTCCATGCGTGTCAACAGGGGCAGGCTCCTGCAAACCCTGACTCGACCCACAGTTCAGCGGACGGGCTCCTCCCTCCGCCTTGGGCTGCTCACAGCACCTTCCAAAGCCCAGAGGCCTGATTCGGATCTTCGCTGACTTCAGCACACGTCCCCTGGATTTACCCGGGGGGACGAGCGAGGAGAACCGGGCTCCTGGGCTTTGTCTGGCAATGAGATGCCTGGTCGCAGCCCAGTGTCCTACCCTGGCAGGATAATGCAGCAAAATTGACTGTAGTGCAGACGGAGCTGGTTGCAGCCTGATGCACAACAGACTGGCTGGCAGGGCAGCCCGGAGCAGGATGCGGCAGGGAAGCAGCGTGTTTGCGGGCAGATCTGGGGGCATTTGCTGCGGTATACTGCAGAACGAGCGTCTGGACGCAGATCGGGGAGTTTGCCCTGGGGCACGCAGCATCTAGCGCAGACAAAACGCATTTACTAAAGCTGGCCGGGAAGCGAGGCACCAAAAACATCCATTCCCCCAATTTTCCCAACAGCTCTCCTGAGTCCCCAGCACCCGCTGCAGCCCGGGGCACCACGCTGCAGGATGCCAACACACTACGCTGCTGCAACGGAGGGCGCCCTGCCTGTCCCTGCGGCACCAGCGCTTGTGCCCTGGCTCAGAGGGGTTTTGGGGGGCACCGTGCGCCCGCAGGGTGCGATCAGTACCGAAAGGGGCCCGCTCAGAGCGGCACAACGCGGAGACGCAGAGAACGGAGGGGCGGCAAGTGGCACTAATTGATCGTGACTAACGCCGGGTTCTCTGAGTGGCCCGGAGCACGAAGCCTGACACTCAGTCACCAACCCAGCCAGGGGCACAGCCAAACAAGGCCTCGCCCTCCCTCCCCCGGGATGAGCAAGAGGGGATGACCTTTAAAATGGGGGACAGGGCTCCCTGTTTTCAAAAGACTTCAAGGGTTTATCCCCCCCCCCGCCCCGCTCAATCTCTGGGCTGCGGCACTGGACAGAACAGGGAGCAGAAGGGTGGACGAGGTCCAGAGAGACTTAAGGTGCCTGCAGGAGGGAAGGGAGAAATCAGAAGCCAAATCGGGCTCGCAGCCCTGAAGAAAATCCGTGGAGAGCAGGTGTGGGGGGGGAACAGGGGGAGGGGAGCATGCAAGAGAGGAAAGGAGGGAGCAGATGAGAGGAGTGATGGGGAGGGGGCGAGGGGGGCGAGGGCTCCGTTCACAACTGGAATGTCAGCTGGGGCATGAGGCTTGCAGATGCTTTTGGCTCAGGTTTCAGCTGGGGGCAGTTGGCTGGGAGCAGAGTGTGGGAAAGGGGTCTGGTTTCTCCAGCAGCAGCCGGCTCAGGAAAGGCCAGAGGGCCGGAGCCTGGGGGAGGAGGGGAACAGCGCAAGGGCTCCCAGGGCAGAGCCAGGACCTGGCAGTAGACTGAGGCCTCTACTGCCCCTCGGGGCCGGCCGCTCTCCCTGGGTCCTCCACGTGCCCAGCTGCCTCGGTCTGTGGCACGCGGGGGGTGAGATGGGTGGGGGATGCGGCATCGGGGTCCTCACGAGGGCTGCGCCCCGGCTGGCTGCGCGGGGGAAGCGAGCGGGCAGCACAAGAAAAAACGGCGAACTCTGCTCCTGGGCACCGGAGCGGGTCTCCCCCTGCAGCCCTCCTGCCAGCCAAACCCCACCGGAGCCAATGGGGTCGTGCGCGTGAAGGCACAAAGGATCTGGCCGGGGGGAACTGGGCTGGGGCAGGGCTGTCTGGCTACAGAGCTGAGCAGAGGGCGCGCGCCCAGCGCAGGGGAAGGGGAAAGGGAGGCAGCTGTGTGGCTCTAATCAAGGGCTAGCGGATTTATCGGTTCTACCTCTCGGGCTCTCTCCAGGCCATTCACAGCCGAGCCCAGGCTCCGAGCTCTCCCCTACCCCCCCCGCCCCACTCACTCCTGCTTTATTTAGCGGTGGGAGATTTGGGAGTGAAGCAGGAAGGCAGCCAGCAAGAAGCTGTCAGGAGCCCCGAGTCCGGGAGGGGGAATTGAGGCCACAGGGGGGAGGAGAAAAGTTGCAAGACTCAGGGATTTACCCCTAGGAATGGGAGTGGGGTCCACGGGAGGCAGGCTGCCTGGGGGAAGCCCGGAGAGCTAGCCGAGAGAAGGAAGACGCTTGCTATTACTATGATCCCCCCGAGCCAACCAGCCCCAAAGAGCCCGCAAAACAGTCCGTGGGCGCCATCTTGGGCACTCGAGTCCTCCAGCGATGGGCCCGGGCCAGGCTGTTCGAACCCTCTGCCGCTCTGCGGCATCTTCCACGCAAGGCTCACTCTTAGCTTTAGCGAACATCAGCGAGCGGAGCCCAGCCCTGCTCCCTTGGCCGTCACTGGCGGTTTTGTCATTGGCTCGCCTGGGAAGCTCAAGTTCTGAACGCTCCCCCCACTCCGGTTAAAGGGCACTTAGCCCCATTTGACAGCTGGAGAAACTGAGGCACAGGCAGGGGCAAAGACTTGACCGAGGCCATGCAGAGAGTCAGGGGCAGAGCTGAGAATAGAACCCAGGAGTCCTGGCACCCAGTTTCTTGTTCTAGCCCCACAAAAACACCCCCCTGCTGTTCTGAGAAGAGAACCTGGGAGTCCGGAGCCGCAGTCCCCAGCTCTAACCATTAGGCCTTGGGCCTTCCCAGAGCTGGGAGCTGAACCCAGGAGTTCTGGCTGCCAGGCCCACGCTCCCTCCCTTGGCATGGGGAGTGCGACCCCCTTAGGGCAGGCTCTGGCGTTAGGGCTGTTGGGGCCGGGGCACGTGACTCAGTGCCCCGACTCCGAATGGGACGGGAGCTGGATTCCATGGGAACCGGGGCGGGGGGGGGGGGGCGGCTCTCTATATGTTCAAGGGAGTTTAGAGATTGTGAATTCAGGCTCAGTAATCCTGCCATCAGAGTCCTACATTGGCTCCAGTTTCCACAGCAACAGCGGGTCAGAGGGCAGCGAGGGGAGCCAACTCCTCCAGTCAGAATCCCAATTGTGAAGGCTCAGAATAAACAGCTGAAATGGCCGGGAAGAGGGAGGTGGAGGAGGCTGGAAGCTCACTGTGGCGTTGTCAGCGAGATGGCACTAATTGTCTGTAGGAGCAGCAAACTCGCCATTAACCCTTCCCGGGCCGCTGCCGGGGTCGCTGAGCCAGGCCACTGCCACCTGTCCCACCCCAGAAACCGGGCCACAAGCTGGCTCGCAGCCAGAGGCAGCCGGGACCCGCCCACGGGCGAGGTGGAGAGCACCCACCAAGGCAGATAGCATTGTCTAGTGGTTAGAGGGGGGCACCCCTGGGTTTTACTGCCCGCTCTGCCACGGACCCACCGGGCAACCTGGGGCATGTCGCTCATCGCTCTGTGCCTCAGTTTCCCCCAGGCAAAATGGGGCTAACGCTGGCAAAGCTCGGTGCATCAATGGGGCTAGGGTGAGGGGGGTGGGACTCTAAAGCAGGGAGCAGGGTCAGACACTCCCAGTGAGCTCGGACAGTGTCCTGCACTGTGCTGCAAGGTGAGCCAGCCGGGTTCTTGCCAGCTAAAGGACATGTGGCTTTTCCCACCGCTGCCTGTTCTATTCAGGCCACAGGAGATGGGAGGGGAGGGAGAGGAACAGTTCTGCTAAACAACTACAAGCGCCAATTCCTAGCTGTCTTCCTAGCCCAGTCCTAGGCCGGGGCATCTGGGGTGGCCGCCCTTGGCTCAGCCTTTGGGGGAAAAGAGTCACCTGGATGCACCCATGGCCAGCAAACCCTCTCCCACCTCCCCATCCCACTGTGCCCTGAGTCGCTGACTCTGCCAGCAGCAGGTGATGCCCCTCGGAGGCTGAGAGGGGAGCAGGGGACCATGGACCTGAGTGAGATGGGGGTGTGCCCCCCCCTTTGCAAAGGAGTGGAATGCCCCCCCCCCCGGCCACTCTGCGGAGAACTGACCCTGCCCATCACTTCACCAGCACAGCACTGTATGATTTGCTGCTGGTGTGGAGTTGCCGCGGGTCAGTGTAAGTCTCTGAGCGCAGGGCTGCGAGAGGCACCGCGCGGTGGCAGGGGAGCCAGGCCTCACCCTAGCAGGGATTCGTTCGCCGGAGCCCCGTCGGTTTCTAATGCGGGGGTTGGTTTGGTGCAGCGCACTCGGGGACAGAAACACCCGAGCCCGCTTTGCAGCCTGTTCATGTCCAGACAGCAGCAACAGGGCTCCCAGCCTGCGACGCATCACTCGGGCAGCGCTTGCTGATCTGGTAGGGCCGGGGCAAAGAGGAGGTGAAATGGGGCAGCTCGGGGGGCCGTTTGCTTGACACGGCCCGACTCTCCTCAAGCTTACCCCTGGGTAAATCAGGAAGTCAATGGACAGGTGTAAAACCTCCTCCAGTGAGATCAGAATCAGGCCCCCAGTTAGAAAACAGGCCCAGTTCTTAGAGTGCCAAGATACCATGCTGATGAGCTCAATATAGGTTAGACACATAGACCAACGCGGTGCATCAGATTCTGACCTCAGCTACCCCCGTGTAAATCCAATGGAGTCACTCTGGATTTATAGAGGGGTGATTCGGAGCACACTGGAGCTCTGCAAGTCTTTTCTTTTACTATGCGTTTCTTAGCTGACTTCCACTCCTTGACTGGCTAGTGACTGGTAATGGGAGCAGCTTTCACGTCCTAGGATGCTGGTATTAATCCAGGCCAGGTCGGCGGTGACGAGAGATGGAAAGTGTCAATGCAAAGTGTTTTCTTACCTGTTCCACTAACGCCAAGGCATTGACAGCATGGGGGGGGAGGTGTGCAGTGAGTAGGGGGGTGCATCACAGACACCTTCCTTCCCCGGTTAAAAGCCCTCATGAGAGCCAGCTTTCCCCATATGACCACAGCCAGATCACTTCCTCTCTCTGGGCCTCGGTTCCCGCCTATAACAACTCCTGTGTAGACCCCGCCCATGTACTAGTGCAGCACCTAGCGCAACCGAGCACAGAGAAGAAGAAGAATGAAATCTATCGTAAGTAGCATGAACCGGCCCACTTAACAGCAAGCACTGACCAGACCCCAGAAAAGCTGGCACCGCTTCTGGACCCGTTCCCGGCACAAATAAAGGAGTCCAGCCTCAAACCAGCACTAGAGCCACACTGAACATCGCTCCCCACAAACCAAACGGGAAGGCCCATCAGAAGGGCCCTGGAGTCCCAGAGGAAAGGGGAAGATCTCTACGGGGGAACCTGGTCAGATGCACTATCACACCAGGAGGCTGTGTGGCCTAGTGGACAGGACATTAGACGGGGACACAGAAGACCTGGCTTCTATTCCCAGCTCTGCCAGTGGCCGGCTGGTTGACCTTGGCCGAGTCACTTCCTGCCCGTGCCTCAGTTTCCCTTTCTTTTGTTTTCCCTTGCCTCCTTTGTAAAGTGCTTTACGGCTGCAGAGCCCTTCTATACCGGAGCTACACATTATTAACAACCTCCTCCCCCAGCCCTCTGTGAAACAAATAGATCTTCACACCCTCCACACCGACCTGGCTGCTGGCAGCCCCCCAAGCAGGCCCCACACCTGGTGGCCCGAGCAAGAAGAAATGCTGACATGTCAACAGAAGGGATTGTATGTGTGGGAGGGAGCGAGCCTGGATGGGGCTGAGCGGCGGCGGGGTCAGCAGAAAACCTTTTGGCTCCACTCACCCCATCCGATGGCATATTAGACCTTTTGTTCCTATTCATCACATTCCTTGCTGCCTCCCAGCTCCGGCCGGCTCTAGATCTCAGCGCCGAGGGGTACGGAGCTGGCTGTGGCAGCGCCCATCTGGTGGGCGGGGGCAGTGAGTGGAATGCCCTGGGGCAATGAGTGGCCCTTGCCCAGGTAATCTCCTTGAAAGGCAACTTGGTTTCTGTGCGCCCGCCCCGGCTGGGCTCCGTGCTCATGCCCTCGCTCTCAAACACACTCCCGGAGCCATATGCTTTGGGCTAGAGCCTTCGGCCCCGGTGGCTCTCTGGCAGCCGGGAGCCGATAACCAATCTGCCAGGTGGAAGGCTGTTTTAATTAGGCTAACGTCTCCCGACAGAAGCAGCTGGAGAATTCGCCACGGCTCCCGCTGCTGCGGGCCCAGGAAGAGCTACGTTGGAGCTGCAGGAAGCTTCAACCTGTACTTGCTGAAACCGGCTGGGCCTCCCTCCTCCACAGGCCCCTTTGCCGGCAGCAACCCTGCCCCGGGCAGGCCAGGATGCTGGAGCGTCTCCGCAGCCACAGCTGGCCCGAGCGGGGCTGATCTCACCACCCCGGCAGCTGGCAAAGGGTAGGGCACCAGGAACTGCCCATAGCACAGCAGGGGGCCAAATCCCCATTGGTTACACCCCTGCTTACCCCAAGACATTTCCAGGGCCGGGCGGGGTGGGGTGGGGCTTTCCTATCAGTCCGGTGGCCTACTGAACACGCCTCCCTTGCTTCCTGGCTGCAAATCCTGCTGCGAGAGTCAGCGCTGGGGCCGGCGGGGGAAGACGATGGGGGAGTTTAGGGCAAACCTGGGCCGAGTCCCTGAGCGCAGCGCCCAGACCCTCTAGTGAGCCTGCCCACCCTTCACCACCTCTAGCTGCAGCAGCACGGTGCTGGTTGGGGGTGGGGGCTGAGGGGGGCCTGGAAGTACAGAGACATACGCATTGCCAGAGTGGATCAGAACCCAGGTCCGTCTAGTCCAGGGGCCTGTCTCCAGCAGTACCAGTCCCAGCCCCAAATGCTTCAGAGAACGGAGTGTGAGGCAAGTGCCCCAACATTAGGTTTCAACTTAGTAGTTGGAGATGGGCTCAAATTTCCTCACTTTCCCAAAACGTATGTGGGGTGAACTATTCCAGCTCTGGATTGGTGTCATCCAGAGAAACGTCCAAGCCCTTTGAATCTTGCCTAATTCGGGGCCTCAGTGACTTCCTGTGGCAATGGAGTTCCACCATCTACTTACACCTTGGGTGAAAAAGGATTTTCTTTCATCAGTTGTGAATTTGCCGCCTTGTCTTTTCACTGAACGCCCCCAGTTCCCTTCCCAGGACCCAGACAAGGATCCTCTCTCCCCGCGGCACCGCAGGGTGGGGAGACGTACTGGCTAGACCCCCTACCCAACCTTGCCAGGGCCTCTGGTTTCATTAGCTTGAGTGTTTTAAGCTACAGTTTCCTGTAAGCTACAAACACCCATAGTAAAGGAGGCAGCTCTCTGCTTTCTGACTGCCGAGTTGGGGAGAGCTTCCTGCGCTGAGTTGCTTTAGGGTCAGACCGCGACAGCACCAGCACACCAAGCGCGTGCCTGGGGCGGCAAGCCACGGGGGGCGGCAGTCAGGGAGCCTTCGGCGGCGCGCCTGTGGCAGGTCCGGCTGGTAACGCGGATTTGGCTGCATACCTGCAGGAGGTCCGCCGGTCCCACAGCTTCGGCGGCAATTCGGCGGCGGGTACGCTGAAGCTGCGGGACCGGCGGACCTCCCGCAGGCACGCAGCTGAATCTGTGTTACCAGCCGGACCTCCTGCGGGCGCACCGCCGAAAGCCGCCTGACTGCCGTGCTTGGGGCGGCAAAATACATAGAGCCGCCCCCGGACCGTGAGACCCACAAAACGTTTGGGTGGAGGAGAGGCGGGAGCAGAGGAAATGTCTGTGTCCATTCCAGGCTGGGCTGGGAGCAGATCCCAGCAACCTAGCCAGGCGTGGCCTGTGCAGAACTGGGGTAGGAGATCTTCAAAGAAAACCTCGCCTGCTTCAAGCAGTGGCACTGGCGATTCCATATGGGGCGCACTTCCCTCTGAGTCAGCAGTGACTCAGTGACCCCACAGGTACGAAGGGACGCCGTGCTGAGAGAGGTGCTGACTCCTGGAAGAGCCAAAGGCCCCCCTGTCCCTCTTTCCCCCGCCCCGTGTGCTCCCTGACAATCCCACGTCCACAAGAGCCCCCTGGCAGGTAATTATGTCCTGCCGACCTCGGAAATTCTCCCCCGAGCGATCGCCTGGGTACGGGACACCCCATTCCTCAGCCCGCGTGGGTAGCCTGGTGAGGACAGTGAAACACGTCCCGCCAACTCTCCTGCCACGGCCCCCCCTCAGGGTAGCTCCTGGGGCGCAGAGAGAACCCCAGGGATTAGCACAGCTCCCCGCCCACCAGGATTTAGACCAGAATCTAGTTTTATAACAGGGGTGGGTTTTTTCCTCTAACTTTGTCTCATTCAGAATGCGACTCAACAACGGGAACAGCTGGCAACAGCACAAACCCGGGCTGTAGCCTCCACTGCCATCCAT
This sequence comes from Malaclemys terrapin pileata, assembly GCF_027887155.1. NCBI lineage: Eukaryota > Metazoa > Chordata > Testudines > Emydidae > Malaclemys > Malaclemys terrapin. The sequence continues at coordinate 9,385,356 of NC_071526.1, read as the reverse complement.
CTCAGGATACGCCCGGGAGGCATCCGGCGCTCTGGGACACCTGGATGGCACCTAGCCCAGCTCCAGGATCAAGCTGCGCCCCCCACCCCTTCCCCTGCCATCCACTTGGTTCTAAACCCGGAGACGCTGGGCCAAAGGCAGCCCTGGGGGTAACTGGCTGCAACTTCCACTGAGAGTAGCCCCCGCCTCAATCCAGAGCGGAGCTCGGCAGCCCTCCCTGCCTGGGCTCGGTGGTCAGCTCTTTCAGTCTCTTGCCCCTGCGTTCCCTGGCTCCTGGGATCTCTCTGTTCCCAGACGGAGTTCAGTTCTGAGTCCGGACCGCTGCGATGCCCGTGAGCTGTTCCAGCAGCGGGGTGGGAACGGGTCCCGTCCCAGGCCCCACGTGCCAGGACGGCGCTGACAAAAAACAGCTGATGGCGAAGTCCGCCCCCGCAGCCAGTCAGGACCATGCCCTGGGCTGTGCAGGCTGGTTTGCAATATCTCAAGGATCCAGTGGCACTTCCACCTCCAGGGAGGCCTTGCAGATGCCAACACAGGCACAATGTCCTGGCTACTCAGCCGGGACTCGCCCACCCCTTTGCACCATCATGCCCAGGAGCATCCCCTTTACCCCCCCTAACCAGCACGGTTCCTCCCCTGGGCTGCTCTGGACACGGTAGACAGGTCTCAGCGCCACCTTGCTTGGCTGTCGTTTGGCTGAGCTAAGCGGATTCCGCTTTTTTAATTGTTCTGGATAAATCAATCCCTCCGACCCCTTAAATCATTTTTGTTGCTTCCTTCTAATTTGTCCACATCACCGAGATGCTCAGGAACTGGCTAGCTGTGGGGGCTCACCAGGCCCGCCCCGAGAGAAATCTTCATCTCCCTGCTCTGGGCTGGGCTGATATCTCTGGGCACGGGGCCCCTGCAGGACACCGCCCGATCCAACTGCGAATCCATACCTAGTTTGCTGACCATTCTCAACCCTAGGTCAGCCCTGTAATTACTCCGCCCTGATTAGACCTCAACTGGAGTATTGTGTCCAGTTCTGGGCGCTGCATGTCAGGAAAGATGTGGACAAATTGGAGAAAGTCCAGAGAAGAGCAACAACAATGATTAAAGGTCTAGAAATCATGACCTCTGAGGGAAGATTGAAAAAACTGGGCTTGTTTAGTCTGGAGAAGAGAAGACTGAGGGGGGACATGATCACAGTTTTCAAGGACATAAACAGTTGTTACAAGGAGGACGGAGAAAAATTGTTCTTCTTAACCTCTGAGATCGGACAAGAAGCAAGGGGCTTAAATTGCAGCAAGGGAGGTTTAGGTTGGACATTAGGAAAAACTTCCTAACTGTCAGGGTGGTTAAACACTGGAATAAATTGCCTAGGGAGGTTGCGGAATCTCCATCACTGGAGATTTTTAAGAGCAGGTTAGACAAACACCTGTCAGGGATGGTCTAGATAATACTTAGTCCTGCCATGAGTGCAGGGGACCGGACTAGATGACTTCTCGAGGTCCCTTGCAGTCCTACAAGTCTCTGATTCACTGCCTAGCTGCGGTGGCCAGGGCCACCTTTTGTTTACATGGGCAGCAGCATGATTAATGGAAAGAGCACTGGACTGGGAGTCAGGAGACCTGGCGTCTATTCCTGGCTCTGCTACTGGCCTGCTGGGTGACCTTGGGCAAGTCCCTTTCCCTCTTGGTGCCTGGTCGTCTGTCTTGTCCATCGAGCTCACAAGCACTTTGGGGCTTGGACTGTCTCACTACGAGGCCTGGAGGTATTGCTGTACCAACGCACACGGGAGGCCCCGACACAACGCTACACTGAACCAACACTCAGGATCTGGTCTAAACTCAAAGATGCACAGACAGCAGGGGCCTGCTCCCGCTCCCACTGAAGTCAAAGGGAGTTTGGGGCTCGATTTCCAAAAACTCAAGGGGAATAGCACCTGACAGCTCTAAGTGGGACACCGAAGGCCAGGTTTTCCGCCTGTTCAGAACCCACCATCCTCTCTTCTGAAAAACTGGACCCTTATTTCGGTGACTAAACGGGAGCTGGGCCCTTGTGAATACTCTGGCCCTAGACCCGAACTCCTGGGTTCTATTCTTAGCTCTGCCTTTGGCTCAGCGTACTGTCAGGGGGCAAGTCCCTGCCCCTTTCTGTGCCTTGGTTTCCCCATCTGCATATGAGACTAATGACACTGCGCTAGTTCGCAGGGATGGCAGGGGCCTACAGTGCGCCTGGAAGGCATGCAGCGTGTTAGCGGCAATGGCTGAACAGGCAAAGGGTTCAAAGGCAACCCCCTTGCCACGGTGGCTCTGCGCAGCCTGCACTGTGATGGCGCATGGCCGGGGCTTCTGGAGGGGCAAACACAGCCTCGCCCTGCAAATGTGTGACAAGGCCAAAACAGAGCCGACAGCAGGTTTGTCCTGGGGGTGAGCTCTGCCAATGAACAGCTCCTTCCCTGCACTCAGGGAGGAGATGCGCTTCGTTTTGATTGTAAAACATTCTGTAAATCTCTATGTAAATCAGGCTCAGACCCCTCCCTGCCCAACACACACAGTACGGCAGGGGTCTTACCCCACAGACAGTCAGCACTATACTACGTTCATTTGTATTTAGGGACTTTGAGAAACTGGGTGTCTCCCCCAACCTATCTGCTTTAATCACTTAGCAGCTCCGTTATGGAGATGCTTCTTGTAACCAATTCTGAGATGCCCGGGAACTTACTGCTCCACACGCACTGGTCCTAGCAGAAGCAGAACTCAGGTCCGCCAAAGTGCAGAGATCCCCGATCACCTGAGACTACAGGGCCTATGGCACACAGTTGTGCAGTTCTGACTCTATCCAGTAGAGGGCAGTGGTACACAAGCAGGCATGCCCCCCACGCACACTCGCCTCAGAGGATTGTGACGAGCACAAGGATGGAGAGACTCAGAAGAAGCTTTGAAAATAAAAAAAAGTTACGGATGCTTCTCTTCTAAGCAGCCTCTTTTCAAAGTTAAATCTCTCTCTCTCCCCACTGCCTGATTTATTTACGTCTCTTCAATACAAAGATGCCAAAGAAAAAGGAAAAAACCGATTAGACACATCCAGGACTAATCACCTGCCAAACTTCGTTAGGGAGGAAAAAATAAGATATCCCAACAGCCTGGTTTTGAATGGTAAAAATACGAGATAAACATCCAAATGGAGGAATCTTCCAGTAGCGGAAAACACAACTTCAGACTAACCACCCAAAAAGCCTTTTGGAAAAACTGATTCCTGGGGCTAGCGCATTCTGAGGCCAGAGCACCTGTCTTAGGGACAAGCGTTAACAATCCTGAAGGACTGTTATTACTGACGGTAGCCCCGCCCCGTTTGTGTTAGGAGTACCAAGATGGAGGGTGAGTTCCCAAAGTGCTCAGGCCCAGATCCCCAAGAGCTCAGCCTGGTGGCTGCTGGGATACAAGGCCACATGTGTCCCAGTGGGAACCGCTGGGTGATACGCTCTTGTGATAATCTGCTCTGCTAGTTAGGTGCCTGAACACCTGAGAGCTGCCTGGCCCACTACGCCGGGAGCTGCAGAAACGTCACAGCTCTGAAGCAGAGCTTTGCACCGGGACTGGGATCTCGTGGGTCCCACTGGACCCGCTGCCATAGTAGTGGGAGTGGGTAAAATGTACTTTGTTGCGGGCAGGATTGGGTGGCAACCCCCCCTCCCAAAAAAAACAGACTGCGGTAATTTGCAGGAAAACACTAAATGGTTTAAGCAAGATTTGTTTTATTCTTTCAGTGGTGAAAATTGTCTCTGAATGCCATTTATATATATATTAACCGACCGTGTTTGGGTTTCTTTTCCAGTAGCATGGGGGAATCTGTCTCGCTCGCGGGATCTAAGGTTTTTGCAGATGGGAGTGGAATAAAACCGCAAGAAACAATGCGGGCGCGGGTGGGGGTGGGGCTGGGATTAGATTAAAAAACCCAGTCCCATGCAGGGCTCTATTCGGAAGCTCACCCACAAGCAGCAGGCCCATCGGTGGACACAAGGTGGCATTTTCAAAGGACCTTAAAGGAGTTAGCTGCCCAAATGCCTAACTCCCGGTGAAAACAGCCACAGTTCTTCCCAATCCAAGGCGCTCACCATTTGTGTTGGGAGCTTGGCCGGCTGCTGGTAACTGCCGCCCAGAAGGTTCCCCTGGCTGGCCAGCCACCGATTGCTGGAATGGGGGTAAATCCCCACCCCAGACAAGGGCTAAGGTCGCCCATACCCGCAGCTCCATTGTACAGCAGGGCAGCTAGGCGCATACAACCGCATGCCCCTTCCCGCACACCGAGAAGCATGGTGGGGACACCCCGGGAAAGCTGCAGGGAGCTGAAGCATGGGTCAGCCGGACGGTTCACGATCCGGGGAAGAAGGGGGCTGGGTTGGAGAGAGGGGCTGTTCCCCCCCGCGCGCACACACACACACACACACAGTCTCTTCTACCTGCGCATGCGCGCCTGGGTCAGAAAACAGCCTGTGCTGGCTTCTCGTGAAAAACAAACACTGCAGGGCTTTCAGGGAGCAGGCTAACCTTGACACAGTTGCAGCAGTCACTAATAGCAGGCAATATGCCTGTTCTTGGGGGACTGTTGCAGTTGCTAAGATACTGGCAGCCGTGTGAATGGAAATGGGTCAGTAAACCTGTGGAGAGATAGTGTGACACTGGAACCACCGCAGCTGTTTGCGCCCACATCCAAATCCCACCCTTTCAATATTTATCACTCCCTGCCTTCGGCTCCTTCCTGTTAGCGATTTTCCACATTGCCTCCCCATTCCCGGGCTAGAGAGGAGCCCAGGCCATGTACCGGGAACAACCACCAGCGCTCAGCCTGGGATAATTAGCAGGCCTTGGAAATCCCAACTGGAACTGCAGAGAGAGAAGGAAAAATAAAGCCCCCTTGGACTCCCCCTCGCCCCCCCCAAAGCAGGATGAAACCGGTTCTTGAGGAGATTTAACAGGAAACAGGCTATAATCCCTTGGTAGGAAAAAGGGTTAAAAGGTCAATTTACTTCTGTCCCTCATTTAGGCACCGTGGTAAAATTACACACTAGCAGGCGGACTTGCAATGGAAGGGCTGGAAGGAAAACAAATCTAGTGATCTATGGCCCATCTCTCTCCCCCCATCCTCCAGATCTGGACCAGGTGCTGAGAGGCGGGGCTGAGACCTTCCCTTTGCAGTGGATTCAAACCGCGTTGGGGAACGGGGCCAGGCCCACTGGGCACGGCAGAGCCCAGCGCGTCCAGCCCGCTCAGCCCGGATGACCCCGCAGGGAGCCAGGCTCTGCCATCACCCCCACCACCACCACCACGCACGTCCGATCTCATGCACCGGCCCGAATTGGGAACCACTCCGCCGACGGCAACGGTTGCTACGCTAGCTCCGAATCAGGCCTCTCTTGTGCCCACGTGCTCGTGGGGCCGGATCGCTGGCGGGTGCCAATTGGCCCAGATCTACTGACGTCAATGGGGCTCCATCGATTCACATAAGTGGAGGATCCCCCGAACCCAACATCCCTTCGGCTCCAATGAACATGGGGGCCCTGCCAAAGGAGCGATCTAGCTCTCTAGACAGGCGTCCGTGTTCCCCACGCCCCAGGGATCTGTCCATCTGTCCGTCTGAGAGCTCACTCAGGTTCTCTACAGCCCACAAAGTCCCGGTGCCTAGTTTCAGCCCAACGCAGAGCCTGGCCATGGGCTGGAGCTGGGTGTGGGGAAGGGGAGTGCACAGCGCCTAGCGCCTCTGGGTCACTCAGAACAAAGCCCAGGGCCCCCTGCTGTCCTCCCTGCATTACTGCAGTCAGGAGGTGCCCTCAGCCTCTGGGCTTCTCCGCTCTGGGCCGCTCGGACCCCAGAGGCTCTCCAGGGGCTTAATGTAACTGGGGCACGTGCACATTATCTCCAGTCACAGGCAGGGCCCTCGCTCCCCAACCCGCCCCTCAGTGGGGTGAGAACATCTGGTCTGTTGAAGGGAGCCCCCCCCCCCCCCGGCCCCATCTGCAAAGGGCAGGACCCAGAGCAAGGCCCCCCTCCTTCTTCCCCACAGCTGCTCTCTGCGAGGCCTGCTTGGGGCGGGGATTGTGCTGTGTCCCCAGCAGAGCTGAGAGATCATTAGCATTAATTCTCCCCACCCATAGGTCTCCAATTATTTCACCTACGGATCGGTAGCCGCCCCTCCCCATTTCAGAGCTGGGGAAACTGAGGCACAGAGCGCGAGCTGACTTCACTTGCCCAAGGCTGCAGAGCAGAGAACCGAGCCCAGGTCTTGTGGGCGCCTACCGCACTGGATCGTTGTCCCTGCCTACTGGGGGAGGCAGCTTAAATGCTCCAGGGATTGTCCCCACACGGCTCCCAGCAGCTTGTGTTCCTCACTGCGCGGTCCTGCAGCTCGCACAGCGGCCATCCCAACATCCTCGTCAGGGTGGGACCAGGGGGCCCCGGCAGCTGCCAGCTCATCCGAGCTGGCCCTGGCCAGTATGAGGCGTCACCCTCGATTCCCAGGGTTAAAGTAAATGAAGCCGTGCAGAGCAGCCTGGGTGGGGAAAGAGGATCTCTCAGCTTGTTTCTTTCACCATGGGACTAGGAGAGTGTGAGTCAGCCGTTCGGGATTAGGCCCCAGAGCTGTGATTTATGGGAGGAGGCAAATGGGCGGAAGGTGGGGAACTGGCTGCAGATCCGAGGCAGCGAGCTAATACTTCTTGCCTAATGGCTCTTGTGTTCCAGCCACTCGATACCGCACCCCCGTGCAGGTGGTTGGAGCAGAACGGTTGATATGGAGACAGAGGGAAGCACAGACTGTCTGGGTAAGGTGACATTCGACAGATGCCAGGCTCAGACTTGCTGAATCCAGTATCCCCGGTCACCTCCCTGCGGGCTGAGCCAGGGACGAGCCCGAGGGTGCGGGCGGGTACCCCAGCCGTGCCTCACACCGGCCCCCTGGTGAAAGGGCCAAGAGGGATTGTGCTAGTGTCCCCCTGCAGCCGGCTTGACCTTCCCCTCTGACAGACTCTTCTCAGCACTGGAGCAGAGCTGTTCAATGATTCACGGCCCCCTGCAAGTGCCATTCAGCCACCGGCTTAGGAAAATGGAGCGGGGTGGGCTAGAAGAAGAGATCCAGGCTGGGGCGCTTCCTTATGACCCCCGCTAGCAAGGGCGAAGGGGCTGCTAGTAGCTAGTGGCCCCCGCCACACCGGCTTTAGGGTCCTGTTTAAACTAGGCAGCGGGTAAAATGGTTTGGTTGGCGGGGGAGACCTTGTTCCCAGACTAGACCAGGGTCTGCCCTTGCTTCACGCTGCGTGGGGCAAGCTCAACTCCCACTGAAGCCAACGGGTGCGGTGCCATTGACCGAACAGGGCTGGGACGGCCCCAGTTTAGGGCAGGGTTTGACGCCTGGGTTTGCACCCCCCTGAACTGTGCTAGTGGCTGATTGCGCCCAGAGCCATCTCGCTCAGTGAAGGGCCCCAGGGGCTGCCCCCGTCTAGCTCCTGCCTGCCACAGGCCCCGTCTGCGTGGCAGGTCTAGCCCCAGGAGGGAGCCTGGGTCTTTCTCGTTCTCCTTTCTTGTGTGCGCCGGATGAAACCTGAGCAGTGCCCCTTCCGCCTCCTCCATCTGCAGAGTGGGCCAGTTTGTTACAAGCCCCAGCCGCAGGGCCTGGCGTTTGAGCTCAAACCTAGAGACCCGTGCTCTGAGCTCCAGCCATCTCCGGGTCAATGAAGCTGCTCCCAGACCTCCATTGCTTCCTTCCTTCCCACGGCATAACATCCACCTGGACCCACAGCTCCTCCTGCCCGCCCCCACGGCAGCAAGAGAGCTCAACGCTGCTGCCGCTGCTGGCAACGCCAGGGACTGCCCTGGCTACAATGGCCAGGGGCCCCTGGGCTGTCGAGCTAACAGGCTGTGCAGAACGACGGGCATGGAGCAAGAGGAGAAGAATCAGGAGCAGACGTGCCGGAAAACCCATCAAAGGAGGAACTCGACTAGTTCGGTTTTCACTCAGCACCCCCATGTTTCGCAGGCCCCACTTCCCTCGGGCAGAGCAGCGGATCCCACCGCTCACGAGCAGACAGACTGATCCACAGGTCAGCTTTGGAACATCCCGTCTCCGGCGTAAGTGAATGCACAGAGACCTAGGCGTGCGGCTGGGGACGGGGAACCACCTCTCAGCTCTCGGGAGCTGGCCCCGAGCCTGTTTTAGCGCATGCGTAGGAGGGGAGCCCCCTGGGCATTTGCCCACTGCAGCACCAAGGCGCAGGTGGATTCCCAAGTGGGTAGCTCAGTCCCTGGGCAGGGAGGGAGCGGGAGCACTGCAGATGCTCTGCATTCATCCCAGGCAGTGACCCAAAGGATGGGCCTGGGCGAGGACCGGAACAGCCTCTCCCCGGACAAGGCGCTGGAGTTGGGCTGCAGGCACTTGACCGTGGGTGGGGCCAGGGTGGCAGGGGCTGTTGTGGATCCGAATGGGGATGAATCAGCGCAGGGGGGCTGCTGTTCAGGACCGAGGGGCCTCGGCAGAGCTGTGCAGGGCCCAGGCCGGGGATAGGGTCAGGAACCAAGCGTAGGAGCAGCGCTGAGTGGGGAGCCCAAGACCGGCCTAGCAGGGGGCGCAGCAGATGGCTGTGCATTAGCGGAGTGGTTGAGTGGCCGGAGAGCCGCCTGGAATAGCAGGGGCTGCAGGTCAGGATCACAGCTGGGTGGAATCCAGGACTGGAGCAGCAGGTTTGAGGGGCAGTGGCAGAGCTGGGCAGGAGATGCTTTGCACCCCTGCTCCCTTGTCAGAGTGCCCAATCCACCCGATTTTAAGCTAACCATTGACTGACCATGCCAGGGGTGGGTTCCCCCGGCTCCTCACGTCACGCAGCACCGAGATGCAAGGAATAGCCCCCCACCCCGAATTCCCTCCCCAGGGTTTCAAGCTTGTTAGCGAAAAATCCGTTCTGCTTTTCCTTTCTTCCCCCCACTTCTCTTTCTTTGCTCCCTTCCTTTTCTTCCCTCTCTCCCCCACTGAGGAGCGGGAGAGGACCTGCAATTACCCGTAAAAATGAAGCCCCTCTCTGGGCCGCGGCTGCTGCATCTCGGGCTGAGATCAAAGGGACGCCTCGCGGATCAGCGAGCCGGGGCAGGAGAGATTCCCGTCACGCAAAAATCCCGGAGACAACTTCCTTATCTCGGCAGAGAGGGAGATGGCCCCAGTGCCCTCTTCGGCACCAGAGATGGGATGGGAGGCAGCCCCCTGCTAGCAGAGCATACAGAAGGCCCTTCCCAGCCTGTCCCCTGCAGTGCCCCCTGCTGGCTAGGGCAGGAATTAGTCTATGCCTTGTATGACCCGCTGCCTTTCTGTGCTCCCTGGACTATCCTCCACCCCTGTTCCGTTCCCTGCAGTAACGGCTTTTACTTTGCCCATGAATTATTAGGGTTATTTGTAGACTAGCAGCACCCAGAGACCTCAACCAGCACCAGGGCCCTATTGTGCAAGGTGCCGCACAGACGCAGTACACAGATCCCGAGCGCTTACAATCTAGTATTAAGAAGAACTATAGGGAGGGGAGAGGAGGAGCAAAGAGGAAGGAGCAAGCCTGCCGGTGCCTCCTCCCATGCCAGCCCCGAGTCACCCCCCGAGGGCCTCCCCTGCCCCCTTGCCATCACTGGGCGCCCTGCTCCATTTGGGCACCTCTGGATTCTTGCAAAGGGAAACAATGGAAAAACCAAACCAGGTCAACTCCCCGTTCAGCCCGGGTGTCCCCCCCCCCCCACCCCACAGGGGTTTGTTTGGGAAGCAGCCACCCCAGAGGCAAGGCCAAAAGCCAGCTTGGGGGGGGACGGGACTCTGTTTTGGGGGAGGGGAGCACAGTCTGAAGTCGGAGCAACAGACTGGACACCAAGGCTGCCAAATTCCGTCCTGGACTCTGCCTCTAACTTGCCGCGTGACCTTGGGTAAGTCCCAGACTGGGTGTGAACAGCGCTCGGCCGATGTGCGGGGGTGTGCGTGTGTGTCACCAAGTCGTGCTTGCAAAGCAGGTGCCAGGGGCCAGAACAATACGCAGCAGTGTTGGGACCTGTCTGGATGAGTCACGGACAGGGGTTCGCCATCTTCTCTAGAGCCAATGCAGCGCGCATGCACCGGCAGGAGGCGCAGCGCCGTCACTGGCACAGCGCCTCCTGCAGGTCAGGTCCCTCACTGGCAGCACCTTATGCTCCCGCCGCCCCAGGTGGAAATGGGAACCTGCCGGCGAGACGGGAGAAAGGCCAGGAACGCGCCTGGCTAAGGAGACAACCTGGAGGCCCAGGAAGCCACTGCCCAGCTTGGTACCCCAACAGCACAAGCAGCAGCTCCTTCCACGTCAAAAACAGGGAGCGGGGAAGACAACATGCCCACAGCTCTCGGCTACAAGCCCACACAGAATGCCAGGAGTCGGGCTTCCCACTCCCTCTGCCCCAGGCTACTGCACTTGGCCTCAGGTTCGCTGGGCAAGTTTGTGCCCTGCTAATAAGATCAGCTGTTTCCCAGCATCCCTAGCACGGGCCCAGGAGCCATGTCAGGTGGGCACTGGGGTCAAGGAGATGCTGTGGCCTGGAATAGCTGGCGCTACCGAGGTGCCCGGTTCAGGGACTGCCAACCCGGGGCTTGCTTTCTCCATTAGCTGGCTGCGCTCTGGCAATAATGCACAAGCTGGTCCCTGGGACCCCCGTCCAGCCCTTCCACCTGGTTCATTACAGGGGCTCCACAGGGAAATAAGCAAAACACAAACCTTCCCAACTGCATAGATCCCACCCCCCACCACACATCTGGGACATCCCAAGGAACCCATTCCCGTGGAGACCTGCCCGGCACTCAGCCCCCTGGCAGAGAAGGGCCTGGATGAAGAGAGACGTTGCTCCCTTCCCCTCTAACTCCTTTGCCGGGCTTTGTTCCCATCTCCCCGCCATCAAAGGCGGAGGGCTCTCCAGTCCAGCTCCAAACTCCACTTCCAGATTTTCCCTGTGACCTTCAGCTACCTGGCTCCCGCATTGCGAGATGCCCCCTTCTGATCTCTTCTCCCCCCCCACGCCCGCCCGAGGGAGCCAGAGTGAGCATCTGCAGAGCCAAGTACTAAATCCAAGGGGGAGAAGCCGGGGAGGGGGAGGGGGCAGCCTGCACCTGGCTGCATTAGCGGCTCCCAACCCCAGAAAAGGCTCGTTTTGTACAAAGTCTGTCCCAGGACATTAATCCGGGGCTGCCGAGAGTGGCGGAGCCAGGAGCCTGCAGGGTTCTCCACGCACAGCTGCTTGCGCTCAGCTTGCTGCATGCCCTGCAAACTCAGCACACCCACGGATGCTGCAGATCTCTGCCCTTCGGGGCCTGTGGCGTCACCGCACTAACTTGTCTCCTTGCAACACAGGCCCTGACGGGAAGCAGGCTCCCAGTGCTATTGCTTTTAACCCTTATCCATCCCCTGTGGGGCAGGGACTAGCTTTGCTCTGTACAGCGCCTAGCACAGCGGGGCACTGATCCGCCACCGGGGCCTGTAGGTGCTACCACAATACAGATAAGTAACAATCTGCCTCCCCGATCCCCCAGGCCTCCCAAATTGCATTGCAGATCTACAGAGCCGCGGAGGGAATACCGCAAACATGAACCATCCCACTGTAGCTCCTGCCCCACTACAGGACTAGGGCGGGAAGAGCCCAGACGGTAAGATCTAAGGGGGAGGGAGCCACATGGCAGGCACTGCAGAGGAGATGGCCCCTGGTGCGAAGGGGCAGACGGGAAGCAAATGGTGGATGAGCCAAGGGAGCAGATGAGGAAGCGGAGCGGAGGTCGACCGGACCAAGTCCAGCCAGTGTTTTGCAAACAAGCTGGGCACTTGAGGGGCTGATTTTTTTCAAAAACAAACATTGAAGCCAACAAGCTTTTCCCAAGCCACAGTCCCACCGGGGAAACACGCACCCGAGGCCCTGGTCTCAGCCACGTCCCAGGGTCAAGAAATCAGAGACATCTCCCACCATGCTCCATGCCAGGATGCAGCTGGGGAGAAAGGCATCCTATATGTATCAGAAGGGGAGGGGACAGGGTCGGACAGAAGGAAGCAAAAACCCAGCGTCTCTGCTGTAGATCGCGCTGGAAGAGCCGAAGGCAGCCTCCCAGCCCACGGCATGCCTTGAAAAAAAAAAAAAAAAAAGCAAACCAACGGATGGAAAAAAAACCAAGAGCCAAGGTTCTTCGATCCAGTGTCCCCACCGCCCAGCCCTGCTCCGATCCAGCACCTTCCTCCCCGGCTCCCGCTCGCTCCCGACAACCCCGCCAGCCACCGGGGCGGCAGCAGCTTTGTGTCGTTGGCGGTGCTTTCATTAATGATTATTTAAAGTTCTCTCCTCTCCCCCCTTCGGCCGCCCTGTGCTCTCTCGCGCTCTCTCTCGCGCGCTCATTCTGGTATTTGGTGTGTTCTCCAGCTGCAGGAAATTCCTGATGATCTCCATCATGCAGGCTCTGCTCGCAATCCCTCGCCTTGCCAAGTCTCCCCTAAAGGACCGACATGTGTTGGGCATTGAGTACACACGACGTCATGGTTCTCTCCCCCCACCACCTTCCCGCTTCCTGACATGGATTTGGATTCTCTCTCTCTCTCTTTTTTTTTTAAACTGAAGTTCCAAACCTAAGAGCCCTGTACCCAGAGAGAGAGGCGGCTGCATCCATGCGGCAGCAGCTGACGAAAGCCAGTCATGTACATTTCCCTGCCTGCCTTTCCCTCCGTCTCTCCCTGCAAGATCGCTCCTGATCTTATTTTAATTCGTCTCAGACGGTGTTGGAGTGTTATTTTAAGAGAGAGGATATGCACAGACATTGTGTTTTCTGCTTTTTTCCTGGCCCCAAGCCAGTCTCTCTGGGCTGTCAGCTACCCACTGTGTTGCAGTCACGTGTGGGAAGAGGCAGCCAGAGCCAGTTTCAGAACTCCTGGTAGCAGCATGAGAATCAAGTGTGCACTTTCTTCCCTCTGTATGTGTCTGTATTATTAATAGCGTCTCTCTCTCGGAGTTATCCATAATGGATCTTAATACCTGTCCGTCTGCAAATGATGTACACCGGTGTGGGCACACAATGCCGGTGTTAACCGGTCAGTTTGCACACATCCCAGAACCTCAACACACAGCACGGGGAGAGAAATACCACTCGACACTTCGCGCCAAAGCTCTGCCCGGACAATCGCTCCCGAGCCCCGCTCGCAGCACACCTGCCTGGGAGGGCAGTAGCCCTGTGCCCATTCTATGGATGGGGAAGCAGAGGCTGGGAAAGGCTAATGAGGTGCCAAGCACTCAGCAACTCCGCTCAACTTCAGCGGACATTCGGGTGCTCTGGAAAATTAGGTCATCAGCAACTTGGCCAATATTACACAGGGCATCAGTGGCGGCACCGGCATTTGCCTTCAAGACGCTCCTGGGTTCCTGGACTATTCTGCAGCAATGCCACCCTCTCAGAGCGGCTGGAAATCTTCACTAGCGCACCCTCGAGACGCTAGGGCACGTGTACATCACACGCCGTGTGTGTTACGCCACAAGCGCTTTTGCTAGAGCAAGGCGGGGATTTGCACATGCACAGCCCGAGGAGCGCATTCAGCTCCAGCCTGCAGGCCCATGCACTTGGGAAAACACAGGCCTGTCTGTACACACGCAGCTTAGCCCAAAAGATGGGATGGCAGGTCCAAGCCCTTTGCGGCTTTGCAGAACATGCAGTTGGCCCAGGAGGTTTTGCCGAACCAAATACACAACGGGCCCATCTCTGTTTAAGTATTTCTACAGCTCCCATTTCAGTCGCTTCTGGGCACCTCATAACACGCGCAAAACAGCAAGACACCCAGACCAATCATGCAACTTCGAATCTGACCAGCACCTGTCACCAGAGACCCTCAAAGCACTTCAGCACAGGAAGGCAAGTCTCCTTATTCCCATTTTGCAGATGGGAAAACCTGCATCCCAGAAGGGGCTGGGATCTGCCCAGGGTCACCCAGCCAGTAGGGGGAAGAGTCAAGACTTGAACCCAGGAGTCCTGACTCCCAGGTGCGCGCGTAGCACATACAATAGACTGGATTAAAATACTGCCCCTCCCTCAGCCTTCCCCTAACTGGGTGCCAGCCTAGGGTCTCTGCATATGTTTGTACGCCCTCCTAGGACAGCAGGACAGATGGATGCAGGCGCCACACAGCAGCCCAACCCCTCTCTGAATGGGAATGTTTTGCTCTTGCCTCCAGTCCAACGCTTCTGCTTCTCTTCTGTCAGGCTGCAAACACCCCTCCCCCAGCCAAGCCGGCAGATCGGGAAAGAGACCCTGAGGAATAGCCTGAAACCCTCGGCAAAGCATTCATCCGGCCATGAGAACGCGAGCAGGGAGCTCGGGGCCAGAGCGAGGCACAAAGCACCCTCACTGCACTGCACCGGACTCGGGCTAAAATACCTCCCCCATTCCCAGAGCCTCTACTCAGGCCGCTTAGCTCTAGCCCTCCCTGCATGGCTTCAGCCCCCCCTCACTCCAGCACCCCCGTGCCCCAAATCAAAACACTGGATCTGGATCCTCCTGGGGCTTGCGGAGTTGGGAACTGGAGCTAAACTTCTTGGCTGGCCAAACCCATGTTCCGGACACACCCGAACCTTGGAGAAGTTCTGATCCGTCTCCTGTTCTGAACAGGAACTCTGCAACACGGGCCTCGCTCCCCAGCCCCTCTGCCAAGACCAGCCAGGAGCAGCAATATACAGGTAGTGCACGGCATTCAGTGCCTATGTGTGTCACACACACACATACACACACACACACCCTTAGATTGTCACCTTTGGAGCAGGGACCATCTTTTTGGTCTGGGTTTGTACAGTGCCTGGCACAAGGGGGGCCTGGCCATGCCTGGGGGTCCTACGCACAATCAGAAACCAAATAATAAATATCTTCACTGCTTCTTACGTTGCTCACGGTTGTTCAACTTATTTGGTCTTTCTTTCCATTTGCGTTAACCACCTGTTGTGTCTGGTTATATGGCAAGTGGGAAGCAGGGACAGGTCTGTGCGATACCCAACACATCTGGGGCGTGAGTGCAGATTGAGACGTTGGGCACCACAATCCAGATACACAGAGCATACACTCACCCACAGAGAGGTACACATTTGAAGCCATGCCCTTCCCCTCCTCGGCCAAGGTGCTCGGGGCCCCGTTCAGACAATTACAATAAAGAGGACGATTAAATCATCATAAGCCACATCAGAAAAAAGAGCCCCAAAGCCGAAAAAGCCAACCAAAGTGGCATCGTTTCTAAAACGAGGAAAGAACGGCTGCCGTGAAAGGAGGAGCCCAACTGGCTGACACAGACCCCGACTGCGGTGATCTCCAGCCGCCCCGTGGTATGTGTGCGAATGAAATTGCTAACAGTGCAAGCTGGAACGTGTTAGCTCATTAACCCTCAGCCCAGCCACTGCCTGTCCCAAGATGGGTCCAAATCCGTAGCTGGTTTTGGAACCTAACACTTGCATCCCCCAGCAGGAAGCCAGCAGCTGAAATCTCCCAAGGCGAGGCCTTGGCCCCAGCTGCCGGCTGCTTTTCTGACTGCGTTTCCAGAAACAGGGCTTGAAGCAACAAAAATGAGGCCCAGTTCTGGCCTGGAATGCAAGCTTCGGGCTCTGGCCGAGTCGATGGGAGCAGCCATTGTGGTCCCACAGAGAAAGCCTTCCTATATTCTCCTCCATCTGAAGTCAGTTTCCTTGGGGAAACGGGAGCTGGAATCCAGCGAGTGAAATTAATAGGAGCTCTAGGCTTTGCATTTCTGGATTCTGGTTCCCGTTTCTGCTCCCGGCTGTTGTTTCCATGGAAACTGGCATTGGACCTGGGAAAATAAGGTTAGGGTTTTCAAAGGGAGGCTCTCTTCTAACTCCCTCTTTCCTGATTTCCAGCACTCCGAGCCCCCCTTTTCCACAGAGGGAGACAGTGGGGAAAATCCACCAGAGCAAGGACACGATCTCCCTTGTAGATTTCAGCTGCCTGCTGAGAGGTGACAGAGACACTTGGGATACTAACTTCAGTGCTACAAATTGGGGGGAAAAGCACATTTTAAGTTACGATGATGCCTTTCACCTGGGGACTCCCCAGCCCTCTGCAGATGGTCATTCATCTGGAAATTTAACACTGGCAGCCAGAACCCCGCCACTATCCTGGCGGGTTGGTTAGCACCCCCATTTTACAGATGGAGGCAGAGAGGGGGCAGTGACTGGGGCTACATAGCAAATCAATGGCAGAGCTAGGAAGAGAACCCAGGAGTCCCAGTTCTCATTTCCCCTGCTCTAACTGCTATTCATACGCTCCTACAACTTTAAAACATGCGTGAGTGTGTGACATACATCTCAGATCCTAAAGCGACAACACAAGAAGTGAAAATACTATTTTGTAAGTTCCTAAAGGCAGTCACGATCAGGTCCCCATTGTGCTGAATGCTCTTCAAACATATAATGAAAGACAGTCCCTGCCTCCATCAAACCAGGATACCGGACAGCTAAAGTGAAAGCCACTGGCATCTGGGAGTCAAGATTCCTTGGTTCTATTCCCATGTCTTCCACCAAGCCCCCCGTGTCATCGCAGAAAAATCCCCACCCTGCTCTCTACCTCAGTTTCCCCATTTGTTAAGCAGGGGTCAGGCGGTTGCATCAAGCTGTGATGATTAACAAAGGGACTTTTTTTAAAAGCACTTGGAGACCCTCGCAAGCAAAAGTGCTCCAGACGTTCCAATTATTCTCACTGCGCACACACACAACCATGCAGGGTTGTCACCCGGAGACACACAGCTGCAAAACCCCACTCAGCACAATGGCAGCAGCAGATCCTCCAATCACAGCCATCCGACTGGGAAAATATTTTATTTTAGGTCTCCGGGGTCCTTTCTGGCCCATGTCCAGAGACAGCATTCTAAAATAAAACCCTCCGCCCAGAACCTTTTCATAAGCTCTGACACCCCCAGCCACTGTGCTCCTACAGTCCCACCAGCTGATCTGCCAGCACCAGTCAGCAGCGCTGGGCTGTGGATATACCATTTTCCCCACAACAACAACACCTGGCTCTCATACCGTGCTTTTCACCAGCGCTTTACAAAGGAGAATCAGTAGCATTACCCCCATTTTACAGATGGGGAAACTGAGGCACAGAGCGGGGATATGATTTGCTCACGGTCACCTAACAGGGCAGGGGTAAAGCTGGGAAGAAACCCCCGATCGCCTGAGTCCCAGCCCTCCAGTTTATTTAAAACTTGCAATAATAAAAAATCATCATCATCAAAACCTCTTTTACGGCAGCAAGATGATTTCAAAGGGCAGAGTTAGACCCACCTGCCCCATGGCTTAAGTGGTTACAGCCGCTCAACGTTTGGCTTCGTCTCCCACAACAGGCCCATATGTGCTGGCCTATCCACAAAGCCCACCTGGGTACCTGCACAGGTAACCCATGCCGCTGGAGCATTCCAACCCAGAGAAGCCACCGGGCCAGAGTCTCAGCTGGTGGAGATCACGACCGCCATTTACAGCGGGTTGAATTTCACCTCCACTCTGGAGCGCGAGATCGTGTCTGAGCACGGCTGCGTCCTAGCACAGCAGGAGCCTGGGTTACGTTCACATGAAGTGCTGGCAAACTGGGTGATGAAACGATGCCATCAACACGAGGTGGGGGGGACCAGGACCACAGAATGGACTGAGATAATTCACTAGGCTGCGTCTCTGCTAGTGCCTTTCGGGGTTCTCCACAGAGGCGGCGCCACCAGCGGCAGCAATGGGAGGAGAGCACTAGTGTAGACAGGGGTAGATCTGCTCGGAACAGGGTTAAGTGAGAGTGGTTAAGTGCTTGTGCCCTGTCTACACTACTGCTACCACCCGTGTGCAATTACCCAGCCAGTTTCTCCTGGACGAGCAGCAATTGCTCTCTTCGGGGTCTATCTCCTCCGCCCAACTCGAGCTGGGGAAAAAAGTTCCCCAGCCAGACTCTGACTTCATTTTTGCTGCAGGAGCCCCTCCCGCCCAGTCCAAACCCAGCTCTGGGTGGGGATGCTGTAGCAAAACTCCCCTCCTTCCCAGAGGCCGGCCGGCAGCACGGACTTATCAAACGGCAGGGAGCCCATCCGTTGAACAGCTTTCCAGAAAGGCTGCAGGCAGCACCATTTTGCATTCCGGTGCAGACCGGGCTTAACTCCCCTCACAATCCCACCCCACCACAAGCCGCATTTCAGCCGTGCATGAAACCGATCCAGGCTAAGGGCCCTAAGGCAGGTGAAAATCAGTGCAAGGTGGGTGCCTAAATCCCTTAGGCTGCTTTGAAAAGCCCAGCTCTAGTTAGAAGACAAATCCTGATGCAACTTTCCTCCTGTGCGGGTCTCTCAGAACCTTACAGCCACCCTGCCATAGGGCAAAGGGCACAGCATTCTGGGCTCTGATCAAAAGCATGATCTTCTTGTTACAAAATAAATTGCAATAGGAGCATAGGGCTCACTAGACTGAATCAAACCCACGGTTCATCTAGCCCCGTGTCTCGGCTCTGACAGTGGTCAGTGCAAGCTGCTTCCCAGAGAAAGCCTTCTGACTCCACAGATCACAAGGCAGGAGACCCATGAATGAGTTTATACACATCTCTCCGTGCTCTGACAGGATCATCGAGCACTCCAACTTCCCTCTTGTGGTTACTCCAGTGAAAGAAGCAAACAGGAGGCTTGGGTGCATTAATAAAGAGACAGGAAATAATGCAAGACAGATTAGATTGGGCAGAAGGTCGGCTGTGGCAGCCTGATAGTCGGGAAACTTGTTTGGGGAGGGGAAAAGTGGGGAGGGACAGTAGCTTACAAGGGCTGTACAGCTGACAAGCTGTTTGTCTAGATCGGTTCATCTGGCCTGACTATTTATACTGTAGGTTTGGTGTGCCAGGGATGGTCTTTTCTATGTGTTTGTACAGCCCCTGGCATAATGGGGTCCTGCTCCCTGGTTCGGGTTCCTAGGTGCTGCCAGAAGACAACCGCTAAGATCAATCAGGGCTCGCTCATTTCCAGCAATGGGCGGAATTCCGGTCTCTAAAATCACACCTGCCATTACTCCGGTACAAACAGGAGCGGAACAGGAGGAGCTCCGACACCCAGGTTCAGCTGCCTCAACTTAAAGGGGGCAGGAGAGGCTGAAGAAAGGTCGGCAAATCAAGGATGGGAGAGGCCCAGGCCGAAGAGCTTCAGAAATTCGAGGGTTATTTACATTTTAGACCGGTAGGCTTAGTGCACGGATCTGCGATTGCGAGGGGCAGATCAGACGCTCCTTTGCTTTGCGGCGCCATTATTAGAGAATGAGGGGGTCACTGAAGATAGAGCCAGGTAAAGACATTGCTTCTTTAAGGACTGTTCCTCTGGGAACAGTGGAGGTTTCGGGGTCATGTGCCGTGGCTGGATTTGAAAAGGGCTGGATAATTTTTACCACCACTATCCGTTATATACAGGCTAAGGGTGAACCAGTTCCAGGCTTCAGGGTAGGAGCTGAGCACCTCAGGGATCAGGAAGAAGTTGCTCTGACTTCACCATCTACAGAGATGCACAACTGATCAGGTGCATTATGGGATGATGCTCGTAGGCCACTCTTAGATGCTAGCTTGGCCGCTGGCCTGGCAAACCCTAGTTTCCTATGGGATTAATTAGACAGACGTACGCACAAAATAGGAGTATTTCTAATTATTTGGATTGCAGTCATGTTGTTGAGGCTCCAGGCAAGATCAGGGCACTGCCGTGTGAGGTGCTGTTCAGATGGAGCAAGAGACACCCTCTGCCCCGAAAAGGTCACACTCTAAATAGCTCACCGGTGCCTGTGTACAAACCTACTCCGCTGCCGGCTAGGAATGAAGTCACATTTCACGGCCCTGATGTCAATACTACGAAATATCATTTTGTGGCTGACTGGAGAACCGGGAGGAAATTGCCAAAGGTGAATCGTATCCTGATGGACTGCGTTCCTGCCGCAAACCCCGCTAAGAGCCGCTCCTGCGCGGCCCTGAGCTCGGAGTGGCGCGAAGGGGTCTCGGAACATCTCCCACGTACCACAGCAGCCCTGCCCAGGGCCAAACGTCACGCCGAGGCCAGCCCCGTGTGGAGGAAGGGTGCATCCACCCGAACGGGTGACTGGTTAAGACTCCCGGGGATCCATTCACTGTATAAACAGGAAATGGGGCGTGATGCAGGAATCGCTGGGGGCACTGCTACAGCCTGTGCTCTGCAGGAGATCAGACCAGGGGATGGCAAGAGTCCCTCCTGCCCTCAATGGCTATGAAGGCTGCAGCATGTATATGCATCTATCAGCGCTCCTCTGACCATAATCCAAACCCCTTGAGCTTCGCTCTCACAGCCCCCGAGAGTCTGCCAGATTCCACAGGCTACCGCACGTACAGGCCCTGACCCCACAGCCCTTCCTCCTGGGAGTAGCCCCGTGGGACTCCAGGACCAGGACCCCAGTTTTTATATCCCGGGATTGCCCTGCCCGCTGTCAGGGCTTAGCGCCTTTCTGTATCTCCAAGGATGGCTTCTGGAGAGCCCTATCCAGACACGCTGGCCATTGCGTGGCTCCAACGTCCAACGGCGACACACTCAGATGTCTAGCGTTCTTGGCTGCTTTTTTCAAGAGCCCCTGAGACACCAGGGGCCTGGTTTTGGGAAGTGTGTAGAGCCGCTCAGGTCTGGCCCCTCCGAGAGCCAGGCTCAAGGTGTGTCAAGCTGAACTCGCAAAAACAGAGGCACCTTTTATCTCCATGGCCTGAGCTTGTCTCCCACAACTCCCTGCTCGGTGAAGGGGCACGTGATCTGCCCGGGAACGGACAGAGATAAGGCGAGGACAGAGAGCCGCTCTCCTGATTAATACCTTCTAATATCTGGGAGGCCTTTGGCAATGGAGCAAGAGACCCCTGGCTTTGCCTACAGCGAGGTCTAGGACCAGGGTCGCTGTTTCTTTGCCCACGGAGCTCCAGCGTCCCTGATGCTTTGGTCGTAGGATGTTGAGGACTCTCAGTCTGGAATAGGGTCAGCCCGGCTGTCCCAGCAGCGGGCCTCTTCCAAGCACAGGCGGCCCTCTCCCCTGATTGTAATTGGAGGAGAGCCCCACGGAGCACTAGGTTGGAATCTTGACTCCAGCTGAATGATGACCCCTGTCTCCCCAGCGGTCATCCCCCAACCCCGTTCCTCCAGCCTTCCCAGCTCACTCTGAACAAAAGGAATTTGCATGAAAACAGGAGCTCTGGGCTTTCTAAGGTATCCTGCAAGCCTGCTGCTTGCTGCCCACCTGACACCCGAATCCTATTGGTGTGGAGGGGCCAGGTGCCCCTGAGCAGGGACAGGCCCCGTTTTGTGAATAACGCAATGCCCCTCCCTTCTAAGTGCTCTCCCGACCCCATGCCTTGCAATGGAGTTCAAGGCACAAGCCCTTTTGTTTGCAGAACAGGCCATCTCCACCACTGCCTGGAATGACCTCAGCTGGCAGTGCCATGCGCCCAGGCCTTTCACAAGCATTGGCTGCCACGCCGGGGGACGAGCCCTTTATCTCGGCTCTGGCTGAGCGGATGCCTCGTCTAATGGATTTCTCCCCAGTGTGGCTAGGGGGAAAAAACCACCCAAACAAAAACCCAGGCTCTCTGTTCAGCTGCTCCTCCTAACTCCGTCCCGCATCTGGAAGTTACCCAAAAGCCTCTGCTCCCAGCAACCGCGCCGGGTGCCACAGGCATCCCACAATGCACCGGCGCAGCCAGGCTGTGTGCACCGCGTGCGAAGGAGCGAAAGCATTTCCGTCAGATGCTGGGTTGGATTCACTGACCCGATACAAGGACAAGCCACTCCATGCCAGTGGCGCGTCCTTGCAGCAGCTTGCTCGCCTAGTGTAGATGCACCCTGTGAAACAAAGATCCCATTCTCATGGCAACGTTCTTTATAGATAAAGAAGAGGCAAAGAGTAATGCATTGCAGATTCCTGGAGCCCGGCAGAACGGAGGGCGGGGACAATCTTCAGTTCACAGGGGGGGATGTAGGAACCTCTCCTCACGTTTGAGTCATAGGAATTCGCATACATTCTCACACTCACTATGCATTTCTCTGAGCGAAACTGCAATTCAAACTCCAAAATCCGAACGAACTCCCTACGTTTCAGGAACTTTTGATACAGCTCAGGCTCACGCAACAGGCTTGTTTGTAGAACACGGCCACAGACGCTTTTGTGTGTCTCCCCCCCCCAATGGAAAACAAAATTCATTTTCATGGACATTTTTCTGCAAGCGGCTTCAGTTTCGGGCTGCCAAAGCTGAAAATTTCGCAGGGATTTGGCTGAAAATGTTCAGTTGCTAGAACCAGAAAATGTGCCGTTTCTTGGCAAAGCCACCCCCCCACACACACACACCATTTTCTCAAAATCAACATTTTCCCACAGAAATGTCTATTTTGACCCCCAAAAAAGCCATTTTCATCAAAAACGAAATAATTCAACCAGCCCTGTTCTCGGGCCTCAGCCAAACTTCTGACACGAATCACTAAATCCAAGCAACTTCAGTGGGGCCTTGCAACAAGCGTGTAGCGTGGTGTTACCAAACAGATCGATTGTGGTGGATGAGCAAGTGGCCAGAGCAGGGATGGATTTTGTTTCTGTCTCCACCACTGATTCACTGTGTGACCTTGGGCAAATCACTTCGCCTCTGCGAGCCTAATAATAATGATTCTTAGCTCTTCTATGGCACTTTTCATCAACCGATCTCAAAGCACTTTACAAAGGAGTCCGTATTAACAGCTCCATTTTACACCCACCAGGCAACTGGCAACACAACCCAGGTATCCGGAGTCCTAGTGCAGTGCTCGAGCCAGTTGGCCATACCATCTGCTTAAGTAAGGACACCGTAAGCACAAACAGTTCTATACACGTGCAAAGTACTGGGGCAGTCATATCGTTTCAGTATCTTCCACGTTTTCCACAAGGCGTCTCTCTCCATGTTTGCCCAGGGCCTGGTAAAATGGGGCCTTGATCCTACTTTAAGGCCTGTGGACACAACCAGAATACAAATAACACATTGGTAATAAATCAGCAGTAATTTCCCCCAGTAATCTGCAAGTGCACTGGATCTGCAAATGCATCTGCTTATATGTGCATTTGCATGGGCGAGGGCAGCCGTTCCTGGGCTAACGGAGAGGATTTACACATGCAAAGGGGATGCTCTGGAAACATCACCAGCATAACTGGGGTTACCGGTAAGAACTTTCCAGCCCAGACTTGCCGAGGGCATAGCCCAGTCTGCAGGATCCCCTCCCTGCAGCACCCTTAGGCTCTGACCCATTTAGGTTCCTAGTTCCGGATTGCTCCCCTCCTGTCTCTACGCGCTCTGCTGTGAGCGATGCTCAGGGACGCAGAGAGAGGCTGATGCAGGGGGCTTGATGCACTAGCCAGGTTTCTTTTGCCACTGACTGTGGTGAATTATTTAAGCGCTTTTCAAACATTAATGAATGAATGCTCAGCCCCTCTCCCCAGCAGAGCACAGCGCAGTAATATCCCTCTTTTACAGATGGGGAAACCGAGGCACGGAGTGATTCAAGGGCTTGATTTTCAAAGGTGCTGAGCACAGCCAGCTCCAGGCAAAATCCCTCATGGCTGCTCGGCACCTCTGCAAATCAGCCCCTACAAGGTGACTTGTCCAACGGCCCCAAGCAAGTCTGCGGCAAAGCACTCTGGTCGCCTGCCGCCTCGCCCTGCTCTAACCATGAGGCAGCGCTCCCTCCCTCGCTAAGCCATACAGCGCTCCTCTGCACGCTGGGGAGACGCCTTCCCACTTGCGTGCGGTGGGCTGGGGAGCCGGGCTATTCTGCACTCCAAGCCGAAGCGGCCAGCCGAGGCAGGGGCAGGCAGGCAGACGACTGCAGCCTGGGAGTTTTGCTCTCTGCAGAGGCTGGCTGTGCACCCAGCACTCGGGACACGCAGTGCCTCCAAAGCCCTGCGGTTTGAGCGGATCTGGACTCACTTTAGGCACAGACACAGTTCTGCTCCCTCCCTGCCTCCCCACCAGCCCAGCCTGCTTTGCCGTTCACCAGACGGTTGGGCCGGAGGGTGAAATGTAACAGGCAGGCAGGCGTTTCCCTCCCCCACCACACCCCTGGGTCCTTGTTGTTGTCTCTCTCTGTTGCTCCCAGAGGCTGGTTCCAGACACATAGTTTGAATAAAGGTCTCTTCTTCCTTGCCAGCACCAAGGCTCTCTCTGGTCGACTCCCCCCTGTGCACTTCCCCTTATCTAGGGGAGCCTCCTGCCAAGAACACAAGGCAGGCAGGGGAGGGAGGGGGACTCTCCGAAAGTCCTGGTGCCATTCCCGGCTCAGCACATCCCTGCCACCTCTTAGCAGCAGCCTCCTCAAAGCCTCCCGCACTTGGATCCCCCGGATCAGAGAAGTCAAGGCCCTGGCATGCACCGAGCGCGCGCGTGCTCGCAGACGGCGCCCTGGCCCGGCATCCCCTTGGGTCGATTCCATTCTAGAAAGATTTAGGTTTCCACCGGCAAGTTCAACTCCCCCATTCTTTGGACTGCTTTGCAAGGGAAAGATCTCTGGCCGGACCCCACCCTCCAACGCTCCACAGTGCAGCAGGGAAAGACTCCAGGGACCTCGCTGGTCCAGAGCCCAGCTTCCCCTGCGTAACTGCAAGGTGTTGTGAGGGTCTCCATGGATTCACCAGTGCCCTGGGCACCAGGATTAGCTCTCTGCAAACGCACGGAGACCCTCACCACTCCCTTCCACCTCCACGGTCTCAGGACACCACTGAAGTCAGCCCAGCAATTTGGCTGGAGCGAGCACAGCTGTTGCAACATGTTATGGCCCAGGGCTCGGGGTTACGTTGAGTCTAAGTCAGATTGCAAGCTCCTGGAGGTCAGAAATGGGCCTGTTTTTCTGTCCACGCAGAGCCCCCCACGGCCCCAGTGCTGGAGAGAACAGCAATTGTCACCTCAAGTGCCCAAAATGTGCGGGGCACTGCCAGATGGGCCAGGGCCCCAATTTGGGTTGGGGGAAGGAGCCACCTTTGTGCCCCTTGAATTCTGGGCTTGGCTGAGGGTTTGCCTGGCTGCTCACGTAAGGCAGGGTAGCCCCAGACGCTGCTTTAAGTTATGGCCTCTTCGGGCCACTCCAGCACCCGGGCGAGCAGGGAAACAGTGCTCTGGCCACACCCCCTCCCAAGCCAGCAGAGGGGGGCAGCATCGGTCTGTTCTACCTGACCTACCCTGCCCCACCTCTTGGTTGTGGGGGAATTCCCAGCAAGGGGACCCATCTGCTTTCCAGCCCTTCTACAGCACAGGAGAGGGGGAAAGGGGTTCAAACGCAGCCCAGGATCGGGGCCAGGGGCGCTGCCTCGTGAGGGCTGCAGAGCCCCTGCTGTTCCCACTGACCACTCCGGAATTAGCCAGGCCACAAACCCAGGCAGGGGTGCATCTGGGAGCATCACACGGTTTGGTTTGTTTGTTGTGGGCCCCGATAGCCCCCCGATGACTAGAGTTCATTCCCGGCGTTCACCCGCAATGAACGCAAGGGACCTGTGAGGTCAGGCCCGGACAGCGGGAGCCGAGGGGCGAGGTGGGGCTCTGAGGAGGGAGGCCTAGGGGGCGGCGTGGAATTGGCAGGGGGAGCCCGACTCAGAAGGAGATGAGCCACATGGTGCCACTGGCCTGAGCCCCCGGGGGGAGGATGGAGACACACCCGGGGCCTGCAGGCCCTTCTCAACAGCAGCCTGGCCAGCTGATGCTCCTCAGGAGGGGAGAGCAGCAACCCGGGGCAGGGGGACTATGCATTGCACGAGGGGATGAAACAGGCCAGGCCCAACAGCCTTTGGGGCAGGGGGACCCAGTACTGGAGGCGCAGGGAGCTCCTGGGGGACACCCCTGTTTCCTCCCCAGCGGTCACAAAGTGGTTAGGAGGTAGAGCCCCATTGCACACTCCCCGGTCCCTGGCCCCGCCGCCCCCCAGTCTCCTCACTGCTTCTGCAGACCCTGTGCCTGCCACAGCTCCCTGCTCTCCTCTTCCCGCTAGCCCCTCCTGCCCTGGGGCTCTATCTCCTTGCGAGAAGCTGGGGAGCAGGTGGTTCGTGGCCCCAGCCGATCTCCGGGAAGGGAGGGAGTTGTGCTAGGCGCTG
This sequence comes from Malaclemys terrapin pileata, assembly GCF_027887155.1. Taxonomy (NCBI): domain Eukaryota; kingdom Metazoa; phylum Chordata; order Testudines; family Emydidae; genus Malaclemys; species Malaclemys terrapin. The sequence goes on along the minus strand of NC_071526.1, from coordinate 9,359,218 downwards.
CACAAACACACACACATACACACACAATCCTTGCCCTGACGAGCTTACGTCTGGCCCCAGGTCACCCAGCAGGCCACCGGCAGAGCCAGGAACAGAACCCAGATCCCCTGACGGCCAGGCCAGCGCTCTACCTCTTGGACCACACTGCCCCTCAGCTTGACTTCAACGAGCCGAAGGCTCCTCCCTGGGCGATGGAGCAGGGACCTGGAGCATCGCTGCCTCCTGCTGCTGATGGGTCATGCTGACCTGGGGCGCCAGACCCACAGCACAGCTGGACACAGAGTGAACGCTCCAGTTAATCTCTCCCAATGCGTTTCTCCGGTCGAGAGCCAAATCCTCCAGGCCATTCTAGGGGTGAGAGACCGAGCGGGACAGAGGAATGGGGCAGGGGGCTAAGATTCCCTCCTGCGCCCCTGGCCCCCTCCCTCCCCACACCCTTCCCACCCGGGTTCGGCCACCACAGACGGCTGCGGGATGCTCGGGAGGAGATTTACCCAACGTTAATTAATTAAAATAAACAGCAAATTAACTACAGCGAAATTAAAATAGCTCCGGAAATTAATTTTCAACAAAACCCACCTGGAAAGGCTGGATATTTAAAGAATTAATGGAGCCCTCCGAGACTTTTAAAGAACTGGCAGCTCCTGGAATCCACGGACCCTTTCCACCCGCCGGCCCCCAGCCACTGCACTCCCCAAGGATCCCCTGCTTCGGGGAAATCAACATAGTCACTCCCTTCCCCTAACCACCACCCCACCCCCTAACCCAACCTTCCCCCAGCACTAAGCTCCCATGGTACCTCCCCCCACAACACCACCTCTTTCTCACCCAGTCGCCCATCACTGCCCCATATGCCTCTCCATCCATGCCAGACCCCCCCTTCTCCCTACCAGCCCCACACAATCTCTCCGGACACACATGTGCGACGCCATCTCCTCCTGCCCCAACTACCCCTCCCCAGCACCAAACCGGCTGCCCACACGCCTCCTCCTTGGAGGCGCTGCTCACCCCCTGGGCCACACAGAGCCGGCAGAACAAGTGCAAAGTGGAGCGAGGACTCCTGGAGGGAAAATCAAATCAAATCACGCTCCTAGTGGAGATTCCTCAAAGCTGCACAGAGCCACCGAAATCACGAAAGGAAACGGAAAGGACAAAGCCCCCCCCAGCGACAGGGCTGGCTTTAGGGTGACCAGACAGCAAGTGTGAAAAATCGGGACGGGGGTGGGGAGGTAATAGGAGCCTATGTAAGAAAAAGACCCAAAAATCGGGACTGTCCCTATAAAATCGGGACATCTGGTCACCCTAGCTGGCTTGGGAGCCCGGTTTGAAAGGCGAGAGAGCGGCTCAGTTTAAAAGCAGAACATTGCACTGGGGAGCCTCTCCTCCCCGTTGGGTTAGCAGGCGTCATGCTGGGGGAGGGCCAGCAGGGCCTGACATCGGTGCAACTCGGAGTGGGTGCTGGGGTCCAACCGCTGGGAGCAGTTTGAAGGACATAGGAACCTAGGAATGGCCATGTACGGCCATTATGTTCACACTGGGTCAGCCCAATGGTCCATCTAGCCCAGTGTCCTGTCTTCCGACAATGGCCAGTGCCAGGTGCGCCAGAGGGAATGAACAGACCAGGGAATCATCAAGTGATCCAGCCCCTGTCGCCCATTCCCAGCTTCTGGGAAGGACCAAGGCCTAAGTGTGCACGGGGATCTCACCATCCCCTGCCCCCCAAAATAACCCCACTCTACCAAGACAAACCCCGTCCTCAGGAAACAGCTACACACTGGCCGAGCCAATGCTTCACCTCCATAGCAAATGGGGATGAAATGACCATGTAAATAGGCGGAATAACAGGGCAAAGCTTCTTAGCAGTGCCATGGATCCATTAGCCTGAGGAACGGCCTCCCAAGTAGGGGTCAGGAGAGCCCCCTCGGCTTGGGCTATTTGGAACAAGACTGGGCAAAGCGCTGCAGTGACTAACGCAGCTCCGGGTCTGGAGGAAGGGACAAGATGGCACAGAAAGGCTTTTTCCTTCGCCCCCCGCCTACACACGCCTCTAACTTTGGAGATTATGCGATCACCCAAAAACTGCGGGACAGGAAATCTCCCCTGCCTTCGGAACGCTGAGTCAGCAGGCCCGGGCCAGCCCCACAACCCCACGTCAGTGCCACCTGCAGGGAAGAGCCTGGTTTGCATATGCCCGCCCACAGCAGGATTTTGAAGGGTTTCCTCTTTTCCGTCACATGCACGCACGCAATCAGAAAATTAAAGAACTCCACAGGAAACACAGAGACAGTTAAAGAACGGCAGGTGAAGGACAGAAAATGCCAGACTCTGGTTTCCTACCCAGAGGATGATCCCTTGCGGTCCCAACATCCTGCCGTTCTCAGATGCCTGGGAACTTACTCATGACACTGTTTTACCTTCTTCTGGTGCCTTGCCCTTGAGGATCTCAAAGACCTTTTAAGAACATTGTAAATCTCTGACTAGCACAACGGCGGCTACCTGATTGGGGGTCTTCAAACACTACAGCAATATACGCCCACGCATATAATGCCACCTTCTGGGGAAGGTGGTACAGGCTTACTGAAGCTCATAGTATTTACAGATGGGGAAACTGAGGCACAGAGATGTGACGTGACTTGCCCAATGAGTCAGTGAGAGTCAAAAAGAAAACCCAAGAGTCCTGATTCTAACCTTCAGGCCTGGTCTTCACCAGGACAAAGGTGTGGCCTTAGCTACCGTGTAATTGGCATGAGGTAAAAGTCTAGTTTAAAATTACCCCGGCTTGGTCTTCCCATGAGTTCACAGGCTGGGGCAAACCCTAGAGCCCCTGGAGTCTGCCCCGATCTGCTCACACATGAACCCTACAAACGGCCTTGTCTTCACTACGATTTACCTTGCGTTGGCTAACTCACGGTAAGAAAATACCTTCTTCCCCAACACCCTCCGACCACACTCCCTCCCACGGCTGGGAGAACATACAGGAATCTCGACTCCCAGTCCCCCGCTGCTCCACCCTCGTTCCCTGCCTGAACCCAGGAGTCCTGTTCCACGCACTAGGCCATGCTTCCTCCTGGTTTAGATCATTATCAGCAGGGAGATTGGCAAGCCTTCCCCAGAAGAGGGCTGGGATCGAGGCCTAATTCTGCCTGGCACTCGGATCGCTTTATTCTCCCCCCTCCCCAAACACACACCTTCCTGTTAGATGTCAGGAGGGTCTTGGATCCGGGCCAAGGCAGCTCCGGCAGCTTTCCCCCTCCGTTTGACAGCAGCCCTGCCAGCGTGCGTGCGCATGGTGGTGGTGGGGGGGTTATTTTTATTTTGCAGGAAGGAGACAAAGGGAGGCCGTGAGCCCGCAGACGGGAAGAGCGCCCGTTCCGTCGAGTCTGCGGCGCCTTTTTAAGCCAGCACCCTTGCCTGGCTCTCTTCCTCCCCCACCTTGAGGCCTGCTCTGCAACGCTGGCCATCGGCTCCTTGGGCTCCGGATGGCCTGGCCTCTCCCCACACAGATGGCTGTTTCCACTCACTTGAGCACTTGACCTAAATCTCCTGATCCAGTGGCACTGCAATATCTTACCAGTGCAGCTCAAGGCGAGGGGAGGAGATGGCTGTGATCAGCAGGGGAGGGGGCCAGCAGGAAATACTAGGCCGCCTCACCCCCCCCCCCCCCCCCCGGATGGGAGAGACATCTCTCCTCCTTCGCCTCAGAGCCGGGCTTCTATATAAAGCCCCTGGTTTCACGCCGGTGCGCTGGGCCCAGTCTGGAAACTGGGTAACCACATGCCCGGCCCAGTCGCCCCGATAAACCACTTCCCCCAGCACGGGGCCCGGCGGAGGAAGTTCCAACGGCTCTAAAGTTTCATCCGTGACTCAGCCGCCGGCTGCCTCGGCCAAGAGACCCCCCCCCCCGCCCGGCCATGCTGGCGGGCGACGGGGTGGGGGGCGGGCGGGTGAGGGGGCGGGGGGTTTCACAAAACACACACCGCTCTCCACCCACGGTACCAGAGCGGCCCAAAGCCCAGCGACAGCAGACGTCTCCTCGAATCCCCTCCGCGTGGCGCGGTGTGACTCACTCCAACCCTGCGCTGCCCAAAACAAGCCCCGACACAGCGAGGAATGGAGACAGAGGAGATGCTGGGGGCGGGCGGGCGTGCGGGGAAGGGGAGGGGACGCGGAGCCAGAGAGAGAGAGAATGGCAGAGAGACACAGAAGGAGGGAGAGCAGAGGCAGAAATAACAGCATCTGAAACGCTGCCTGCTAGAGGCTAATTGGTTCCGGCACAGCCTGGTTTGTTTGGCTACGCGTCTCCTAATCCTTCAGCCTCCCCTCTCCCAGCCCTGGAGACCAGGGCATTTCTCTGCCCGGCTCAGAACGACTGCCCAGCGGAGCCGGGCACTCTGGCAGGGGGAGCTGGGCTTTGCTTTGCTATTTTCAAAACTTGCTGGGGTCGACGGGCAGCCCCCGGCCGCTCCCCTCCAGCGCTTCCTGTTGGGACTCTCCTGCCCCTGCCCCACTCCCTCCAGCGCCACCTGCTGGGAACCCCCTGCCCCTGCCCCACTCCCTCCAGCGCCGCCTGCCCCTGCCCCGCTCCCCTCCAGCGCCGCCTGCCCCTGCCCCACTCCCTCCAGCGCCACCTGCTGGGAATCCCCTGCCCCTGCCCCACTCCCTCCAGCGCCGCCTGCTGGGACCCTCCTGCCCCTGCCCCACTCCCTCCAGCGCCGCCTGCCCCTGCCCCGCTCCCCTCCAGCGCCCCCTGTTGGGACCCTCCTGCTCCTGCCCCACTCCCTCCAGCGCTGCCTGCTGGGAACCCCCTGCTCCTGCCCTGCTCCCTCCAGCGCCGCCTACTGGGAACCCCCTGCTCCTGCCCTGCTCCCTCCAGCGCCGCCTACTGGGAACCCCCTGCTCCTGCCCTGCTCCCTCCAGCGCCGCCTGCTGGGAACCCCCTGCTCCTGCCCTGCTCCCTCCAGCGCCGCCTGCTGGGAACCCCCTGCTCCTGCCCCGCTCCCTCCAGCGCCGCCTGCTGGGAACCCCCTGCTCCTGCCCCGCTCCCTCCAGCGCCGCCTGCTGGGAACCCCCTGCTCCTGCCCTGCTCCCTCCAGCGCCGCCTGCTGGGAACCGCCTGCTGGGAATCCCCTGCTCCTGCCCTGCTCCCTCCAGCGCCGCCTGCTGGGAATCCCCTGCTCCTGCCCTGCTCCCTCCAGCGCCGCCTGCTGGGAACCGCCTACTGGGAACCCCCTGCTCCTGCCCTGCTCCCTCCAGCGCCGCCTACTGGGAACCCCCTGCTCCTGCCCTGCTCCCTCCAGCGCCGCCTGCTGGGAACCCCCTGCTCCTGCCCTGCTCCCTCCAGCGCTCCCTGCTGGGAACCCCCTGCTCCTGCCCTGCTCCCTCCAGCGCCGCCTGCTGGGAATCCCCTGCTCCTGCCCTGCTCCCTCCAGCGCTCCCTGCTGGGAACCCCCTGCCCCTGCCCCCTCCCTCCAGCGCCGCCTGCTGGGAACCTCCTGCTCCTGCCCCACTCCCTCCAGCGCCGCCTACTGGGAACCCCCTGCCCCTGCCCCGCTCCCTCCAGCGCCCCCTACTGGGAACCCCCTGCCCCGCTCCCTCCAGCGCCCCCTGCTTGGAACCCCCTGCTCCTGCCCCACTCCCTCCAGCGCCACTTGCTCCTGCCCTGCTCCCTTCCAGCGCCCCCTGCTGGGAACCTCCTGCCCCTGCCCCCCTCCCTCCAGCGCCCCCTGCTGGGAACCCCCTGCTCCTGCCCCACTCCCTCCAGCGCCACTTGCTCCTGCCCTGCTCCCTCCAGCGCCCCCTGCTGGGACCCTCTGCTCCTGCCCCGCTCCCCTCCAGCACTGCCTGCTCCTGCCCCGGTGCCTCCAGCGCCACGTGCTGGGAACCCCCTGCTCCTGCCCCGCTCCCTCCCACACACCTAACACTCCCCCGCTGCTCCCTCCAGCGCCGCCTGCTGGGAGAGGCTGGGCGAAGGGAGAAGGGCAGGAGCTGTCTGCTAACACTCCTCCACGTCTGGACGGCCCCTCCTGCTGGGAGGAGAGGAGCCAAATTCCCCCACTCCAGCCCCAGCCAGCCTCTGCTCCCGCGTGGTCCTGTGCGGAGTCCAAGCAGCCTCCGCCCTGCTGAGCACTCGGGGACGCTGCAAAGCAAATGGAGCAAGTTTGTCAGAGTAAATCCCGGCATCATCCTAATCAGGATGTGGCCAGTTCATGGGGGGGCCATAGGCGCTCCAAGCTCCGGGTCACACCCGCCGCGCTCACTGGCCCCAGTGCTCCCTGGGCCCCAGTCCAGACACCAGCACAGCCAGCAAGCTGCATGGGCCATTAGAACCAGGGGGTGGCAGGGAGGTGGCACTGATTCCCAGGCACCGCAAGGGTCAGAGCTGTGGGGGGGCCACAGAAGCAGGCCAGGGGCCAAGGGTACTGTTCTGCAGGGTGGAGGTTCCCTGCAGAGCTGACCGCTCATGAGCTCAACTGCCCACCCTTGCCTGATCCACCCCACACTGGGCCATCAGGGCCTGACACAGACTGAGGAGACGCTCCCCCACCGAGGCACCAGGGAAGCTGTCCATGTGTGTCCCTGTCCTGCCCAGAGCGGGCACCTCTCTCACTGGCCTCCCCTCGCAGGGAGCTGGGCATCCCCGGCCCCCAAGGATGCGCCCGCTGAAGTTACCCGGCTGATGCAAGCGGGGGCCCCAGCGCCGCCAGCTCCAGGACACTAGCCAAGAGTCGGCAGCTTTGTTCCAGGTGCCCGTTCCCTTTTTTCATTAGGCTAATGGGATGCGGATGCATTATTCCATTCCACACGCTGCTAATGAACCACTCAGGCCTGTGCATTTGCATTAATGTGCAAAGCGCTGGAGGGAGGGTGGAGGGGCTGCATCTGGCCAAACCTGACCTTCCCCCATGCAGCCAGGCTCCCTGGGAGAGCCTGGCCCCCATGGACCTTCTTCCTCCTCCCTGCCCCACACTTACCCCTCCCCTTCTCCCTTCAGCACTGAATCATGTTGCGCTGTTGTGGCTCCACATAGACCCTTAATCTTCCCAGGGAGAATTCCACAGCGCATTCCAGTACACATTAACCAGGCCAGCCCAGGAACAATGCGGGCAGCTTTGCCTGCTCAGAACCAGGGGACCCACCAAGCAGGGACGGGGCCAACTTCCTTCTCCTTTCCAGAACAGGCCTCACCCGCACCCCGATTTCCACCTGCCACTGCGTCATGGGAAACCCGCATTCACCCCTCCCTTGGCTTCGCTCCGCCACCAACCCCCAAGCGGGGGTACCTCCCAGCCTACCATGCCATACCTAGCGGGCCCCCCGCCATGATACAGGCAATGCCCAGACAATACCGCACCCCAGGCTTTCCCTACGCATAACTGGAGTACCCTGCTTCCCAGACCCTGGCATCTCACTGACGCCCACCCCAGGTATTGCCCCAAGAGGCAAACATGTGCCCGCATGGTGGGGGGGGCGGGAGGGGAGAGAGCTCCAAAGGCAAAAAAAACAAAACATAGCCGTCCCCCAGGGATGGGAGCCAACCTGCCTTGGTGCTTGAAATACCTGCCTGCCCCTCACGGACGCTCAGGGCCACGCAGACAAGGAAGCAAACACTTATCCCATTTCTTACAGGAATTCACATGCAACATTCACAATCCTTCACCCCAAGGGGAGCCAGGGGGGGCAGCAAGAGGAGTGAGGCCATGGTGTTGGGAACCCTCTCCCCCCCACGCTGGGGTCTGTCCCCCACCGAGCCCTCCAGTTGTTTGCTCCAGCTCCCAGCAGCCTCGCTCCCTGGAGAGGTCTAGAAGGCGAGTGACCCAAGAAGTGGAATGCAAAAGCCTCCAGCAAACATAGCCAGCTGCTTGCACCCATATCAGTGCAGGGCGGGGCGGGAGAGGAAAGGAGGACGCCAGCTGCACTGGGAAGGTCAACTGCAACTCCCCAGCCCTTCTATTCTTCCCTGGCTCATTACTGCCTGCGTGCGTGCGTCTTTCCTGGCTGTTAACACGCAGCCAGCTGAGCCGAGCCGGGCCGAGCTCTCCCTGGCACTGCAGCCATGTGGCACACGCAGCCCCGGCAGATGCACGGCCCCCGACCGCCGGTGCCATTTCGCCAGGTACTCGGGAGTCAGGCTCCGCCATTCCAGCCTTGAACGGCTTGTCGCTCCAGTCCTCCAGGCAGCTGTGCTAACTCAGCCCCTCCTGCCGTGTCCTCCCCCCCGCGAGCAGCCTGCCGGGCCAGGGCCCAGAGAAGGGGCCAAGGAGGCCTTCCTGTTTCCCTACCCGCGGCCGACTCCGCGCAGGGCAGCCTGGGACCCCCTCTCCTAGCAACAGTGACACGGAGCCAGCGTGCCAGGGATTACACAGAGGGCTACGAGACTGAAGGAGGCCTACTGCCAGGGACACCTCCTCCGCCAGCTCTAACGACGCACCCCGGGCCACCAGGCCTTCCCTCCCCAGGGCAAAGGCACTTCACTGCCCCACCCGGAAAGCCGCTGAAGGTGATGCTACCTGTGTGCCAGGGGCCTGCAGGAAGGCCAGGCACCGCTGACAAGCTGCTGAAGGCCTATTTTGAGGAGCACAGGCCTGGTCTGCAGCCCCGCTGCACTGGGGAGGGGTGGGGCGGGGCCCACCCGGGGAGCCAGCCGTACACTTCTCACTTGGGGAATATGGAGTTTAGCGCAGGGCCGTTTCCCCACTTCTTTTTTAACCACCACACCCCTGCTGGGAACGCAGCGCTCGCCAGGGCAGGCTGACACGCTCGGAGACACCCGAACGACAGCTGCTCTCGAGACCACGCTGAGGAAGTGAGAGTAGCAGTCCACCATTCCCCCCACCACTGCGAATGAACCTGAACCAGCCCCCGAGGAGCTCCATTCGGTCCATAGGTTCTCATCCTGTAGCTCGCCCTAGGTTCCCCCTCTGCACCCTCAGGCTGCTGCCCAATGGGTTAGAGAGGAGTGGGGGAGGGCAGGGGGGGCAGCCCCGGAAAGGCGCATGCTGCAAGGTTTCCATGCAAAGGCGGTGGCATTTGCTCCCACTGAATGAGGGGCTGCAGCGCAGAAGGATGTCTGCCTGCGGGCCCTGCTGGGAGGGGAGGGATCAGTGCACCACTCCAGCCCCACCTGCAGCAGGCGTGCAAACACCTCTGTGTTTATGTGTGTGTGTGTGTGTCTGGGTTTGTCACAGACTGGTGAGCAAGTTAATCTCCGACTCCCTGACACGTGGAATAAAATCACGATCCCGTAATGGAATTCATTCGTCTTCCTGTCCAGAGAGAGAGCAGCCCCGGCACCGCACGCCAGAATCGAGGAGAATGAACCATCAGGCCACGGACTCAGCGGGACGGGACAGGACAATGCAGAGAGCCAGAGCTTACAAGGACCGGAGGGCGAGAGGGGGGTGCTTGCCCCCACCCCTCCATCCCCATTCTCACCGGTCCTGGGCCAGGGAATAAGAGGGCGGGCAAACGAGTGAGGGGACTGAACTGGGGGGGGGGGTGTTAATTGGCTGCCTGTTAATGAGGCAGATCTGCAGAGTGCTACTGGCAGGACTTCAAAGGCCAGGGAAATAACGGTTGGATTCCCATTTCAGGGGCAGGGCAGCTTTAAAGGGGGACATCAACCTCAATATGCTGATGTCAGGACAATCCAGAGCCTCACCTCTGCACACAGACCCACCTTTCAGACCAACGTGTCTCCCACGCCCACCCCTAGCATCCCAGGACCTGCCAGACAGCATCAGAGCAGGGAGGCACTTTGCTCAGTGGCTGACAGAAGCGAACTCAGAGGAAGGTCCAAGACGCCCTGCAGTGGGCAGGTCTGGGAGAACCTGCCTGCAGCAGCCATCCTATGATCCCCCAGCCTTCATAAGAACCTAAGAACGGCCAGACTGGGTCAGACAATGGTCCATCTAGCCCAGTGGCCTGTCTTCTGACAGTGGCCAATGCCAGGTGCCCCAGAGGGAATGAACAGGACTGATAATCATCAAGTGAGCCATCCCCTGTCGCTCACTCCCAGCTTCTGGCAAACAGAGGCTAGGGCACCCTCCCTGCCCATCCTGGCTAATAGCCATTGATGGAGCTACCCTCCAGGAAAGTATCTAGTTCTTTTTTTTTTTTAACCCTCTTATAGTCTTGGCCTTCACAACATCCTCTGGCAAGGAGTTCCACAGGTTGACTGTGCGTTGTGTGAAGAAATACTTCCTTTTGTTTGTTTTAAACCTGCTGCCTTTTAATTTCATTGGGTGACCCCTAGTTCTTGTGTTATGAGAAGGAGTAAATAACACTTCCATATTTACGTTCTACACACCAGTCATGATTTTATAGACCTAAATCATATCCCCCCTTAGTCGTCTCTTTTCCAAGCTGAAAAGTCCCAGTCTTATTAATTTCTCATCATATGGAAGCTGTTCCAGACCCTTAATCATTTTTGTTGCCCTTTTCTGAATCTTTACCAATTCCAATATATCTTTTTTGAGATGGGGCGCCCACATCTGTGCGCAGTATTCAAAATGTGGGCGTACTACACGGGTACTACATGGCTCTGCGAGAGGCTGCAGCCCAGGGAACCGAGTGGCACGGAGCGCTGAATCCCGCTTGCCTTTCTCCTGTGACCACGCCTCCCCCACATTAACTTCGAAGGGGAATATTTGAGGTGAGCAAGTACTTGGTTGACTGTGTATCATTATTTCTGGCAGTGCCCGCTACAAAGGGATGGGTGGACCGTAGAGTCTAAGGACCAATCCACGGGCATTAGGAGCAGGGGAACAATGGGCAACTTCTATACCTGTCACCAAGCAGAATGGCCAAAGCAGGTCTTTAGGAGAGACCTGAACGTGGCTGGGATCGGGGCCTTGCAGCCGAGTGCAGGGACAAGAAGGCACAAACATAGTGCACATGGGAAGACGAGGGAGCACCAGAGATTTGAGGCTTCTCTCCTGTTTTTCAGGCCCCTTGCCTGTCTGACTGGCCAGGTGGGCGGCACCTGCTTTGGAATGTGCGATGCACATCCAGCCCTGCCCCAAAGCCACTTTCCTCCAAGAGCCAAGCCCCAGGCACCAAATTCTCTCTCTCTTTCCTGGGCGGCCTCAGCAAGGCCAGCGCGGGCACCTGGGGCAGGCAATCAGCACGGACACGGGGGCTCAGCATCGCCCTTACTTAGCAGGTGTGGGACAGCGGCGCCCAACTGGGATCTGGGCCCCACTGCACTAGGCGCTGCACAGACAAGTAGTGAGAGACGGCCCCGTCCCAAAGAGCTCATAACCTAACCAGATGGAGTGGGAGGGGAAACTGAGGCACACCGGTGACGCCGCAGACAGCCGAAGTGAGTGTCAAACGCAGGTCTCCTGTGTCCCAGCCCATCATCACACCCCTTTGCCAGCAGCAGGCTTCCTCCAGCCACGCGGCTGCTTTCAGACAGCTCCCAAAGGATCCTGCATTCGCCTCAAAGTGCCGATTCTCCCCGATTTCCACGCAGAGAAACCAAACACACCAGGCACCGGAGCACCGGCAGCTCCCAGGCAGAAGCACCCGCTTAGAAAGAGATGCCATTTGCCGGCACTGCTCTGTCACACTGATAGGCGGAAGGAGGCTTTGACAAACTCGAAGGTGTGACATAAATAGCCTGGGTATTCCAGCACAGCCACTGTCATTTTGCTCCCCTCTGGGCAGCGCAGCCAGAAATGCCCATATACGGGACTGGATTGAAGGGACTTTGGAGGGTTTAAAAAAGCAGGAGATTGACCTTACTGCAGCCATGGGGTTTGCCAGGCTAATCGCGGTTCAGATCATGGGGGAGACCTGCTCTGGGGGCTACAGGAGGGCAGTTCCTGAGTGCGGCAAAGTGCTCCACAGGTGGCCAGCTGTAACAACCTAACAGTCACCCTGGGAGGGCACTTGAGCTGGAGCGGGCCACGCGCGGGGTGGGGCTGGTTGGCTCAGATTTAGGGGATTGACAATAGAACATGGAGCTTTTCATCTCTAGGTGACCGGTTCAAATCCAGCATGGGCAGGTAGGCATTGCGCATTCCTCCCCTTTTGATGGGCTCCCTGAAACGAATGGGTTTGTCTCGGGCCAGTTCCTATGGGTCAGAAATTCACAGCCTGAGAATCGGCATGGTGGCAGGCTCAGCAGAGGCCCCCAGGACTGAATGGGCCATGGAGACTGAACGCCAGGGAGAAAGGCTAGGAGACTCTCCAGTGGGGATGGCCACAGAAGTACAGAAAGGAGAAAACTCCTCCCCCTCCTCCTCCGCTCATCTGCAGAGCTTGACAATGAAACATGGAGCCTTTCACCTCTAGGTGACCGGTTCAAATCCGGCATGGGTGGGTAGGCATTGCGAATTGCTCCCCATGTGATGCTCTGTGGATCATTCCAGCCTCCAGGGTCACTTCCGCCCAGCCCGAAATCCACGTCAGTTCGGTTTAAAGAGAACATGCCAGGCATGCCGCGGTTTCAACGCTCCGAGCTCCATTTTCACCTGTCTAGCGCCGAGAACAGGGCAAACCTGAGGCCCGTGGCTCTGAAAGAGAATCGTCTCCAGAGACCGGCCTGCGCCGGGCCCAGCGGCTCAAGCTCTTAGCGAGGAGCTTGCGCTTATCGCTCAGCTGTGGAAACGTGGCCAGACAGATCTGAGCTAAACCACAGCTGCTGACTGTGTCACCTTCCCGAGCAGGAAGCAATAAATGGTGGCCTTGATGCAAAGGCGCAGCCTGGGGAAGCACGACAGGACCGAGAGATGGTCCAGGGAGGAGCCAGGCCTGCTTCTACCCTGAGTATACAAAGCCCCTTTCACAGGGGCCGAGTTTAGATTCGCTCAGCACAGATTACCCCCGAGACAGACCTGCCTGCATTACAGTACTGGGGGGCGTCTTGTGGTTAGAGCACGGGGCTGGCAGCCAGGACTCCTGGGTTCTCTTCCTGGCCTTGGGAGGGGAGTGGGGAGGCAGAAGTGGTTAGAGCAGGGAGGGGCTGGGAATCAAGGGTCCTGCTTCTCTTCCTGCCACAGACTCACTGTGTAACCGTGAGCGAGTCACTTTCCCCACTTCAAGTCTCAGCTTCCCCCCCACGTGAACTGGGGACAGCACCACAGAACCCATCTCAGAGAGGACAGGGAGGGACCTGGCCCGGGGATGTTTATTGATCTGGGCTTGTTTAGTCTGCAGAAGAGAAGAGTGAGGGGGGATTTGATAACAGCCTTCAACTACCTGAAAGGGGGGTTCCAAAGAGGATGGAGCTCGGCTGTTCTCAGTGGTGGCAGATGACAGAACAAGGAGCAATGTTCTCAAGTTGCAGTGGGGGAGGTTTAGGTTGGATATTAGGAAACACTATTTCACTAGGAGGGTGATGAAGCACTGGAATGGGTTCCCTAGGGAGGTGGTGGAATCTCCTTCCTTAGAGGTTTTTAAGGTTGGACTTGACAAAGCCCTGGCTGGGATGATTTAGTTGGGGATTGGTCCTGCTTTGAGCAGGGGGTTGGACTAGATACCTCCTGAGGTCCCTTCCAACCCTGCTATTCTATGATGTCTGCGAAGCACTTGGAGACCCTCCAATGGAAGGTGCTGGATAAGCATGCGTGAGATGCAGCTGGGAAGGAAGGGGCGAGTGCGTAGAGATAGGACTCCTGGGTTCTATTCCCAGCCTGGGAGGGAGCAGCGGACAGGGAGTCAGGACTCCTGGGTTCTGCTCCTGGCCTGACGGCTGGCAGGATGCCCTAAAACGCAGGCTGGATCTTACGCACCCGCCGACAGGTAGAAAGCTTTGCGGCACTGTCCCTGCCCAGCCAACCCTGCAGGGAACGCTCAGCAGAGGCACGTTTTCCCTCCCATTGGCTTTTAATTATATTAATAATAAAAGTCGCTTGCATGAAAACAGGAGCTTTGTTGCTTAGGAGCTCATCTGCTCCCGCTGCTTATTCCCCACTTTAAACCATAATCCTCGGCTGGGGACACCACAATTAGCCGCTGCGGAGATGGTCGCGGTGTCACCGTGGATTAGGACTTCAGCTGGGGACTCTGCAGGAGGAGCAGCTGAGCTACCAAGCAACCACCGGCCTGTTTTCACACGAAGGAGACCTTGGGGACCCCCCCCCTCAAGTCCCCTGGTTATTAGCCACACTGCGATCACGCCTAGGAGCCCCTGGTCTGGGTCAGGCCCCCACTGGTCTAGCCGCTGGACCAACACAGTCCCTGTTCCAAAGCCCCTTAACCGCGATACCAGCGAATCAAACCACCACTTAGAAGTCTCCCCACCCGGCGTCAGCGGTCTAATGTCCCCAGTGCAACCGGGCCGGGGTAGGCTGAGGGTTATGGGCCGTGCAGGGCAGATCTCACACACTTGCCCTGGGCTGCAGCATCCGGGTGGGCTCAGAGCCCAGGGGCAGGCTGGGGAGTGAGGAAGAGATGGGACGGGAAGAGGTGGGGGGCACGGGAGGGTGAGGGGTAGAGAGAAGGGTGAGACAGCAGGGAAGGACAATAAATTTTTTGGAGATCCCACCCCTAGCTGCACGGGAGTGGGGCTGCGTTGTTCCAGTCTCTGCATTCTGGGGATGATCAGGGACACGGGCCTTGCACACGGCCTGCAGGAAAAGCAGGTTTGGCGAGAGATGAAATGGGGGGGGGGGGACGAACCTCTGATTTATGAGGCTAAATCCTCCTGCCCAGCCCCCACCCGGCCCCCTCCAGCTTCCCAGAAAGCCGCCCGCATTCCCTGCAACACCTGGGGCCATTCCATCTTCAGCCAAGCATGAGCCGCCTGCAGCAACAGTGAGGTCCGCACCCTTTCCTCCCCCTCGCGCCCAGCAGCCTTCACGGGGTGAACTCCTGCTCCACCGGGTTACTCTCCCCTCAATGCGCCTGACTCACTAATGATGTGCAGGGAGCTCTGGCCCAGCCCCATGGCCCAGCCAGGGGGAAATCACCCTGGTAGGCGAGCGGGCAGGGAGTCCTGGAACCCCATACACCAGCAGGGCCTGGCTGGGAGCGACCCATGGCCCATCCCCGCCATTTCTCCAGGACGCTCGCAGGAGGAGAGACCCCCTTCTATCCAAACGCCCACCCCGGTTAGCTCAGGATCCGTCCGCCCTCCATTCACTACAGCAGCTTTGAGGACGAGCTGAAAGACGTCACAGCCCCATGCCTCACAGACGGGGGTCAGGGCTCTGCCGGAGAAGGGCAGGCGGTCACGGCTGGGGCTTCAGGATAAGACTGTCCAGAGCATAGCAACGCTTCTCTGCCCATGCCCCGGGCAGAGCTAGCGTGTACACTGATGTCACGGGGACTGCACAAAGACACGGGGATCCGAACTAGCAGCCCACAGTGCGGGATCATGGCCACTGATTACGTCATTAACGGCATATTCCACAATCGCCTCGGCCAGGCACGATCGGGGACCTCCCAACCCGCACCACGAGGCGCCGGCTCTGAGCCCAGCCCAGACACCAATTCACTGCGTCACCGCGGACATGTTATCTCCACTCTCCGGCTGCCTCCCCAGCCACAACGTGGGGACGCCAGCCCCGGCCTTACGGGGGCCCGTCCCTACTGCCCCTGAGCCCACGGGAGTCTGGCCATTGGCTTGAGCGGGACAGGGTGGAGGCTGGTGTCTGGGGCACATGGAAACACATGTCACCAAACACACCCGGGGCGGGGTTGGGGATCGAACCCCGGTGTCCTGATTTCCCCCGAGAGCAAACGTCTACAGCACTGAGGCTGTGAGCTTGCTGCAGGCCCAGGGACTCGCGTCCAGTGGCTGGCGAGGGCCCCAGAGCCGCCCGTCTGCCCAGGATCCACCCTTGCCTTGGACTGGAACCGCCCGCAGGCGAGTAACTCCCCTCGGCCAGGCAGCGATGGGGCCAGTCGGTGCCAGCCGAGGCAGAATCCCACCCCCTTCCCTGGGGCCACATGGCCCTGCGAGCCAGGGGGAGGCCCGGATGCAAGCAGTGAGTCAGAGGCAGCGTAGCAGGTGGCAAAGGAGAGGCCCAGCTGATCGCTGCTGGCGGCAGCCTGCCTGCTGGGCTGGGCTGGGCTGGGCTGGCCTGCCTCCTCACTGGGGAGGAAGAGGAAGGAGTTTGGCGTGGGAGGAGGGCACGAGTCCCCGGCAGGGGAGAGAGGGAGGGAAATTAGGGTGGAACGAGGCACCACTTGGTCTTAGCTCATCCCCCTCCTTGGCCCGTCTTCCAGTGTGTGTGGGGGGGAGGGGCACCCCCTCCTCTAGCGAAGGGCTGGCCCCCCCGGGGCAGGGGTATGTGAGTGACACCCCTGTAGAGAGGGGCGGGGGGATCAAGGCCAGAGGAGCCGACAGCAGGACACCTGCTTCCCCAGGGCTCGGTAGGGTCCAGCCGGGCTGTGATGGCTGGTGCCAACCCGGCAGCCATTCCACGTTCAGCCTCAGCTGGCACCCGGACACCAGGGTCCCTCTCCCCGCCCCCGGCTCCTACACACACATACACACACACTATGCAGAAGGTGCCCTGTGGTTTCCGCCGCCCAGAGATGGGCCCCAGCCCCAGAGCCCAGCTGTGACCTTGACCTTGCCACCTGCCCCGGCCGGAAGACAACCCTGCTGCCGAGGCACCGTGGCTGGATTGGATGGGAGGATGTGGCCATCCGGGGACAGGGATAAAGCCCGAGCGCTGCATACATAACCCAAAGCTCATTAACGGAGCCACGGCCCCGTTCTTCCAGCTCCCCACCCCTGCCACCGGTAACACGCCCCTTCCTCAGCTCCCTGCCCCGCCACACCCCTTTCCCCCCAGGCCAGGAAGTGGCTGGTAGAATAAACTCCAAATCCAGACTGAGCAGGACGGGGCCAGGGCAGAATCCCCCCCTTATGACTCCTCCTCTCCCCCCTTCCTGCTCTCGCCAGCTAAGTGCCCCCCAACCCTCGCCCCAATCTGCCAAACTCACCCCAACTTCCCACAGATGATCCCCATGGGCGCCAGCCATGCCTGCCCCAGGCAGCCAACCCACCCACCCCTGAAGAGCGCCACGAGAGGGCTGGACCGTCCCTCACGCCACCTGGAAGACGTGGGGGGTTCCCGGCTGCCCCCTACGAGGCGCACAGACGGCCCCGCTCTAAGCAAGCGAGCCAGGAGGTCTCTTACTCAGATTGCAAGCCCAGTGCAGCTGGCAGCGAGAGGCCCGGGACGGAGAAAGGAAGCGTGCGGGCGGGGGAAGGGATATTAGCGACTATCCCCTTAACCCGAACTCTCCTCGCCTCTCGGCCCCACTGGGCCATAGGCAGGCAGGCGGCCTCACGTGGACCGGAGCACTGTGGCCAGGTTTGACATGCAGGGCGCAGATGGAGCTGGGTATGGGGAGCCAAGTGGGGCAGGAAGTAAGCTGGTTTCACGGGCCCATCCTCACCTCACCGCGCGTCCCCCCACCATCAGCAAACACCACGATTGCATTCAATTGCCTGCCCCGAACACTAATGAAACCATTATCTCCCCCCCGCCCCCTGCAACCCCAGAACGGGTTACTCATTCCCCTTCCATAGATGGGGAAACCGAGGCACGGCGCTTACAGCCAAACTTTTTCAGAAGTAGCCCCTAATTTTGGGAGCCTGCGTTTTCAGACGTTCGACCTGAGATGCCCAGGGCCTGGTCTGCAGAAGCACTGAGCACCTGCAGCTCCCATTGGCTTCAGCTGGCGCTGTGGGTGCGGAGTACATTTGGGTGTGTTTACACGGCAATCAACACCTGCGGCTGGCCCGTGCCAGCTGACTTGGGCTTCTGGGACTCGGGCTACGGGCCTGTTTAATTGCAGCGTAGAGGTTCGGGCTCAGGCTGAAGCCCAGCTCTGCCACAGGCTTCCTGGGGGATTGTGGGCACGTCACTCGGTCCCTCTGTGCTTCAGTTTCCCATCTGGGAAAACGGGGCTAAGAGCACTTGGGGAAACCAAGGCACCGAGAAGGGCCGTCACTTGCCCAAGGACACATGGGAAGTCAGTGGCAGAGCTGGCATCAGCACTCAGCTCCTTCCCCCATGCCAGGCTGCACACACCTCCCCGGCCGTGGCATGCCAGACCCAGCCAGTAGCTGCAGAGGGAGGCGCCGGTAGGGCCGACAGTTTGGCCCAGGGGAGGGAGGGAAAAGCAGAGGCGGATTTATTTTGCAGTGATGCAGGCAGAAGGAAAGTGGCTCCTGAGCCTAATCAGGTGCGAGTGCAGCGTGTATGTGAGAGAGGAAATCAGCAGGCTGCTGGCAGGGAGTCTCCACTCAATCTTCCTGCAGGTTTCAGGCTGTTAGACAACTGGGCCAGAAGGCCTGCAAGTGCAATCAGCATTTAACCACTAGGACCATCGCAAACTCCCAGGACGACAGCAATCGCAGCAGCCGGCGGAAGGGGGAGGGCACTGCCACAGAGTCAGACGAGGGGCAGCCAGGCCGAGGGGGCTGATGCCCGGAAAGGAACAGCAGTGCACAAGGGAGTGGGGGGGGTGACACAAAGGCCGTGCAACCACCGTCTGCAATACCGAAGCACTATGGCCCAGGGGCAGCCGTGCAACACACGGATCCCCCGGGGAAGCACTTTTGCACAAAGGCAGCGGTGCAATCACAAGCAAAGCTTTGTTGCACAAATACTCAGCGGGTAGCAGGTAGCAAAGAAAAGAACCTGAAAGCCTCCGCACTGAAAAGAAGAAATAAATGTCAGGCCCAAACCAAACAAATAAATACCAGGGGGACCTTTGAGACCCAGGGCAAGGGAGGAGACGCCTGTCCCCAGCCACCACTGGCCTTTCATTAACCCCTTCCTGTCAAACCCAGGCACAGCTGTGCCGCTCCCACCGAAAGGCAGTTCTGCAATTTCAGACACAGCCCTGCGAGCCCTGCTTTCAAATCAAGCCTCTTCCCTCACTCAGACTCAGGAGGAGTGAGCAGTGCAGTGCCGAGCTGCTCGTTAACGGCCGCTCATTAACAGCCCTCTGGGATGAGCAAGGTACCTAGGGCACCTGCACCTCCGACTCTAATGAGCTCCATTACTGTCCTGAAGCCCCGAGACACAAATGAGGGGGCACAGGGCCTTCTCCGTGACTGATGCCGGACTGCCATGAGCCAATCATCGCCAATTTCACCGGGCGGCGCAGCGGCCGGCACGGCCAGGGGAGAGAAACAGCCAGAGGAACAAGCAAATCCTGGTGCTCGGCACCGCCTCTGACTGCGGGGGGCGCTGGCTCTGCGGGGGTCACCATACCCCACAAAGCAAGAGAGAAGCCACCCGGAAAGGGAGGGACCCGGGCAGTTGACTCATTGTGGCAACTGCAGGGAGGTGGGGGAGGCGAGGCGGCGGCTGCCGAGAAACGCCCTAGCCTCACCACAAATGCACGCACACGCCCCCGGAACGCTCCCTGCACCTCGGCCCTGTGCCACAAGCCAGGCTGCCACCCACAGCCGCCGGTGGCCCCTGCCCGCCGCCAGCTGGCTCAGAGTCAGTGGGGCCCAGGGATGAAGTGCTGCTTAGCTTCCCACACCGGGGGGGACACAGTAGGGGATATGGGGCGGACACCCCAGGGGAGCAGGAGCCCTGAGATGAGATGTGGGGGTTGTGTGTGTGTGTGGGCGGGGGTGACCTCAGCAGCTGTGCACATGGGCTCAGGCCTAACAGGGGTAGGGGAGCAGCTGCAGCCAGCGCACAGAGCCATCCTTCCAGCCCCCCCACACAGGGGGGTCTCCCCCAAAGCAGCTCCTGCAAACTCAGCATGCCCACCTCCTCTCGCCTTTCCCAGCCCAGGGCAGGGGCTGCGGCCATCCACCCATCCCGAGAAAATACAGGTGTGCTCAAGGCCACAGGTAACGTCTTCTCTTGCTGGAGCCTAGGCTGTAGGGGAGCTCCCGGGCTGAAGGACCGGGGGTGGGGACTCACCCCCATCCCTAGAGAAGGAAAGGGAATGCACCTGCACCCAGGGCAGTGCCTCGCTGATAGCTGAGGCGCCGGGAGCCAAGAGTCAGACTCTGATCTCAGTCATGCCACTGCTGTCAATTGCATCACCGACTTCAGACGCTGACTCCAGCTCCCAGCGATAGGGGCCAAACCCATGTCACATGGAGACCAGATGGTGCCCTGACTTACATCCTATGCCACGCAGGCCCGTTTTGTGGTCCAGGCCCCCGGCGGGCATCCAGGAAGCCGTGTTCTAATCTTGCTGTGCCACTGACTCCCCGTGCAACCTTGGCCAAGTCAGTTCAAGGCCCCGTGCCTCAGTTTCCCCATCTGTAAAGCGGAGACACTTGGCTACGTGCCCAGCGGGCTGGGAGGCTCAGTTCTTTGAAGCTCTTTGACAAGAGTGTTAACACCCAGGCAGGACTTAGCTGCTGTGCATCCACTTCAGGGGTTTCCCCTCCAGCCTGCCCACCCGCAGCCCACTCTCTTCGAAGCACCGCAGATCTGCATGTCGCCCGCAAAGCCGCCTTCCCCCCATCAAACAAAACCAACAGCCCTCGCACGCAGCCCGGAGCTGGGGGGGAAAAAAAAAATCCCCACCCACTGCAGTGCAACTTCCTGGCTCCCTGCACAATCCCCCTCCCCAGGACAAGAGCCTGGCCCTTTCTGCTCCTTCCCAAAGTAAGCGCCAGAGACCCTGGCTGCGCAGGGCTCTCCGGGAATTCCCAGCACCACGGCCGCTCCTGCGGGAGCTGGACTGGGACACAGGCTGACGCACCATCTCCCGCTCACAGGCTCGGCTCCCCTCCACACAGGTAGCCCCATGGCATTCTATTAACTGGGAGGGAACCTTCCCCATGCCCTGTCCCTGGAACCACTTGCCCATTGGGCTCGGGCCTTTTCACTCAACGTACAGCCAACAGGCCAGCTAGAGTAACGCAGCAGAAAGAGATTTTTGTGCCACGAAGGTTTCCGAAGTGTTCTCACCCCCTTTTATAGAAGAAACCGAGTCACAAAGAGGGGAAGTGACATGCCCAGGGTCACACGGCCAGGCAGCAGCAGAACCCGAATAGAACCCAGGAGTCCGGGCTCCTAGGCCCTTGCTGTAAACTCTCCCCCCCAGAGCTGGGAACAGCAGCCAGGAGTCTCAGCTCCTATTCCCGCACTTCGACCACACCCCCGCCCAGCGTCTGGAAAAGAGCCCAGGAATCCTGACTCCCAGCGACGCCTGCTCTAACCATTGGCCCACATTCCCACACAGAGCCCGGGAGAGAACCCAGGAGTCCTGACTCCCAGCCCCTTGCTCTGGCCAATAGACCACACTCCTCCCTAGGCCTCTGTCCAACCGCAGCCGGAAATTCAATTAAAGAGGAAAAAAATACTTTCTCAAGCCTGTTTTCTAGTCCATTCCTAGATCCTCACTGACAGCCTGGCTTTCCTGCTGGCTGCACCCGAAGCTGCTGGTGACAGGAGGAGGGGAGATGGGCGTAGGGAAGACAAGCAGAACCATGGACATTCGACAGGCCTCGGACCCCCCTGCCCTAATCCCTGCAGGGCCCAAGCCGCCCCCGCAGCGAGCTCCACACTGCCCACTCCACCTCCTCCCCCAGCGGCTCCCTCTGCCACCCCCCGCTGAGCATCCCAACCTCCAACCCCGACCTAAGCGGGGCTCTGGCTGCCTCGTTAATGTTTACTCAGGTTAGTTTAGCAACGGCAGGTTGCTATGGTAACCTTTCAAGCCATGCTCCGCCATCGGGCGACTAAGCCACGAGGCGCGGGCGCAAGGGCCCCCGTGGTGTGTGGGTGTCACCTTGGAGACTCTGCGGGGTGCCCCCAGAACGGTCTGATCGGCGGTCTCCTTGCTGCTCGCTCACACGCACACACACCTTTCACTCGGAAAATGCACACCTCCTTCCCCTGGGGCAGGGAGCGGGGTCTAGTGGTGAGAGCACGGAGCTTGGTGTCCGGACTCCTGGGTCCGATTCCCAGCTCTGGGAGAGGACCAGGGCTCGGGAGTCAAGACACCTGGGTTCTAGTCCTGACTCTGAGCTGTATTCTGGTTGTCAGGACCCACGACTGGCGGTCAGTGCGCCTGGCTCCTACCCCCGTCTCTGCCATTCAGCGTCTTTGGCCAAGTCCCCGTCCCTTGGTTTCAGTGGACACAAGAGACCTCCCCTCGGCCCAACGTGGCCGTGCGGCTAGCTAAGGCCTCCGCAGCACCCAGCGGGCCTCGGCTGAAAGCCACTGCGGACGCCACCTCCAAAAACACAAGGAAGCAGTTCCCCTGAGGCCTAGCTCCCCAGACAGCTGGCGCAGACCTACCCGGTGGGCCCCTGCGGCTGATCCCGGGCGGCTGAGCAGAGGGCAGGTGAATGCGCCAGCCAGACGAAGCCCGGCTACCTTCAGTGACCACAAGGTTCAAGTTGCACAAGCCTCCCTCTCTCGCTCTGTGCTGAAGGCTCCTTCGATCCGACTGTCTGCACCGCGCTCTGCCAACACGCCTCTGTGCTGCATTATTTATAAAACCCAGGAGCAGAGGGCCAGGCAACAGCTGCAGAGCACTCGACAGCACCACGACCCCGCCGGGCACGGCCCCAAATCCGGGGGGCTGCACACGGGGGAGGGGGCTGGGGAATTTTCCCATTGGTCTGCAGAAGTCTTGCCCCCTTCTCCCACCCTCCCATGGAAGGGCGAGCCTGGGCGTTCCTCATGCTCTGCCCGCTCAGGAGGGGGCGGGGAAGGAATATCAGGTCCCTCTGCCCCCTCCAGCAGCCCCTTTGCAGACCGGTGCTTCCGCCAGCCACATGATCCGGGGCCTGCCGCTCCATGAGATCAGCCTTCATTGGTGGCTCTTCCCGGTCACGTGACGCGGGTCACGGAGGTCCAGCATGTGGAGACGGCCCAGGCTTCCCCGTCTCCCCACATGCCTTCCCTTTAAAGCCCAGGCACCCCCAGAGCAGACGGGCCGAAGCCATCCAGGGAAGGGCTGCGAGGTTTCCCATCAGGGGGACAGATGGGGGAGATATCAGGGAGCGCTTTCTCTGGTAGACACACACACACAAACGTGCAAAGCCAGGCGACCTCTGTCAGGGCCATGAGAGCAGAATCCGGCCCCCCCCCTCCCCCCCCCCGAAGCCCACACCTGCTGTTTGTCGAAGCAGCGGGGGTCCATTTGCTATCTCCGACAAGTCTTCCTTAAGCCCTGGCAGAATTCATCCGCCTCTTCTCCCCACCAGCCCCCACCTTTGAGACCTGGGAAGGCCAGGTTAGAGCTTGAATTTTGTATGATTAATTTCCACATCGAGAGCTGCCTTTTCCTTCAGAATGCTCCCCCATCCCGCCCCACTCCCCTCTTGTTCTCCTGAAGATCTTCACTGGCTGAAGCGGAGCCGGGCTGCCGCTCGGATTAATTCTGCATGACTGCCCGTCTCCACAGGGGTGTCTAAGACCCTTAGGCCTGCAGCAAGCTTTAAAATTCCTCCAGCCCAACTTAATTCCCTCTTCCTGCAGTGCTGGCGCATCTGCTGCAGCTGAACACGGAGAGACTGGAGCACCCAGGAACACAGACAAGTCTGGGGGTGGGCCTGAACTCACTGGCAGACCCCCCCCCCCTCCCAGGGACAGCAAAAAGGATCACAGTAGCCCCTCACCCACCTGCCTCCCCTCCCTAAGACAGGAGGAGCGAGCTGTGACATTCTCCCTACGGCTCCCACGCCCCCATCATCCACCCACCCCATGGCCCCCCTGGCCTTTCCCAGAGAGGAAGGCTGGATCTGGTGGAGTCAGGCACAAGGCAAAGAGTTTGGCCATCTGCGTCCAATGCCCTTCTCTGCCCCAGTTTGTCTGCAGGAGCCAGGGCAAGTCATTTCTCCGCTCTCTGCCTCGGTTCCCCATCTGTAAGGGGGGGGGGTAATACACACCGTGCAGCGGGGCTGGCAGAGTTCATCCCTTGGTGGTCGTGTGTGTGTCTGTGTGTGTGTGTGTGTGTGTCCGTCCAGAGAGAGAAACACAGCCCTACGCACGCCCAGAAGACAGAATCGTTGCCCACAAGTGATCAACAATCTCAAGTCAGGACCCCCATAAGCATGAGATTGGCTTAAAAATAACGAGATTTTAAAAAACACACATTTTGGGCCTTTTATTTGCTTTCTAGTACTTAACCCTTTAGGGATCGTGTTTTCCAGCTTCTCTGCAACCATTCGGGGGGTGGGGGGGGGGGAGAAACACACACTTTTTTTTTTTCCCCCTAAATGGAAGCCAAGAATCTCCTGTAATCACATGACTCTGGGAGCTGGGGCTTTAAGAAAAAATAGAAAATGTCATGAGAGCTGGGCATTGCTGAGGGCCAGAGAATGTCTCTGAGTGCACAAGCTGCACAAATGCATGCACACCTGCAGCACCACTTAGGAGAAACATACCCCGACCTTCCGTGTGGTACTTGATTTTCAGGCATATCGGTTGACCTGACTGGTCAAACCAATGGAATGAAATGGGGCATTACCCTTGCAGAAATGGTCCCATTGCATTTGATTCAGGCTCTCCTGCTCTGCGAGACGGAGGAGGACAGCTAGGAGTTTTGCTCAGCTCCCTTGTCAAAGAATATGCCCAAGATTTTCAAAAGTGACTAGTGATTCTGGTGCCACCTTACAGAGGCCTGATTTTCAGAAAGCACCGAGCAACCCCACCTCTGAGAATCAGGCACCTTTCAGGTGCCCAATTTGGGCCCCCCAAATCACTAGCCACTTTAGAAAATCTTGCCCTACAGTGGTTAATAGTCTTTCCCCTCCACGTACGTAATACACAATAGAGCCAGTTGCAATGACGACATTGGAAACTACCAGCCAGGTTCTGCTCTCGGTGTCAATCCAGAGTAACTGCTCTGAAGACAACCAATTTACACTGGTGTGAACGAGTGCAGAATGTGGTCCCCCAAGAACAGCCTGGCAATGACTCTGCAGACGGGTGAACCTCGTGGTCTCTGCCCCACCAGCGCAGTCTAACGCACATGCCCCTACCCCCAAGGCGCAGAACGGGTCTCTTGGCACTCCCTCGTCTTGCTGTCCCATGACACCACATGTGACTCCAGCAGCTCCCCCTCCGAATCTTGTAGCAAGGCGCTGAAGAGCTGTGCAGCTGGTCTTACAGGGAGGTGGTGCTGACAAAGCCCCCCTGCCAACCCTTTCAATAGCCACCCTTCAGACAGGGGCATTCGCATTAGCTTTCCTTTTAAAGTTACAAAGTCCTGGGGCCAACGGTGCCAAGCGCTGGCTGCTCGCAGCGGCGGGAGCGGAGGACACCGGGCAACCTTGCACGATTGGGCTGCGAGAAACCTCGACGGATCCGAAATACAGGAAGCCACGCAACGGCGTATGATCCACTGCCCTGGGAACAGCCGACGCTCTCTCCGAGACATGACCTCTCCCATTGCTCTTTGTGGGCTTTAACCCTCTTACTCCCCCCTCACCAAGCCTCGCTTCTCTTCCTGGGGTGATCGGTTGTTTTTTATTGAACCTTTCATCTCGCTTAGACTGGAAACTCCCTGGACTGAGGGTCTCATCTCTGCCATTGGCCTGTGAGGCACCATTGTGCACATATGGTGCCATATAAGTCATAATAGCATGGGGCTACTAGTAGGCTGAATGGGCTAGTGGTTAGCGCACTAACCTACGACTCAGGAGACCTGGATTCAAGTCCCTGCTTCACCACCGACTTCCCCTGTGACCTTGGGCAAGTCACCTAGTCTCACCCCCTAAGCTCTATGGGGCAGGCACCGTCATTTACCAGCTGGGTGTACAGCGCCTAGCGCCCCGGGTCCCAAACTGCCTGGCCTCGAGGCACGACTGCAGCATAAACGTCTAATAAGCAGCATCCTGACCGGATAGCTGCCTTGAACGTGTCAATGGTGGCACGGCTTAGAGCTGATTAGAACCAGGGTTTGTCTGAAACGGCATGCAGCTGTGTCTCTCTCTCTTTCTCTCGCACACTCCCCCCCACCCCGCTGGCATTCCCACAATGCACTGGAGCAAACGAAGGCAGAAAACGGTTCCTTGCACTTTGAAGACTCAGAATCCTAGGAGCTGAGAAATTTAGCCGTGGGGCAAAGCTAACCTGCGGGGGAGGGGAACAAGGTGCCCCCTTGCGGCCCCCACCTGAGAGCCGGAGCCTGCTCTCCAGCAAAGCCACCCTTCCCATTGCAAGAAGAAATACCCTCAGCGTGGGGCACCAGAGGCCCTGCCCCCTGCCACTTGCCCCACTTTAGGAGACGAAAGGAAGGAGTGGAAGTCAGCCCACCCCAGCTGCTTGCAGAGCGGTGGCTACATGCATTTAAATCACTTATATCTTTACTTTCTCCTGTGCTGGCTGCGAGATGGGCTTTTTTTGCATTCATAATTAGGGGGTGGAACAGATGGCGAAGGGTTCGTTTAAAGTAATGCATCCATTAAAATAACCTTCGCTGTCGGGGACTGCGCTCCGACAGGGGCTTGCTTCACCGGAGGCGGATGGGGAGGGGAAGCCTCATTCTGCTGTATGTACCCAGAGAGCGAGCAGGCTCACATGTGCCCACCTGAATACCACCGGCATGGCACAGTCCGGTGGCCTGTACACCAGACTAGGAGCCAGGTAATCCTGGCTTCTAATCTTGGCTCTGACAAAGCCCTATTCTAGTATGGCTTTGGTCAAGTCACAGCCCCACTCCAGGCCTCAGTTTCCCCATCTCTAGAATGGGGATAATGGTACAGACCCACCTCACAATGTGGCAGTTGTGAGGTTTGTACAAAGTGCAGTGAGCTCCCTAGACGACCGGGGCTAGGTAAGTGCAGGGGACCTGCTGGGGACCCCAGAATTTAGCAGAATCCATGAGGGTGGCTCCCCCCACCCAAATCCACCAGGGTGACTGATTTCCAAGTCTTCTCCAAGAGATCCCTGTAATTCTGGGAGCACCACCGGGGTGCCTGGCATTTTGCTGAGGTGCAGGGATAGCAGCGATCAGGTTCTGCTCTCGGCCACGCTGGAAGGAATCCGGATTTGCTGATCCGCCCTCCAGCCAGGGGCAGGGAGAGCAGAACTGGCCCAGCATTTCTGCCTGTAAGGCGCTTACACTCCAGTTGTTGCATCTCAACTTCCTCTCCGAGAGGTCCCCAGGGAAGGGTCACAGCTGAGCAGTCACTGTAGCCCTGTGACAGCACAGGGAACCCCCCAGAGCAGAGGCAAGAACACCTTTTAGCACCGCATGCCCTCTGGGGAAGGCCTGGAAGATGGGAGTGTGGAAGGGAGTGTGCTGGTAAACCCCCACAGGGGCCAGCTACAACTACCCAGACCAGCCTAGATGAGCTACAGACCCCTGCAGCCCCTTCCTCTCCTCCCCAGTGCCCCCAGCGCCAGCCCCGACCCCGGGCTCTGACTCTCCCAGTGCAAAGCTGAGGTGGGACTGAGGAACGATCATTAGCCATTCCAGGCCAGCGGCAGCAGAAGCTGCCTCTCCTGTTTCAGCCCTGGCTCCCAGGAGAACTAGGGGAGGCTTTGTTCAGGAATCAGAGAGCGGGCCAGAGAGAGAGACGGCCCCTGCCAGCTCTTGTGTTTCACTCCCATGGAATGCTGGGGAGGGGAGGGGAGTCAGGAGCCCCTGCAGGGTTCGGGGCTGGGCTGGAGGGTGCTTCTCAGCCTGGGGGAGGGGGAAGCCGTGGTGGGGGGGCGGGGGAGATGGCTCTGAAAGCAGATGTTTGCCTGTGTCTGGTGGGGAGCTGCAGGCCTCTGCAGGGGGGATGTGTGTGTATCAGAACATTTCAGGGGTGCAGATATGTGTGATGGGGGGACAGTGCCTCTTGGCTTGGGGGAGACTAAGTGTGTGCTGGGGGCATGCTGGTGTCAGCAATGGGATACTAGCTCGTAGGCAGGCCCTGCGGCTCCTAGTGCATGCATCTGTGTGCCAGGGGCGGCAGATAGAGAGCTTTGTGTCGAAGAGATGCCCGCTGATTTCCTGGGCTCTCCGTAGGTAGCCGAGATCCCCCTCTAGCAAAGAGGCCTGCCGCTTGCCGGAGGGGGTGCAGGTTGGTGTTTTTCGTTATGCCCTGCCTGGCAGAGAGCAAAGACCTCCACAGCCCCTTTCCTGAACATGGGGATGGCCAGCAGGGTAGAGAGGGCAGAGAATTTCACACAACGCATGGTCAACCTGTGGAACTCCTTGCCAGAGGATGTTGTCAAGGCCAAGACTATAAGAGGGTTAAAAAAAGAACTAGATAAATTCATGGAGGGTAGGTCCATCAATGGCGATTAGCCAGGATGGGCAGGGATGGGGTCCCTAGTCTGTTTGCCAGAAGCTGGGAATGGGCACCAGGGAATGGATCACTTGATGATTCCCTGTTCTGTTCATTCCCTCTGGGGCACCTGGCACTGGCCACTGTCAGAAGACAGGATACTGGGCTAGATGGACCGTTGGTCTGACCCAGTATGGCCGCTCTTATGTCTGTCCCTCCTGCCCCATCGCCCTGGGAGGAGAAGGGGTCATGGGGGTGGGGGGGTGGGGAGGCGGGTCACAGGCAAAATTCCCGCCTGCCCATCCATGTTCAAATATTTAGTGTGTGCTCGCGAGGTGCTTCTGCTGCCTTCGGGGCATCCCTGCGTTTGAAGCAGCTGAGAGGAGCCGAGGTGGGAAGGGGGAGGGAGAAAATGGGGGGGGGGGGTAGAGAGAGGGGAGGGAGAATGCCAGGCCTGAGAACAAGCTTTGTGGATTGTTTTCATCTCCTTACAAACCGCTGACATGGACACTGCCTGGGATGAGGAGCCCCCTGGATGGTGGGTGGGGGGAGGGAGGAAGGCACCTCCACCCGGGCTCCTTTCGCTTGTGGGGCCGGGGGGATGGGGGGGAGACAGGAAAGCAGGAGGCTGCAGCCTGAGGATTACAGCTCCTGGGGTTTTGGCTCAGGAATTCACCTTTGATCAGCCAGGCGACAGCTCCCCACACCCACCTCCATTCCCCCCCCCCCCACCCGAGCCCAGGGGCGAGATGGCAGCTTGGCTCACGGGGAGCAGGCCCCAGCTGGACCCCGCACACACGCCCGCCTGGCAGCCAAACGGCAGATACACCCCCCCCCCCCCGGGTCTCGTCCCTTGCCCTGTCCCCTTCTCTCCACCCCCGCTACCCAGCACCTCCCAGGGGCCAGCAGACAGCTGGGACGCATCGAGAGCCAACATGAGCAGCTGGACTGGGCCTCGGCTTTCGCTAGCACATCGGGGGGAGGGGCGGCCACCCCCACCCCCACCCCATCACACAGCGCTCGGCCCCTCCATTTCGCTCCTCCCCACAGCACCCGCTAGACCCACGCCAGGACCAGCGGTCGTCCCCACTCTGCACCCAGCAGTGGGCCCTGGGGACCGGCAGACACCTGCCCGCCGCATGAGGTCCTGGCAGCCCGTCTCACCCTAGACGCTCGGCATCCCCCTTTGGTCATGGGTCAGCCCAGGCCTCTTCCCCCTGGCCCTCTCCAAGGGGCTTCGCCCCAGCCCCCAGGTGAGTGGGCATGGGGAGGTGGTGGCGGGGAGGTGGGTGCTTCCTTGTTGCCATCCTGCCTTTCTCTATCCCACCAGCTCCCCTGGGCACGGCAGGCCCATCCCCATCCTCACTGCTTCCCTTGTTTGCACATCCCAGGGGCTCCCACACAGGGGGGTCCTGCCCGATCCCGAATGGGGTTGTCCCCTCCCCTCCCTCTTGGCCTGGAGTTCTCATCACGCTCACCCCCGGCCCTCCCAGGATGCAGCTTTTCAGGGATGGCTGTGCTGGGGAGCGGGGGAGAGACGCCACAACATCCTGTTAGCACCCCGCGGTTGGCGGAAGCCAGCGGACCTGGTGTGCATGTTGGGGACACCTGGGAGAACACGCCATGTGAGCGGGGGCTGCTGGGGAAGCCGGCACAGAGGAGGGTTGCAGAGAAACCAGCTAAAACCCGGTTATGCGGGGACATGGTCCAAGACACTGCCCCAGGATCCTTTGGGGAAAGCCCACACTGGGCCAGAGCAGGCCAGGGTCATGTTACAGTACGCGCCCAACGCCCCTCCACCAGCTGCAGAACCAGGAGCCTCCCTTGCCATGGAGAAATCCCTGGGGTCTCCCCTCCCACCCCAGCACGCACGACGCGTATGGACCCCTAGCAATCAGGGATGGAAAAGACCTATGGGTAGCAAGGAAGGGGGGCCCAGGGGTTAGGGCATCAGCCTGGAACTTGGGAGCCCTGCATTAATTCTCTGCTCTGCCACAGACCTTCCCCTCCCCACCCCAGTCACTTTATCACTCTGTGCCTCAGGTCCCCTCTCTGCACAAGGGGGTAACAGCGCTGTCTGGCCTCCCGGGGCATGCGAGGACAAACACACTGAAGACTGGAGGTACTTAGGGATTATAGTAAGAGGGGTCACAGAAACCAGCTCCCCGTCCCCGGCCAAAGCAGGCTCAGAGCCGCGCTACGCGGACTGGTTTAGCACGTGCCCCGAGATGCTAGGCCATGCTCCCAGAGCTCCCACTGCCAGGAAGCTTCCTCCTCTGACAGCAACCAAAGTTTTCCCTCCGCCTCCCTTCCTCTCCCAGGCCCATGCAAACTAATCTCCCTGCAGCCTCGGCATATACCCCCAGCCCCATTCGCTCCAGCCCATAGCCAACCTATCCTTATTCAACCCCATGTCAGCCTCCCCAGCCCCGAATCGGTTTTGCTCCTCTTCCCTCTCCAAATGAGCCCAGTTCTTCCTTGGTTACGAGATGCCCAGAGCCGAGCATGGCAGACCTGGGGCACTGGTGCTGGGATAATCCAACTACCTATAGATTTACTGTCACTTAGAAAAACGCCAGGAGCTGCAGGAAGCGTTACAAAGGTGCCAGTGGGCTGGTGGATTGGTAGGCAAGAGAAACCCCTCCAAATCACAGCACAAATAAAACCCTCCCCCAGATCCCAGTCAGCCTGCCCTGCTGGTCCTTCCAACAGGCCCTGACGGTCAATACAGCCCAGCCCCCCATCACACAAAGCAGGGGGTGGGTGGTACTGGGAGGAAGGAGGACACTAGCTTCCCCTGTTCCAGGTCTCAGAGCACAGAGGCCCAAGGCTGCCCTGGCTTTCTTTGTTATCATCCAGCACACAAGTATGCAAACCCCTCCCTGTTCAACCTGCTGCCCACTGTCACATTTCGGTTTCTCCAGGCCATTACTTCTTCCCACACTCTCTTCTCATCCAAGATCTGGTTCGGCTAGTTTTCCCATGGCTTTCTACTAGCCACACTGGAAAACAAGGAACGAAATAAGAGGAAGATAACTTTCCCTAAACGTTATGGCTTTTTCCCCCTCTTCAATCTTGGGTCAAAATTTCATTCTGGCAGCAAAGTCCCATCCAACTTGAATGTCCTCCACCAAACCCAAACCTTCGTTCGTTATTTTCTGGTCTCTCCAGAGCCCGTGGGGTTATTTTTCTGTCTGTCTTGGCGTTCCCGGCTCCTCCCAGTTTAGTATCTTCTGGACCATCAAGACTGGTTCTAAAGCAGCCCCTGCTAGGCCCCTAACACTGGGCCAGGCGCTGACTTATCACCCCTGCCTGACCACAATCCTTCAGCTACTTTTCGGTCCCCACAGGTCTCCTTCCAGGCCAAGACGATTTTATGAGACCCTATCAAAGACGCGACTAAAATCCAGGTGCATTACAGCTCATCCATCGTGCTCCCCTAAGAGTACCCCTTGTATCATCCCACCCCAAGCAAAGCCATCACATTTTATTCTGGGTAAATTCCTGGGGGCCAGCTGGGGTCAATCAGCGTAGCTTCAACCACTTCCAAAGAGCCACCTGGATTTACAGCACTGCAAGATTTGATCTTTATGGCGCCAAGGTTCCATTAACCTCCAGATATTTAGACCCTGATCTTGCGCAGACTAACATCCAGGCTTAGCTTGGGTAGACCCATGGACGTTAAGCGACTGCACAAGACTTTAGAGGGTTGGGACCTTTGACATTTTTCTCTTAAGTGCGCCCCTCTATTTAACGTGGGACGATAGAAGTTCCTGGCCAGCGAACGCCAGGATCATGGCGTCCTCCTTTCGGAAGACCAGTACCACGGTCAATTTTCTCCAGTCTCCCCATATCTTGCCATTTGAGGATGCGTCGGCGTTCTCCACATCTCCACACGCACCTATGTTGAGTGGTCGCTTGCCCTCCCTGGTCTTGTCTGCCAGACGTCAATGTGTCTCGCCCCACTTCCCCAGGCACACCCCCGGGGTGGAGAAGTCTCTCGGTCCCTAAAAAGTGTCTTTTTTCCTGCCTTTGCACACGCGTCCCCTCCCCATCCAGGTCTCGGCTCACCAACCCATCATCTCCTCTGAGCTGGGGGTCCCCAATAGCCCCCCATCTCTAAGCACGTGCCTCTGATGGGGCATCTCCCCACAATCCCCATTGTGGCCTCTTCAACACCCACCCTGACTTGCCATGTCTATGAAAATCTGAGTCTCCCAGGCACATGACCTAGTCTCCTGCTCCACAGCCAGCATGCCCTGCTGCATCCCTTTCACACCCTCCCTGGAGGGGGGTTGGGATCTCTCCCCCCCCCCCCAGGGCCCAACGGCTGCTGCCACTTCTCACTAGCATCTCGCACTTTGCACCCAGCAACGCCTGGCCTGCGAGTCACATTCCACCACCTCACGGGGCGGCTGCTGCCCACCTGGGCTGGCAGAGGATGCAGAACAGTCTCCCCTGGCCTGGGTACCAGGCCGCCGTCTCCCCCTCTCCAGCACCTTGTCCCACAAACCTGGTCTGGTCTTACCCCCCTCCCATGGCAGAGACGCTGACCACCCAAGCGGAGGCTACAGACCACGGGCCGCTATCAGCCACTTCCGTTAACCGCTAGATCCCACTCGCAGGGCTGGGAACAGAACCACTGCCGTCAGAGCTTTTGGGGGGAGGGCTTGGGGTCTCCCAGGCTGCTACTGCCTCACCCCTCCCTTGGATTGAGGCAACTCTTCTCTCTAGCAGCTCGCTCCCAGATGGAGGGGGACACACCACCTTCACATACACTGCGTCTCTCTCCCCGGCTCGGCTCTGTGTGCATCCTGCAAGCTCTAACAGATGCTCCCCTGGGGCAGCCCTCCTGCCCAGGCAAGTAACTAGACCCAACGGGCAGCCCATTGTTTGGAAACCCGCTCCACCCATCCCCCCCAGCACCCTGCTTCCCCTGGGCCAGGGGGCTCCGGTTGTTAATTAGATCCCCCGAGTGGTCTCTCCATGCCCCAGGAACCTCCCCGCCCCGAGGGCATTGGGGGCTAGCAGCCTTCCCCATGCCAAGAAAACATCAGCCTGTCTCGGTGCTGGGAAGGTGCAGTGCCAGGGCACAGGGAGGAAGGAGAGGGACGTGACTCCCATTGACGCCCCTCCCCGGGTCACGGCAGGACTCTCGGATGCCGACTTTTGCTTTTGGCTGTTGCACCCAGGACGCAGGGGGACACCCGGTTCTGTGACGGCCAATGGAACCGGTGACTGACGCCAGCCCCGCAGAGGAGATCGTCGCGCCGATCTTCCCCGTACGCAGCCCCAGCAGCCAATCCACAGAGAGGAACAGGGACTCAGCCCCCGACTCCCCCCCCGCCATGTATCTTTGTGCTTTGCTGAGACCGAGCCCAGTTCAGCAAGCTCCCAGCCCAAATGGACGAGTACTGCCAAGCGGGAAGTGGGACGCTTTCCTCACGTGTTCTCCCACACACACCTTATCACATCGCAAGCACATGCTACCCTCTCGACAGCAAGCAAGCCTGGGCCCCGAACGCAGCCCAGTAAACTCCAGGCTGTTTCTCTTTACGCCGCCAAACTATCCCAAGAGTGTGTCAGATCCCTGTCATCCCCGGGCTCCAGGATATACCCCACAAAGAAGCGCAGCAGGCACCTCAGAGATCACATCTGAAGAAAAAGAAAATTCCAGCCTTAAAGCTACGTTTTGCTGTGGAAACAAAATATTTACCCATGTGCCCACGCAAAGGTGAAAGAGTGGATGATAAAATGCACCAGTGCGTGTGCACACAAGAGACATGGCAACGGTTAGTGCAATGCACCAGTCTGAGCATGCAGGAGAGAGGCGGTGCACTAGTGCTCTGCACAGGACAGTGTGCAAAGAAGCACAGGTGTCCTGCTGGTCCGTGCAATGCACCAGTACGTGCCAGGAGGCATTATGACTGGCCCTGTAATGCACAGGGGGACACACCAGTTATTTCACAGTGAGTAATACACTCACGTGCACAAAGCCTAGGAGCCCTAGGGCACAGTGCGATGCATTTGCACATACGTTCGTTCTCTGGCTGGCATGTGTCATGGTGATCAGGGCATTGCCTCAGGAGTGCACAAATGCCCCAGCGAGCAATGCAGTCACGCGTTTATGGAGGAGAGTCAAAGTGTCCTGGGGAGCTGTGCAAAGCACCAGAACAGGTGTGCAACAGAGAGGCGGAGTCACAGCAGGCACTGTAACGCACTCTTGTGCGACAGACAATGCCTCACAGCAGAGCCGAGGGGCAACAAATTGCACCAGCGAGTACCAGTGTGGGAAGGGATGTGAACCAGCAGCCACAGGGCAACACACTTTTCATGCTCCCCAGCCTGGGAGATACCACGCAAGCTCGAAAGCAAAGCTTTACCTGTCTGCCCCAAACCCACCAAAAGTCAGGGCTTTGAAGCGCCCGTCGTGCATCACCTGACATGGAGGTGGTGGGGAAAGCTGAACATTTATTCTTATTCCCTACAGAGGTCCAGGTTATCAGCAGGGCTGGAAATGTAACAGCATCTCCTGCTGGATTTTATTCCACATGGATATAAAATGTACGGATCTACTGTACGTTTCACATGACCCTTCCAGGGATCTGGCCAAAAACATGGTCTACGCCGCCCCCCCGCACAATGGGTTTGCTAAACATCTCCGTTCTGCGTTGTCCTCACTCATTCCAGGTGTCGAACCAGGAATAACTCCAAGTCAATGGTGGCATGCCAGAGGAGAAGACAATGAGCCCCCACGGATCTAGCGAGTCGACAATAGATACATTGATCATATGCACTCATACAGAGGGGCAGGATTTTCAGAAGCGACTTGGGATTTTGGGGGCCTGACCTGATCCACTTTAAAGGGGCCTGAGTTTCAGAGAGAGCATACTCAGCACTTACTGAAAACCCGGCAGGTTGGGCACTCAAAATCACTAGTCACTTTCGTAAGGCTCAGCCCGAGAGGACAGCACATACCTGACTGACCATTACGGTGCACCGCGGGCAAGGGAGAAGATCGCCAATGCAAAGGACTCACCACACATCCAGCCAGACAGAGCCACAGGCTGGTGTCCAGAGGCCCTTCTCTGTTGGGTGCTGGGCTCCACTTTCAGGAAGAAATCCCCCCCATCCACCCACATTACAAGTCCAGACGTAGGAAAGGGCCCTCCTCACCAAAGCCCTGTTTACCAAGAGCTGGTTTGCAGCACTCCGGAGAATAGCAGGAGCATTTCAAGGCCCTGTTTCCACTTGGCTGACACATGCTATTTATAGAAGCCTACAATTCTCCCAGAGCTTTCCTCGGGATCTCAGCAGAAATAGACTGCCCCGGGTCCCTGCTGCCTCTTCTAAGGAGGCCAGGGCAGGCACTCTGTCCAGCTAGCCCCTTCAAGCCTCCTATAACCTTCCATCGCCTCTCCTTCACCAGCCTCCAGCTCCCAACGCTGCATCACGGCCATGCCAAGACTTCCCCTTCAACCCCACATTCAAGGCAACGGGGCCAATTCTGCTCTGAGCAACGCTGGTGCCAACCGGGAGCAGCTCCATTGAACACAACAGAGCCAGACTATTCTGCATATGCGTTAGAGGAAGGGAGCGGGGTGCTTGCTCAGTGCAAAACCAGCACGAGTGAGGGCACAGTCAGGTCCAATGGGCTAAAATCGCCCCGCTACGTAACGGCCCGGGAGGCAATGGGCTGCAGTGGAGTTGCACCAGGTATGGTTTGGCCTATTCAGGTTGCATAGGTATAAAGAGCAGCATTCTCCCCCGCCCCTACAAGACGACAGTCACTGCAAGGGGACATTTAGTGAGTCATCACGCCCCAATTCAGCAAAGCTCTGAAGAGGTCGCCTTGAATTCAGTGGGTCTTCAGCTCCCGCTCAAGTGCTTTGCTGAATCGGTGCCCGAGTCCTTAGAGTTCACTTCTGCTCTCCGTCATGCTGGTGTCAATCTGGAGTCACTCCACTGAGCGCTGGATTTATAGCGGCGAAACTGAGCTCAGAATAGGGCTTTTGATCTCCACTCCCAAAGCAACATGCCAAGTTCTCTATGCACTGGCCACCTGGTCTTGCATGGGGAGAAAACCGGCCCCTGCCAAGTGAGCTCGCGGAGTAGTCAGTCTCCTCAGCCTGGATGTTAGGGTAGTTTGGTTTTCTGGATGTATAAGAATCTCAGTGTTTTCCAACTAAGCACCCAGGGGGGTAGTTCTGGTCTCCCACTAATGCCGCTCAATGGAGTTACTGGGTCTGAGCTAAGAATTCCAGTGTGTTATTAGCAAGCAGGGGGTGCAGCGCCTTGGCACCAACGGAATTAAAAAAAAAAAAATACCCAAAAGAAAAAAGACTCTTACAAAAAATTTGGCCCCTAAGAACTAGATCTGTAAAATTTAAGGTAGCAGCAGGATCTCCAATGCATCCAACTTTGTGCAGAAATCCCCCCTGGATACTTCAGCCAAGCACCTTCACCATGTTTGCAACTAAAGGCCTTTATGGACCACAAAGAAAACTCCCCCCCCCCACAAATCCCACCATCCAAAGGTCTATCCCTCTGCTGCCCAGCAGCCCCCACCCCTTTGGAGCTGGCGGGGGGAGGCACAGCAGGAAGGGCTGGGTTGATATACCAGAGATACAGGCGCACACGCGAGAAAAGAAATATCACCACAAATTTTGTTGACATCCTTCATTATAACTGCCGCCTGCCTTCTAGTGGACAGAAGCCAGCCTGACAGCTGTCACTCAGCAATCCCACATGCAGGGGGAGGCAGGCAGAGGAACCCTGTGAAATCATATCCCTCCAAAAGGAAATGCATAGATTCCACGCTTATTTATTTATTTAAAGAAGTAGGCGACTTTGTTCCACAGGTAACGCGGGCTCTAGTAACACCCCCCGCCAGCGCGTGCACACAACTCTGCTTGCCAGACAATGTCTCCCCACCCCTGCCTTTACCTCTCCCCCCCCCCACCGCCTTCATATCCCCCTTGCCAAACATTTCTGCGGCTTTTGCTCCTTGCACTGCAATTAAAACTCCAGCAATTTGAGAACAACTCTCACAGAGGATGCAACTTCGCCCCGCCAAACTGGGGGGTTGGGGGGGGAATGAGCCAGAGCCAGGAGGCGTCTGTCCCCGACACCCCCACGCTTTTGCCTCGAACCAAACCCACATGCTGAAATAATAAAGGACTGTTGGCTTGATCTTCCATTCCACCCCCCCTCCCCTCGCCACCCACCCTTCCCTTTCAAAGCAGCTCCCCACCCACCCACCCCCGCCACTTAGTAAACATATCCTCTTACTCTGGGGCTTCTCAAATGCACGGCCCCTGCCTGCATCGCCCCCATCTGCATGTGCAAGGCAAGATTAGTGTTTACACCTAAAGCGATTTTCGGTAGGGATTGAGTCTTTTTTTTTTTGGTAAAGGGTGGCGGTGGGACACACACACACACACACACACACACACACACAGCCACCGAGAGATGGAGAGGTGGCTGCCTCGCAGCGTATTGCAAGGCAGTCGCTGGAGTGGTGTGGGCTTCGGGGAGGGCGGACAGGAAATCAGAGAAATACAACCCACTTGGCCTCAACTGCTGCCAAGCCGCTACACTGGGAGACAAAGGCTGTTTCATCTGGACTGCACGGTGCCCTTTAACCCCCTCCCCACAGAGTTTGCTGCCCAAGCACTCTGCAGCAAGTTGCTAGATTAGCTCATTACTGTGGGGGGAGGAAAGGAAAGGGGGGGGTCGCTTGGCAAACGCAGCAGCCCCGGGCGAGCGGAGCAGCGTGGGGGTCCCGGGGGGGAGAGGGGGCAGGGAGAGGAAAGGTTGGGACTCACCAGCCGGCTGCGGGGCACCCAGCCCTTCCGAAGCCGCCCGCCGCGGGAGGTTTTTCTCTTCCACCGGGGCTGAGTCTTTGCTGCCAGAGAGATTCATGGAGCCCTCAGCACCACCGGCCACCTTCAATGACAGCATGTTCATCGCCTCTGCTCACATTCTCCTCCGGCAACTCGGCTGGACATGACCCCCCCCCTGCCTAGCCACCCCCCCCCCCTTCCGATCCCCCCCCCCTTGCTTTCCGCCTGCCTGGGAACCACACAAAAGAAAAGCCAGGAGCAGAGGGAGGTGGGGGGGTTGCAAGCCTGGGAGAAATCGCTCTCCACCCTCCGCCGCGGCTCTCGGGGCTGGGTGGGAAAAGGAAATGAAGACACAGAGCAGAGCCCTGGCTTTTGCAGCGGAGGCTGCTCGTCCCCCCCCCTTCCTCCTCCTCCTCTTCCTCCCCCCTTCCTCTCTCGCCTTCAGCTGCGCTCTGCCTGCCGGGCTCCGCCGAGCCTGCCGGGCTCGCTCCCGCCTGCCTCTCCCTAGCTCTGGGGGCTGCTGCCGCCGCCGCCGCCTGCCTCCGAGCTCTGCTTACCTTCGCCTGTCAGCAGCCGGAGCCGCCGCCGGAACCCCAGGGAGCGCTCCGGCGGGGCATGCCGGGGATTGTAGTCCGAGCCGGGGCTGGGCTGCCGGGGTGCCCGGCGCTGTCTGCTGGGGGGTGCGTGGGCTCGGAGCACGTGGAGGGAACCGGGCGGCGTTGGAAGCCACGCCACGCCCGGCCGCCCGAACTTCGGCAAAGTTTGGGGCTGAACTTTGCACCCACCGCCGGACGCATCCCGCTGGGAACCGCAGGACGGGCTGGTTCGGGGTTTTTAGTTTTTTGTTTTTGTTTTGTTTCCCTTTCTTCCTGGGATGTGGCACCGCTGCCCTCTGCGGGGTGGAAGCGGGACTGCTCCGCGGTGTGTGTGTCATAGGCTCTCTACTGCGGGTGGGGATTCTCCTGCCGCTCCAGTGGGGCTGCTGGAGGGTTGGTTCTCTCCTCCCTGCTGTTGCTAGGATATTCTGGGGAGAGACAAAGAGAACTGTACAGTCCCAGGGAGCTAGGCGTTGATTATCTTGCTACCTAAACGCACACAGGATGGGGAAAATCCACTTTTTTCAGCATTGCCAAAACCCCAGTGGGTTTCTCTTAGGTAGTCAGGCAGATTTGGAGAGAAGGGCAGTTGGGAGGCAAATGTCGGTAGCCCAATGTGCAGCAAAGCACAGGGTGGACTAAGATAAGCCAGTCGAAAGACTAGGGCACTGGGAGGGGGTGGCATCAGGGTCTGAGCCGTGGACAAGGGCTCAGGACAGGTGCTGGCAAAGGACAGACAGGGACTGCCTTGCACTGCCTCAGGATCGCAGGATACAGCGGTAGGGTCGGGGCAATGGTGGTGGAGGGTCTAGGGGTGCCCTGTTTCTGGATGGGGTGGCTGTGTCTTTTCCGGCTGACATTTCCAAAGCCATTCAAGAGGATCCAGAGACCCCATTCCCATTGGGAAGGAAGCATCCAAATCCCTTACAGTGGCTTTGGAAACATCAGTCTAAATATTCAAGCCACCTCCATGTGACTTATACAGTGGGTGAATTTGTGCTTGGAGTCCACTGGTGCTGGGATTGCCATGGTATTGGGTGTATTTATTAAAGCCCCAGCCCCTGGAGTCATGTGAGTACAAGAGATTCTCAGTTTTTATTCAAAACAAGTTAGTTTTTAACCCCTGGTTATGGCCAAAAGATTGAAAATGTGACACACACACACACACCCCCAAGGCCCCCTAAAGCGTCACAAACCAGAAGGCAAACGAAAAGAGCCCCAGCTGAATTCTCTTTAAAGAGTCTGCTGCTTTTTAAGCCAATCTCATGGTGCTTGGGGCCCTGACTTGTGATTTTTGAACATTTGGAGTTGGCAGGACAGGGTTGTGTACAAAGTGGATCGTGGTGGAATATTCCTCATATGCCCAATCAACACACACACACACACACACACACACACACACACACACACACACACACACTTCAAACATGCATGGTAAAA
This sequence comes from Malaclemys terrapin pileata, assembly GCF_027887155.1. NCBI lineage: Eukaryota > Metazoa > Chordata > Testudines > Emydidae > Malaclemys > Malaclemys terrapin. The sequence continues at coordinate 9,319,205 of NC_071526.1, read as the reverse complement.
TTGCAAGTGCAAAATCCAAAGCTGCGCCTGAAGCACTAGGAAACAGCATGACCATTTCTCACTTTCTATTTTGTTCACGTAGAACGTGGTGAGGGATCGACAGCCCTAGGAACTGCATTAGCATCACTGGTATCATGGTAATGCTTAGAAGTCTTGGCGAAGATTGGTAACCTCCATGCTCGGCGCTGTGCGGACACCTAGTAAGAGGCAGCCCCTGCCTCTAAGAGATTACAGTCAAAACAGGAGGGGGAACAGAACATAAGCACGGCCATACTGGGTCAGACCAAGGGTCCATCTAGCCCAGTATCCTGTCTTCCGACAGTGGCCAGTGCCAGGTGCCCCAGAGGGAATGAACAGATCAGGGAATCATCGAGTGATCCATTCCCTGTCACCCATTCTCAGCTTCTGGCAAACAGAGACTAGGGACACCGTCCCTGCCCATCCTGGCTAATAGCCATTGATGGACCTACCCTTCATGAACTTATCTAGTTCTTTTTTAAGCCTGTTATAGTCTTGGCCTTCACAACATCCTCTGGCAAGGAGTTCCATAGGTTGACTGTGCGTTGTGTGAACAAATACTTCCTTTCCCCATAGAGCAGGGAAATTATTTGCCCTAGGTCACACAGGGTCAGTAGCAGGGTTGGGAGTAAAATCCAGGTCTCCTGTCCCTCAGTCCAGTGTCCTGCCCCCTGCATCTCCGCATCTAAATACTAATTTGCGTTTCTATAGGCCTGTCTCTCCAAGGATCTCAAAGCACTCGCTCATTGTTAATTTCACATAGGCTCATAGCTACAATACAATTAAAATACATAATATGACTGATGTTTGTTATGACATTTTATTTTCCTGAGTGACGAGTGAAGGGTTAACTCCAGGGGATTGGGAATATCACTAGAATTTTAATCACACGTGAGTCATCAATGAAGTAACACATAGGTGCGGATGAAACAGAAAGCGTACCACGGGGATATATCACCCACACCTACACCCATAGGGTGCTTATTGTATATTCAATTCTAATTAATATTTGGGTATCAACAGACACCTAGGACTAAGTCCTGTTCATTGCACTCACCCCATTGATCTCAGGGACGTCAGTGGGTCTGCCGGGGACTGGTAGGTAAGCAGATGATGCAGAGAGCAGCATGATATTAGACGTTGCAGCTGCAAACAGGATGGGCACTCTCCACCTGGCTCATTGATAGAATTTGCACATGCACACGACCCGTGTTGTTTGAGTGAGCACATGGAGAGGCTGTTTTTATCATTTAGCCCATGAGGTCAGCCTTGAATTTTCTGCTATTTTTTAGTCACTGATCAAAATCCAGAAGGATCCACGTATTCTGATCTCATAGGATTTTACCTGGTAGTAATCTTGCCTCTTTTGGTGTAAGTGCACATGCACAATAGTGGAGTTGTGGGCATAGCACACAGCTGAGGCAGAGAAAAGGAGCAAATCCCTCCCCCCAGGAAGACTGTACAGAAAACATTACATTGCAAGCGGCATAGGTTTAAATTGAAAAGATTTATTAATTTAATCCACAGCACCGAAAGGTCACGTATTAATCAAAGAGCTGCTTAAAACTGTCCAAGTCCTTTGTCGGGTTTGAAGTTCATCTCTATAGTTATCATAAAAAAATATATCACAACCTGGCCCAAAGCCCCAGGGAATGAAAAGGAGCCGGGTAGGACCTGCCGCATCCCCTCGCTCCGGTTTGAAACTAGTAGCAAAATTCGCATTGCCTTTGAGAGGACGTCACCTTTCCTCCCCTGCTTTCTGTTGGTGTATATGTTCCGGTGTGATGCTCATGACCACACATACAGCTGTCATACGGGGTGCTGGTGGCAGCTAGCAAACCGTGACCCAGTCACCATTTTATAACCGGACCGAGAGTCCTAGTTCTGGAGGCCCTGTGCTGCTATGCCACCTGCATAGGTCTCTGTTCCAGAAGCAATTAATCCTAGCTGAATATTTAGACTGGTGAATATTTCTACGTGCGCCTCTCCAATGGGGAATAACAATGCACGGGCCTTGAGCCATTCCTAAGGCTGTAACTCAATCCGAGGGGCCTGAGAATCAATATAGACCACTTGGGCTTATTCTATCCCCAAGCCCCTGGATTGAATTTCACCATGTAATGGCTTTCAGCCCAGGCATGTGCCTATACCTAGACACACACATACACACACACACACACACACACAGAGTTAAAGCAAGAGTCCCTGCTTAGAGCGCACGCTGACTCCTGGGTTCTCAACTCTGCCCTCGACTTGCTCGGGCACGTCACGTCACCTCTTGGTGGCCCCGTTTCCCTGTGCAAAACAGGGATAATCACATTGAGCCACCATACCCAGGTTAATCTGTTACTCCGTGTGAAGGGCGCTGAGCTCCTGGGGTGAAAGGTGCTAGAGAAGAACAGATCCTCTCTCCTACCACCACAGGGCTGCGGGTGCCATCGCTGCTTTCAGCTCCCTACTGGCAAACAACAGCCAAAAGGGTCTGAGTTGCCCAAATCCCCACTCAAGCCTCAGTCCTGAGTGGGTGCCTGTCCTGATCATCCACATTGCCTTTGAGACAACCCTCCCACTTACACCCAGGGACTGCATCGCCTGAGGGCACCCACATGGGCTGCGGTCCTGAGCCCGGCTCCACCCCGTAACCTCCTCCATTCCCATTAGACAGAGGCCACAGCCCTGTGTCTTGGACGTAGAGCCAAACATCTCCAGGGCCCGACTTGCTCTGCTCTAGAGAGAAGGGGGAGCTGGGCGAGATCCAGCCTCGGCCAGAGCCAGGCCCCGGTTCAGATAGGTCTAGGCGGACCCGGCCCGGATGGTTCCATTCCCTGCCAGGGGGAAATCTAGCGACGCGCAGGCCCCAGGGCCCGTGCACGTCGAATCGCTTGGCTCTCAGGCAGGCGGAGCTCGCGAACCAGGGTCAGTTTTCACGCGCAAGGCCTTGAGCGCTTCCGTCGACGGCAGGGCACACCACCACGCGCTTGAGTGCATGCCAAAAACGCCCCCGCCTGCAAAGAGGGGCACGCCCACCGGCACCTGCCTCCCATCAGTCACTGTTCACATGGGGGCCCGACTCCCTGCAAGCCCCTCCCGCTGATCTTCCCGGAGCAGAGACGCACCAGGGGCTAACGGGAACTCAACTCGCCCAGGGCCCTGGTTTCTCTCTCCCAGCAGCCTGAGTGCGGGGTTACGCTGCCACCTTGTGGCTGGCTTGGCTGGCCGGCCCTCCTCTGCGCCTGGGTTTGAGCGCAGGTCTGTCGCCTGCTGAACTTTTGCATGGGATCCAGGCTTTTTGTTTCATCTTTACTGGCACTGTAGGGACTTCTCCATCTGTAAACCTGAAAGGAAACCCTAGAAAACCAGGCTGGAACAGCGGGCTGTCCTACGGCCTAGCCGTATAGCCCGGCTATGCCATGCACATGGTGAACATGCGAGAACGTGCACATCCCTATGCACTGTATTCATCTTACATTTAAAGACAGACTTGCTGGACTGGCCTCCTGAGACGCACACTTCCTTTGCAGCGATGTGTCTGTAAACCTATTTTGTTCCTACTTGCATCGAATCACGAGCGGGGTCAGAGCAGGGGGCAGAAGCTAGGTTTCTATGGTCCAGGGCACAGGAAGGGTTTTAGAGCAAAAATCATCCTCAGAGGAGGCCAGATCTTAACTGAGTTGTTGCAGACCTTTGTGGCAGCCTACAAGTCTGAAAAGCAGGAAATCGCTGTGGTTAGTTTGATTCAATTCCCGGGAGGGCCGTGGCAACGCAATCCCTGTACCGTCCAGAGCTGGACATCTGGCAGCATCGCTGGGCTCCGGGTGTCACAGAGGGGCGTGGGTTCGCCCAGCATGTGCCTGTGAGTGTGAGAGAAATCCCGAGTGCCTCTGTGAGAGCGTATGTGCAGCCGGCATCAGGAGTAACACCACGGCATGTGACAGAGTGGGCATCAGCTCTGAATCAGGCCCGCTGGTGTGTTATCCTTTCTGCATGGGGACGGCCCAACTTTGCGCCTTCCTCCCGGTGCTGTCTGGATCAGTGCAGAGGGAAACAGCTTCTCCTGGTGCCCCCAGAAGTCGGCAGTGGCGGCTTAGCCAGCACTGGTGCCTGGGCTAGGAGTCAAATTGCGAAATTCCATCTGGTGTCAGCAGAATAAAAGGGTGTTAGAACATTAATAACCAGACATTTCTGGTGGTTTCAGCTGGAGGTGGGGACTGGTAGAGGAGACCACATGAGGTTATATTTGTTAAATGATAGGAACACAGGAATTGGCCTCCCAGCCGAGACCAATGGTTCATCAAGCCTGGTATGCCATCCCTCCCGGCCCCCATGACTGATCCCAGCTGCTTCAGAGGGACCCCCACTTAGTATAGAACAACTTGCTCCTGGAGGAAGTTCCTTCCTGATCTCAGGCCCATGGTGATCAGCTTACGCCCTGAACCATGAGGGTTTGTGCCTTACATATTTTACCCTAGCTAACGTAACTGCAGCTATTCTCAGCCGGAGAAATGGGTTAATCCTTTCTTGAAACCTAAATTCCGTGCTCACCGTTATCATGTGGTTGGGAGTTCCAGAAGCTAATCAGGTAAAAACAAACAATTTCCTTTTATCAAATGAAAAGGCAACGAATGTGTCATTGGGCATCCCCTTGTTCCCGCAGTCTGAGAGGGTAAATAGGAGTGCCCGAGTTACCTCGTTATCCCTCCTCATTCGTCTCCTCTCGAAAGCAAATGGCCCGGCTCTTTCCCTGGGGATCCTTCCTGTGGCTCTAATCACGGTCACTGGCTGCTTTCTCGAATGCTGCATTGTATAACACACAGGGCACCTGAAAACGACAGGCTGGTACCAGCTGACACTTCCCAGGGGGGAGTTGCAAAGGGTGACAATACAGAGGTGATCCCATGCCAAGGGGTGGGTTGGCAGAGCGACCGTCAACCGTATCAGGAGGGCAAACCCCCATCCCCCGCCCCCCAGCCCAGCTCTACACCTCCACCAGAGCGCTGCCCGGAGTCCTCCCGCAGTGGGGTGGCGCTGGGGGAAGGAAGGCCGTGCTCCTCCCTCCCACCCCCTTGCCCGTATGCGTTGTGACTGTGCCCACCTGCACTAATGGGGTTTGGAGGAGCGAGGCATCATGGGGGCTTTTCAATAATTCATCAAGCTCCTTAACATGCAAATCCCTTCACTGAGCCCACAGGAGCAGGGGGCGCACTTGGGCCCATGAGAAAGAGGATGGCCTAGTGGTTAAGGCTGGCACGGGTTGGGGTGGGGGAAATGACTCAGGAGATCCAGGCTCAAACCCCAGCGGTGGCAAGTCACGGACTCCCTCTGGGGCTCCGTTTCCCCTTCGTTAAAGTTCCCCTCTCCTGACTCCTTAGATGGCAAGCAGGGACCATCCCTCCCAGCCTCCAGCACACCGGCGCCCTGACCCTCCCAGCACGGCTGTGACACAGACAAGGAGCGGGGGCTTGTTCTTGCAGGCTCATCCGTAGGCGAGTCTGGCTGTACGGGAGGGAAGGTGTCCAGCGCCCGCACTGCAGTACAACCTCCCCAGACCTGCCGCTTTCCCAGAAGAGCAGGTAATTGATCAAACGCAGCACGGCACACAGAGCTGCAGAGGTAATGCATTTTAAACCTGCCATTGGGGGGCTCTGCCTTCCTGGCCGAGACCCAAGTCTGTATGTTCCACCCACACCAGGCAGCCTGCGAGGTTCTGCCAAGCTCTCCGGCGTGGCCGGATCAAAATCTGCAGACTCCTCAATTAACTGACCCTCCCGGCCTGCTCCCCGGGGAGCAGGTTATTTCTGCCCTCTGACACAGGCTGCTTTTCCAGGTTGCATTGTTGTCAGCATATGTCAGAGCAGAATGCGTTCCACCACAGCTCACTCCCAGCTGTCCCGGGGAGCGTAGCGCGAACCGCCGCATACGGCTTGCCTGCAAGTCTCTGAGCGCGTGGGGGTGTGGGAGCCCATTACCGGAAGGGTGCAGCATGTACCCACGCAGATGGGTGGATCTGCAGGCTGGCCCTGCAGAAGGGAGGGTGGCAGGTCATTCGTGCTGGTAAAATGCCTTGGATCTCCTATGGTCAGGGTCAGCAGAGCTCCCCGCCCCGTGCCAGCACAGGCTGGTGCTAGCGGCTGTTTTAGTTGGATTCCTGCTCCCTTTGCCCCCATCCATCCACCCCCCACAGGGGAGGCATCGCAACTGCCGGATCTACCTCTGACCCGCTCGGGCCCGGGAAAAATTCTCCCTTCCTGCCTGTACCCTTTGCCAGCCCGGCTCAGACTGATGCCCATTGAGAAATGGTAGAACAGGGCCTTTCAACAACCCCCTCCAGCTGTCACTCCTCAGCACGCCACCTGTGAGCAACCTGAGCAGGGGGTTAACCTCGAGAGTGCTGGTGATCAGGCAGGGCCTCTGCCCCCTCCCATCTAGCCCAGAGTCCTGCCTCTGGCTGCAGCCAGGAAGACGTGAAGGGAAGGCAAAACCGCCTCTCGCAGCTGACGAGGCGCGCTGTAGCTGGGGGAGGCGGCGTTCCTTCCTGACCCAGGGAGCGGGAGCTGGATGCCCTGAAGCCTGAGAGTGGCTCCCTCCCTGCTCATAGAATTGCCCAGGCCTTCCCCACAGTTCCCTCTGCATGCACCTCTGAACCCTTCATCCCACAGATTCGCTCCTGCTCACGGAGCTCCCCAGCAGCAGCTGGTCTGGCTGCATCAGGTCGGCCTACCCCCATAGCCCAGCACAGGCCAAACCCAAGCTCCCAGCAGCCACAGGGCCTCCCCTCAGGTGGCTGCTGCCTGCTGGGGGTAGGGCCCGGCAGAGGGGATTGGGAACACTCAGTCACACACCTCGCCGGGGAGTCTCCCTCTGCCGCAGCAACGGTGTTACCCATGCTGGCGGGGCTTTCAGCCAGGGCCACGCACCCTCCCAGAGCCCAGCAGAAGCCACCCTTGTCTTCAGCGGCTCCGCGCTTCGCTCCCTATTAGCGTTAGTGAGGCAGGCAAGCCCCTTCGGCGCCGCCCAGTGACGAATCCCCAGCGTGACGCGGTGACAGCCTCGCAGACACAGGGTGAGTCGCACACACGGAGCCAGACCTGGGGACTCGGCTTCCGAGCCTCATTACCGGGCCTCCCTTCCCTTCCCAAGCGCGGCCCGGCTGCTCTGCTGCAGATTAGACTTTAATGAAAGCAGAAGGGAAATCAAGAGCCTAAGTGTGAGGTTTGCAGCATGTTGTTCCAGTCCGCGCTGCTCTCCCTCACTCCCCGCCACCTGGCCCTCTGCTCCATAGCCGTGGTTGAGGCAGGAGACCGGACACTCCTCTGCCGGGTGACCTTGGGCAAGTCTATGCCTCAGTTTCCTCTTTGGTTTTTGCATTGTAAGCTCGGTGGGGCAGGTTTGTCCAGCACCTTGTAAATAGTAACGATGGAGCTGGTACCCCTCTGCCACCCTACTATGCAACCGGCTGCTATCCTCCCTGGGGCTGTATCCATAAATGGGGAGCAGAGCTGGTGAGCCACTTCTCCTTGCCAAGCCCTGGGGGACATGCCTGGCGCTTCTTGGTGTCCCCTGTTCATTAGGTCCTGGCTCCTGGTGCCAAGTTTGGCTCTGTGCCACGCAGCAGCAGCTGGGGCTGAGGCACTTAGAGGGCAGAGAGGAGCTGAGGGATTCTTTAATCAATAGGATCCTGGGGCTGGGCCTGTAACTGGGACAAGAGATTTTTCAGGCCTTAGCAGAAGTCTCCCGTGATGTGAGCTACCTGGGCCTCCAACAGCACAGAGTGCAGCCAATCGCAGCACCGCCTGCCTAGCACAGACCCAGCAGGGCCCGTCCCCCATTTCCTCTAGGACAGCAGCGATACCCTGGGCATCCGTGGCAACGTCCACCAGGACCCCAAAGCACTTTGCACATTTTGCTGCAGCTAGTTTCCCAGCCCCCGGGGAGGTGGGCATCACCCCCTTTACAGATGGGGAACCCAGAGGAACGGCTAAGGCACAGCGCCTCAAAGGGATTTAGGCACCTAACTCTCTGATTTCAGTAGGATTTAGGCACTATACCTTTCAAAATCTGGCCCTAAGTGGCTGGCCCCCGGTCACCGTGTGAGTCCGGGGAAGAACCGGGAAGAGAACCATAAATCCGAGCCATGGAGATTGGGGGCCAGGGTACCAGGAAGAGGGGGAGGGGCCTTTCTAGAACAGGGATCCCCATGTGTCCTAGTGAGAGACACAGCAGGGCCAGGGACAGGTTGCAGGGGCCCGTGCACACTGGGATTCCCAGGGCTCCTCCATCCCAAGCACCGGGGCAGTGCTCGGCAGCCCCTCCCCTGAGCGCGGCATCCACACCAGCACTTCGGACGACCCCACCGGGGGACACCAGGCAGCGCGGCCTGTTCGTCTGGGAGCCAGAGAGAACCACAGGGTCTGTCTGTGTCCGGCAGCCTCACCTCAGCATCCCTGGCATGCTCCTTCCAGCCCAGCCTTATCTCTCAGCGCTGCATCTCCTGGACAGGCCAGGAGCTGGGCCAACAGCCGATCACTCCGGCGGGGGACACCCAAGTTGGCAGAGTGGGGGAAGGAGCACTCAGCGCCTGGGACGGCCCCTCCAACATTTGTCCTGGGCCCTGACACACAGTTTGAGGAAGCAAGAGACACCAGCCTGCTCCCTGGGAGCGGGGCAGCAGGCCGTCAAGGGGAAGGACCGCAGGCTCGGCTCGGCATCACCACTTCCCTCCCTCCAAGTCGTTTGCCCCGACCTGGGTAGCCACCATCGCCTGTGGCGTCAGCGCGGCTGGTTAGCGACGCTGCCTTCCCCAGAGCTGTCGCTGACAAAACTAACCCCACTGGGGCCTTGAACCTGGGACTCTTCAGATCTAAAGGCAGAAGCTGCTCCCCTGGGAGCTACTAAAACAAGCCCCCTAGCTAGCAGCAGTGGTAGACTCCACCCTCTTCTGTGGCCCAACATCTCGAGGGGGACGAATGCACCCTCCCAGTGCATGCAGCCCCTGCATTAGGGAGGTATCCGCATTCCCCCTGGTAACCTGGCCTGGTGGCCGAGCTCACCACCTGCCAGAGAGCACCCCACGCACTAGTCAGCCCAGGCGCTGGGGTTGGAACAAGCAGATGGAAATACAACAGGACCCGCCAGCCAACGGCGCCCCCAACAGGGGCTCAGGAAACACGCAGCGCACCAGGAGCCTCCTCCAGGGAGCCCGGAGCCGACAGGGAGGCTGCATTAGCCATGCAGTCAACTCACTGACCCCGGCTCCTGGCTCAGACCCGCACCAGACTACAGATCCCAGCAAGCAACGACCAAGCCAAAAATAGCCTCCCGGTCCCCGTCCCCTCCCCCTCGCGTCAGAGGCCGAGCTGGAGGGGGGCTGCATGAAGCCTGCACTAGGGGAGAAAAACAACCTGGCTCCCCCAAAGCACTAGATTGACCAAGTTCATTCATCTTTTCTTCCAGCAGCCCCTCTTCCTGGCTTCTCCCCTTTTCTCTCCCCTCCTCCCAGCTCGGTCCCTCCCTTTCTGCCTTCCTCCAGGAGCAAGAAAGAGCCTTTCAATAGAAAGGTCTCTTTGAGGAATCTCTCACCGATTCCCGTCTCTGGTGTGGAAAGAGAGTGTGTGCGCTTGGGAGGGACCCCAGCGGGATCCTCCTGGCAAAAGTGTTTGGCAGTCAGGGGAGGGGGCCCAGGCCTGGAGGAGGGGGTAGGGACCTAGGCACATGCTGTCCTCTTAGCCTGACTTTTGTCCAGGTTACTGGTAAATTCTTCTCTCAGTTACACCAGGAATTCAAGCCAGGGGTGAAAGCCCCTGTGGACTGGGGAAGTGGTGTCATGCTGATTACCCTGTGCAGAGAGGCAGGGGGGCCTCGGGGTTCAAGCAGCAAGATAAAAATGGAGGCGCTGGAGGTTGAATATTTGACTCTGTCCCAGCCTCCCTGCTTGCCCCTGGATCACTCTGGGCCTCAATGCCCCACGGTGCACTGGGATAACAATCCTTTCCCACCCCCCTTTGCAAGCTCCGCGAGTCACCCACTGTACAGCCCCTAGTGCAGGAGAGTCCTGCTCGGGGGCGGGGGCTCTAGGTGCTACTGTTATAATCACCCACAGCACAGCCAAGCAGCAGCTAAATCTCCTCTCATAGACGTGAGAGTGAATGCAGAAACCTCCTCCACCTCCCCAGTCCCCTGCCCTGGGGCCAACGCAGGGCCACTTTCTTAAGTATATTTTCTAGCGCTTTAGCCACTCTGGTTTCCCGTTTCCCACGGGAAGGTGCCTCCAGACAGTCCCCTGGGGTTACTGATCTCCCCGACAGGCCCGAAGAACCAGCCTTCCCCTTTGTTCATTTCTAGGGTTACCATATTTCAGGAAGCAAAAAAGAGGACGGGAGGAGCCCCGCCCTAGCCCCGCCCCTGCCCCTCCCACTTCCCGCCCCCCCTGACCTCCCAACCCTCCCCCCGTTCCTTGTCCCCTGACTACCCCCTCCTGGGACCCCTGCCCCTAACTGCCCCCCAGGACTATCTAAGCCTCCCTGCCTCTTGTCCCCTGACTGCCCCAACCTTTATCCACACCCCCACCCCCAGACAGACCCCTGGGACTCCCACGCCCCATCCAACCACTCCCCACCCCCTGACATCCCCCCCCCAGAACTCCCAACCCATCTAAACCCCTCTGCTCCCTGTCCCCTGACTGCTCCGATCCCTCTCCGCACTCCTGCCCCCTGACAGCCCCCCCCCAGAACTCCCAACCCATCTAAACCCCTCTGCTCCCTGTCCCCTGACTGCTCCGATCCCTCTCCCCACCCCTGCCCCCTGACAGCTCCCCCCCAGAACTCCCAGCCCCCTACCCCCCCCCGCTCCTTGTCCCCTGACTGCCCCCTCCTGGGACCCCTGCTCCTAACTGCCCTCCAGAACCCCACCCCCTACCTAAGACTCCCTGTTCCTTGTCCCCTAACTGCCCCCTCCTAAGACCCCCCCCCAACTGCCCACCAGGACCCTACCCCCTACCTGTACCCTGACTGCCCAAAACTTTCTCCACTCCCCCCAAAAAGCCCCCCCCCCGTTTCTTGACTGCCCCCTCCAGAACCTCCCTGCCCCTTCTCCTGCCCCCCCTTACCCTGCTGCTCAGAACAGGGTGTTGGGCTCTGTGCGAGCCGGACACGTGGCTAAGCTCCCCAGCACAACAAAACCCAGTCCCTGGCCCTGCACAACAAAACCCGGTCCCTGGTCCGGACCGGGCTGCAGGGGAGAGCTGCCCTTGTATCAGCACAAAGTGCTCTCGCTCCCGTTTTGCTACGCTGCATGGCAGAAACCGCTCCCAGTTGCAAAAGGGGAGGGCTGCACTTTGTGCTGAGACACTTGCTCAGAATGCAGGGCGGAGCTCCTCTCCAGCTGCTCCGGAGTCCAGCCCGGGACTTTCCTGCAGCCCTCCCAGCCGCTCGCTCTGCTGTGCCGGGGGAGGGGGAAATCCCGGACATTGTGAGTGCTTTACAAATTCCCCCCGGACGCTATTTTTAGCACAAAAAGGAGGACATGTCCGGGTAAATCCGGACGAATGGTAACCCTATTCATTTCATCCCTTGGAGCAGCCGAAGCAGCTCGGCTCCCTCCTGGTTTGGGACACCCCTGCTCCCTTCCCACCCACGGCAGTGCACTCTGCTGGGTGCTGCAATATCTAGTCCCTCTCATCTGCCCCCCAGGGCTCCCTCCCCCCACCCCCAGGCCGTGTGACTGATCTCCTGGCATCCCAACCCGTGTAGGGCCAAGCCACGTACGCAGCATCCCCCGAGCTCTTTTGAAAATCCAGGGGCCGAGCACTTGGAAGTCGATCCCATCTCTCAATCTGCCTGGTAACCAGGGGCCCAGAATTAACGCTGCCTCTCTGCCCTGATTCATAGGGATCAGCCAGGTGTGAGTGGGGGCAGAGCTCAGCCCCCGCATTCACGGGCTGTCAATGGAACACGCTGTGCCCCTGGGAAAAGGGGAAGGGGAAAAGAGAGGAGGGGGCGCTACGGATCCTCACCTGCTGGGAGGCAGGGCCTGCAGCAGCCAGATGCAAAGGAACCCCCCGTAGGGCGGCATCTGGTTGGGCCCCAGCCCCCACCCCAGATTTAAAGGGCCAGCTGGGAAAGGTCCCTCTAAGAGAGTGGTCCCAGAGTGGAGAATTCTTTGGTGTTCAGGCACTTGTTGCATGGAAAACGGCTGGCAGGGAAAGGGGTTTTCCGCTCCCCTTGGAGATGCAGAGGGAAGATGGCTTGAGCAGGGGCCTTGCCCCAAGCATCAGCGACAGGGGTTTGAAGTGCCAGCGGCACAGAAAAACAGCAGGGTGTCCTGGAGAAACGCTGGATTAGGTCCCTGTACGAGGCCATACCCGCTCAGTGGCTCCTGAGGCTGCGTCCGCACATATCCCCAAAGGCCCCTGCTAGAAAACCTTTCAGACCCTAGGACTGCGGGGCTTGCTGGACTCTTGCCCTCCGTCCCACTAAGACAACTGAGACCAGCTGTCCTGAGGTTCAAAGTGCATTGGCTCAGGGCTGGGCTGGCTTCATGGGGAGCTCTCTCCCCTTAGGGACACTTGCTCAGCCCCGCTGTGTCTGGAAAGCCTTCAGACTACAGGCACATCAGCTTAATGATCCATCCAGCAGCCTGCCCTGCTTCGAGAACGGTGCAAGAAAATTCTCCCTGCAGATCTGGGACACTCTGTCCCCAAGGAAGGTTACTTCCGGACGGGCTGTGGGTACGGGTTGGCTCATGCTTCCTCTGTGGGTTGCTTATTTGTGTAACTCAGGTTCACATCCCTGCCTGAGGTCAGCAGCCGGCCCACAGGCCTCGCCTGCACGAGGGAGCTGCTAATGGCTAATTAGAGAGGTGTCCAGGGTTGCCTTTGCCAGCCAGTGCCCTTTCATGGCTGTGCCTGGTGCCGGTGATTCTGCCTCAGTTTCTCCCACCAACAGTCATTTGGCCTCATGCCAGGTGGCTTTCCTCTTATGACTCCAGCCAAGTTATTGATGGTGTCTCCCCTTCCGGGGCCAGGAAGAGACCAGGACCCTAGCAAAGGGTCGACAGCCCCAGCCCACCACAGAGTCCTGCCTTCTTTGCTCCAAGGGGTTTTACTACCCCCCTTTGCTAGGGATGGCAGGGGACCCCAGCCGGTCCTCTGGGTTCCAGCCCATACCCTGCATTAAGCAGCGAGGCTCAGGTTCCTCACAGTCCCTGCCTGCTTCCCACCCCCCCTTTCTTATAAGCCATTTTCCAGACTCACTTTCTCAGCTGTCCAACTTCCTGGACCACTTCTTACCACTCCGCTGCTTCAGGAGTCCCTCAGGCCTCCCCCTTTGATCTGCAGCCTTCTGATCCCCCTGGCTCTGGCTGGGCCAGCAATTAGCCACAGCTGCCGAGACAGCTAGCCCATCTGTTAACCCCTTAGTGGCCACGGTAGGACTGGGCTCTATACACTCCATGGCAGGCCAGGTGGCTTTGCCCCGTGCTCCACCCTGGCAGCCACACGGCTCCCTGGGTACCTTCCCCACAGCTCCTGGAAGCACTGAACTGTGGGAGATTTCGCCCGGCTGCCTCCGCAGTGACTGGTGCATTGTGGGAAGACCCTGTGCCATTGCTTGGGGCTGGTAAGCCATCCCACCCCGGCTAGCACTGACCGGGCCCCCTGGCCCGTGTTTTAAAACTGACAATAAACACCATTTCAAACGTTCCATTGGCGCTCGTGAGACGGGCAGTGGAAATGGCCACTTGAGAGAGAAATCCACGATACGCCACGGGAAATGGGGTTTCCCTAAAACGTCCCTTCGAATAAAGCCGTGTCCCTTCTTTTCCACGCGGTTTCCCCTTATTTCCACTCAACAAAGGTGGCCGCCCTAGCCCCGGCTCAGCCCGACGCCCAGGTTTGCTTTGCTGGAAGCAAGTCCAAGCCAAACGGCGGCAGTACCCTGGAGGGGAGGGGGCTTCCGGGCCATCGCTGTGCCAGGGGCTGCTCACGGCAGTGTTAAGTCATCGCTGAGGGATAAAAGACCCACAGCTGGCCTGGGTTCAGCTGACACAGGATCGCGGGGTGTGGGCTGGGGCCCCAGCTCTGGGACCCTCTCCCCTTGCAAGGGCCGAGAGCTCAGAATGTTTACACAGCTGTTTTTCAGCCCTGGAGCCTGTGCCAGCTGACCCAGGCCAGCCACGGGCTTTTTATCCCGGTCTAGACGTAACCTCAGCGCTTACAGACGGTGCTGCAAGAGATGGGCCTCTTTCTGCGGCCACGTCCACAGCCCAGCCCTGCCCAGACTCACAGTCCCCAGTCCGATGCAGGCTTGCCCTCCCTAGTGTAGACAGGGCCTTCCTGTAAAGGGCAAGACACACACCCCGGGGAAGGCTAACTCACCACTGGCCAGATCGAAGGGAGGGGAGTATTAATTGAAAAAGCAGCCATGTGGAGAGCGGTGGTGGGAGGCAGAGGGAAGATGCTCTCCTGGAGCCAGGCCACTGCAGCGAGGGGAGGGAGAGGGTTCTCTCCTAGGGAACGCACAGAGCAGGGTGCTGGCCAGACGACAGAGCTTGTGATGCCTTTGTCCTCAGCGTCCCAGCACCCCACCCTGGGATGGCCAGAGAGGATGGCATTACCCATGGAGCAGACAGGAGACATGGCACTCTGAGTCGGGCGGAGGTCCCTCCAGGGAAGGGGCTGAGGGCTTCCCACGTCCATCAGGGGCTCAGACATACCAGGATCTCAAAGAGCTTGGTAAATATTGACAAATGAACTCTGACAGCTCCCTCTGCTAGGCAGATAAGGCTCCTTCCTCCCTCCCCTCTTGTCCCCCCAGCTTTGCAGATGGCAGAGGAAGCGGCTGGCCCAGATCACATGACGAATCCAGGAATAGCACCCGGCCCTCCTGAGTCCCAACCCTGCTGCTCTAACCGCTAGATCTCGCTCCCTTCCCCGAGAGTGGCGGGGAGCGGAGCTCAGGGTCCCCCCTGCCTGATGCAGAGGGTTGGACCGGGTGCCCCAAGAGAGGCTGTCTGAGAAAGCGGAGAGCGCGTGACGCTTCTGATCAAGCGCGAGGGTTGCCCCTGGGGATGTGGGGAATGGAAGCAAACAGCAGCCTGTTCCCCGCAGTGTCCTTCTGGAAAAGCAGCTAACCGCGTTCGATTTCACAGCTCCAGCCTCCAGCCCCAGCCAGCGGGCCTGTCGTTAACAGAAAATCAATCCCCCAAACAGCAGCGCTTCTGTGCAGTCTGGTCCGGGGGCAGGGGGGAGGCCAGGCCAGTTCCACGTGATTAAACCAAACCCTTTCATCCGCTCCTGCCTCTATCAAGGACTGGGAATGGGCTGGGCACAGGCCGTGCACCAGGGATGGTGGCAGCAGGTCGGCGTTAATGCAGTGGCTGGCAGGCAGAAGGGCCTGGAGATCCTCCTGCCTCCACAGCCCGTTTGGCGTGGGCGGGATAGATGGCAGGCTGCATGCGTGGGAACCGCGGGGCAGTCACCCGTTCTCAGGGGGCTGTCCGAGAGCAAGGTCAAGGCGTGTCTGTATTCCCACGCCTGCTGACTGCTCTGCTGCGTGCTAGTTTAGTGCTTGATGTGGCTCCCGTTGCTGCCTGTGTGACAGTAGCGCCTACTGGGCGACAACTGAGATCGGGGCCTCGTGCTAGGTGCGGTACAGATGTAGCCCTGCCCTGTGCAGTCTCAATAGACAAGACAGACCAAGGGAGTCTGCGGCAGACCCAGGAACCTGAATCCCAGACTTAGCCACCCTCCTCAGGAGAGTTCACACGCTTGTACCCAGGGCTTGGCTGCTGGCGCTGATGAGGTGCGATTTTAAACCCGTTCCGTTCAAACCCCTGGGCGGAAGCTCAGATTTCAGGCTTGCTGGAGTTTAGATTTGGCCAACGGGAACAGGATGAAGCTCAACGGAAACAAACTGCTTCAGCTGAAAGCAGAGCGTCCACACGGAGATTTACACTGGCTGAAGTAAGTGGGCGCCCCTACGAGTACAGACAGCCCACAGCTAGCTAGCACGCCTTCTCCCAGCGAGGCCAGTCGCACGCCTCCTCCCTGCGAGGCCAGTCGCACGCCTCCTCCCAGCGAGGCCAGTCGCACGCCTTCTCCCTGCGAGGCCAGTGGCATGCCTTCTCCCAGCGAGGCCAGTCGCACGCCTCCTCCCTGCGAGGCCAGTCGCACGCCTCCTCCCAGCGAGGCCAGTCGCACGCCTTCTCCCAGCGAGGCCAGTCGCTCGCCTTCTCCCAGCGAGGCCAGTCGCACGCCTCCTCCCTGCGAGGCCAGTCGCACGCCTCCTCCCAGCGAGGCCAGTCGCACGCCTTCTCCCTGCGAGGCCAGTCGCACGCCTTCTCCCAGCGAGGCCAGTCGCACGCCTCCTCCCTGCGAGGCCAGTCGCACTCCTCCTCCCAGCGAGGCCAGTCGCACGCCTCCTCCCAGCGAGGCCAGTCTCATGCCTTCTCCCTGCGAGGCCAGTGGCATGCCTTCTCCCAGCGAGGCCAGTCGCACGCCTCCTCCCAGCGAGGCCAGTCGCTCGCCTCCTCCCAGCGAGGCCAGTCGCACGCCTTCTCCCAGCGAGGCCAGTCGCACGCCTCCTCCCAGCGAGGCCAGTCGCAAGCCTCCTCCCAGCGAGGCCAGTCGCACGCCTTCTCCCTGCGAGGCCAGTCGCACGCCTCCTCCCAGCGAGGCCAGTCGCACTCCTCCTCCCAGCGAGGCCAGTCGCACGCCTCCTCCCTGCGAGGCCAGTCGCACGCCTCCTCCCTGCGAGGCCAGTCGCATGCCTTCTCCCAGCGAGGCCAGTCGCATGCCTCCTCCCAGCGAGGCCAGTCGCATGCCTTCTCCCTGCGAGGCCAGTCGCATGCCTCCTCCCTGCGAGGCCAGTCGCATGCCTTCTCCCAGCGAGGCTATTTTATGGATTTGCATTTTTATCCCCGTTTAAGTGAATTTCACCTGGGCAAAGGTGCCGAACTGACAGCCCCTGGAGAGCAGGGGTCAGGTTCACCTTTCTGTCGCAGCAGGGTACGACTCTGCAGTGGAGTCACGGTGAATCCAGCCTGCCGCGAGGGAGAGCAGGATCCGGCCCTGGAAGTAGAACTGCAAAGCAGAAATGCAATTGAGTTAAGCCCGGGCGGCTGTGCCGACTGGTCCCTCTTGCCGGAATCGAAATAAGCTGTAACTAACTAGTCTTTCTGGTTCAGCTCCTTTTGGGCCATCCCGGAGATCCCACAGTGCCTCAGGCTGTGACCACAAATGCCAGGGGCTGCAGGGAGATTTCAGGTACTGGCAACATCCCATCCTGTGATTTCTCCAGGGACCCCGGAAATGCCCGTTGAATTTCCTGGAGCAAATGTCTACATGGGAACCTGCATGATGGGAGCGCTCAGCCCCCAAACTGGTGAGGTATGTGTAGTCTCTCCTCTCATAGTTTGAGGGGAAGCTCTGTGGGGCAGGGGCCATCTCTGGGGGCTATGTCTGTACAGCCCCTGGCACAGCAGGGCTGGGGGCCCCTAGCCACTACCGCAATACAGAGCCATAATAATCCAAGTGTTCCCCTTTGTGCGGTGCAGTTCGCACTGAAGTGTGCTCTTACAGGCTTGGCCTCCGAGATGCTGAGTGCGCCCCCCCTGCCCCACAACTTGGGCCTGATTCTTCACTGCCCGGCACCTTGCAAGGGGCAGAGGAGAGTTTGGTCTGTATGGCCCAGCCACCCGTGGCCTCTGTGCTAAGAAAGGCCTCTAGGCAACCAAAGAGTGCTGCTGCAGGGCCGGATGGAGGCACAGACATCGTGGGGCCCCAGCTCCCGGAGTCACGTGACTGCCTCCGGATTAAGGGTTTGTCTGCCCAGGAAAAATTAATCCAGATTAATGAAAAGTGTGCATTTAAACTGGATTAGCTAAACCAGATTAAACCCCTCTGTGGACCCGCTCATTTGGAATAAAAGTGGCCTTAAGTGGTGTAGTTACTTCCAAAGCGAGTTAGACCTGGTCCACACTTGAAATTTAGGTGGACCTAACCCCAGTGTAGATGCAGCTAGGCTGACGGAAGGATTCTTCCGCTGAACCTAGCTCCTACCTCTCGGATAGCTGGATTTACTCCAGCAAAGGAAAAGCCCCTTCCATCCCTGTAGTAAGTGCCTATACTCCAGAGCTACAACGGCCTTTGTAGTGTAGACATACCCTGACACTGAACCGAATTAAAGCCACCGGGATTCCAAATGAGAATGTCCCCACGGGGTCTGAATCCAGTTGAATTAATCTGGTATAACTACACTGGTCTAGTAGCATCAGTACGTAACGTTTCTCCTGTGTAGACAAGCTCTAAGATTTCTAGCCCTCCAGCTGGCCTGTGCCTGACCCCTGGTTAATTGACAGAGCCGCAGGTAGGTGAGTCAGAGGTGTGGCCTGCCTCCTACATCTCAATGGGCATGAACCCCACACCCCGCTGCGCCGGGGAGGGATGCTAACCCCTCCCCAGCTGCTTGGGTATGTGGAAGGGGGGAAGGCCCTACTGACACTGTCTCCCCAGGGGGAAGGAGAGACTCTCCTGCTGTGAGCAGGGGACCCCATGCTGCTGCCCTGGCCTCACTCCGTGTGGGGGCTGAGGTCACGCTGAGGGTGGAGGCTCATGACAGCCCTTCTAAGCCTATGGTGCTATAATTCTATGATTGCCCGTGGGCTGCCGACAGGACGGGCCACCAGCTGGCTGGGCCGTGGGTTTTGGTCACTGCTGACAGGGGCGAGATCTGGACAGGGACAGTCCCAACGCCCTGGGCCGCCCAGTGTCCTTGCAGCCTGCCCCTCCCACCTTGGGATCCCTAGCTGGGAGAGGCCCCTCTGCTTTGCTGGACACGGCCACGCAGCCACCGGGGACAGAGAGGCTGAACCAGGAGGAGTCAAGTCAGCAAGACCAGGGCGAGGGCAGTATAACCGCCCCTACCCCACCACTGGGCTGTGCTGTTACGCCGCCCCAGGCTTTGTCTCCCCCTGATCTCTCCCGTGGTGGGGGCAGAGCTAGGAGGAAGGGGCTGAAACTGACCAATGGAAATTCAGGCTGAATCTAGGGCGATGGGCCCGGCCTGAGCCCCTGTCTCCACCACCCCCATCCCGTCTGGGCTTTGGAGGAGTTCCAACGTGGCCATCGCTGGCTGGAGCGCTCCCCTGCCCCTGAGATCCATGGGGCTGGGAAACAGTCTCCCAAGGGAGCAGCCGCCCCATAGCTGGGAACAATTCACGAGAGCCCTGCAGGCTGCACCATAGGGCAGGGTCCTGCCTGGGCTGGGCAGGCAAACTCAGCCAGGGCCTGTGATTGCAGGGCATGGTGGGCGCATGTGCAGACAGCACGCAGGCCTGGCATGCAGCCGGAGGAGCCTTCCCCCTCACCACCCGTTTGCTGCCTGAGCCCTGCTCCCTCCTTCCCATCTGCCTCCCTTTATGGCCCCTCTTTACAGGTGCCCTAAATGGCTGCCTGGCCGGGGTACAGATGGGAACGACATCAATTTCCTCTGCCCCCTACCCTGGAAGCCAACCCTGCTCTATAAATTCCTCGGTGCAACAGGAAACCGCCAGCTGCAATTAAGCATCCAAGCCTGTTTGAGACTTCAAACAGCAGGGCTGAGCCCAGAATGGCTGCATGCCCACTCCTTCCCTCCGGGGGTGATGGGGGGTGGGGAGCAGAGAGGTCAAAGGTTCTCTTTGTTCTTCCAGGAGGTGATGAGAGGCCAAGGACTTGGCTGTGCAGAATTTTGAACGGGGAGGGGGGGCAGCTGCAGTGTGGGCTGAGGGGGGGCGGGCGCAGGCAGAGCTGGCAGGGAGAACTGGCAGTGCCCTGGTTCTGCATGCCCCTGGGATGGGTGACCTCACCCTCTGGAAGGGCTGCTGACGTGGGGCGCTCTGTCTGACTGGGATCCTGGGAGGGCACACGGAGATTCCCTGGGTCGGCAAGCAGGGGCCGGAGGCCAGTGCCAGCCCATGCAGTGCGTCCACTGGTGGGGATGTGTGCAAGAGACATATGTGTGAGCATGCGTGAGTGTGCGCGCACGCCTGGGCACTGTGCGCTCGTGTGCATGGTGAACATAGGCATGCGCGCACATCTATGTACGGTCCCATGCACGGTCTGCGCATGTGCGAGTGCGAGTGTTTGCATGTACACGATATGTGCTTGTGCACCTCTTTTCTGTGCACACATGCACGATATGTGCTTGTGCACCTCTTTTCTGTGCACACATGCACGATATGTGCTTGTGCACCTCTTTTCTGTGCACACATGCACGATATGTGCTTGTGCACCTCTTTTCTGTGCACACATGCATAGGGTATGGATATGTGGCTCTTCACGCCATGAGAGTGCAGCACACACCCGTGCAATGTGTCTGCACACGTGTAGTATGTGACTGCCCCTGTATACTGCATGTGCCCATAACCATGTGTGTCTATGGTGACGATTACTCAGAGGCAGGCACACATCTGTATGCACAACCTGGATGAGAAGCTCTTTCCCACAGGGCCCACGTGCCCCCATCTGTATCCTAACACTCCGAGTACACTTCTGGCCCTCAGCAAGTCAGGAACAACAACAGTGCCGCTGTGTGCTCCCCTGTCGTGTACACAGGAAGGTACGGCAGTGTGGGGAGGTGCACGTCGGAACCCCAGTGTGTGTGTGAGTGTGTCTTCGTGCACACTTGTGCTTACACACCTTCTGAGAGAGAGCCTGCAGACATGTACACAGGCTTGTGTCTGCCTGGACGTGTGCTCATGTGTGCGTGTGTTTGCAGCACTCCAGCCCCTCAGCAGAGCCGGCACGTTGGGCTTTGCCAGCCCGTTCCCCTCACTCCTACGGCCACTGCTGCCGTGGGCCGGGGCAGTCCTTCGAGTTGTCCTTGCAAGACCAGCCGCTTTCCTAGCCCAGCCTCCTTGGCTCTAGGCCGTGCCCTGGTTCCATCGCCGAGGCGCTGCCCTTGGGTGCTTTCGGAGCCTGCCTGGGCAACGCTGGCCCTGGGGAGCTGGGTGGGAAGCAGGGGCCGAGGCTGGGAAGCTGCAGGGATTTCATGTCTCTCCCGGGCCGCTCCCAGTGCCTGCTGTCCCTGGGCTTTCGCAGCGCAAAGCGCGCTCTCCTGCCTGCACTAACTCACGGCTGCCCTGCTGCCACCGGGCAGAAAGCAGGCGGGCGAGACGCAGGCAGGCTCAGGGGAAGTCTGTTTGCCAAACACAGCCCAGGGGGCCACGCCGCTCTGGGGGCGCCTGCTCACCGGTGGGGTTGGGCAGCCGTGGGGAGAGGCGTCTCCCTGGGCAGAGAGTCCCAGCCCAGCACCACAGCGATGCCCCTAGGAACTAGGCAGCCGTGTGTCCAAGGGGCAGTGAGAAGAGCTGTCCCAGCAGGAACGTCAGGGGGCAGGCGGCCCCTCCCTACAAGAGCATTGGAGCCCATCTTGCTCAGTTACTCCTAGGAGGTCTCCCATTGGGACACTTTTCAGGGTTACCCGAGGTGTATGGGTGAATCGCTACCCCCTGCTTACAGCCTGGGGGAGTCTCATCTGTGTCCGTATTCTCACTACCCGTGACGACCCATATGGCACTCAAGGCCTTTCCTAACTCTGACCAGGGCTCATGGAGGAGGCCAGTGGGTCAGAGCTGGATTGACCAAGCATAATGATAGACGCTGGTTGTCGGGATCGAACCTGGGACCTTAGGTCATGCGCCTCTAGTGATGAGCTAAAAGCCAACTGGCTGTAGAGCAGACTCATTTAATTCTCTCTAAGTCCTCTTGGTGCCACTAGCTGGGCCAGCACACCCCACCCCGGAGGCATGTGGGTTACACCTGCAGGGCTGCCCAGGGGTCAAAGAGGTGGGTTTCAGTGTAAAGAAACCAGAAGAAGATCCTGATTCCTGCTCGTTTCAGAGCCGGGGCCTGGGGTTTCTAGGGGTGTCTATTGAAGGCTGAAAGCCGCACAGGCGCTGAAAACCAGGCCAAAGTCCCCCTGGGCTTTCTCCAGCCAGCGACCCCCATAGCCAGCCAAGCTCGCTCCAGAGCTCCCCCCAGCTGATCCTGCCAGCTGCACCCTTTGCTCCTGTGCTGGGGAATGAATTAACCGGCCACAGCTGGGCCCTGCAGCCAGGCCTGGCTGCAGAGCAGATTAACCCTTTCCCCTCCCACCTCGAGACAGGGGACCTAGGGCCCCTTCGCTGAACGGTAAATGCTGCCACCCCATGGAAGGTGACATGTCTCGGCCTTTTCAATCCTCCCCACCAGGCTCTGCTCAGCGCCCCAGGCCTGGTTACCGGACCCCCCCCCCCAACGGACACGCCCCAGGCCTGCTCCCCCTGCCCAATAAACCCAGAAATACTCCCCAGCCCTGCCCAGACCCGTAGGCTGACTCACCCCCGGAGAGGAGCAGCGCAGGGCCCGCAGGATGCCCTGGCAGCGAGCAGCTGTTTCCGGGTGCTGCTGGCGCTGCTCACCCCCAGCTCGTGACCTCACAGGCAGGTTGGGAATTAATCTAACGAGCCCACGGCAGGAAGCCTCCTGTGGGGAGCTGCACCGAGCCCACAGGCCTTGGCCAGAGCGGGGCTTAAGACGTGGCGTCAGCGTGTGGAGGTAAACGGGGCTGCCACGCCTAGTGTGGACGAGACAGGTGTTAACTCACGCCAGGTGATCCCTTCAGAACCGTTGGGGGAGCCGGCCTAGCCCGTGGTAAGGCAGGGGCTGTGTCTACAGTGGCCAGCGACCACCCCACTTTGAATCCCCGTCTAAGCAGGGCCAGAGAGAGACAGTGATTCCAGAGCGAGCGTACAGGCTGGGCCAGGGCCTGGCCTTGCTTCTCGTGGGCAGAGCCCTGGCCTGGGGGCAGGAACAGGGCCTGAGTCTGGTGTAACTGCTAAGCACCAGCATTCGTTAGCGCTTCCCTTACCCTGCCCTTGACACTCCCTGGCTCTTCAGAGCTTCCTACCGGGGAGCAGCGCCCTTCGGTCCTGCTCTGCGTCAGCAAACTGCCGCCAGCTCCCTCATGGCGCAGTCATGACACTCCCCGCCCTGCACGGCGAGGAGAGGCAGCAGCTTCCTGCTGTGTTTTGCCTCCGCTACAGCCTCCTCCATGAGGGAGAGAGAGCTCAGTGGTTTGAGCATTGGCCTACTAAACCCAGGGTGGTGAGTTCAATCCTTGAGGGGGCCACTTAGGGATCTGGGCCAAAATCAGTACTTGGTCCTGCTAGTGAAGGCAGGGGGCTGGACTTGATGAACTGGGGGGGGTCCCTTTTAGTTCTATAAGATAGGTATATCTCCATATATTATGACCCTTCTCCTGGGGGGGCTGCAGGGGATGCGAGTGACAGGGAAACAGGGGGTAGGTGGAGGCGTAACAGGGAAAGGACTGTGGCAGAGAGCTGCTGGGAAGGCTGCCAGAGAGAGGAAGGCAAGGGAGGGATCAATCCGTGCTGTGGGTAGCTGAGATCAGTTACCTCCTGTCTTTTAGACATCCCAGCCTGACAGCTCAGGTCAGCAGGAGGTTGCCCGTGCTGGGGATGACCCCATGGCTGTTGAATTCGCTGCCCCTTAGCCCTGTCTCTGATAAACCCAGCGTTTCCAGGGGTGCTTTTGAATGCCAGACCCTGCCTGAGGCCCCGCGGTCGCAAGGAGAGTTATTTATAGGGTGCCTTGTTTGCTCAGCCCTGGGCCTGCACAGCTCCCCCGACAAGATGGCTGTGTAATTCCAAGGATTAGAACTTCCTCCCTTACTTCCACAGCAAAAATACCGAACAGCTGCTCTGTGCCAGGAGGCAGCTAGAAAAATAACTTTTATGGTGCAAATCTGAGTAGGGCCACTGGGGGGAGCCTCCTGCCAAACAGGTGGGGGGGTGTAGCCTTCCACAACTCTCCCCCCACCGGCACAAATGCACGCGAGCGTGCGTTGCACAGGGGCCGCTCTCTGCCGCAGGCTTGACTCCTGCCAGAAGGGAGGTCGCTGGGTCTTGGCCTCCGTTGGCCCAGCAGGCATAAATCGGTGTTCACTGCGCAGAGGGCAATGGCCCAGGCAAGCAGGGCCTAGGTTTAACCAGCGTGGCATTAACGAACAGTAAATGGGGGGTCTTTTTATTTCCTCGCTGGTGTTTGAGCGTTCCAGGGGAGAGAGTTAAAGATTTTTGCCAAAGTCTGGAGGGCTAGAAACTTATTTAAACAAATAATAATAATAAAGCAAGCGGCTGAGTGTCTCGCCTCTTCCCCTGACGGCAGGAGCTGGCAACGCCACTGGTGCAAGATCGATTTCCCCCCAAATTTCCCCCTGCGGCAAACGCAAAGCCCTCGGCTCAGAGGGGCAGCGGGGCAGGCAGAGGGTTCTGGCTGGGAGCACGGGAGCCCTGGTAGAGCGGCTAACCAGCCCCGCCAACCTGCCTGACAGTGCATGCATCATTGTGCACGCGTGTGGCTCCCGCCGTGTTAGGCAACTGCATGGAACATGCTCTACCACATTTGGGCCTGCTAGGAGCCATGGGGTCCAGCTGTTTGCAGTGCACGGGGCCGGCTTTTCCCTTCGCCAGCCCCCACCGCTCTCAGCTGGGGTGCTAGCCATTTGTATTCGAGCCTGAGAACCAGCCCCCTCTCGCCCCAGCAGCAAAGCCCAGCTGTCTGGGGCGCGAGGGGCTGGTGTTAGCCGCGGCTCCCTCGGAAGCGGCTCTGCACCAAATGGCCTCTCCACAGATGGTTTTTAGGGAGGATTTTAACACCCTGGCAGCTGGGGGAGGCGAGAGAAGTTTTAGGGCCTGCTCCTCTGAGTCACCAGCTGCCAGGCAGCAACCGCAGCCGGTGCCAGAGCGCAGCGGAGGAGATGGTGGCGGGAGCCGCCGCTAGGAGGGGAAAAGGCCGGGGGCTGGGACCACGTCGCTCCCAGCTTCCCTCTTACCGGTGCAGTGAATTGTGCCGTTCTGGGCGCAGAACCTCCTGCAAGCTGCTCCCTTACCCGAGGGGAACGGGCTGGCTGCTCCGGGCTTTGGGCGAGGGGACGGGGAGGCCGGGGCAGAGGGGGAGTTCAGACCCCCATTGCCACATCCCCAGCCTCTGCACTTCCAGCTGGGTCTGCACCTGCTTGGCTCTTCTGTCAATGTCCATGGGGCCTGCCAGCCAGCAGCCCTGGGCATCCCTCCCCAGCTCAGCCACTACCTCTCAACCAGGCCCCCCTGGCTCTCCTCACTCTTCCAGCCTGGAGCCTCCCTGGGGCGGGGGGGGGCTGGTTTAGGCCAGAATCCCTTTCCTGCAACACAACCTATTTTAATCTCTGACTTAACCGTGAGCCCCTAGAGCCGACAGCCCGGTCCTTTAACCCCTGCGGGCTCGGAGCTCCCCGCTCCAATCCCCAGCAGCGCCGTACACCCCCAGGGACCCCAGGGACCCACGCCATGCCCCACTTGTTAGAAAGGTTTATTTCTCTTTATTTACAGGATCAATTTTAAAAAAACATCGCAGCGGGGGCAGGGAGCCTCGAACGCTCTGTGCTGGAGCTGGGCGGCCGGAGAGCTGGGCCAAAGGCTGGCTCGGGGCCCCGTGGCCATCTCCCGCTCAAGGGCCAGAGCCGCCCCCGGCAGGGAGCGAGCCCCCCTCGGCTGGATGTCGTCAAAGGAGAATTAAAGTGAATGGTTATAAATTACGCCCTGGAATAAAGAGGGCTCCGGTACCACGGCGCCTGGCTCAGAGGGGCTCCACACCCTCTGGCCTCTCTGAGACTCAGGCCGAGCGGGTGGCACTTTCCCCCGCGCCAATCGCGTTCACATTCTGCTCCTGTCCCCCCAGCCCTCCATCGAGGCTGGTCCAGAGTGGAGCCTTAGCATGAGATGCAGGGGCTGGGGGGGAAATGACCTCCCTGCCCTGGAGTGCCTTCTGCTGGGAACAGGGCCTGGGATTCCCGGGGGGGGAGGGGGAAGAATACACACCTGCCCCCCACAGGGCTAAATCGGGGACACCCCAGCCCAGCCTTGGGGTTGTTCCCCCCAGTTTAAGAAGCATTTGGCACTGCCTGCTCCCCTCCCCTGGGCAGCAGTTTATGGCTTTAACAATTTGGCTCTGGCTAAGGAAAAGAAAAGAATTACAAGCGGGGACAGAGAGGAAAAACATAGAATATCCCCCCCCCCCCCCCCCGGGAGGAGGGCAAAGGGATTTGTTAGTCTTATAAATAAACAAACAGCTTGGGGGAAAGTTACATACAAAAGGGTGCAAGGCCCCGGGGGCACGCGGGCGGGAGAGGAGCGTCCCCTGCTGGTGCACTTGCTAGGGCAGAGCCACAGCGCAGGCCCCAGGGCCGCTCTGCTCAACTGGGGGCCACGCGTGGGGAATGGAGATGGGAGCATCTAGCTTCCCCCACCCCACCACCGTGCTAGGGCAGAGAAGACATGGGGCTTGGCTTCCATCTGTCAGCAGGGGACAGCCAGGGGGGCTGGGGAACATGCGAAGGGCCAAGCGTCTCGGCAAAGAAATCGGCAACTCGGTCACCCCTCCGCCCCGTCCTTCACCTGTGCTAGCCATCTGCCCCACAGGCCCCCTGGGCAGACGCACAGGACGGAGGCCACGCCCAGGTAGCCCTACATCCAGCCGCCCCAAAAGCCCAGAGTACGCCCCTGGCCTCCGGTACGCCAATGGCGGGGGGCGGGGTGGCACGTGCTAGTCCCTGCCCCAGGAGATGATTAGACGAGCCGGCGGGGGGTGCTGCCTCCACCCGGGAGACACTTCCTGACCCCCCGGCTTTGTAATGCTACTGAGGAGGCTTGAGGACTGGCTGGGGGAGTGGTCGGCAATGGGCTTCTGCCCCCACAGCATGTTAGGACTAGCAGCGAGGGGCACACAGTGGTGGCCCAGGCTGGGCAACAGCCGCCCCACGTGAGACATGGGCTCCTAGAGATGGAAAGCCCCCACCCCCCCCAAACCTGTCCCCCCCCTCCTGGGGGTCAGGGCACATGGCTGGGCTGCGAGAGGGAGGGGGGACTAGTTACCTTCCACCCATCCCCTCTCCCAGCCTCCATCCAGGCCTTGCATGGCCAGTGGAGAGCATCCCGTGGCCTGGGCACCCTACAGCCCCCCCATACTGAGTCAAAGACTCTCTCCTCCGCCCCAGGCACTTGGGGCAGATGACGGCACCAACTCCAGGAGGGGGGCACCAGCAGCCGGGTGGGGGGAGCGGGACGATGCTCAAGAGCAGGGGGGCCGGAGACGGGGCGCAACTGTCAGCCCCAGGAGACAACGGCCTGACGGACACGCTCCAAAGCTGCTGCAATCCAGTTGGGGGATGATGGGCCTGGCCCCGTCCAAGGCCACTGAGGTGCAGCGGGCCTGGTCACTGCCACCTCTGAAGCCCAGGGCACCCACATTGGCCCCCTGAGGTTGGAGAGACGCTCCTAGACGCTCCCTGCAGGCTGGGCTGGCCCCTGCAGGCAGCATGGCCTCATTGCTCCCCAGGGAAGAAAAAAAAAAAAAAAAAAACCACACCTCTCTCTCAGGTTAAGAGCTAGGTGTTGAAGGCAGTTGGAAAGGGGCAGGGAGGGGATTTCTCTATGTGGGACCAACAGGGGGGCTGCAGGGCAGCCTCACTCAGCACACTCCCCCCCTCCCCGAGAATGGCCCTGGGATAGGATCCTCATTAGAATAGGAGGCATTTGTGC
The DNA here is from genome assembly GCF_027887155.1 of Malaclemys terrapin pileata. Classification (NCBI taxonomy): domain Eukaryota; kingdom Metazoa; phylum Chordata; order Testudines; family Emydidae; genus Malaclemys; species Malaclemys terrapin. The sequence continues at coordinate 9,291,575 of NC_071526.1, read as the reverse complement.
AAAGCACCCCCCTCCAGGGCAGAGTGAGGGGAGCGCAGATGGCAGGAAAGTAACAAAACCCCCAAAAGGGGACTGTAAAAAAGGGATCTGGCCCAGATTGAACAAAGAGGGAAGTCCTGGCCCGGGGCCGGCTGGCATGGCAAGTCCTGGCCCAGTACCGCCTGGGAAGTCCTGGCCTGGTGCAGCCGCTGCAGGGAAGGGGCCCTGGGCACGGCCGGCCGGCTCAGAGAGCGGGGCTCACTGGTTGTCCCCCGGCTGGTACTGAGGCTCTGTGGCAGTGAAATAGTCTTCCAGGAAGGACTGGAGATATTCGAAAGTGGGGCGCTCCTCGGGTTCCTTCTTCCAGCACTGCACCATCAACTCGTGCAGGGATGAGGGACAGCTGCTGGGGCACTGCATACGGTACCCCCGCTCCACCTGCTCCAGCACCTCCCGGTTATTCATGCCTGCGCAACAAGGACAGCGGCTGAGTCGGGGCTGCGGCTAGGAGGTGCTTTGCGGGCATTAATGATGGGTATTTCCATGGGGAGGGAGGGACTTGCTATGGCCCCACCCTGCTGAGGCACGAGGGAAGTGGTCACATCAGTAGTGTCAGTGATGGGAAGAGAACCCAGGAGTCCTGACCGGCAGGCCCCACTGCTCTAACCGCTACTAATGCTGCCTAGTTCCTCTATAGAGCTTCTCATCAGTAGCTCTCCGGGCACTTCCCAACAGAGTCAGCAGCATTATCCCCGTTTTACAGATGGGGAAACTGAGGCACAGAGTGGGGCTGTGAGTTGCCCAAGGTCACCCCACAGGCCAGTGGCAGAGCCAGTCATAGACCCCAGTGCGCTACCTGCTAAACACCACTCCCCTCCCAGAGCTGGGAATAGACCCAACGCCTAGACTGCTGCTCTAACCCCTAGACCCTGCTCCCTCCCCTGGACCAGCACAAGCCCCAGCAGCCCCCACTAACGAACACAACCCCAACAGGAGGGGGGCAGAGCCAGCGGCTGCCTCTTGGTGCCAGACAGCTGTACCTGGGTAGGGCACGCGGCCCTTGGTGACGAGCTCCGTCAGGAGGATGCCGAAGGACCACACGTCTGACTTGATAGTAAACTTCCCATAGAGAGCAGCCTCCGGGGCCGTCCACTTGATGGGGAACTTGGCACCTGCGGGGAGACGAGGTAGATGAGATGGGGCAGGGGATGAGACCACCGCAGGGGGCAAGTTCCCCTGGGGCAGCATGCCCACCGCCAGCTAGGGCACAGGGCTCCTCAGGTCTGATGTCAGCGGGGGATCAGTGGCCCCTTTGCCTCCCCCAGTGTTGACACGTGGGTGCTGCGGGAGGATGGGGTTGGGGTTGGGGAGGTCACTCTGCCCCATGGTCCATCTGGGGCAAAGGAGAGCTCAGCAACTCCCAGCCCTGGGCACAGCCCGAGAGCCCAGGCCCACCTTGGCGTGCCGTGTACTCGTTGTCCTCGATGAGGCGGGCCAGGCCGAAGTCCGCGATCTTACACACCAGGTTGTCACCCACCAGGATGTTGGCGGCACGCAAGTCCCGGTGGATATAGTTCATCCGCTCGATGTAGGCCATGCCGGCCGAGATCTGTGGGCGGGGAGTGCGTGGTGAGAACGCCGGTGCCCTGGGCAAGCCCCCATCCCCTCTCCACCCCCTCCCCATGGCTGGCTGGGGTGCAGACCCTCCCTCACCTCCTGGGGGTTAGTTCCAGCCCCTCCCCACCCAGGACATGGCTGTGCTGGGCAGGTTGCAAGGAGCCCCCTCCCCCGGCCAGTTGTTGGCTCTCCGGCCCTGGCGATTCCTGCTTCCCGCCCCCTCCGGGACCCATCAGCCGGTACCTGGGCCGCCATGTCCACCAGCTGGGGCAGCTTCAAGAACCGGCCATCCCCGTCCTTCAGGAAATCCAGCAAGCTTCCTGGGGAGGGGAGAGGGAGCATCAGGACGTGAGCCTCCAGCCCTGCCCCCCACCCCCGGCTAGAAGTCGCTGTGTTCTCCAAGTCCCTTGTCCTGGTGCAGACACAGCTGGGTCAGGAAGCCAATCAGCCAACGACCCCCCCCCCCCCCGCCCCGGGGCTGCGCCCGGTTCTCACCTTGGCTCATGAACTCGGTGACGATGTAGATGGGCTCCTCCGACACCACGGCGTAGAGCTGCACCAGCTTGTCGTGCCGGAGCCGCTTCATGATCTGGGCCTCCTCCAGGAAGGCCTCCGGGGACATGGTGCCCGGCTTCAGCGTCTTCACCGCCACCTTGGTGGTGCCGTTCCACGTGCCTGGAGCCAGCGGGAAGGGGGACAGTGTCACGGCGCGCCCGCCCCGACCGGCAATGGCGATGCAGGTGGGGGGCAGTCAGTGCCAGCTCCAGGGAGGGCGGGGGGGGGAGGGGGAAATGCCTCCAGGATGAAGAGCCCAGTAGAGAAGCCCTTGTCACTCCCAGGGCAGGTAGCAGACCCTGAGTCACTCGCACCCCTTCCCTGCAGAGATCCCCAGGTCAGCCCCCGCTCCCCCATGGGATGGGCAAGGGATGCCTGTGTCTCACGCCCCCGCCCCCCACAGGACAAGCAATGGGTGCCCATGTCTCACCCCATTTCAGGGACAGGGATCTGAAAGTCCCCCCCCCCCGAGCTTCCCCCCAGTGTAGGAGCCCCACTTGGAATGGGGCGAATTCCCTTCCCACACTCCCATATGGGCTGGAAAACTTCAGAGAGGCTTCCCTGAGACCCCCTCCCCACATCTGACAGGCAGAGACCCTCAGTCCTGCCCCTATGTAAATAATCAGAACCTGTGGGTCTGGTGGGGACCAGATGGATCCACCCTCCCTCCCACCCCCCAGCCTCTCCCAGCCCTGCAATAATCAACCTCTGGCCCCGGCCCCATCCTCCCGCTGCACGGTGCCCGCCTTACCCATCCACACGTCTCCGAAACAGCCCATGCCAAGCTTCTTGTCCAAGCTTACGGACTCCCGCGTTATTTCCCAGGCGTCTTTAGACAGGCTCATAGTCTGGGGCTTCATATTGGGGCATACCCGGGTTAGTAGATGGCACAGACCGTCATTGAACTCTGCAGGGGATGGGATGATGGGGAGGAGGTGGAAGAGAGGGAGGGGGGAGTGGAGAATGGGATGAATTCGGCATGCACATGCACAAGGGCTGAGAGGCGGAGGAGGGGAGCCCAGGCTTGGATTGATCGCCTGCCTTGGCGCCAGCTGACTTGTCCACCAGCTGGCGCTGTTCACCTGCGTTCCCGGGATGCAACGGGTAGGATCATAGCAGAGGTGGGTTTGTCCTGCCAGGGCAGGGTTTCCCCGTGGGTACACGGGTCCGGCCTGGATCTGCCCTGCAGCCCCCACCTCCCCGACAAGAGGACGGGTCAGTTATGGCTGCCCAGACCCGCCCTCCAGACAGGTGCGCAGAGAGGAGTTACTGGCTGCCAGGTCTGGCTGCTTAGTGGGGCAGAACCAGGCGCAAATGGCAGTGCCATGCAGCCAGCTTGGAGGCCAGGCTGAGTCTGGATTAATTGATTGATTTGTTCCCTCCCTCCACAGATTCGCTGGCCCGGGCCCTAGAGCCAGCAGAGAGTGGTTAGACTCCGACAGAGCAACCCAGAGCAGGCGATCAGGAGCTCCCCACCACCAGGGGAGGGGTGGCACTAGGCTGGATCCAATGGCAACTCCCCTGCTGTGTAGAAGGAACAGGCCTGATGGCTTTCAGCAGCACGTTTCCTTGAGCCAATTCCCATGTGCGCGAGCGAGACGCTCGTGCTAGAGAGAGTCTGGGGAGGGAAGCCCCCCTCCTCCCCACGCATCCACAGCAAGGAAGTGGCCCCCCCGCACCCCCAGCCTGGCCAGCCCGAGGGGTAAGAAGTGACTTCAGTCCCCAGGGCTCAGTCAGTCCTGCTGAGATTGCTAACCAGGAGACCCTGCGGATGGCTCATGAAGTCTCCCGCCAATAACAAGCCCGGTCTCTTCCCGCCGCGTCCCTGGGATGCCCTGGATGGATCCAGTCGGTGGTGTGCCTCCCCTCGCCCTGGCTGGTCGCAGGGCCTGGGGTTCTCCCCTCCCCTCCTGGCTCAGCCCCCCCGCTCGCCTGAAGAGTCCTACCCATCCACACTTCCCCAAACTGCCCATTGCCCAGTTTCTTGATCAGCTGCAGCGACTCTCGCGGGATCTCCCACACGTCTTTGGTTTTGACAGACAGGTCTGCCAGCTTGGGCATCCCCTTGTGGCACGGCACGGCCAGGCGGCAGCACAGGCCCGCAGCTCGCTCTTGCGGACAGAGCCGAGGGAAGGAAGGAGCGAGAAGAAAAAGACAGATGAGAGCACAGACGGAGAGACGAGGCACTCGAGGGCAGGGAGAGAGAAAACACATCCCTGCCAGCCCCAGGGGGCAGCACAGCCACGCCTCTCACCTGCCCCACACAGGGGGCCACGTTGGGGCCCTGCTCACGGGGCAGCAGGCCTGTCCTGCAGGAGAAGCAGCGGCAGGTGGCAACGCTAGCCAAAGCGGAGGGCAGGAGCTGGGGGGCTCGTTGCAGGGGATCCCCTAAGGAGTCACGCCTGGTCTTTGCAATCGGGAGGATCGCGCGGGGGTTCAGCAGAGCTCTTTGGGTGCGAGTCGTGGGGAGGAGCCCGCCGGAGCTCTGTACCCGATGGGCCCCTTCTACCCGCCAGTGGGGCCTGCTAAGCTCGCGCTGCCCCAGTCTGAGCCCAGCCTGACTCCCTGGGCAGTCCAGCCCCAAGCAGCGGGTTTCCCAGCTGTCCTGGCCCTGGCCCGTTGGTCAGCACTGAACGGCGACTGTGGAGCTCGGCCGTCTCCCAGCCAGCGCGCGGTTGCTGGGGGGCCCTCACTGGTCTGACCCCCTTGGTCTGTGCATTGCTCCCACGGGCTGGCGTCTGATCGGTGCTGGGGTGGGGGGTGGGGTGGGCAGTGACCAAAGGAGCCACCCCACCCCCCGCTGCTTTGGCTGGTATAGGATGCCAGGAGGTGGGGGGTGCTGCTAGACGAGGAGGGAGGGACGGTGGGAGGAGAGGGGCTGCGGTGAGCCTGAGCTCCAGCCGGGGAGAGTTTCATTGCAGCACAAGGAATTCGCAGAGGCCCATCAACCCGGGCACAGGTTCCCCAAGGGCTCCTCCCGCGCAGGAAGGAGACGTCTCCCAGAGCCCCCGCTCTGGGGCATCCCCGCTCCGCTCCGAGCCAAAGCCCCTGCTTCTCTGGCTGCCACAGGCTGGGATCCCCCCAGCTCAGATTTGGGGGCTTCTCTCAAGGGCTGGGGATGGGCCGAAGGCGTCTCGGGAAGGCCAGGCTGGTGGATTTCATTGCAGCTTCTGGGCAGGGTGCAGAAAGGCCAACGGCATCTCCAAGACACGCAGCAGGCCCCCTCCAGCTCACCCACGTCCCTACTTCGGTCTGCACAGGCCAGCGCCACAACTGCCCCCCTCAACCTCCCTAGGGCCTGGGGGCTCCAAGACCCAATGGAGCCCTCTGGCTGAACCCATCTCCGCACGCCACGCTCCCTCCGGTGCCATCCCTGCCCAGCCCTGGCTCGCCCTCCCCTTACCTATGTAATGGTGGACCAGTTCCTGGATGGTCTCGAACTGGGCCCGCGTGGTGATGTAATAGCCACCGTTATCCAGCTTCCGGATCTTATAGTGCTTCACGTGGTCGCCCTTCATCTCGTCCCAGTCCCGGATGGACAGGGAGTAGGCACCTGGGGAGGGACAGCAAAGGGGTCGGGCCGGAGACAGACACAGGCAGGGAGTGGTGGGAGCAGCTAGTGGACACCAGCAGGGGGCACGGTGCTGCTGCATGGGAGAGCCACGGGGGATTCAGATGGGGGCTATTCCCCAGGCACGCGGGGCTGGGGGCAAAAGAAATCTCTGCTACTGCGTGCTGGGAAGCGCATCCCCTCAGCTGGCTGCCGGTGTGGAGAAGCATCCTGGCCCCTGCTGCCTCTCCCAGAGCACCCCCGCTCCATACACACACACCCCGGGTTGCTGAAGGGCGCGGCCGCTACCTTTGGTGGTCTCGCTCTCACGGATGAGGAAGGTCCCTCGGGGGTTGCCCTGACACAGCAGCTGCCTCTCAGCGTCCTTTCGCCCCATCTTCCCAAAGTACCACCTGGCGCGGAGGGCAAGGAGAGGGAGGGTTAGTAACGTGCCCGGGGGCACCTGGCAGCCACGGCTCACCTACGCCCCACCTGCGGGGATCCAGAACTCTCAAACGAAGACAGAGGGCCAGGGGAAGGATGTTACGGCCCAGCCGTGAGAGACTCAGAGAGCTGCGTCGGCTCCTGGCTTCCTGAGAGCACTTGGGAAGATCACCGACTCTCCCGGAGCCTCAGTCTCCCATCTGTAAAATGGGGAGAATGCAGCGTCTGTTCTCCCAGCCTGTGTCTCTCTGCAGCTTCTCTGGGGCGGGACGCTCTCTTACTTCAGTACATACAGCACCCTGCATAGTGGGGCCTTAATCTCGGCTGGGGCCTCTAGGTGCAATTGAAATAGACAGAATATGGTAGCTGGGCAGCTGATGTACACACATGCACAGGGAGGTACTGGGTGGGGCAGTATGTTTGAGACTTAGAACAAAAATCAGGGAGTCAGGACTCCTGGGTTCTATTCCTGGCTCCGCCCCTCAGAGTGACCTTAGGCAAGTTGCTGAGGCCAGATTTTTCAACCTTAGTCCCTGCCATTAAATAGGAGTTCAGGTGCCCGATCACAGGATGGAAGCCTTTTATCCTCTCTCTGCCTCAATTTTCCCTTCTACAAACTGGGGATAATAAACCTTACTTACCTTACCTACCTCCCAGCAGGGCTGTAGGGATGAATTTACTAATGGGTGCAATGTGCTTGGGGATCTGGGAGCAGAAGGTACTACAGCAATATTTATCTAGGTTAAGATAGGGGTAATCCACTATCATGCTTCAGGGCATCAGATGACATTACAGAGGTCAGGAAGGAAATTCCTCCCACTTGCCAGCAAGGTGCATCACGGGAGATTTCACCACCTGAAGCATCAGGCACTGCTGGAAGCAGGTTACCACCGTGTGACCCCGCTGGTTTGATATGGAGAGGCAACTCCTAGAGCTGGGGTGCCTTGGTACAGAGTGTGTGTGTGTGTGTGTGTCGGGGAGGGATTGGCTAGGTGTCTGCAATGCCCCAAGGGTGCTGGGGGGGAGGGGATGGAGCATCTCTTGGACGTCCCTGGGTCACTGGCTCCCTCCTCTGCCCCCAGCCAGTACACCGGGCTCTGGGGAACGGAACCCATTTGACCGCCAGTCAGCCCAGGGCTGTCCTACTCACTCTTCCGCCTGGATGGAGTCCACCGGGGCCACGTAGTTGCTGGGGACGTAGCCCGTGGCCCCTGTGTTCAGGGACCTCGCCTCCCACCAGTCGCCCTCGCTGTGGAACCAAAGAGACGGGGTGAGAGTCTGCGAGGAAGCCCCGCCCCTCAAAGGCAGGCATTCAGCCCATCTTGGAGACCCCGCTGAGCCCCTCTGTCCCGCTCCCACGTCATGTGGCATCCAGCATTCATGCCAGAGGACGAGCCACTCCTCAGCTGCTCCCAGCCTGCCCCACCAGGGCCAGCCAACTTAGACCTGGGAGCAAGGTCTTCCGCAGAAAGCAACAGGCTCAGGCCTGGGTTTGTCACCTCTGCCCCCTGCCCGGTCCCCAATGGGTTTAACTCGGCCTAGCTGGTTAGCTGGGCTTGTGGTGCAAACGCCAATGGGCTGTGAAATCCCCCAGCCAAGCTGCTGTCGGAGCAGGGCCGCGTGAGGCGGGGAGCCCCAGCCAACATCAGACCCGGGTGCGTTTGCACTTCGTTGTGGGCGAAGGGGGGACAGGGTTCCTGGAGGAGAGGGGCCCAGCCCCGAATGGGACACTCACGTATTGTTGATAATGTGGAATTTCTCCCCCTTCAGGAACGTCAGGTCATCCTCCGTCCGGGCTTCGTAATCGTACAAGGCAATGAAGAGGGTCACGCCCCCGCCTGCGAGACACAGGGACAGGGCAGTGAGGAATCTGCCATGGGCAGGAGAGCTTGGGCAGGCTGCTGTGAGCTGCCACCGTCACTCTGTGTATTACAGTCGTGGCTTGAGGTCACGTCGCACCAGGCACTGCCCCTGCCCCGAAGAGCTCACAGTCTGATAGATGCAGGGTGAGAGGGGAAACTGAGGCACGGGGCAGGGAAGTGATTGGGCCAGGTCACCCAGCAGGCCAGGGAATAGAAACCCAGCCCGGTGCTGCATCCACTTGAGCCCCACGGCAGGGGCACCACGGAGACTGACCTGTGATCCCCCCTCCACACAAGGTGCTGTTGGGATAGAGGCCGGGGCCCATGAAGGCGGGGGCGCCGGCGGGCGTGCTGTGGAAGTTGTTAAAGTCGGGGATGCGGGTGAAGCTGCTGGAGGGATTCTGCTGCGTCGGGTCGGGGCCGTAGCAGGATTTCGATGCCGAGCCGGTCGTGCCATCGATGTTCTCTGTCTGGCCTTTATTCGACTCCTTCTCCTTGCAATACACACAGCCCATTCTGGGCAAAGCCTGCAGGGGGAGGAGAGAGCGCGGGGTCAGCCACCGGGCAAAGAGACCATGCCCTTCCTCCAGGAACTCTGCTAGCACACGCCACAGACCGTGCACCGCTGCCCATCAGCGACTCTGGTGCGCTGCTGGACTAGAACGGACCCATCACCCGGAGCGGAACCACGATCCTCCCAGATGGAACTGGACTGCTCCCTCCCCCTGCACTGGCCAGCAGCCCGGTGAGTCCATCCCCCCAGCAGCCCACCCCACTGCTCCTCGCCAAAGCAAACCAATGCCCCCTTCCTGCCCCCCCCAGATGCACCCAGCCAGAGAGCCCCACCTTCCTGCTGCGCTGCTGCAGAGCAACGGTCCATGCAGCCGGTCCCCACCCGCCTCTTCCTTGCACATGGCTGCCCGTGCGGGCAACTTGGTGCCTCTCCCGCCTGGGAGTGCGTGTCTGGCTGCGTGTGACGGCACATGTGTGACCACACAGCTCCATGGGTGTGTGTGTGGGGGGGGGGGAGGGATATGGGGCGCTCACTGACTTCGCCCTCCTCCCCAGCTGTCAAACTCCGCTTCCTTCTCTCGCCATCTGCCACATGCTGGTTGCCTGGCAATAAGGTCAGTGGGTCAAGTTGTAGGAGGAGGGGGACAGAGGTGTGCCCAGCTGCCAGGGGTTAGGGAGGGCACAGGAGTCCGGCCAGCAGGGGCAGGGAGCTGGGCTGTGGGAGGCCAGGCTGGATGCCTTTAATCCATGAAGCTGGAGCTAAACACACAGAATGGCTGGTGCCCAGGTACTCTAGTGACGGGTCTGGCAGAGCGGGTAGAAATTCACTCCCCCCGCCCCCAGGCCAGCCCTGATGGAGCTGTGGCAAAGCAAGGCCGGGGATCCTGGTGGATTCCCAGGAAGGCTGGTGAGATCCCTGCTGCATCCAGGGTCCCTGATTGTCGCCGGTCCCTATTATTCACTCTCCCTTCTGCAGGGACTGCAGCCCGTGCCAGCTGCAGCGTTTCTCCCACATAGCGCGGGACTTTGCCCTGGAGCAGGCAAAGGGCAGAGATGGGCTGGTGTAGATCAGCACTGACGGCAGTTTGCACCAGCTGCGGATCCGGCCCAGGTCCCCAGCGGAGGCGTTCGAGAGGCTCAGCTCCCTCCCGCATAGGGCAGGAGCAGCAGGTCAGGCGTGGGCGGACTCATGCCTGGGGGAAGGAGAGGCGGTGGGTGCATTAGGAGAACTGTGCCAGGCCAGGACTGAGACCCGTGGGCAGAGGCAGGCATGGGGAGCCTGGGACGGGCAGAGAAGGGCGTCAAGGGGATGCTGGCCAGGAGCGAGGTGCATTGCTAGAACAACGCAGATACTGACTTGGTTTCTACAGCGTCTGCAGGCTCAGCTGAGCGCCCTCCCCTGCAGCCACGGAAACAGGAAGAACCCTGCGCAGCCGTGGTCAGGCTGCGGCTCCCAGCCTGCGTCTAGTCGGGGGCGTCTCTGCTGCTGGGTGGCTGCCCAGGGCCTGCTCGGTTGTAACCACACGTGCTGGGCTGAGCTCAGCACCGAGGCCTCGTCTACATGGGGGAGGTTTCTGGAAAGTCTCCCCAGAGTGGCTACCGCAGGCCCGGCTCCTAGCACAGACGGGCCCAGGTCTGGACTCTGCAGTGGGATTCTCTGCTGGCCAGATCAGCCGGAGAGCGGCTTCAGAGGCAGAGAGCTCCCTGCGCTAGTCGACACCCTGTGCCACGCAGGTAGCAATGCATGCCTCGGGCCGGGGCATGACACAGGGTCAGATCTAGAGACGCTGCCTGCCTGGGGACGCTCTGCCTTGCGGAACTCAGGAAGGGCTGGGCCATTCAACTTCAAAGAAAGCAGGACCCCGCCCTTCTCCTGCGTCCCGGCTGAGGTCTCCGGCTGTGGTGGCGCTGAAGGGGAAGCAGATGCTCATGCTGGCTGTACCCGATAGTGTGCAGCAGGCATCCTGGCCCCCGCTGTAGCCGGCACGGCCCATTCCCTCCCCAGCCTCTCCACATCCCCGTGCAAGAGCGTCACATCACATCCAGCCCATGTGCGGCCCAGCAACGAGATCGGCTGAAGTAGCATCGTCCTCCGAGCCCAGCGCCTTAGACCCACAGGCCCAGGAGGGACCCTGCTCAGTCCGTGTTTCATTCAACGTGCGACTCAGCTGCACTCGAGTGGGCTCCCGGGGAAGGAGACACCTCCCAGCCGCCGGGCCCCACTGCGGCCTGCCCTAGCTCGAGCCCCGGGCACGCTGGAGAAAGGCCCAGTGCTCCTGCCCAAGTGGCCAGTCTTAGGGCCTTGATGGCATGGCTGACGGGGACCTGGCAGGAGGGATCTCTTGGCAGGGGGGTAGGGGGTGCTGGCTGGAGGGTGGGCTCTGGGCATGCTTGTTATTTTCCCTGCTTTCGGGGGGAGGGGAGGAAAGTAAGAGGGAACATGGCTGCGTCTCCCCCCGCCCGCCCGTCAGTCCGAGAGCACAACTGCACTGTGTGCACGCGGGGAGCTCCGGAGGCAGAGCTGAGCAGCGGAGGCTGGTGCCCGGAGCGGTGGCGGCGGCAGGAGATTGGTGGATGCGGGGGGCGCGCAGGCTGGCGTCTCTTAATGCGGAGCGACAGAGCCATCCCAGACACCTGCCACTGGCAGCCCTGGGTTAGATGGACGGCAGAGAGAGTGGGGGAGGAGGAGGAGGAGGAGGAAATACCAAACCCCATTGAAGCCAGCGAGAGAGAAGAGACCCTCTGTGAAATCCTGCCCACGCACAGACTCAGGGCCGCAGCAGCAGCCCTTGCTGGCCATCTTCTGCCCTCTCAGCCATTGACCCACTGGCCGGGACATGCTGCAGCAGGCAGCCAGCGAGGGGGGTGAGAACTACCTCCTGCAGGGGCCGGAGGAGGCCGTGGGGTGGCTGGTGCGCTGTGCTGTAGGGGAGCGGGGGGGCTGTACCTTCAGAGCCTGTCTGGACTTTGGTGGTTCCATGCAGACGCAGAACATCGCAGGGAGCAACACACTGCGCTCTCCCTCTCGAAGGGGCTCTGCATTTGCTCTGCCCCTTAGTCACATAGGTTCTGCATGAGGGGCAAACAACTCCCAAGGTGCAAAACCTTTCCATTGACTCACCAATGTGACTGCCTGTCCCTCCCCCCCACCACACAGATTGACACTCACTGGGACGGCTCCTCAGGTCAGTTCAGCTGCTCCATGTTACCTGCCCGAGGAGAACCAACACCTGGAGGACACAAGAGAGATAGAGAGAGGTGGTGAGATCCCTTAGGACAACCCCCCCCTCCTCGCAGCCACCTGCGCGATCCAGCGGACGACAGGCCATCCCAGCAGGCCACCTCAGAGCAAGGCCTAACTCCGTGCCCTTCCCCAGCCCAGCCTTGCTCACGTGGGTCGTTCCCTTGCCATGTCCATAAAGCACACGCCGCTCCTCAGCGGAGTGGTGCTGCAGACAGCCGAGCCAGCCCTGCACTCTGACGGACACCCAACCCTCTCGCAAGCCAGTCCTGGGCAGGAGTGCCTCCCCGGGACACCCTATCAAAGGCTGGTCCTGCTGTCATGGGCTAGGCGCTGGGTAGAGACCGAGGGCGGAATTTTCAAAAGTCACCTAACGGGTGTGATGCACCCAACTCCCCTAGGCTGTGAGAGTTGGGAGCCTCAGCCCTATTGAAATGCTCACCTTAGAGCGGTGTTTGGGGAGGGTATGGAGGTGGGGGTGTCTCTTGGTGGCACTGGGGTAATTTGTGTTTAATAAAAGGTACAAAGTGGAATAAAGCGTATCCAACGGGTTAAAACCTTCGCAGGAAGTGGGGAAAGGCCAACAGAAATACATGCATGTACGTGCACACAGGGACACACACACACACACACACACTTTGTGGTGATCTGCTGGGGTTCCCAGAATTGTGACTGTCACTCCCTCAGTAGAGTTTTGCTACTGCTAAGCTGTGTGACAACCCCCTTCCCTGCGCTGGCTCGTCTGCCTTGCCAGCAAACTCACCAGGACCCAGCCAATCCAAACCTGGCCTTGCTGGTAACAAACGGCGAGCCCCAACTCCCGAGTTCCCCAGAGACACCCAGCCCCGCCTCCTGAACACTCCCAGAAGTGATTACCTATGTTGCTCCTTTAAAAAGAGACAATACCCTGTGGCCTGTTAACTGGGGTTCACATGCCCTGCCTTTCCATCACGGCACTGAATAGTAAAAGTAAAACAGATTTATTTAACAGCAGGACACAGGAACAAGTGATACCAAGTATAAGGAATAAAGACAGAAAGGGCTACAAGCAACCAACAGTAGAAAGTACACTTCTAAAGACTAAAATTTAACCAGCTCTAGTTCTTGTTCCAGATGGTTTCCTCACTTACAGCAGCTTCTCCAGTGTGACTGGTTCTTCCAGCCAGAAGCCACCCTTGCAGCATCCAAAGGCTGGTTTCTTTGATCACCCAAGAGATGGATGGCTTTTCCCTCTCACCTTCTCTTCCCTAAGGCCACTGACCCTCCATCAAAAGGCAGGAAGACTTCCTGGGGGTGCAGCATCCACCCCCCCACCCCCCCCAAGATTGTTATGTGGTCCCTTTTCGTCCACTTGCTCTCCTGAGGACTTTGTTTACCTTGCATGTAAATGTAACTTCATGATCTCTGCCTGACGGCCAGGCTGGCTGGACAAGCAAATACACATTCCTCAGTCTAGGGCAGGCTGGGTTATGCATTGCTTGTCAAAACACAAACAATTTTCTAGATCATATTTATAACTCTTCATACACACCCATACACACACAGTGCTTTCAGGACCAGCGTGTTATCACTTTGTATACAATACCTTACAGGAGACCTTGTGATCCAAGCCCATTGCCCCCCATCCCAGCAGCAGGGACATGACTACTGTCCTGTCCCCCCCAGACTCAGCAGCCGGGACAGAACACTCCTCCCAAGCCAGCATGTTAGTAGCCATCTGCCTCGGTGTCCTGACTGAATTCCAGCCAAACGGCCGTCTCCCCACATCCTCATCTCCTGCCGACTGGGCTGTGAAATGAGGGCGGCTGAGCACAATAGGAGCGAGAGACAATGGCCTCGGACATGCCCCAGCTCAAGGATGTGCCATGCCTTTCACGGCAACTCCAAGAGGGATGGGAAGCCTTTATTTGGGTCAGGACCAGCCAAGCCCCCCCGGCCCCCAGGGCTCTTTAACCCTTTACAAACTGGCCTTGCCCAGGCTGCCAGCCAACCAGATTCTTTAGCAGGTGGCCTGTGTCTCTGCAGCAACCAGCAGGTGGCACAGGGACACCTCAAGAGCCACAACACTGGGGACTGGGTGGATCAAAAGAGCCGCAAGAGAGAAGCGAAGCGGAGAGAGGTGGAGTTTCCCCAGGTGCAGTCTATGGGAGCAGGGTCCCTTTAGGGGCTGAAATACACAGGATCCACACCCTGTCTCCTGCTCCACAAAGACTCCAACACACACACACACACACACAGTGTGCAAATTCAGAGGGCGCAAAACAGAGTCTTCCCCCACCGAGCTACCCCTCAGTCAGAGACATTATTTGTCTACAGTCATAGTAACAACTGGAATCGGACATCCAAGCCAAGCCGCACTGGATTGGTTTTGATGCAATGAGGCAGCCCGTGTTTCTAAGGCACAAAGGGGGTCCTGGCGATGGTGCATTGGCCGCGGGTGATGCTGATCGTACCGCACGGGAGCCAAGCGTGAGGACGACGGGGTGTTAAGCACAGGGTACAGGCTTTGTGTACGCCAAGCAGTGGGGTTTCGTGGCCTGGGCGTGGGAGTGGGGGGTCAGGCGACCTGGTCCTCTTCCTGGCTCTGCCCTTGGCACATCACTTCCTCTCTCCGTGCCTCTGTTTCTCCTGCCCCCATCTTGTCCATGGAGAGCCTCTCTCGCCCTGTCTGTCTGTCCAGCGCCTAGCACAACGTGGCCGGGATTTGCTTGGGGCCGCCAGGTACTTGTGGGCTACGAACATTAAATACGCTTGAAATGGGCATCGTGCCTTAACACCGCAGGTCCTGAGTTCACTCCCCAGGACGACGGCCAGCGGAGTAGTCACCAGCAACACGAGCAGGTCAAGCTTCTCCCCCGGCCGCCCTGCCAACGTGCTCCAGCCTTGGCCAGGTCTCACCCGAGAGCAGCGGCCCAAACAACCCTCGGCCCAGCGCTGGAGCTGCCCACAAGGGAGAGCATCAGGTGGCGACAGGAAGAACCACGCTGGGTTCCACCAAACTCCCTGGACCCCGGCCACCAAACAGCCTTGGCTTTGGTGATCTAACTAGCCCAGCTGGGCGATGCCAGGGCTGAGGGTCCCCCATAGCCCATTCCAAGCCACCGAGCCACCCTCTTCACTGAAATCGGCGTCTCTGAATCCCTCACTGGCAGCAACAGCCAACTAAGAAGGGCAGAGGCATCCCCAGGCTGAGATCTCGGACTCTTGGGCATTAACCAGCCATCTCCTCACCTGGGTCCATGCATTAGCCGTCTGGTGAGGATCCGTTCCGAGGGGCCGGATGGATCCCTAGTGTCACTGCACCAAGGCTGGTGAAACAACACAGGAAGGGGCAGTGACCACGGGGGTGGCTCTCCCCTACTCACATGGAAAGTACACTTCTCCATTCCCCAGCCCTCCCCGCACGCTTTGCGTGTTCCCAAACTCTACAGAGAAGTCACCACCAATCAGCCTTACAGGAAGGAACCAGGAGCAACCCAGACTGTGCCCTGGGGAAAATCAGGGATTGCAACATGAAAGGAGAGTCACCACTCTGGTCCCACTTGCTGCCTACGTTGTGTAATGATCCCACGGCCCCTTTCACAAGACAGGGGCAGCCCTGGCGGAACCCCCGCAGAGCCGTTCCACGCTGCCGGGTCTGACCCTCACTTTCGTTTCCGGGCCTGAGTTGTTGCACAGCATTGCTGCATGTTAAACAACTGCCATGCTCCACCCTAGAGCTGGCTGCATTTCCACAATGGGTGAAGCAATCTCTTCCTGCTGCCCCATCCCCAATTCCAGCCCCTTGCACTCCACCCAAGCCAGCAACATATTCCAGGATGATCCCGCCCCGATACCCGGGCACGCCCTCCCACGCCACCCACTCCTCTGCAGCCAGAAAGCCTCTCCAACCTCTGCTTCCCCACTCTGCCAGGAACCCTCCCCAGTCCTTCCTCACACTACTGCTCTCCCAGCCCTTAGCATGGTCCACTCACAAGTGCCACCCCTGGGAAACAGGAACACCGGAAGCTCCCTAGAAGTGGGGTAGGAGGGGGCCACTGGCGCCCAGACCAAGGCCCCACCCCTGTTCTGCCTAAGGCCCCGCCCTCTTCCCCCGAGACCCCACCCACCACTCACTCCTCTCCACACCCCAGGCACTTGCCCTAAGGCAGGAAAAAAGGGGTGGGCAGAGCTTTCAAAAGCAATGGGACCATGGCCTCCCCCGCTGAGAACCCGTCCGGTGCTTACAGAAGCCGGCAGCTGAGGGTGAAGCAGGAGCAGCTGACACTACCCAGACTCTTATTCAAGCTTCTCCACTGTCCCTGAACACAAGGCATCTCCCTCTAAGCCTGACCCCTCCCCGGCTCACGCCAACACGCTGGCTCTGCACGGATCGTCCCTAGGGACGGCCGGCAATTAGGGTGACCAGACAGCAAATGTGAAAAATCGGGACAGGGGTTGGGGGGATAATAGGAGCCTATATAAGAAAAAGACCCCAAAATCGGGACTGTCCCTATAAAATCGGGACATCTGGTCACCCTACCGGCAACAGAAATACCCGCTCAGCCTACACGGACACCGTGTTGCCCTAGCGGCATCAACACCGACTACGCCGCTGGCGGAGGTGGAGTTAAGACAGCGGAGAGGGGCAGTTACGTCCGCGGAAGCGAAATTTAAGTGTAGACACCTGCAGAGTTAGGTCAGCGTCAGCCCACTCTGCAGCGCAGACCAGCCCTTGGGCTCGCTTGGTGGGGACTCTCCGGGCTCTGAGCTTTGGGCTGACGGGTGCCATAACATGCTCCCCCCGCCATAATACCCCACTACAAATCCAGGCTGCCTGGGTTACCAGCCAGCCTGCAGATCGCACTCTGTGGGTGGGGGGCACAGGGCAGGCTCCAGGACAGTTTCAGAGCGGTCCTCTCGCCAGTGATGGGGGATCAGCCCGAGGTTACCACGGCCCTGAGCTGGCCGGGTCTTCTGCTCTCAAAGGCAGCATGGGGTGGGTGCATGTGGAGTCAGGCCTCCAGGGGAGCGGCGTGGAGCCCTTTCTTCCTGCTGGGAGGAAGGCATCCTGCCAGGGGAGCCCCGGGGGTGCCAAAGGGAGCAGCTTCCCAGCAGCACCATGCCAACCACCCTCATCCTGGGACTCACCGCTGACCCCCGCCAGCGATCCCCCAAGGCCCAGCAGATCTTGGGCTGGTTCCTGCCGACCCTCTCATGGACCATCTCGCTTCTGAAGACCACAGCCCAACCATCTCCTGGGGAAAGGGAGGCAGATAACAGCAAGGGGCTTTCTGAACCCACCCGCTCTTCCCTGGCACTGCCCTCAGCTTACCTATGGCCCAGACGCATCCTAACCCAACTAGAAAGCAGGGAAGCCACCCCCTCAATAATCTGCCTCTGGCCCTACAGTGGAGAGTGAGGGGGACCAGGCCAGAACTGGGGAGCAGGAGGGAGAGGAAAGAGAAGCACAAGCATCAGATGATTTAGTTGGGGATTGGTCCTGCTTTGAGCAGGGGGTTGGACTAGATACCTCCTGAGGTCCCTTCCAACCCTGATATTCTAGGATCAGGGAGCACAAGAGACCCCATGAGAGGAAGGGAAGGGTCAGCGAGGGAGGGGGGAGGGCAGATCTGGCCATGGGGAGGGATTGCCAAGGGAGAGCATGCCCAGGGCATGAGCTCTGGCGAAGGGAAGGAGACTGGACACGTATGGGAAGAGGAGCAGGAGAGGGTGGCAGGGGGCAGGCTGGGGTGTCCTAGGCATGCGTTTTGGAGATAGTGGGGCAGGGGGTAGGCCCAAGGCACGGTCTCTGGGGCAGGGAGGAGCAGCCAGGTGTGAGCAGAGGGCTGAGAAAGGGGACGCAGGCCTTGGACATGGCCTCTGAGGGACCGGCCCATGTCGACATGCTGCACTGGGGGTGGGTATTTATTTCCCAGCTATGGCCCTGTAGTCATCGCTGTCTTCTTCCTCCCCAGGCTATTTTCTCGCCCCCCTCCTATGCCAGACAACAGAGAGGACCATGCAGGGCCAGCTGCAAAGCAGGGACACTTCAGAGCCGGGAGGCAAGGAAAACATTGCGGGGAAGAGGGGGAGCAGGGGTGCCAGCCATCAAAGCCCCTGCAGGATGCTTGTCTGGCTCCCCGCTTGGTTACTCATCCCCACCCTCGAAGCTGCTCCCTGCCTATCCAGCCTCCCCACCGCGGCGACCAGCAGCCGGGGAGGCTGTGGGACAAGCACTGGAATCTGTCACCAGTGCCGGCCAGGAGGGGGAAGCCTCGACCAAGCGGAAAGGCCTTGCCCTCAAGAGCAGAGGTGGGGGCACAGCTCAGCCCCCGCCCCCAGACTCTAGGCCACAAACTCTAAAGGCTGGGAACAGAGGAGAGGTACCTAGGCCAGGCCCTGCCACGCCCCTCTGGGCGCCTCTATCCTCAGGACACCCCTGTGAGGGAGGGGTTGTACTGATGGCACAGAGACTGAGTGACTTGTACAAGATCATGGTGGATCAGGGATTTGAACCTAGATCCTCCCAAACCCCAGGCTGCACCTCTAACCACTAGGCCATCTTCCCGCCCACAGTCTGGGAAGCAGACTTCTCCCTAACTGCAGCCGACTTCGGAATCTCAAGCTCCTGCTCCCAACAGAGAGCCTGCCCCCAACCCAGCGCAGCCAGGCCTCAGCTGACGTGACATGGCAAGGCAAGAGGAGGGTGGCCTTCCGCCTCTGCCGTCACTCATTCCCGCATTCAGGGGACGTAAAGCACCATCCCCCACGTAGGGGCCCAGCCAGAGCCAGCTCCACATGTGGACATACCACCCATTCCCCACGCCTAGAACATTTCAACAGCAGCCCCCGTCGTATGAGACAACGGCCACCTCTTAACGGAGTCCAGTCCGGCCCTCCTCGGCTAGGACAGGCAGCGTTGAGGGGGAACATGGTACGGCTGGACTCTGGCCTGAATCAAATGACCAGGATCCAAGAAACAAGCCATTGGAGCGGGTTCAGAGGAGAGCCCTGGGGAACCATTACAGCGATAGCCTTAAGGAGTTCAAGCTACGTCACTTAAAGAGACTGTTAAGGAGTAGGGAAAAAGTTTTGATAAGGGGCTCTCCTGTGTGCAGCCAAACCTCTGACAAGATAGAGCGGCTGGAAGTTGAAGCGAGCCGGATTCAGATGGGAAAGAAGGCGTACATGTTTTAACAGTGTGGGTATCTATCCGCTGGCTTGGCTTTCCAAGGGTGGATTCGCCATCGCTAGCCATTTTTAAACCAGGATGGGACCTCTGTCTAAAAGATCGGCTCTCATTCGAGCCGGAGTCCATTCAGGGCAGTCCTCCGGCTCGTGTTACGGAGGTGGTCAGAGTCCATGAGCCCAGGGCTCCGTTCCGGCCTTTGAGATCTGGGGGAATCCGGACACCCTGCACTGGTGAAAATGAAGGGGCCCATCCCCCCAAGCACAGAGCACATCCCTTGTGGTGGAGGAAGCAGCTAAACACACACAGCTGACCCGACAGGACTCACCTTGTGGCTGGGCTCGGGGCTAGCACCTCTCTGCACCTCAGCTCACTCATCTGAGGCAGGAGCTTTCCATGTCCCCATAGTGCAGCGGCGTCGGGAAGCCCCCAGAACTAACCGCCGGTTTATTCCGGCTCCCACTTCTGCACGCCCGGTGCGGCAGGCTGCCCAGCGGCTGTTCTCAGAATGGAAGAGGAAGGGGAGGCGCGGCTAATCGGCCTGATGCTGCGAGATACTGAACCTGCAGCAGGGGTTATGGGGAACCTGCTCCTCGCCCAGGGATGTTCCCAGGCAGGTGAAGCAGGAAGGGAGGTGCTGAAATTTCTTTCCCCTTTCTTCCCCATCAGAACACTCGCTGCATTGCTGCCTACAGAGGGGCTGGGGCTGCTTCTTGGGAGAAAGGGCCCTCTCGCAGGTTGGGTTGAACTTTTCTGGCCCGGTCTACATGAGACTTCCCTCCCCCACCGATAGCCCTACAGCACTCTGCAGTGTGGACACTCCCCCTCTCCATTATCATCGTGATCAAAGGCCTCCCTTCCACCACGTCTCATCCGGTGCAAAACCACCTGGGCTGGTTACTGGCTGGGAGGAGCCGCTACCTCACCAAGGGTGCTGGAAGCGAGCCCAGAGGCAAAGCGAGAAGGTGGCGAACAGCAACACGTGGGGCACGACTCTCCAATATCCTGGCACCTTGCCCTCCAGAGCATTACTATTAGCTGTATTACAGGAGTGCCTAGAGATGCCAACTGAGATCAGGGCCCCACCGCGCTAGGGCTGCACTGCATACATATTAAGAGACGGTCGCTGCCCTCAAGAGCTTATGGTCTAGACAGACAAGAGGTGAGGGGGGAAAACGGAGGCACACAGCAGGGTTGTGACTTGGCCAAGGTGACGCAGCAGGGCCATGGCAGAGCCGGGAAGAGAACCCAAGCCTCCTGGGTCCCAGTCCGATGCCTGATCCACGACGCTGTGAATAGTAGTTGTGAGACACGACATGTCTCTATTGCCCCAGGAACCCAGAACGGCTTTGCGGAGAATACACTGACAGGCCCACTGAAATGCAGCCCCTTCTGTGGTGGGGGATGGCAGCCACCTGCCCACAGTCCAGCACTGCCAGGAGGGAGAGGTCAGGTCAAGGGCACCATGCAAAGCCCCTACTGAGAAGGGCCAGGGGTCTTTAGCAGAGGGGGCCTGGGTTCCCAAGGGCTCATGCCAAGCACTGTTCACCCCCCCTGCAAGGAGGAAGGCCGAGTTACCTCTGAACCTGCCACCCAAGTAATCCCAGGCTCGATGCTACCCTGCCCCTCGCTGCTGCACCCCATGCAGAGAGGGTGTCTTGGTTCAGGGGACGCGAGCCTCAGCATCTTTGCCCCTTTAGCCTCATGCTCTCCAGCCGGCTCCCCAATAAGATGGGGGGAGACTCAGTCCCTCCTCTGTATATTACCCAACTTCTCCACAGCAGCAGCTTGGAGGGGGGGTTACTTTTTTGTGGGGGAGGCAAAAAAGACCAGGCAGCTCCCCAGCAAGCTATTCTCAGATGCAGCAATTACAGAGGCAGAAAGCGGGGGGGAGGGAGGGGGGGGGGGGGGAGACAGGAGAGGGAAGAAAGAGCTCCCCCCCCCCCCCCCCCCATCAGCCCACACCTCGGTCCCTAGCGTCTTGTCTAAGATGCAGGGAATTGTTATAGTAAAGGCCCATCCTGCGCTGGGGGAAAAGGCCTGTGCCCCCTGCCCACCCTGTGCCCCACCCCTGCCCTGTGCCCCCTGCCCACCCTGCCGCCTTGGGCCCCCTTCCCACAGGTAGTGAAAGTCCCCGCTGCCAAGGTGGCGCCCCCGCCCAGCCCGCCATGAATATGTAAGAGGGAGCTGGTCCCAGGAGCCGCACAAGGGCCGCTATTGAGCTGTGAAGATGCCGTCTGCCCTCATGTGCCCTCCCCCAGCTGTGCCAGTGCAGGGCTGGCCCGGTGCCAGACCCACTGCATAGGAGCACCCATTGTTGGGGAGGGCCCCTCTGGGGCAAGCCGGCTGGATCCCCCCCCTCAGCGTTCAGTTCCGGCAGCTGAGCCGGGGAGGGGAAGCTGGTCTCCCCACCTGCCAGGGGCACAGCGAGAGAACGGCTGAGAAGAGGAACAAGAAACCGGCTGTGGTTGGGCTGGGGAAACACGGGGGTAAGAGATCCTTGCATGGAGCATCCCTCCGAGCTACCTGAGCTAGGACAGGGCATTGCAAGCAGCAGCTCCAGTGCCCCAGGCCTTCCCCTCGCCCGCCCCCCCCCCAGCCCTCCCCCACCACACGAGCGCATCCAGAGCTAGACCTTCCCACTGCACCCCTCCCCTCCCCCCATCAGCATCCTCTCCTCAGGGGCTTCAGGCAGCCGGCTCCAGTCACTGGGCAGGAATGAGACCGGCGCCTGTGGTTCTGTGCCCGCTGCCGACGGCTGCCTGTCATGCCAGCCCTGGACCCGTCTGCTCCCCCACACCTAGCCAGCGGGGATCGCCTGAATGCCGTGGGCCTTTTATTGCAGTGCAGACATCGAACTCCTCCGTCTCCTTCTTGCTACAGCGGTGTCCACACGGGAGCCAGAGGCAGCCGTGCCAGCTCCACCAGACATACCCACGCTAGCTCTGAACGAGCCAGTGCGCTAAAAATAGCGGCGTAGCCACAGCAGGCTAGTACAGCCCCGTCTGAAACCCTGGGGACCTACTTGGGCTGCTAGCCCGGCCCGTCCCTCGTGTTGCCGTGGGCTAGTAGGGGTTCATGAGCTGGAAATTCCACCTCCACTGCAGACGTACCCAGCGTCTGTCCAGCGCGTAGCACGGCGGGCCCTGATCTCAGCTGGGGCGTGAGGGGTTACTGTCAGACAGATCACACCTCCCCCCAGCCTGCACCATCTTCAGCACTGTAGAGCCCACAGTCCCTACTCTGGTGTTTCTAAGGTGCCCACTCCCATAGGATCCAAATGACAGCCTTATTCCAGGGCAGAATTATGGGATGAAACATATACAACAGGGACTGGCCGTTTATACAGCCGGATGGATCCAAGCCTGCTTTGCAGGCAGTGGGGCAGACTCTGCTCTGTGTCCCCGGTAGGCCCCGGTTCCTACAGGGCTTTGCTCCCCCGCAGGTGAGCTACAGCCCTTCCTAGGTGAGCCACCTCCACCATCCTGTTCTAGTGACCTCACCCAATGGCGGGAAAGGGTAGAATTATTCCTCCACTTGGGCACTCAAGTAGTTACCGCCGCCCAGACGGGGCCAGGACTAGTGCCCATCTGTGGGGAAGGGGCCAGGAGCTTTTTCAACATATAGGACCTTTGTTTAGATCGGATCGGTATGACCCTGACTTGTAAGAGCAGAAGAGCATCCTACTCGGGCACTGGTCCAGGAAAGACCCGGGGGAGGAGAGGGGCGTGCTGTGGGCTGGGTCACCAACGCTTCCGAGATGACCTTGGGTTCCACTCCGAGACCTCCCAGCCCAGGGAGAACCAGCCCAACCCCAATTTAGCTCACGAGCTGCCAAAAGCGACCGCAACAAGCGGGTTAGTTGCAGTTCATCTGAGCCCCGATGCAGATGGCGCCCCCTTTGAAACCACCTCCGCACCTTTGGCGGCTTTCTCTGCGGCCGATCCCGCTTGCTCACATCTTTCCCTTTAAACCAC
The DNA here is from genome assembly GCF_027887155.1 of Malaclemys terrapin pileata. NCBI lineage: Eukaryota > Metazoa > Chordata > Testudines > Emydidae > Malaclemys > Malaclemys terrapin. The sequence goes on along the minus strand of NC_071526.1, from coordinate 9,268,666 downwards.
GACTGCCCCCTTACCAGCTGTGCTCGCGCACCCTATCCCAATGCTCAGGGCCTCGGGTCAATCACCCCACCCACACAGCTCCTTACATGGAGAGTGGTACCCCCCCATGCCACATGCATTGCGAGGATCACGCCATTAGCCTCACGGTGCCAGGACTGGGAACTGACCGGGGAGTTTCCTGGACATTGGCCTGGAGCAAGCTCTGCCCAGTCGCTCTCACCTTTCTGGGCCAGAAGCATCTTGCTTGCCAGAGGATGTGGAGCAGGGGGGGACGCTGATGAAAGCATCTCAGTATGGCTGGTAAATAGCCCATCAAGGTTTCTTTTCCTGCCTGGGTTCAGGGGGATTTCAGGTTCTGATACCTGCCAAATCGCCAGGCTCAGAAACTCCTGCTGAGCCCTATAGGCCAGGCTGGGCCCGGTTCTTGCTAAGCAGCCCCCTGGCTCATGGTCCGGCCATCTCTGCTCTAGGGCACAAAGCTTTCGGACATAGTCGTGGGCGGGGCAGGGAAAACCCACCTCCCGGTTTGAAGGAGACACGCCGGCTGGCAAGTAAATGAGATCCTCTTCCCCCAGCCCCTGCTGCGAAAAGAGGAGAAGGGAGGGCCCTGCCGGCCTGTGGCATCGTGCTGACGGACGGGGATTGCTATGCACAGAGGATGCCGCGCTCCAGTCCTGCCGTGCCAGAGGAGAGAACACCCCGCAGAGGCACATCTTGCAGGGAGGCAGAAATCGTTCCTCGGACTCCGGCTCTGCCGAGCGCCGTGGCTGACAGCACATCCTGCCGTCATGGCCCCTCCACACGCTGCTAATCCCCCTGCCAGGGGCTGGGCTTGCCCAGTAATTAAGGTAACAGTAATTGGAATCCTATCGAAAGCACCAGAAGGCTTAAACTAGCCTATGGTTTGCACTGCAGCCATGATGGGAAGAGGGCCTGACTTCCATGTTCCCCTTCCCCCGCCTATCGCGCGCCCCTTTGAGAGATCCCACCAGGCCTGCTGTGCCCGGCGCGGGCTGCATAGCCACGGTATGTCATGGGCACTGCCTTGCACAATGGCTGGGGAAGGACTGCTCAGCCTAGGGGGTGAACTGGGTGCAGTAGCCACTAAGAGGCAGCCCGGGGCTGTGGCTAATCCTCATGCACCCAGCTCCCCCCCCCCCCCAGGGGCTTCCAGGCCAATGAGGACAAGGCTGGCGCTTTGCCTTCCTCCGCGTCCCAAGGGCGATGGCTCAAGGGACGGGAGGCAGAGCCTTTCAGCTCAGGGCCGCTGATTGAAATCCAATTCAGCGGTCGCTATAAGCGGGCGCCACTGGGTACCTGCTCAGTGGCATGAGAGAGAGGAGTCTCACTCCAGTGGAAGCCAGAGCCCCACGGGCAGGTGTGCCATCCTATCGAGCCACTGAGCAGAAGGCAGCTAAATCAGCACAAGCCATTGCCAACGTGACCTAGAGGGACAGCCCGTAGGGGTGAGCGCAGAGCATTCACCCTCCAGCCCATCCCGCTCTTGGCCTCGGGGCCACGCCTGCCACCTGCACCGTTTGTAGCACGCACATTGGCCATTTGTCCAGGGACTTGTGCGGAGACGCACCTGCCACAGCACCACCGCTGGCCTTGAACCAGTCAGGCGGCCATGAAAAGCCCTACGGAGTCCTTCGCCAGCCCAGGCCCACTGGTCTCTTGGCTTGGATTGTCTTATTCATTGGGAGAAGCGGTCCTGAGCCCCGCAGCGAAAAGGCAGAGCGCAGGGGAACTAAGCAGCTACAGTTCAATCAGAGAGGAGCGTTGATCTCTGGGGAAGAGACCCCGCTCCCACACACACTTTATGTACTACGCAGTGCGCTGCCCACAACACACCCGGCGATGTTCTGTCCTCGAGCCACTTCTTGGAATACAGCTTCAAACTAAACTCGACCCTTCCGCCTTATGTGGTCGATAACTTGAGTTCCCCGCATTGTATGGGGCTGTCTTTTGAATGAGATCTTTAAAAATTTATATATAGGTCTTGTCTGCCCTGCGTGGATTTTAAAATTCTGGTGTCCTGAATTGGATTTCTCCTCCACTTAGTACCACGCAACATTTAGCGGCTGTCCTCCACCCCAGAGATGGCTGCATGGTATGGATGCTGAATAGTTTGCGTAGTTCACGGCATGTTCAGAGATGAACAGCACTATCTTTATACATTTCAGCATAGCCACACGGTGTGGAGGGGAAAGAAGGACATTTTCTCTCTGTAATTTAAAAAAAGGGGGCACTGGTAGGCTAACAGTGTAATATAGCTTTTAAAAACCTCACATTTCAGCGGCTACATTACCAGTAATGACACCTCCCACAGTGAAAGTAGCCTAGTCACTTTCAGTTTTCTTTATAGTCAATTTCTGGTCAGTTTCCTTTTCCGGTTCTCATGCATTGGACTTGGGTTTGCATTACTACAAGATAAGGCTAAAGTATCCATTTAACTCCAAGGCCGATGCCCAACAAACACTTGGCAAAAAGAACAGCTTTGTTAAAGAATCATCCCCTCCCCTTCCTTCAATTAAGGTAGGAGAACTCGCCTCTGAAACCTCCAGGGTGTCCCGCCATTAAAGCAGGCCTGGTCACAGGTAACATTCCTAACGTATCAAAGGTAACATACAAGCAACAAACAACAAAAGCCTTAAAAGATGCGTGAACCTAAACTGCCTGACACAGTGTCTCTCTAACAGAGGATCAAGCCGTGATTTTTAGACCTTGACATGGTGCTGACTCCAAAAAAAAAAAAAAAAAAAAAAAAAAATTACAACCAGAAGTTGGGAACCCGCAATCAAGGCACCCGCAGATACTGTCAGAACAACTTGGCATAAGTGACTTCCTCAAATCAGTTGCAGAATTAGGACAAGAACTCAGGAGTCCGGATTCCCAGCCCCCCTGTCAAATTCCTGGAAGCACTAGAACAAATACTTGTCTCATCTGTGATGTTGGTCTAGGCACAGCGTGACGTCACCAAAAGTCAGTGGAGTGGCTTCAAATTGACACCAGTGGACTGGGTATTTCTGGGTTCTAATCCCAGCTCGGACGTGGACTTGCTAGGTGACACTGGACAGGTTACTGCAAATCCTTGCCTCAGTTTCCCCATCTGCCAGGTTAATGATGCTCTGGAGTGCTGTGAGCAGGAGTTAATGCTTGAGAGTACTAAGTGTTCTGGGGTCATGATTTGCAGAAGGTCAGAGGCCGTGTGCAACCGTGCAAGCAAATCTGGCATTTGCACATGCAAATTGTTATTTATCCACGCTTACAGTAATGCCTAGGATCCCAGGCATGGACCAGGGTCCCGTTGTGCTAGGTGCTGTACAAACACAGAGCAAAGAGATGGTCCCTGCTCCAAAGCGCTTACTCCAATGCGGAAGCTGACTGCGTGTTTGCAGGCAGACCCCTGGGCATTTTTGTGCAGAGCCCCAGGCACGTGACCTTTTTAAAATGGGACTTCTCCTCCTCAGACAGGAAGCTGCGGGCTCCCTGCAAGGCTTGCCTTCCAGCACTCGAATGCTGACCAGTGACACTTACCCACCCGCCGCCGCGGTGAGCGAAGCAGTCCGTTTCCTGCTGGGGGACGAAGGGGGCTGGCTGGCAGCTCCGATTCCAGGGCAGGGGGAAGGAGCTGGCTGAGCTCTCAGACAGGTGCGCGGCCAGCCAGCGAGGCAGCTCTCGGGAACCGCTCCAGCATCCTGAGCGGAGACGGCAGCTCGGGCTGCAATCTGTGCACGCAGGCGGCCTGCTCTGCAGAGAGCTGGCCGGGCGGGGAGCTGTCACAACTCCAGCAGGTCTCACCTCCCACAGTTGCACCCTGGCTCTGTGAGCCGAGTGTGAAGTCGAGAGCGTAGCGCTGTGAGAAAGGGAGGGTGCTGGCTGGGGGAGGAGGGTGCGGAGCCTTCCCAGAAGCTGCCGACTGAGTTTCGTCTCCTCCGTGCAAGAGGCTCACCAAGCTCCATTCTCTTTGGGGGAAGCGTCCGGACAATAATTCAAGGAGATGCTTCCCGCAGTGCCCCGTGACTTCAGGGCAGGGACCATTCCGGGGCTACTCAGGGTGCAGGAAGAGTACAAGTACAGGGTTAGAACAGGGGGCACTGAAAAGCACCAGGCTTCCCCCTCCATCCAGAATGCACCATTCTTGCCCCTTATGGGGCAGCCCATCGGCCCCTCAGCCACAGCGCACTGCCCCAGCACGTCATGCCGCGGCCACGACCCCAGAACGCACTGTGCTGCCCGAGGCCGCAGCAGGGCAGTGCTAGCCCTCAGTGACTCGCTGGTGATCCTGCTGGCTTACCCAGAAAGGGGTGAGGTTGGGGGGCAGAGGGACGCAGTGGAGAGTGGGGGAGCCCAGTGAGTCTGTGCGAACAGCGCTCCTTGCTTCGCAAGAGGAGAGCCACCCGGGAGCCGGAGCAGACGTGGGGGTGGGAAGGTTTTGGCCCATGAGCTGTGCCTCTGGGTACAGAGACAGCCCCCCTCTCTGGGACAGGGGCGCCCAGAGACACTAGGGCATTCCCCTCCACTCAGCCATGAGGACGGGTGACCCAGGGCGACCGGAAACGGCGCAAGGGCCCGTGTAGACAGGACCGAGCCGATTCCACGGCTGGCTCGAGAGGAGATGCTTGCGGGGGGGGGGGGGGGGGGTTTGTAGGCGAGGGGCCAGTTACCTCCCAGTGCAAAGAGGCACACGAAGTGAAAATGGGGGGGGGGGGGGGGCGCAAGTGCTATCGCTGCAGCACCATGGGACAGAGGAAGCCACACCATTCCGGTCCATGCTCAGCTCAGGGAGGAAGTTGGGTGGGAACCAGTAAGGGGGTGGGGGAGGGAAGGCTTCAGAGCCGCCCGCAGAGAGGAATCCCAGGGCTGCCTTGAGAGCCAAGCTCTGAAGGGGGGTGGGGAGAAGAGAGGTGCTTTAGGGGAGATCACAGCTTGGGTTGCGGCTGGAGAGCTGGACGTGGGGCCTCCTGGGCCAGAAAGCCCTTCCTCATAGCCTTTGGGGGAGCGACTCTCGGGGCGCCAAGAGGGCTCTGGGGTACACTTCTCCCCACTTGGCTGGTTCGTCTGTTTTCCAGGCACAAAAGCCGACACGCTCAGCGCCCATCTGCGCTGGGAACAGAGCCCCCCGCTACCTCTCCGCCAGCCACAGGGAGGCAGGAGCCGCCAATGGAGATGGGGCCAACAGCAGGGGAGCCCCACCCTGCACCCCTAGCAGTTCAGCTGGCCGAGTAGCTATGGGGCTTCCTGCCCAAAGGGGAGCGGGGGTAGGGAAGGGGATACATGGGGGGGGGGGCCACGAAGGGAAACCACACACAGAGAACTCACCGCCCCCAAAGCGCATCAGTTTGGCAGCCCAGGGGCTGGAGTCAGGGCCGGCTCCAGGCACCAGCCCAGCAAGCAGGTGCTTGGGGCGGCCAAGGGGAAGGGGCGGCACATCGGGCTCTTCTGCGGGTCCCTCTCGGAGGGAAGGACCTACCGCCGAATTGCCGCTGAATTAGAAAGCAGCACGGTGGAGCTGCCGCCGATCGCGGCTTTTCTCCCCCTCCCCCCTTTCTCTTTTCGCCGCTTGGGGCAGCAAAAACCCGGCCCTGGCTGGAGTCTGGCTATCATCAGCCCAGGTCTCGCGCTACCAGGGCAGATAGGGCCAAACACTGCTCTCAGTTACACCAGCGCAACCCCACCAAAAGTCAACACAAGAGCAGAAGGGATTGTGCCAAGCTTGGGGGATGGGGGGCATGCTGGCAGGACTGTCCCTCCCCCACAGCCCACTCCCCACACAGCCCGCACCGTTTGGATCTGGATGGGCGGCTGGTGCCCCCAGGTATGCCAGCACTACCGCAGGGCAGAGCGGGGAAGAGCTCATGCAATAAAACCCACAGGCTGAAATCAACATGCCGCACACATCTTACCCAATGTCCAGAGCACCCACACACACAACAAACAGCCCCATGATAGCGTTATCACCCCACACACACCCCACGCCTGCCTCGCCTCACGCAGTCACATCCGGGCCCAGAGGAACCGAGAACGCCGATGCATACGGGAGCCGTGTCACTGCTCAACTCAGAGTCCACCTGGCTCCCTACTGCCCCCCCGGCCGTGGAACAGAACCCATCACCCGGTTACCCTCCCCTTTCCAGGGCAGCTAGGAAAAATTATGGGGCTTTATGAATAGCTGTTAGGGTTTCCTTCCTGGCATCAAGGACCTGTTTCTCCAGGCTTCACAGCCCCCAGTGCCACGTTCAGGATACATTAGACAGCTGTCTGGGTGGGTGGACACAGCCACATGGAGAGTGAGTGTTATCTGAAATAGTTAGCGAGAGAAATGGACGGGCAGCGCCCTGTGCGCTCAGTACATGGGAGCCTGGTGCCCTAGACGATTCCAGCATATAGATCTGGCCAGTGGCTCAGGTCGCAAGGGCAGATACGTCCATCCCGTAACCAAGGGAGTTAGAGAACGGAGCAGCAGGCTGGAGGCCAGACCAGGTCCTTTCCTGCAGGGCCTGCACACCTCAACGGCAGGGGTGGGGGTGTCTCCTGCTGCCAAGTGTCCCAGTCTGAACCCAGCCTATAGCGATCAGACAGCCACGGTGGTCACGGGGTCTCCAGCTGGTCCCTCGTGGGCATGGGCCCCTATTGGATCCTTCAGCCTCTTGCTGAAAATCCCCAGCAGAAAGACCCAAGGGCTGGCTAGCCACAAAAGCTGCACTGCCCTCCCATTTCCCCGGCCTGCTGTGGAGGAGACATCTAGGGACAAACCATGGTTTTACCAGGGATTCCTTCTCATGGGCTGCTCTTCGTTCCCCAGGAGATGGAAATGCAACCTCCAGCCCCTGGAGGAGGTGATCACCTCTCTTCGTGTGCTGGGAACAGGGAGAAGAAAAGCTGGACCCACTCCCTGCCTCCCGCTTCCCCCTTGCTCCTAAACGGCCTGGCGAGGTCTATGAACGTGGCCCACCAGGGACGGCTGCAGGTTACGGTCACTGCGCTGCTGCGTTGCGTCAGGCCCTGCCGTTAAGCGCGGGCGTTAATGTAGCCGAGTGCGGTACAGATCCACAGACATGGCACAGGGGCCTGCTACCGCACCCAGCTATTGGCGTGGGCCCTTTAGCTCAAATACGAGAGGCCCGTGCTTTGGGGCCAGACGTCCCAGGTTCAGTCCCAGCCAGCAATGGAACCATAGGGTCGCTGCATAGAAACGAATGCCCCTTCAGAGCCTGCCTTGCTCTGCGTCTTGCCGAGCCCTGGCTGGCTGTTTGGGAAATGCCTAGGTGCGCACTGGGGGAGGCCATTCCCTGCTGGTGCGGGCAGGGACAATTGGTCACGGCCTCATTCCTAAAGACCCCGCTCAGCACGAGTCTCCGGGCTGGGAGTGGGCTGCTGGCCCGAGCTCTGAGTTCAGATCGACAGGTGGGTGGGACTCAGCATTTACCGATGAGGAAAAGGGGGAAATTGTCCCCAAAACATCAAGGAGGAAGCGGGGGGGGGGGGAAACCAGAGCTTGAGAAATAATGGTGTGTTTCTCTGAGTTTAAGACACTCAGGGAGTTTTACACAGGCCAGCCCTGGCTTTCTTATCCCTCTGTCCCAGCTAAACTGCATGGTAGATGCCTAGGACCCAGCACTGCACTCAGCGAGTTGTGTGCACACAGCTACTTCCGCTCCCCCCCTCCCCCATATAAATACAGTGCACTCGTGCGACAGACCGCAGCTCAGCAGAGCCCACAAATGCTTTTTCTGCTGCAGAACTCCCCAGCCCGCCCCCCGACTGACCCAACGCTCTCGCACCATCCCGGCTTGGGAACGGATTCTTAGTTTTAGCAGATCTGAGACAGCAGAGTTTGAATCCAGACCACCCCAAAGTCTGGGGTGTCCGTGTTGGGGACTCATCTAAGGAAGCCGATGGTTTCCCCGAAATGGGGAGGAAGCCATGGTCTTGCTAAAGCCCACTGCTCCTTTAAGGCAGGAGAACTGCTGGGCTTCCCATCACCTCACTGCCCTCAGGGTCTCATGCCACACCTGGGCCTGAGCACCCAGTCCAGGCTAAACTCCCCCCGAAGTCCAGAGGGACTGTGGCTGAGTACGAGGTGCGGGACAGAGGCCTTTACGTAGAAGGCAGCAATCCCTTCCTTAAGAAGGAGGAAGGCCTAGTGGTTAGGGCAGGAGACAGGGAGTCAGGACCCCTGGGTTGTGCTCCGACCTCTAACAGCAGCTCACTGGGTGACTTTAAGCAAATTACTCAGCTTCAGAGACTTGTTCCCCACCCCCCATGAAATGGATTCAATAATCCCTGCACACCCCGCTCCCAGAGGGGCCTGCATGGCTCCATCACCGAATGTCCATAAAGCACTTGAAGCTCCCTGCTCTCAGCAGGTGCTTTCCCACTCTGGTCCAAGTCAATGTGTGATTCTGTTCTATCTAGATCCTCGCACCATGCTCAGAATATCAGAATATCACAATTACCCCTTCCCTGGGGATCGAGCCGTGTGACCACCATGATTCATGCACCCGCCTTTGTTGTTAGCTTGTCCTTCCACCCTCTATTTAGTCACCTGTTGCATATTCACTAAACCCTAGATTGTGAGCTCTCTGGGGTGGGGACTGTCTTTTTTCTTATTTGTTTGCAACTGCTTAGCACACCAGGACCCTGATCCCTGACAGGGTCCTAAGCCCTTACTGCAAAAGCAACAACAAAAGAAATTATCAGCAAGGTAACAAAGTTCCACTTAAACCTTCGCCCTCCACTTGGTTGCTCCTGGAGTTCCTCCCTCTAGAGTGCTCAGCCCGCACCCTGGATCATCTCTGTAGCGAACCCCTTGGACAGGAAGTAGGACTTTGTGGTTAAGGCACTGGATTGGGACGCAGGAGATTTGGGGCCAGTTCCCTGCTCCACCAAGAACTTCATGCGTGACCCTGACCAAGTGAGGGAATCACTCTGGCCCTCAGCACCTGATCTGTAAAATGGGAAATGTTACCTTTCTTCCACTCTTGGCCCGTTTAGATGGTGGGCGCTTTGGAGTCTGTCTCTGTGCATCTGACACAAAGGGGGCTCAGTCTCCGATGGAGCCCCCCACGTGCTACCATCCCCCTTAGATCTGAATGCACGAATGAGGAATCTGCCCCAGTGAGTCTCCACTACCCACTTTGCCCTTCATCAGCCAGAAGGGCACCTGCTACCGGCGTGGGAGGTTTCAAGCAGACTCTGCCAGCCTGTTCCAGTCAGCAGGGAAGTACTAGCCACCCATCTATTAGTCCACAGACGCTCTGTTGTGGGCGTGGGGAAGGGGAAGATACCAGGCGGAACAGGGATAAGGATTTTTGAGCGAGGCAGGAGTTCATTCAAAACAGCAGCAAATCGAATGAGCAAGGGGGTCCAGTGAAAGGCGTGGGTGAAACCCGGGAAAGGAGGAGTTGGCCCAAAGAGGAGTGGAAAGAAGTTAGAGCTTTACTAATGGGCAGAGGGGCTCCCCACGGCCAGTAGTTCCCCTCCCAGCCCTGGCCTCGGGCTGTACCCCTCCGACCCAGCCGGCCGTCACCACCTGACAGCTGTTCCATGACCTCTGTAAGAAAGAAGGTGGCAGGTTCCACCCTTGGCCTGGCATCACCTGCAGCTCTTGTTCGCAGCCTGAGCAGAGCAAACGGGTCATAGGGACGTCCCCCTTGGCATCCTACTCAGGTCAGGGAGCCAGAAGCCCACCCTGTCCCTAAACAGTCAGGGAGCGGCTGCAGTGTAAACAGAGCAACTCCAGCGGAGTCAACGGGGCTACCCTAGCGTATCCAAGGGGCCGGAGGTCTCCTTCCATCCTGGACGCTGCCAGCAACTGTTCCCGGCATCGCAGCCCCGAGTCGCCACAAGCCCACTGGCTCCAAGGAGCGCCCTTTCTGCGGGAGAAGGGGACAAGTGCAGGATGGCGTCATCCCCAGGACCATGGCCCTCCCCCGGGGGACCGATCGGACGCACGCCAGCCTATGAGCGGAGCAGCCGCAAAAGAGACCAGCCTCAGCCGCCCAAGGTCAGCACCGGAGCCCCTGCCAACTTCGGCCCTTTGCTCTGAGCATCTGATCCGGGGCCATTAAAGGCAGCCCTATGACACAGAATAATCCACAGGCGCACACCCTTCCCACAAGAAAGAGGAAGTGCACTATTAGTAACGGCCTAAAGGAAAAGCACATTACAGGGGTAGCCATGGTAACCTCTTGCCACCACCGCCTCCCATCCCTAGCTCTCGCCTGCTGGCTGGGAAAAGCAGGATTTCCGCTGGAAGACGAGCAATTCCCGGATCTGAGGGGCTGCGAAGGAGGAGGAAATCAGGCTAGGGGAGCAGGGGACACACAAATACAACCCAGAACCGGGCCCAGAGCAGGGAGGGGAAGCGAGCCCCCTTCCCCACAGGCGGGGGGGGGGGGGACTTAGACAGGAAGCTGCAAGTTCCTGCTCCCAGCTGAGCCACGCCAGGAGTTAGCGCAGAGAAATCAACTCAGAACAAATGGGTCCAGGACTGGGCTGAAGGCCCCTTTCCCAGACACTGTCAGCATCCCTGCTGGGGGCCCTTGGGACAAGGCTCCCAGAGCTAATGCCCACCCCACACTCAGCCAGGGGACAGTGGTGCGTAGGGTTGGCTCCAAGGACCAGTCATCTCAGTGGCTGGGGATGGGTCACCATGCAAGCATTTTCCGGGGGGGCGGGGGGGGCTGGGTTGGAGATACAGCCCCCCCCCCCCGGAAAGGGCAAAATCATCTGAATTGCGAGGACTACAGGGGTGTCCCCTGCCCGCCCCCCCCCCCCCCGGACATAGCCAGAAATAACAGAACTGCCACCCGAATAATGTCTGGAAGGAAAGTGACACCTTCTTCTGCCACCCCCCAGGTCCAGACCAGGCAGGAAAACAAGCCGCTTGCTTGTGCAACATCCTTTTGTTGCTGCTGCCGATTAATGCCCAGCAAAGCGGAGCGGGGGCTTCGCTCCCCTCTGGGCCAACCGCGCCGGGGGGGGGGGGGTTACGCCGGATTGACACGGGGGGAGACGGGAATGGAGCGAGCCTCGTTTGTTTCACCCGGGGAGAGCCCCGGGTCGCCTTCCTTCCCCGCAGCCACGAGCGAGAGGGGCGCCTCGGTCAGAGGGGCGGCAGCCCCCCGGAGAAGGCGGAGACACCAGCCCCCCCACACCGCGATCCTCATCCCTCCATCCGCCCCGCGTCGCGCCGCAGCTCCCGGAGCGGGATGCCCAGAGGCAGAGGGGGATTCAGACAGATCATCCACGCCTTGTGCGGGGAACCAGAGCGACCCCATTCCCCAGCCGGCTGCATTCAAACACACGCAGCCCCCGCCGCCTCGGCCCTGCATCCCCTCCCCAGCGCCCCCGACCCCCGCCGCCAGGCGCGCACCTGCCCGCCCAGGACTTGCCTTACCTTGCGCGTCTTGCGCCCGGCTCCAGCCTGCGGGCACGGGGCTGAGCTGGCCTCTGGAGGGGAGGCGGGCGGGGCACAGCGCGCCGGTGGGTGCCTGCGTGTTTCCCTGTCTCTTCAGTTCTTCTTACTGGTGTACAGCCCTCAGCCGGCCCCCTTCTGCTCTTCCCCCCCCTTAGCAAGGTTTCATTGTGCGAGTGGGAGCCGGAGAGAGCTGGGCTGGGAGCTTACGCATCCCAGCAAATCCCCATCAGCTGGTGGAGACCCCGCCGCTAGGTTCCACCCAGTCATTGATTGCGGCCGCCTGGGGTCCTGTCAATCAGGAGCTCCTCCGGGAGGGGGGATTTGAAAGCCCTTCCTGGGCACACCCCACCCCAATCACACAATCAATCCCACAACATCGGGCTGCCCAGGCCAGGGGTAGATTGCAGAGCTACCAACCCCTTCCTCCCCCACATCTCCCCTGACCTGCAGCGGGTCACTAGGGTCCTGCAGACCTGGCCTGGTCGGTATCTTCTGAGGGAGAAGGGAATCCAGGCGACCTAGCTCTGGGCATTGGCCACAGCTAGTGGGGGCGGGGGGAGGGCCTGCCAATCAAACCATTCCAGGGTGTGGCTATATCAAAAATGAATCGGTCGGAGGGGGGCTGAGGAAATCCCTAGTACCACCTGTTAATGCGACCTCTGGGCACCCAGCTCCTCAAAGGGATCCAGACCCCTAACTCCCATTGATTTCAAACGCATTCAAAAATCTCACTGATTTCAATGGGTGTTAGGTGGGATCAGACTCTGAATAAATAAATCATAGAATCTCAGGGTTGGAAGGGACCTCAGATCATCTAGTCTAACCCCCTGCTCAAAGCAGGGCTAATCCCCAGACAGATCTTTGCCCCAGATCCCTAAACGGTCCCCTCAAGGATTGAACTCGCAACCTGAGGTTTAGTAGGCTAATGCTCAAACCACTGAGCTATTCCTCTCCCCCTCTTGCCTGTTGCTACTAGGAGCTCCAAGAAACCCCCAAATGAGCAACTGTGAAATAACCCACTCACAGGGTCCTTCCTAATGCCAGCTAGTTAGTGGCTGAGAGGTGACGTGACTCCCCTAAGATTGCAAGCAGGTCAGTGATCCCCATGATTCCCGATTCCATGCCCAACCCACCTGGCTTGACCCCTTGTGAGAGTACGGGCTGAAAGAGCTAAGGGGGCTGCCCCCTCCACTTCTTGCTAGAGGACACACCGCTGGCGCAGTTTTGAGGCACAAGAGCGGGGGCAGCACCTGGCGGGAGCTTGCCCAGGTGTGGTGCCCGTCCTGTAGAGAGCTGGGTAAATAACAGATCTCTCAGTTCACTTGCCATTCAAAAGATTATTTTTTTTTAAAGTTTCAGGTTGAATCAAAATCAAAAGTGTTGGAGATTTTCGGCAAATGGAGGAGTAGAAAAAAAATGTCAACTCAGGTCAAACCAAATGTTTTGTTGGACCCGAAATGAAACGTTTTGTTTGGATTTTGAGCATTTTCAACGATCAACCATAAAATGGAAGGACATTTCAAAGCACAAAGTCACCTTGACTCAAAATGTTTCGATATTTCCTGAATTTGGTTTTTGAATTATTTTTTTTCCCCCACCCAAAACAATTTGGCAAAACCGACCCAAATTCACGAAATGTTTTGGAGTCACCGAATCTGCATTTTTTGCCCCCTTAAAAAAGTTTCCCTAGAAACAGTTTGCTCAGCTCTAATTCTGCAGGTAACGAACTGTACTTCTGGAGCGGATTTCAGTCCAGCGTCTGTCATGAGCACTAAGGCCCAGATTTCAGGGGAAGCTAGGAGCCTAAATACCTTGGAGCATCTGGAGCTGAACTCATTAAAGCCAACCTGTCATAAATATAGGGGGAAGGGTAGCAACCTTTATGTATGCAGTACCATCAAATCCCTCCTCGGCAGCTGTACTGGTTCGGGGGGGGGGGGCGGGGAACCCCGATATGGTGTCAGCAGTGGGATTTTATGCTACTGCATATATAAAGATTGCTACCCTTCCCCCTATAGTTATGACACAACCCAAAGTCCATAACAACCAGTACGGACCACTCCCAAGCACTAATGCAATTCTTCCCCTCCCCCTCTGGAAATGGGGTATCTTCCCCCCAAAGAAATATGGGAGGTGGGGGGGGGAAGCAAACTGATTCAAAACTGAATGGAGGATGAAATTCTCTCCTCCCCTCCCCCCCGGAGAGAGGCTGTGCAACGCTTACTCACTGCTTAAGGGGACTTACAGGATGCAGATCCTTGGGCGGGTTCTTGGCACAGTGGGGGTGGGGCATGGAAAACGACCTTCGTTGCACAATACAACCATCACCAGTCAGTATCGCATCTTGCCTCCAGATAGGGTGACCAGACAGCAAATATGAAAAATTGGGACGGGGGTGGGGGGTAATAGGAGCCTATATAAGAAAAAGAACCAAAAATCGGGACTGTCCCTATAAAATTGGGACATCTGGTCACCCTACCTCCAGAAGAATCTCAAACCGCTTTGTCGGCGGCCTCCAAAGGAAGCCGTCGCCCATCTCTGCGCTGCAGCCACCTCTGGGGTGGAATGCAGCTGTTCTGTGTTAGCAGCCAGGCAATGGTTCTCTCTGGAGGGGAAGTCCAAAGAATTTCCTTAGCCAGGTCAGCAGTGGGAAGGCAGGTGGTTACCCAAACTCAGCTATAACCAGCTTCACACCTCTGCAGGAAGTGCCTCTGGGGTTTTGATGAGTGCAAGTGCCCCAGGAGCCTTTTTGCAAAGCTCTCTCCAAAAACCTCCAGCAGCACAGTTGCCCCTGGACAGTTCAGTACCTGCCCGGAGGGAAGGGCACCACCTGCTGAATTACCACCAGCGCTCCCCGCAGCACCAAGGTTCAACCTGGCACTTTCCCGGTCAGGCATTAACCAGGCCCAGCTCTGCTTAGCACCTGGGAGCTGGGACAGTCACACCCCACAGGGCTGACACCTGGATGCTGGAGAAAACCAGTGAAAACACTAAGGCTGGAGCCCAGAGCTTCACTGCAGCAAACAGCTCCCTTCCAGAAAGCCCCAAAACATGCCGACACCCTGACATAGACACGCCCCAACGACCCCAACGTTAGCAATGCCAGCCTCCAAAATAAGGAATGCAGATCTCCAGTGGCTCCCTCAACAGCCCCCCGTCTATCAAAAGGGTCTTAAAGCCCAATGCCAGACTCAGAGGAGAGACCCTGCTGGCTTTAGGGGAGCCACTCTTGAGTTGCAAGGAGAATCAGGCCATTAGAAAACCATCAGAGGCAGGTGTGACCCCCAATGCACTGGGTGTCAGGACACCCGGGTCCTATTCCCTGCTCTGCCATTGACTAGCTGTGTGACCTTGGGCAAGTCATGTTCCTCTTCTGTGCCTCGGTTTCCCTTCTTGCTCTTTCTCTATCTTGTCTATGAGATTGTCAGCTGTTTGGGGCAGGGACTCTTACTTTGGGAACGTTATCGCTGTAATGCTTAGGAGCGCCAGTCATGGACCAGGCCCCCATTGTGCCAGGTGCTGTACATTTTTGTTGCTCTTAGATGTATTATGGTAGCTCCCAGGCGTTCCCGTCATGAACCAAGACCCCATTTCACCAGGTGCTGCACAAAACACAGCTCAGAAAGAAGGGCCCTACCCCCAGGGTCTTACGCTCTAAGCAGTAAGAAACAAGGGCCCAGGGATGTGCATGGCGGGGCTCTCTGTACATAGCTCCCGTCTGCCTTTTGCTCCACTTCCCCCCCCTCCCTGTTTTTGCTCCGTGGCAGGGGGCCGTGGGTGGAGCCGGTGAGGTCCCCCCTCCACAACATTGCCCCATGACCTGGACCCGTGTAAAATTCCAGGCAGGTGGTCACACCGCTTGGAGCCGTGTTAACTCGAAGGCAGCCCGGCTCCGTTGTGAACTGCAGACCCAGGGAAGGGGCAGCTGTCCCACCCCAGACCCAAGGTTGCTCCAAACTCACAGTGCCTTGCGGGACAGTCCAGGGAAAAGTCTGGAAGGGGCTCTTTTAGGGGGAGGGGGCTAAGGGAAAGGGGGGCTTTCCCCTCGCAGCCCTGCAGCACGGTGAGATTCGAAATGCTTGTCTGGGATGGGTAACTGAAAGAGGTGGCTGGTATATGACCCCACAGCCGGACTCACCAGGCTCCCTCTTGGAAATAACTCTGGACTCTGCTGACAGCTGGGGGGGGCTTTGATCTCACAGATGAACACTGCCCACCTGGGGGAAAGGTGAACTCTGAGCAGGTGCCCTCACCTGCCTGCACCAGGAGCTCCTGGAAGGCCAGGTGCAGTTGCGGAGGGTGCCTGAGCCCTGGCGCTTCTCCCCTGTCCCAGCTGGGGGCTGTGTGTTTCATTCACTAATAGAATCAATGGGGGAGATAGAGTGGAGACACCTGTCTGACCCCTGCTGGCTTTAAGGGAGCCACCCCTGAGTTACAAGAGAATCAGAGGCAGTGTGACCCCACTGCACTGGGTGTCAGGACACCTGAGTCCTATTCCCTGCTACTGACTAACCTTGGACAAGTTACTTCTCTCTGTGCCTCGGTTTCCCCTCCTGCACTCTTTGTCTGTCTGGCCTATTTAGATTGTCAGCAGTTTGGAGCAGGGGTGATTACTATAGGCACATACAGTGCCTAGCACCCTGATCTATATTAAGTCCTTATCTGCTCCCTAATACTGCAGTAATGGGGGTACCTCAGCCACTTAAATATATTCAGCTTCACTACACCCTTGTGTGCTATTATCCTCAGGTCACAACTAGGGAAACTGAGGCATGGAGCAACTAAGTGACTTGCCCAAGGTCAGTGGCAAAGCTGGGAACTGAACCCAGGTCCCCAGCAATATCACTAACCACTGGGCCATCCTTTCTCCTGAATTCCGCTGGAGCCTCTTGATGGCTACAAATAATGACCGATGACACTAGCTCCTAACTCAACGTTCACAACAAAAAGCAACAGAGGGTCCTGTGGCACCTTTGAGACTAACAGAAGTGTATTTGTGCAAGTTTCTTCATGAGGTTGATAGATTTCCATTCCATACGGCTAAATGCAGTGCCTTGCATGGTGTCAAGTATCAGAGGGGTAGCCGTGCCCTTTGCAACCCAGGCACTCAGGAATCACCCCACATCACCCTGCGACACAGCACCTCACCCCTGAGAGATTTTTTAAACTCCCACTGTAGCAGAGGCAAAACGATGTCCAACCCCCTGTAGACCGTAAGGGGAGGGGATGACTGGCACAGCCCAGGAACATTATGGGGTGACGGGTGAGTTAGACTCCCTGAGGCCTCCTCTTACCCACATGCGGATGGGTAACGGACCTGACCGGCTGTGGACGCACTGGGAGAATAATCCGAATGCTCGTTCTGCCAGCACTGAGGTAATGGGGTCAGTGAGGTGCATTGCTTGGCCAGCAGCACGCTCCCGATGTCAGCCCATGTTCCGGTTCGGTCCATGGGGAAACACCCCCAAAGCTGGAGAATAACAGGGCTCAGCCCGAGAGCGTCAGTGCGTGTCTCGGGCCAGAGCAGAGGGGCAGCAGGGGGCTCAGGGCACGGCCCAGCGCTCTGCTACCCAGCAGAGCACGGTCCGGCGTGCGGCCGGAGCTGGGCTTCGAAAAGGAGCCTGCGCGTGGACCGGGAGCACGGAGACTTCGGAGGAGGAGATGTGCAAAGCTGCCCTCGGAAAAGGGCACTTTAGAAAGTGCCGAGTTGGAAGAGGCAGGGTAGGCTCGGGGCTAAGGCAGGGACTAGGCCTCCGGAGCAAGTCAGAGATCTCAGAACAGTTCTACTAGACAAGCTTCACGTGCTCAAATCAGCCTCCCAGAGCCAAGAGGCCAGGACTGAACGGGGCCCAGAGACCAAACTCTCTGTTTATCCCTAGAGGCGGCACCACCAGGGCCGGGCGGAGACCCACTGGCAGGACAACATGGGCAAAGCTGCGTGCCCTGCTCGGTCCAGCTGGTCCCTTCCAGATGTGCTAAACTCCCTGGGAACCATGGCGTCGGCATGGAAACCCAGGAAGATTGGCAGCTGGGCCAGGCTGTGAGCCTTTAGCTGTGCAGGAGAGGGCTTAGGCCTTGTGACTTGAAGGGGACAACAAGCAGGGGCCGCACACCCCAGTCCGGTCCTCCCTGCCCAGCACCCCAAGGCCGCTGGGAGGGAATGGGAGCGCGTGGAGGGAAATCATTGCAAAACAGATGTTTCCTGCAGTGTGAACAAACCAAGTCCCTGATTCTGTTTTTGGACGAGTTGGGGAGAGGAACCTGCTGCCGTTCAGCCCGAGGATGCTGCTAGCACTTACCACATTTCCAGCTTCAAAATAACTCCAGCCACCAGCGCTAGCTACGTCCCCTCCCCCAGCCCGATTCTGGCTGCTGTCTCCCTGCCTGCAGAGACATCCAGCCTCCGGGACCGGAGCACAAGGGGCCGAGGTATTTTCGGCACTAATCAGGTGCTATTTTTTGCACGCCGGGTGGTTATTTTTAGGGGTGCGTTTTAAAGACCTGTATGGCAAAGAGGCTGAGTGTAGCTGATGCCTCATGAGCTCACAGTGCGGGATTCTGAGACCGTCCCGTAGCCCTCCTGCCTATAGGGGCAGCTTAAGGTTCAGGCTGAGTCCCCACTTATGGACCATCAGCTTCTGCATTCGCCTCCCTGTTCTACTTCCTGTGTATCCGGCCCACTACCTCTGTGTCCTGCCCCTTGTTGTGCATGGCTGCCACTCTCCACCCCCGAGGTGGCTGCATTGCACATCTGTGTATACCAAGGGGCTGGGATTTGCAAAGGGCCCTGAGGCCAAGAATTTCAGAAGTGACTAGCGATTTTGGGGGGGGGGGTGCCTGAATTTTTGGGTCCCACCCTGAGTCACGGTAAAGGGACCTGGATTTCCAGAAAGCGCCGTCTGAAAAATCAGCCCCCTGGAAAGGGGCTCCAGTTGGGAGCCCAGAACCTGAGGCCCCTGAAGTTAGTCAAGGTTGAAAATCTTGGAGGTGCCTGATTCCCCTAGGCGCTTTAGCAAACCCCAAAATGCCGCATGCCCTGAAGCTCCAGTTGACTGCGGTAGGAGCTGCAGGGTGCTCAACACCTTTGCAAATCAGACCACTTACCCAGGGGCCTCAACAGGGATCAAGGAGCCTGGCTTTAGGCCTCTGGGGTTAAAAACCTTGGCCCGGATTGAGAAAGCACGTTGGGATTGGAAGGCCTGAGAATAAACGTAAGATGGACACGAGCGTGGCTAGAAGATCATATGGTCCGAGCTCTTGGATAGCAGCACGGGCCAGTTCATTCCACCCGCACACCCCTATTGGAGGAGACCAAGGTGCCACCGATGCCCGGCGGTGCATTGCATCTCTTTGCTCAGCAGCGGACCCGGGAGCCTCGGTGGAATGGATGGCAAGGCAGGACCGGCCTCAACGTAGCCCCCATGTTCAGCGGCTGGCGATGTTTGAGCAGGCCTGGTGCTCCGTAGTGGGTCGCAGGAGAGATCCCTTCTACCACATGTCACACAACAGGAAGGGGCTGGACCTTCATTCACACAGGAAGGCGCTTGTGTTGCAACTGAGTTAACAGCTGGGCTGCATTGCAACATCCACTTGCAGGCAGCCTGCGATCTGCTGTGGCAGGGAAGCCATGGGGAGGTGGAGGAGGGGGGCGGTCATTCAGGTGGGGAACAAGTCTTGCAGAAGGTTAGGCCTCGAGCCTGCAGCTGTGCAGTGGCTTGGCTCCTCACACAGCTGCTCCAGGCCTCGTACAAGTGGGTTGCAACACAGGGAGCCAGGATTTCACTCTGCTCTGGGTCAGACTGCTGCTGTCCACCGCACCCAGCGTGGATGAGACGCCACCGGCCTTGCAGGTGCACCGAGTCAGCCAGTTCTCCTAACTCCATCCCACACGCCGTGGCTGCCTCCCAAACCTCCCGGCGGCAGCCCAGGGCACTATGGGAGCGGCTCTGCTGCAGGAGCTGGGAGATCTCGCCAGACTGGGAACCTCATAGTGTGCACCATGGAAAGCATCTGGGTGCACGCCAGCTGGCGCTGGAATGCCCAGGGCCCTGAATCTTCACCGCCCTGCCCTTTGTGCCGGCATTTCCCACCTAGGCCAAGTAAATGCCAAAGGCTCCCAAGGCAGAGCTCACCACGCGCTCTCCCCCGGGGTGGTGCTTTACTCCCCCTGTGCACGGGCACTGGAGGCTCCACAACGGGCAGCGGTGAATCAGGCCCCACACTTATGGGTGGCAGGGAGCAATGCTGGCTGCAGGAAGGGGGTCCTGTGTTGGTGGAGGCGGTGGGATCGGAGAGTCCAGCTGATCCCAGCCCTTTGTCCGAGATGAATCCCTATGCTAATTTAGTCCCCAGTGGCATCACCCCCTCCCCAGTGCAGTTCTGAGGCCCTGTGTTTTCGATCAGCCCAGGCCCGGATTAGCTTTAACCCAAGCCAGGGGACGCGGCTGTGAGATGTCCCCCTTTGTGGCTGCAGCATGTCCCGGGAAGAGCCATGTGCCTTCACTCCAGTACCGCACCTGCAGCTGTCGCGTCGCTGGAGCTGAGACAGGCTGGGCTTGCATGGCAGTACCCCAAGGACGACCCACCCGGTGTTTGTGATTCAGCAGGTGCTACTCTCCTGTCCCCGTCAGCGCTGACCAGCGCCCCCAGCAGGCACTGAGCCGATTTGTGAAGGGCGTGGGAAGCGTCTGAGATGAAGAGGTGCAACTGTAGTCAGCAGATCCCTTCCCGCTGGCCTCTCCAGGCTCTGGCTGAGCTCCGGAGAGATTCCGGCTCTTCGGCGTTGGGAATAGCCCCTGGCTGGCTGCCCGTCCGGGAGCCGCACCACTCAGTGAGCCATGGAGGACCGCCTGGAAGACTGCCTGGCTGGGGTGGGGGGTGGGGAAGCATGCATTGAGCCGGAACCCAACTAACCACTTGCAACTTCTTATCAGTGACCCCGTCACCACGGGCTGCTCTGCACAAGATTGTGGAGAGGAGGCTGCAGTTCCACCTCAGACACTTGCATGAGACCCAGCGCCGAGGCTGGCCCGGCTTCCTCATTCGGCATCAGCTGCGGCGACAATCACCCTGCACCGGAGTGCTGACGGGCTGCAGTCTGGGTCAGGGTTAGCGTGTCAGCGAGGAGACAAAAGGCAAGAGCCCGTTGCACTAAGCGCCTCCCGGCGGAGTTCTGGCACCAGAGCCGTGGGGTCTGAAAGGTCTTTGGGAGTTCAACAGGGAGTCATGGGACCTATTGGGCGTGACACGTGGTGGCTTCGCGGGGTCACTCACAGCCAGCCTGGCACGCCCAGCGAGGGCTCACTCGGCCGTTCCATAGGGCAGCGGGGGATATGGCTCTCCCAGGTGGATCTGGGGATGTGGGTGCTGCAGGGGTCCCGACTCAGACCCAGACAGAAGGCTGGCACGTTCACCCAGGGGCATGGCGACCTTCAATGGCCACGAGCTGCTGGGGAGATGGTACCCAGTCGGCACTGCCAAAGGGGGGCGGCCCTCACTCCCACGCCTAGAGGCAGACAGCAGCGATTGGCTGCCATTCTGACATCACTGGAGGAATTGCCGTGTCCACCTGTAGCAAGGCGGAGCACTCGCTGCCGCGGCACCTCCTGCTGGTTGGTCTGGGAATGAGCTCTTCCAGCTTCGGAGCGCCTCCTCCTGGCCTGCTTCTCCCTTTTCTAGTACCACCCTTTAGTTCAGACCCCACATCCCTCCTGGCACCTCTGTGCCCCTTCAGTCGGGCACTGCCCCCTGGCAATACCCCACACTCAGGGGTCCTCCTCTCCCTGGGGACCCCAATTCCCTAAAGCCCATCTTGCCTCAGTGACCGACTGCCAGTCTTCATCTAGCCCCTTCCCTCAGGGGCAAACTGCCACTCAGCATTGCCCACGGGTTTGGACCTGCTGCCTTTTCCCGGCCTGGCAGCACCGCTGCAGCCTCATTACCCCCACAGGCCCTTTTAGCCCGGCCTCAGCCTGGGGACTCGCCTGGCCAGAGCTCCCTAGCTCTGCCTGTCCTTCCCCAGCACTGCTCTATTTGAGATACCCATCCCCAGCCAGATCCTTCCCCCTCCACCACTGCAGTGAGACTCCCCCTGCCTAGCTCCCAGCCCTTTTATCAGGACCAGCTGGACCCTAATTGGGTGTGGCCACCCCTGCAGCTGCCAACCAATCAGCTTCCCTCAGCTGCTTTCAGCCCTGCTACCCCACCCAATCAGAAGAGAGCAACTGGCCATTTGTCCCTACTGTGCCTCAGTTTCCCCTCCGGCTGGGCACAGGAATGTGAGCCCCGGGCCAGTGCATGTTGTGCGTGCCCCAGCCATAGAGGAGGCAGGCCTGGCTCTTTACTTCCAGCTGCAGTGACTCCTGCCGACCCTCCTTCAGTCCTGGCCCCCAGCCTTGGGGAGGGAGAAGCTCATTTGTGAAGCCAGGCCCCTTGCCCAGTTGACAACCGTCACGCAGCCCCCACACAGCTGCCATTCCAATGCCAGGCGCCCTCCTGGTTTATTAACACAAAGCAGCGTTAGGTCTTTTTCGTCCTTTCTGGCCCTTTCATGGACACACCCATCACCCTGATCTCGGGGCTGCAATGCCTCTCCCCACCCTGGCCCCCTGTGGGGCTGGGTCCTGCCCAGCTCTGCACAGGCCACCAGGCTCCCCTGGGCCTCTGCTCTTTCCCCTCTGCCAGGCTCTGGAGTGTCCATCCCTGGCCTCTCCTGCACAGAGCCAGACTCGATAGTCCTGCCTGATTCCTCAGTCATGGGTTCTCCCTGGTGCCTAAGATTCCCACCGGCTGCGTTCCCACAGCAGGCAGCCTAGACCCTGCACGCACGGGGAGGACAAGGGCCTTGTTGCAGGGTCATAAGGGGGAGCTGCCATTTCTGCTGAGAGCTCTATTCCCTCCTGGTCTTCCTTGGCACGCGGTGCAGCCCCCGGGACCCTTCCCTAGCCTGCCTGGTCTTGCCTTGGCCCACCAGCTGCGTGGGGTCCTTGTTCTGGGCCAGTCCCGTTGCCTTTAGTGGCCACATCAATCATCTAGGATCTCAACTAGGATCAACTAGTTTTACTTTGCAGTAAAGTCACCCCCCCGCATGAGTCGCGTCACCTTCCCCCAGACCCCAGAGTGGGGCTTGAACACCTGACGTGGCAGGTGAAATTCTGACCAGGGGGGTAGGGGGAGAAGACCTTCGTGACAGGTCCAAGCTGGCTGGAAAAGCAGCTTGAAGTGCCCAGGTGTGAGTCAGTCTGACCCAGGCTCTAGGGGCTGGGCCGGCTGGCTCTGAAGCCGATCGGCCCACGTGCCAAAAAGCCCGCTGTAAGAGACGCCTGGCTCAGCTCGGAGGCAGGAAAGGCTGCACGGGGCTGCAGGAGATGCCTGGAATTTTGGTCTTGAGTCACAGCCTCCTTGGCTTCCTCCCACCCCTCGCTCCTGCTCCGCAGCCCCCTGCTATTCCAGTCCTGGGCCCACACAGCTCTGCCAACGCCCCTCAGGCCTGACCTGCAGCCCCGCTCCACATGGGCACAACAGGGCTGCTAAGCCGAGTCAGCAAGTTCAATCTTGCAAACGCGTTGCCAGGCCTGTCTGTAGCAGGGCTGCCCCACCACCGAGGCCCCGACTAGCCCCCTCACCCCTGCTCTGACTCACCCTCCCACCCTTGCACCCACTGCCCCTTGCAGCACTGAGCACTCATGTCCTCTGCTCCCCTCCATGCCTCCGCTCTTCTTCCTGCCGGAGCTAGGATCCGCTCTCGCCCTTTCATTTCACCTCCCCACTCCTCCCTCTTTCGCCCGATCCACCCTTCCCAGCACTGGAGGCACCAGCAAATGAGCTGTTTGCAGACAGGCTCCTTCCCCTCCTCTGGGCAGGGCCTGGCCGTGGCCATTGGCTCCCTGAGTTCCTGGTCTTGCCAGCACCGTTTAAAGGGGGTGCTTGGAGCTGCTGCTCAGACGGCTGCAGCCCAGGGCAGGTTGAGCAGGGAGCTGCGAGGATGGGGGCGCTCCAGTGGGCTCTGCTCGTCGCACTGTGGAGCTCGGTCGCAGGTGAGTCTGTCTCTGCAACCAGCTAAGCTGGAGCTGGGGAGAGTGGAGCTGCCGCAGCCCCGAGGGATGATGTTACAGGGAGAACGTTTGCTCCCTGCCAATTGGGAGCAGGTGGAAGGCGACAGGTGATGGGAGCAGGGGAACCGGTAGGGCTACCTGAGTGCCTCTCCTCCGCCTGCTTGGGAGGAAGAATGTGGGGGTGCTGAGGGCATAGGGCTGAGACTGAGGCTTCCCCCGTGACCCTTGGGAAGTCACTTCCCCTTTCTGGACCTCAGTTTCCCCAGGAGAGAACCATACTGATCTTCCACGCCAGTGTGTGAGGCTACGCTCTGTGAAGCGCTTGGAGATCCTCACCTGGATGGTGCAGAGTATCTGGGACGCTTGGCTGTGCCCAGTGAAACTGGCAAAAGTGGCACAGAGCCACCTGCTTCTCCCCCCCCCCCCCCGGCCGCCCAGCATCACCGCCAGGGAGGGGCGTCAGGGGAAAGGCAGCTTCCTTCTTCGGGCTTTGCACACTCTAGCAGAGCCTGGATCCTGCGTGATGTGCTAGCCCCTAGGCACTGCTCTTACCCAGAGAAGCGGAGGGTAGGGTGACCAGATGTCCCAATTTTATAGGGACAGTCCCGATTTTGGGGTCTTTTTCTTATATAGGTTCCTATTACCCCCCACTCCCGTCCCGATTTTTCACATTTGCGGTCTGGTCACCCTAGCGGAGGGCCATGGGCCACCTTCTCTCTGTGCCACGTGCCAGCTGCCTTTCCTCTCGGCCCCCCAGCCTCATTTGGGGGACCAAAGGGTGGAGGGAGCAGAGGGCACCATGGGGTGCTCTGCAAATGGGGGGCGTTGCTTCCAGACAGGCTGCGGTTACCCCTCCAATTTAAGGACCTGTCCTCCTCCAAGGAAGATGCTGACATGAGGGAAAAGACGAGCTCCTTAAAACACAGGGTGTGTTGGCTTTTTAGCCTGCAGCTGATGAGTAAACCCCAGCCAAATTGTTGGGGAGCAGAGCTCCTGCCTGCACGCCCACGTCCCCTGGGGTAAAGGAGGGGAAGCATGTGATGTGTCTTAAACTGTGAGGATCAAATCCTGACCTATGCAACGCACAGGGCAACGGCGTAGGCCATGGGACCACACCTTCCCGGCCCCCCTAATGCAACCCGGTGCCGCCCAGCGTAGAGTGACCAGGTGTCCCGATTTTATAGGGACAGTCCCGATTTTTGGAGCTTTTTTCTTATATAGGCTCCTATTACCGCCCACCCCCTGTCCCAATTTTTCACACTTGCTGTCTGGTCACCCTAGCCCAGCGTGGCCAGTGGGAACTGGTGGGCACTCGTCACTTTTGAGACCCAAACCCTTTTACAGAGGTGCCTAAGTATGCATGTAGGAGCGTGGCATCAGGCACTCCCCTGTGGAAATCTTGGCCAAATCTTTTTTGGTCGGCCATGCAGTACGGAGAGAAGCTGGCGAGGATCCGGGGGCAAGCGAGGAAGCTGATGGAAGGGATGGAATAAGGCAGCGGATCAAAGGCTGAAGGAACGGGGCATGTTTAGTTTGGAAAAGAGGAGAGTAAAGGGGGGACATGAGAGCGGTCTTCAAATATTTGAAAGGCTGCCATGAAAATAGATGGAGGAAAGTTGTTCTCTCTTGCCACGGAGGGCAGGACAAGAGCCGACGGGTTCAAACTACAGCACAGCAGATTTAGATTAAAATCTCAGGCAAGACTTCCGAACGGTAAGGACAGCGGAACCGACGCCTCGGGCGGTTGTGGAAGTGCCTTCGCTGGAGGTTTTCCAAAGGCGGCTGGGTAGCCGTCTGCCTTGGGTGGTTTAGACACCACAAACCCAGCCTCTTGGCGTGGGGTTAGACTAGCTAACCCTGGCGGTCCCGTCTCACCTTGTGTGACTGACGGGGCCTCCCGCAAGGACATGCCATCTGCACACCGCCGGCGGACGCTAGCGTTGCCCAGCTGCAGTGAGTCGGCTGCAGACCCGGCAGCAGTCACCTGTTCCTAGGAGAGGGCAAGCGTGCGCAGACACAACACCGCTGCGGGGGGCAAGCGCCAGGTGTAGGGTTCTGGGGACATCCCCCCCCAGGTACCCAGCCTGCGTCCCAGTGTACTCTGGGACCAGACTTTGGGGGACTGCGTACTGATACCCATGCAGCGCAGACAGCTCACTTATGTACCTCACCTTTGCATCTCAGTGCCTTGATTTTAGGTTGCTCCCACCAGTACAGGACAGGGCCCAGGGCCTGCTGGCTTGTCACCACTATCTTACCCAGCCTCGCTGGAGTGAGTGCTCCATGCAAACCCCGACAGCGATTTCGAGAGCTGCAACTCCACTGAAGTCCATGGCACTGCACCCACCAGCCCCAGGTCTGAAACTGGCCCTCGGGTGTAACTGGAGCCCTCCAACAGGGGGAACACGGTGGCTATGTTAGCAGGCCAGGGCCAGCTCCATACCTCTGTCTTTCTTTTCTTTCAGGAGAACGCTGCAAAGTGTTAAGCAAAATCCCTGAATTTGGAGATATCTACCATGTCAAAGGTAACAGTCTCGCTGTACAACTCAGGGCCGGATGGGCACCAACCGTGCGTGCGTGTGTGTGTGACCAGACTGAAGTGTACCCCTCCCTGTAGCCAGAAGCCGGAGATAGGCCTCCTCCCAACCCGACAGAGTCACAGGTGTGCCCGGTGCAGTTATGCAAAGCTGTGTAGGGCTAATTGTTGCTGAGGTTAATTGACGCCTTAGATCTGATCTGCCCTTCCCAGGCAAAAAAAAACAGACGAACACAGGAGAGCTCGACCCAGGAACTCCATCAAGTCCCAGTTCTCCTAGCAAACAGAGCTTGGCACCCAGCCACGCTCCGGAGCACCGGGGCACACATCCTCAGAGGCATTTACGCTCCTAACTTCCAATGGACAGCAGGAACCTAAATACGTCTGAGGATCCGGGCCCGCGTTCCTCTCCTGCAGGGTTCCAGTTTGGCTGGTTTCCTCAGACTGGAAGGTCCTGGGGCAGGGATTGTGTTTTCCTGGCTGTGTGGGGCCTGCGCCCAGTACACTATGGGTGTGTTACCAACAAACAAAAGAATGAGAATGATTGTTCTAGACTCAAGGCAGAAGAATGTCTTGAGACCGGGCCTCTGCGGAGAGGCTGCGGCTTTCTCAATGGCGTGGCTTTTGGCAAGCCGGCTGCTTGGGCCGCACGTTGCCTGCACAAACCCTCTTCAACAACAAAGCTGCACTTTAATGTCTAGCTTCCTATGATTATCCCTCCAACAGCAGAGCTTGGCCTTTCGACACACACCGATCGCCCCCAGCGAGAGCCTCACACCGAGTGCTTGCTCTGGATAAATTCGCATGGCAATTACAAGCCCAAGAAACCAAGGGTGTGAGCTGGCAGCACTGGGGGGGGGCCTCTCTAATGTTCACTTAGCCTGGGTTCAAGGCATAATCCATGCCCAGGATTCTGTGTTGTGCTGGGCATGGAGGAACTTGAGTGACCTACAGAGCCCCCAGGAACCATCCATCGCTGGCGGGAATGAGCTCGACTCCATAGACAGCTTAGCCCAGGGGTGACCGTGACTCTGAACCCCAGGGAGTGAGAGCCGGCTCCAGAGCCGTCAGGAAATGCTCAGCCCCATAGCGTGGCATCTAGTCTCACTCCCAGGTTCCCAGAAATAAATAGGGTGACCAGATGTCCCGCTTTTATAGGGACAGTCCCAATTTTTGGGTCTTTTTCTTATATAGGCTCCTATTACCCCCCCACCCCCATCCCGATTTTTCACACTTGCTGTCTGGTCGCCCTAGAAATAAACCCGACTGAAGCGGGCACCTCCCCAGAGCTGCACACTCGGGGTAGCTAGCCCCTGCTGCGGCTGGGCTCTGGTTTCAGCGCACGAGGTCAGAGCTCGCCTGAGGATTTCTCCTCCAGTTCAAAGCGCAGCCATATTCCTGACGTGTTTGGAGCGTCGGAGCTTCCTCCGGGTGATCTGGCAAATCCACCCACCATAGCTTAGGGCAACGGTGCCCAAACTTTTCCTGTCGTGCCCTCCCTTACCAGTAATGGAATCTGTCCGCGCCCCCCGTCCCCTCATTACTGCATAGCCAAGGCTTCCTCAGCAGAGCAGTGGGGGCTGAAGGTGGAGTTGGGGGCAGAACTGGGGGTGGGAGGGGAGCTGGGGCTAGAGGTGGAGAGGGAATGAGGGAAGAGCTGGGCTGGAGGCGGAACAGAGTTGTGGCTGGTGTTGGAACTGGTCTGAGGCTCCCTCCCTGCCCCCCAGAGGGGCTGGCCTGGGCCCCGCCACATGCCCCCTGAACATTCCTCTGCGCACCCCCAGGCGGGTGCACCCGACACTTTGGGGCCCACTGGCTTAGGGCAGTGGGGACAGCTGGTCGGAGGCTTGCACTGATTTATGACAATTCTCAAGCACGTGCTCTGCACCTTGCAGAGCCCAGCACGTTCCGCTAAGCTCCCCCAGGCACCTCGTCCAGAGAGCAGCAAAGCGAGGTGCGCACGCACGCCTGTGCTTTCGAGCTGTACATCGGCGCGACAGGCTCACCCTTGTCACCCGTGTCGGCTAAAGGGGCCGGGTAGAAGTCTGCGTTCTCCCGGGGAATCTCCGCTAGCTACAGATGTGCCCTTGTCCCCCGACTCCAAGGAAAAGACACTGACTCATCTGTTCCTCGTGTGATGCAGGAGTCATCAGCCTGCCTTACGCCGAAATCGAGGAGCCCTTCGAAGCCTGGTACAACCTGAGCGGAGGAAAGAGCCGGATTCAGTACTACCACGGTAAGCTGCCGGGGTCCTTGCGGGAGGAGGACCAGAGAGAGTCTCCTGGGGGTCTGTAGAGCGGGATGTGCCGATGGGTGGTTCAGCCAAAGGGCAGAACTTGTCACGTGCCAAGTCTGGGGTGACACCATCTCCTGCTCATGCAAGGGGCTGGCTGGGTTAGCTCAGGAGTTGCGGCCGTGGGCGAAGAAGTCGAGGCTGAGAACCGTTGCAGATGGGCTGCTCAGTCCCGCTATCGGTCAGGCACGGGTTGCCTCTGCTTGGACGACTGGGTGGATTTGGACAGCAACGTGGACGTCACGTACCGAGGATGAAACAGTGGAAGTGCAGGGTCCTCGAGTGACATTTCCTATTGTCACCTGCATGCGGTGCCTGGCTCTCCCAGACCCAACGACCACGCCCGTGACTCAGGGCAGCGTGGCATCTCCTATCCTGGGGGGGAAGCAGGATCCCACCCCCTCAGTCGGTGCTCTGTGGGAGGAGGGTGGAGAACTCTTAAGAGCAGCCCTACGTAGAAACTGCCTGCCTCTATTTTCCCTTCCTGCCTTGCAGGGCAGGTGATAACTTACCAGTTGGGATCGGTGAAGCCGTACGGTACCAGCTACAAGATTACGCCGGAAACTACTGAGACGGAGGTGAACGTCTTGAAGTGCTTCCAGCTCAATGGCACGAAAGAGAAGCTGGTCAAGCCGCAGAGCGTCTTTCCCCACACACATGGCTTCAAGGTGAGCCCCTTCCGCCGGGGATCTGGGCGGGACGGGGGAGGAGCGCAGGACACCAGGCACTGGGCCAGACCCTCAGCCAGCGTGACTCAGACCCAGACTGACAGCAGCTTGGCCGGGTCACAGCCGCGATTGGGTTCACTGTAACTGAGAGAACCGTTAGCCCCATTCCGATCTCCAGCCCATGTGGCATTGTAGACAGCGCCTGACAGTTGGCCTGCCCACGCCTTGCATGCCTCCTCCTTACAGGTATGTGGGAAGCCGCAGACAGTTGTTCAATAGCTTATCGGTAAATGCCAAGTCTCTGTCTCCTTGCTTGAGTCCCTGTGTCTTTCAGTGTTCTTCCTGGCCTCTCCTGGCTGGTGAAGGTTCATGCATACACTTCACGTAGCTTCCCAGATCCCCGCTGTGGGGTGCAGCCGGGAAGGTGGCCTGTTACAGCTCCCCAATTCTCTCTCCCAATACTTGGAGCAGTTTAGAGCAGCCTCAGGGCTGCTCTAACCCTAGCTGAATATCCCTGGGGACATTCCAGGTAGAGATTGGTGGCATGTTTTACACTCGGCCCACTCCTCTCCATCCCCTGCTGAAAGCCAGGAAGCATAAGAGCTGGCAGAACCAGTTCCATGCCCTCTGGGGAAGCCCCGTGTCTAAGCAGCACAAAAACAGCACAGTAAGCCAAGGAGCCCAGTGTGGTTGTTAGCGGTGTCAGAAATGGATGGCCTCAATCAGAGCAGGGGGGTTGCCTGGCCAGCCAGACCCTGCAGAAGGAGGTGAGCCTGGGAAGTGCTGGCCGAGAATCTCTTCTCCCTTCCCAACCCTGGGAGATTTGTTGCAACTAGTCCTTACTGCAACGAGGTGGCAGCTTGGGCGAGCCCGGGTGGTGACTCAGCTGCCTGCTACCGAGAGCTTCCCGTTGTGGGCGTTGGGCAAAGTTGCTTTCACATGTCCCGGACTCTGAATGAAAACTGAAATCTGCTTCGCCCGGATGATCATTTGGCAATGGCTGTTTAAAAGGCCTGGGCGTATGGGGAAAATTCACGGATATACGGCTACTTGCTTAACGCAGCTCCCTGAGGAACGGGGCTGTGGAAAGATTCAAACTCGTACTCACAGACTCATAGACTTTAAGGTCAGAAGGGACCATTATGATCATCTAGTCTGACCTGCACAACGCAGGCCACAGAATCTCACCCACCCACTCCTGTAACAAACTCCTAACCTATGTCTGAGTTATTGAAGTCCTCAAATTGTGGTTTAAAGACCTCAAGGTGCAGAGAATCCTCCAGCAAGTGACCCGTGCCCCATGCTGCAGAGGAAGGCGAAAAACCTCCAGGGTCTCTGCCAATCTGCCCTGGAGGAAAATTCCTTCCCGACCCCAGATATGGCGATCAGCTAAACCCTGAGCATGTGGGCAAGACTCACCAGCCAGCACCCAGGAAAGAATTCTCTGTGGTAACTCAGATCCCACCTCATCTAACATCCCATCGGGCATATTTACCTGCTAATAATCAAAGTGAATTAATTGCCAAAATTAGGCTGTCCCATCATACCATCCTCTCCATAAACTTATCAAGCTTAGTCTTGAAGCCAGATCTGTCTTTTGCCCCCACTGCTCCCCTTGGAAGGCTGTTCCAGAACTTCACTCCTCTGATGGTTAGAAACCTTCATCTAATTTCAAGTCTAAACTTCCTGATGGCCAGTTTATGTCCATTTGTTCTTGTGTCCACATTGGTACTGAGCTTAAATAATTCCTCTCCCTCCCTGGTATTTATCCCTCTGATATATTTATAGAGAGCAATCATATCTCCCCTCAGCCTTCTTCTGGTTAGGCTAAACAAGCCAAGCTCTTTGAGTCTCCTTTCATA
The DNA here is from genome assembly GCF_027887155.1 of Malaclemys terrapin pileata. Taxonomy (NCBI): domain Eukaryota; kingdom Metazoa; phylum Chordata; order Testudines; family Emydidae; genus Malaclemys; species Malaclemys terrapin. Next base: position 9,237,826 of record NC_071526.1, on the reverse strand, counting down.
AGACATGATCCATTCCTCGGATCATCCTAGTCGCCCTTCTCTGCACCTGTCCTCAGACTGGGAGTTCTTTGGAGCGAGGCCCGTCTCCTTGTGATGCGTGTGGTGCAATGCCTACCACAGTGGGGCCTGAGGCTTGCCTGGAGCCACTGGGTGCTTCAGGAATACCAGGGCCAATAACACAGCTGCTCACTGTATCTAGTCAGAGGCCACGTTGAATGACCCAAAGCCACGTTCACGGCCCGCGAGCTCTGCAGAGCCAGCCCAGCTCTAGGAGAAGGAGCCGGATTCTGTTCTGTCTCGTGCATTGACAGCATTACTAACTAAATTCCAGGTTCCGCCTGTGCAATCCCCAGGGGGTCACCCAGATATTACTGGGGGCAGGAGCCTTATAATTGGGCTGATGCTGCAGAAGGAAAGGACTCAGCTTGACTCTCAGATCCCAGGGTTGGCAGTAAGAAATCGTCTGGTTTGCAAATGGTCTGAATTTGACAGGGGGGCACTGAGAGCCAGGGGACAGGGGACCCCCCCAATGCTAGCCTTTGCATCACTCAAGACTAGCGCTTCACTTGGAGGCAGGCCCATCAACACGCAGTCTGAAGAAGAACTTCATGCAGCTGGCCCTGCTAGCAGAGAGGACATGGGAGATGGCCGCCGAGACCATGGGAATGGAGGAGGCAGCTTGCGGAGGGCATAGCCAGAGGTAGACAAGGGAGGACTGGGTTGGAAGGGAGGATGGGGGAGGGGTCGCCCTGGGGATCTGGGAAGCCAGAAGGACTTTTCTGATGGTGGCTGAGGAGGTTTTAGCTCCATGAATGAAGGATGCGGGTGCAGGAAGCACGCTGGAAATTATTTATTATGTAGGATGGTAGCAGCTGACCTAGGAGCTCCAGTCACGGACCAGGCCCCAGCTGCGCTAGGCACTGGACAGACACCAAACAAGAGACAATCCCTGCCCCCAAGAGCCCAACTAAACATCCCTCTCCGGGGACAGGGCAAGGAGATGAGACAAGCCTGGGTCTGCAGCTAGTGCCTAGCCCTATGACCTCCGTGCACCGGGCGGCATCTCCTAAGGCAAGGCTCGGGGCTGGATTCGCACCAGCTGCCTCGTGGCGGGAAAGAGGTGCTGTGGGCAGTGTGGGTCAGTCCCACCAGCAGAGCGCTGGAAAGAGCCACCGGGCCTAACTCCGGCTCCCCTCCATTGCTTCCCCAGTTCCTGCGGGAGGAGTACTTCAAAGGGCAGTACTGCAGCGTGTGGCAGGATGTGACCGACTGGGGCAAGAAGAAGAACATCTACACCTTGTGGGTGACCAACACCAGCTGCGGCTCGTCCCCCGTCCACTATGAGATGCGGGGTTACAACAGCGTGCTGGGCTCCCACTACGACAAATACGAGATCGACTACAGCGACTTCACCAACAGCTACCCGGCCTCTGTCTTCGACCTCCCCATCAACAGTAAGGCGGGCCTGGCGGGTTCTCTCCATCCCTGGGCCAGCATTTATCCCTGCCCGAGACAAGCCTCTTCTCTGTACTGCAATAGCATTCAACTGGGAGCAGGTCCCTTCGCACTAGGGGCTGCACCAAGACGTGTGCAGACACCCGCCCGGCCCTGACGGGGACGTAGACAGAAGGGGAGGAAGGGATCCGAGCGGAGGATTAGGAACCGAGGCACAGCGAGAGAATGTGGCCTGCCCCAAATGTGGCAGAGTCAGGAATTGACCTCAAGAAGCCCAGGGCAGAGAGGAAGTGGTGGGCGGTGCCCTACGTCCTGTTGCCCTGGGAGAGCCTGATGTCAGATTCAGGAGGTGCCCAGAAGCAGCAGTGAAACTATTTCGACAGAGGCGCTCAGGGGCGGGGCAGGGAAACTAGCCCCCTCGCCCATCTCCGGCTCCAGACAGACATTGGGCAAGGGCAGTTCAGCCACGTGTCGGAGACAAACGGGCTGGGGGGCCGCTGCCCGCTCTCAGATGTTTCCACTGGTGGCTGGCTGGGGACCCAGCAGCTAAGCCAGTGCGGGTGATAAGGTTCGCAGCTGATCTGGGTCTCTCTGCGAGGTAGCCCGGTTCTGTGGGAGCCCTGCTGGCATAGCATGGCCCGTGGCATCTGGAAGGGCCAAGATCCGGTGCCGAGTGTCTTCTCTTTGCATCCAACCCTGAGGCCAGCCAGGGGAGAATGGGAGGTCGGGCAGGTCCATGAGAGGCCGAACCAGCATGTGGCTGTGACAGGCGTCTGCAGGCAGAAGATGGAGGCTGCCTGCTAGGAAAGTCGGGGTAGAGAGAGGAGGGGATCTCCCAGCTCCTCGGGGCGAGGCGGGGAGGGGATCTAATGATCACTGTAGAGCTCTGGCAGCAGGACGTTGCCCGCTCCCCACTGGGCCCTGAGCAGTGAACATGGCACTAGCATTGGTGAGAGGTGGGGGCCTGCAGCCTCGTCTGAGCCAGCCCTCGAAGGGAGTGAGGAGCAGTCCATGGGGAAAGCGTCCTGCAGAGAGGCAAAGCCCCGTGCAGCTTGGGCAGTTGGGAGAGCTTCGGTCCACCCGCCCCTGCAGGCATCAGAGCAATCACTGAAGCCTCTTGTACAGGTTGCGTCTAACGGGGCAGGGGGAGTCTTGGGGTGACGGCTGCCTGTGCTCGTGCCCTAGGAACGAAGTCCTGTGGGGAGCTCCCCGGGCTGGGAGCAGAGCGCTGGATCCTGGCCAACCCCATGCAGGACTTTGTGGGGCGGCAGGAGGACCGGTCCCACGAGGTGTTCCACCACTACCGGAAGTCATTCGAGAAGAGCTACGACAGCGAGCAGGAGATGGAGCACAGGCAGCACACCTTCACCCACAACATGAGGTACGGGGCTGCCCGGGGGCAGCGCGGGCCCCGGGGTCACGGAGGAGGAGAGAGCTGGTGCATCGTGCGCTGAAGGAAACGGCATCTCTGCTGGGTCAGGGAGGCCGGAGGGTCCCCCAGGGAGTTGGCTCTGCCTTGGTTGCTTGCAGAACGGACCATCCTGAGCTGGCCTTGAACGTGATGGAGAACGGCCTGTCCACATGGGCCTCAGTTGGCAGCACCTGGGCTAGCAGTGGAGTCTAGATGGTGGCTGGAGAATGGAGTCCAGGCTTCTCCCCCACAGGGCCTGGGGGCACGTCTCCACTGCTGGCAGCTCATGGGGACACCCCCAAGCTAAGCTCTCCTCCGGCTAGCTCAAAGCTAGCTCCAGCAGCGTCCAGCAGGGTGGTGAGACGCGCTGGCCGCTCAAGTGCGTGCCCAGTGTCCTCGCGGCCGGGGCTGCAGCCTGGAGGCCAGCGTGGGTCACCGCCCGTGCGCTGCGACTGTTCCTGGAGCTAGCTTTGATCTAGCTCCAGCAGCGCTCCCTTGGGTCTGCCTCCAGGAGCTGCAATCTCAACTCCTCGGGGTATGTCTACGTTGCAAGCGGGAGCTGGTCTGTTGGCTTCCTTTCAGGCTGGCATCACTTGGTTCCCCCTGTCCCCAACACACAGAGCCCTCCCGGGTTACAGCCTGCGTGCACTGGGCATCCCCCGAAGCCGCCTGGCTGCCCTTCGAGCCAGCACCAGAGCGCTAAGGGTTAATCTGCTTGTTGCGCAGGGGAGCACGCTGTGGGTGTGCCCAGTGGGTAGGGATTCCTTCGCCAGGGCTGTAGAGCGGCGGCAGGAGCTCTCTATGCCCGGTGGGCAGAGCAGTGCCCAGAAGCCAGAGCTGCCCAGCTCCCCCTCTCTTCACGGCATCCATCCCCTCCCAGGTTCGTCCACTCCAAGAATCGGGCCAACTTGTCCTACAAGCTGGCGCTGAACCACCTGGCTGACCGCACCCCGGAGGAGATGGCCGTGCTGCGGGGGCGACTAAAGAACGGGACTCCCAACAACGGGCAGCCGTTCCCATCGGAGTTGTACACTGGCCTCATCCTGCCCGAGATCCTGGACTGGAGGCTGTACGGTGAGTGGGTTGTTACGGGGCTGCTTCTGGGCACAAAGCTCCGTCCGGATGGAGCATCTCCTCCCGCCTCCCTTTCCCCACCCCATTGGCACAGGGACCCCACTGCTGCTCATAGGGCTCGAACCCTCGAGGGGCTGTGGACACTACCAAACTTTTGAGCAATTGGTTGCGTCCGTGTTTGGGTGCCCAATGTGGGACCTCGAAGGTCGATATGTCCGGGTGCGGAGCACCCCCGCGCCCCTCCCGCTGCTGGGGAAGTCAACGGGAGCTGGACTCGCACAGCACTGTCTGGAACTTGGCCTGATGGGTCGCGAGTTGAGACTCCAAAAATCAGAAAGAAAAAAACCAAACAGGGCGCTTCTGAGGGCGTCGGCCTTACGGGCTGGATTGGTTGGCGTCCCACTGTTACCCAGACATCCGTGCAGCGCTGTGCGGGCAAACCCCGTGAGAGACAAGCAGGCTGGCCCAGGGCGGGCACCAGACTGAATGCCTCAGGGAGGGATTAATGGGGAACGAATGATGCCAAAGCTGGTCTTACTGCAGTAGTGCTGCCATCCAGAAGCTGTAGCCCCATTAGCTGAACAGACGGGGGGTCATTTTTCAGCCTGGTGAGTGACCCTGTGATCCAGTCATAGAATCACAGACTATCAGGGTTGGAAGGGACCTCAGGAGGTATCTAGTCCAACCCCCTGCTCAAAGCAGGACCAATCCCCAACTCAATCATCCCACCCAGGGCTTTGTCAAGCCTGACCTTAAAAACCTCTAAGGAAGGAGATTCCACCACCTCCCTAGGTAACCCATTCCAGTGCTTCACCACCCTCCTAGTGAAAAAGTTTTTCCTAATATCCAACCTAGACCTCCCCCACTGCAACTTGAGACCATTACTCCTTGTTCTGTCATCTGCCACCACTGAGAACAGTCTAGATCCATCCTCTTTGGAAGCAGCTATCAAATCCCCCCTCATTCTTCTCTTCTGCAGACTAAACAATCCCAGTTCCCTCAGCCTCTCCTCGTAAGTCATGTGCTCCAGCCCCCTAATCATTTTTGTTGCCCTCAGCTGGACTCTTTCCAATTTTTCCACATCCTCCTTGTAGCGCGGAGCCCAAAACTGGACACAGTACTCCAGATGAGGCCTCACCAATGCCAAATAGAGGGGAATGATCACGTCCCTCAATCTGCTGGCAATGCTCCTACTTATACAGCCCAAAATGCTGTTAGTCTTCTTGGCAACAAGGGCACACTGTTGACTCATATTTAAGTCTCTCATAAATGAGCGGGAGCTTGGGGGCTTGTGGTTCACATAGGCAGCAAGTGACAAGGCTTCTGCTCCCATCACAGACTCCCCATGTGACGGTGGCAAGTCACCGAGGCTCTGCCTCAGTTTCCCTATCTGTAAAGTGGAGCTGGTGATACTTCCCTGCCACACAGGGCCATGCGAGACCTAATTCATGGCTGCTAGTTAGTGCGTGGAGATCCCTGGCAGGAGAGGAGGGCCTGTCAGCACCCAGGCCAGGGAAGCACCAGACCCAAGAAGCTAAAACTCCCGTCTCCAGCACTCTACGCCCTGCATTACAGGGGAACATTGGTAGCTCTTGGGCAGCGAAGGAGGGAGCCAGGCAGAGAGGGAACCAGGTGGATTAGAGCTCCCCAGATGGAGATTCCTGGAGGCACCTGGCCAATATGTCTCAGTCCCTGACCCCTCGCTCGCTCGCTCCCTCCCCAGGCGCGGTGACCCCAGTGAAGGACCAGGCCGTGTGCGGCTCCTGCTGGAGCTTTGCAGCCACCGGGGCGATGGAGGGCGCCCTGTTCCTCAAGGTGAGAGCCCGCCCGCCTCCCGGTGAGGAGATTGCCTGCTCTGCTGAGGGCACGAGCTGCGTGCCTACGTGTCACGGGCAGCCCCGCCGGCTCCCCAGCGGGACGGCGCGGCCACACCAGAGAATGCTGGGCAGCCCCGGAACAAGGGTGGGGAGGGGATTGGGGACGCTCCAGCAGCTGGAGGGGTGGGAACGGTCTTTGTGCTGAATTAGGAAGATCCAGGGATATTGTGGTGACCCCCCTGCATAGGCCCAGCCGTAGCTCCAGCCTGGCTGGAGGTGGGGATGGCGGAGCTGGGAACACCCCGCCTGGCCGTGGCTTTGCAGCTCAGGACCTGGGTTGCCTCCCTCCCCAGACCGGAGTGGTGACCCCGCTGTCCCAGCAAGTCCTGATCGACTGCTCCTGGGGCTTCGGGAACTACGGCTGCGACGGCGGCGAGGAGTGGAGTGCATACGAGTGGATCAAGAAGCACGGAGGCATCGCCAGCACCGATTCCTATGGCCCGTACAAAGGCCAGGTGAGCGCGGCGCCCTCCGGCTTGGCTGCCAGAGGTGCCCGTGGAGCAGCTCCATTGGCACGGGAGCTCTGGTCCCACTCAACCTCCCCGTGTGTTCCAGGTCTGGGAGCCAAAAACAGGTTGCCACGAAGGGGGAGATTCTGCCTCCAGCAGGGCCGAGACCTCTAGGGGCTTTGGGGCTCTATCCCATGGGGCCGCTCCAGCGACCCCGCTTAGAGTCAGTGACCAGGGTGCAGCATCCACATGGAAAGCAGCCATTGGGACTGCCAACAACATGCCCTTGCTGGCCCCAATTACAGTTGCATGGCCCTGGTAAAGCACTAGCCTGGGACTTGGAAGACCTGACAAGTCACTTTCCTTGTTCCGTGCCTCAGTTTCCCTGGCTGTGCAATGTGGGTGAGACTCCCTTGCCTGTTGGGGGAAGGCACTTGGGCACAGTGCTGATTGGGGTCACAGAAAGGAAATAGGGGCATTAATGCGTAGACTGGACACGCCAGCAGCCAGAGACGCTGATGGCTTCCTCCGAGCCCAGGGGCGTCCACACGTTGGTCTGACCAGCCAAGGCGCCCCCACCCCCCTGCTCCTGGGGCCGGCCTGGCTCGTGTGTGCAGGGGTGGAGAAGAGTGGCTGTCATCTCCTTCCATCTGTGTCGCAGAACGGCTTGTGCCACTACAACAAGTCCGAGCTGGTGGGCAAAATGAAAGGCTACGTCAACGTCACCTCGGGTAACATCACGGCCCTGAAAGCCGCCATCTACAAGAACGGCCCCGTGGCCGTCAGCATCGATGCCTCCAAGCGGTCCTTCTCCTTCTACTCCAACGGCGTCTACTATGAACCCAAGTGTGGTGAGTGTGGCTGTTCCCGGCCCGTCGGCTCCTGGGATGGCTTTGGCTGGCCCTGGGCAGTTGGCTTCTGGTGGCCAAGTCCAGCAGTCCTGGGACGCTACCACACAATGACTCCACCGGCAGTCTGGAGCCCCTGTGGCTTGACGAGGGCATTGCAGGGGATCTGACACTAGGGGGCAGCCACGTCTCCTTTCCCAGCTGCATACGTTCAGACCAGACAAACAAGCCAGTTCAGCAAGATGTGGAGGGTTCCCTTGGGGCGGGGGAGGCTTTGATGAAAGGAAACGAAACCAGAGGAACCCCCGGTTTCTAGTCCCAGCTCTGCTGTTCATTTGCTAGGTGATTTTGGGCTAGTTACGTAAACCCGGTGCCTCGGTTGACCTGGGGGGATAACAACACTTATCCACTGCTGCAAAGTGCTTTGAGACGTGCAGATGAGAAGCGAGGCCCTGGTTCTGTCACTAATGAGCTGGCTAGCGGGGCAGTGCCGTCAGCTCATATCTATTTTGGCCCCTCTAGGTAACCAGAGAGGTGACTTGGACCATGCGGTCTTGGCTGTCGGCTACGGTGTGCTCCAAGGGGAGCTGTACTGGCTGGTGAAGAACTCCTGGTCCACCTACTGGGGTAACGACGGCTACATCCTCATGTCCATGAAAGACAACAATTGCGGGGTAGCCACGGACGCCACCTACCCCATCCTGGAGTGACCCCCGGCGCCAAACCAGGCTGGGCTCACCTACACCATCCTCGTCCCACCCACAAGGGTCACCGGGCCTGGGCTGTTGCTTTGCAGGCCGGTGTGGATTTCATCCTAGCAGAGACACCCACTGGAGAAGCGAATGTATATGGTCCCCGTGCCTCGGCCCTCGTCAGGAGCAAATCGGTTCCTCGGAACCTCACGGCACTAAGCCCCTGAGTGAAAGGGAAAGCAGCCACTCAGGGGGAGGATGGTGGGAACATACCATAGCAATCAAGGTGGGGTGGTAATTTGGGGAGGGGGAGAGGTGTGAAAAAAGGGGCTGCCTGTACTGTCCCCCTAGGATGGCTGCCTGGCTACCAAGCAGCCCAAAGAAGCCCACAGGGACGCAGAGGAAGTTGCTCGCGTCGCTGCTGGCAATAAAGTCCCTGGGAAAGTGCTGTCTCTCTTTTAAACCAGCTGGGCGAATTAAAGTGCACTTGCTTCACAAGGCGGTTTGGCTTCACGCTGCTCTGTGCGCGCTCCTGACCACTGCCATCGGGGCAGGACACCCCGTGCACGCTGCCCCGGTGCCTCCCCCCAAAGCCATCAGGTCATATTCCTCTTCACCCCCAAAGCAAACCTCCTTCTCCCTCAGTACCTGGCAGCGGTGGCTCCCCTGCACTGCAGCTGCTCTCCTGGTGCTGGCATAGCCCCCGGGGGCACGCAGGGGTCCTCACTGCTGTAGGGGCGGCTTCCTGCCAGTGCTGGGAACCCCACTTGCTCTAAGAACGGCCAGGCCAGGGGCAGCTGCCTCCAGTTAGCAGCTGATCTTCATTTCCTCCCTGGGGCCAGCCAGCCAGTGAGCTCAGACCTTCTGCCCAGCCAGCCGGCGCTAAGGCCCCTCCCTGCCAGGCTCAGGTGGCGCTCACGGCTGGGCAGCATGGGTGCCCCTCCCTGCTGCCAAGCCACGGTGGGAAGTCTTCAAGTGCCACCCGTTCATACGGGGCCCAGCCCCACCAGCCTCCTCTAGGCTGGCAGCCGGGGTTTGAACGGAGCCTTTCCCCCGCGGAGAGAGGAGGGAGCGGGAGGCTCAAGTTGCCCTAGTGCATGTGGGGAGCAGCTGCCCCTTTCCCCAGAGCTGAGCTCCCATCCCAGGGCAGCTCCAACGAGGCCTCCCCAGCCTGGGGGGAGCAGACCCAGCTGTGGCCTTCGGCCTGGCAAACCGGCTTCATCCCTCCAAGGCTTAGAGGGAGGGTGTCCTAGGAGAACTGGGGACCGCTGCCTGCGGAGGGCAGATGTGGGACCATGTGACAGCCCCAACGCTGCCAGCGGAAGGGGAACCAAACCTCACGTTTCAGGGCTGGAGCCGGCTTCTAGGTGATCGAGGTCAGGGAGGGACCTACTGCGGGGAGCAGGTTCTCCCACAGCTGCTGCTCCGCGGTTCTTACACCTTCCTCTGAGGGGCTGGCCCCTGCCTGTGACCGAATCCTGGCCTGGGAGGGCCTAGAGGCTGATCCAGCAGGGTGGGTCCGCCAGGCCTCGCTAGGCCTGCAAACAGCCCCCGAGGCGCTGACCAGACTCTCAGGGCTCGTCTTCGCTGCCGTGTACGTGGGTGTCACCCCAACTCGAGTCCTGTCCACGCACGAGAGCCCACCCTCCGGGGGCATGGCTACAGCTCATGTTAGCACGACGCCCCAGCGGCTCGCACACGCGCGGCATGGCCGCGCTCTCTGGCTTAGGCTGACCCAGGAGGAGTCCACGTGAGCGTGGATTGCCTGAGTTCGCTCTGCGGTGGAGAGCTAGCCGCTAGCTTGCTGCTCGGGCACGCTAAGAGCTAGCGTTGCCCCGTGTCTGCAGGGGAACCTGGCCAGGGGCGTTTGCATAAGGACCAGGACGCAGTCAGGAGGAGGCGGCTGCACCCAGCCCATTGTACGGGCCCCAGCAGGCAGGGGACACGCCTTCAGCAAGCCTCAGGCCACAGCAAGGAGTGAGGTTCTGCTCCTGCATCAGTGCGGGAACCAAGGCTCCGGCACCGTGGGAGGCTCGGAACCGTAGGACTGGGGCTTCTTCTTCCATATGGAAAAACAGGCTCTCGATGGGTGTGGCGGGGCTGCAGCAGCGGGCGATTGCGTGAGCTCCACCCAGCCGTGTGCTGGCGTTGGCCTGGTGCGTTGCTCGCCTACCAACCGGGACTCTGCAGCCCAGTTCTGCGTTGCTGTGGGAGGTGTGTGGGGGGTCACACCAGGCAGCCGCAGCAGTCCCATTGCCGGAGCTGCGACAGTGGCTTGCAGGGATCGCATGAGACCATCAGAGCAAGAAGCCCAGGTGAGACCGGCCCAGGCCTGCGTGCTGCCTCCAGCGCTGAGCGGTGGCTCAATGCGGCTAGTGTAATAAAGCCCCGAGCCCAGCAGCTCCGGTACTACCATGGTGACAGAGGGTCGCTAAGTAACAGACACAGCAGGCACCGGGTCTTTGCCATTGCCGTGCTGGAGACTAGCGCGACACGCCCGGCGTGCTGACCCCGCGAGCGCTGGGTCAGAGCCAGCCAGCTGGAGCGGTGGCCGGACGTGGGATGTGAGCAGGAAGGCAGGACTTCTGGAAGTGGCTTCCCCCTGGCCAGAGTCACCTCCGTGGGGAAACGCGTGAGCTGGACAATGCTCGTGGGTTGCACCCTGGGGTTTGCAGTCCGTGCTGTGTAGGGTGCCAGGCTGAGAGCTTTGCACTCCTGCGAGTCACCCCAAGGACTGTGAGCGAGGTGGACTCCTCCAAACATCATCCCCTAGCCCCCTGCATCCCACTAGCCGAGGGAGCTGTGTCCAGCGAGGGATTCCTAGCAGAACCAGAACTGACCTCGCCTAGGACGTGATGCTGCTGCCGGACGGGGGATCCCAAAGCGTGGAAGGACCGTTCCCTAGGCTGGGCTCACAGCTGTGACTGCTCACTGGAAGGCTGCCAGGGGGAAACCGAGCAGAGAGAGACCACGGAGTTCGCTGGCCTGCACCAGGCAGCTAGCCAGGACCCACGGGGGAAAGGGGGTGGCTGCAGGGCGCCCAGCTCAGAAGAAAACAAGAGGCTGAATAGCTGAGGATGTGGAAAGCAGCCGAACTCCCAGGACCCACAGAAAGGACGGAGGTGCGCCGGGCTGGCAAACCCGTGTGCTGTGCCCCATCGCATCCCGCATTCTCAGCAGCAACTGGCTGAGTCAGTGCTTGGCTGGGAGACCGTCAAGGCCCACTCAGCCCACTGCAGGGGTGGGTGCTGGTCACTCCCTTCTCTGAGTCACGGTGGCATGTCACAGTTCAGGGCCACTGCACCTGGATTCCCAGTCCCTGGTCCCCTCATCCAGCCCCTGCACTGCTGGAAGAAGGAGGTTTCCTATCTCTGGAGGCTACACTGTCTCCCCTGGCAGCGACGTGTGCACCCTGACAGGACGCAGCGGCTAGCAGCCCCATGTCAGTGCTGACCCTCCCCTCAGACACAAAGAGCATGACCCCTCTGGGCAGCCTCCCTAGCTCATCACGGAGGAAGCCGGAGGTTTTGGCAACTGGGTCCGGAGCAGTTGGAGATTTCTGGCCCCCGGGGAGACGTAGGGGGACAGCTTGGGATCAAGGGGTAAGGCACATTAGCTGGACTCTTCGGCTCGGATGATCAGCAGGGAGATAAATAACAATGCTGATGTTTAAAGGAACATCACTAGGGTTCAGAGTTAACAACTAACTGAGAAGAACAGGGCAGTTCTCACACAACAGAACTCTCATTTCAGGCTCCCTGCAGACTCAGGAAGACGACGACGCAGCAGTTAGACTCTGTTTGCATCTACGATTTTCTTCACAACCACCGGGGCTGGCATGATCCTTCTCTCTTTTACGCAAGAGCGGAGGCTTGGGAGCAGAATCCCACAGCACAGAGGGGATCTGCAGCTGCGGGAATCCAGGTGGCCTGGCTTACAAGAGGGGTCATTTATGCTTTCCCTTGTGACCACACCGGCCTAGCTGGGTTCCCCACCCCACTCCATTGTTGGGGGAGCCCAGCAAACAGATAACCCTCCAAAGACCAGAATACTTTGTGCCTTTACCAGCGAGTTTATTGACAGGACCAGAATCAGTCGCATCAGCTGTTTCTCTTTGCCAGCTGCAGGCCTGGGAGTTGCCCTAGTTACTGTAACTCACCAGATTGCTAGCCAACTACAGGGAGAGAGGGGAAGAGGGGCCGGAGCACCATCCAGAGAACCCCTCCTTTCAGTTCCCAGCCGGAACGAGGGCTCCCCCCGACCCACAGCAGCTGGTCTGACTTCTCTGGTTCCATACCTAAAGCACTGCAAAGCTCCGCAAAGGGCTCTTCGCATGTGGGTGCTGCACTCAGGAGGCCACACCTGTAGGCAGAACCCAGTTAGCTTTGATTTAGCTAGATCAAAGCCAGCTTGAGTAACAGCAGCCGCGTGGGCGGCGGCACAGGCTAGCTGCTGGAGTCAGTACCCAGGAAGGGGACTCGGGAGGCTGCCGTGGTGACACTGGCTGTGCTACTCGAGCCAGCTTTGATCTCGCTAGATCAAGGCTCGCCGAGACTGCATCTAGCTAGATCCAGATTCGCTCGGGTCTGCCGACCTGGGCTTGCAGTCACACCTCGTATTGCAGCACACCCTGGGCTGGGCTGAAATCCGCCCCAGCGAGAGGAGACCCTAGTTGCCCTCAGCTCCCATTTGGCTTCCCTGGGATTTCAGGGCACTCAGCATGAACCGGCAAGTGCCTAGGCCATGCAGCATCAGGCATGGCCTAGCTTGGTCCCGTCCGGAGCACAAGCAAGCACAGATAACGCGCAGACGGCTAAGGACCAGCATCCCGAGGCCAGCGCGCTTCCCTCTGACCCAGGAGCGGCTGGAGATCACGCCAGGACGGGGTACGTTGCCGCGCTCGTCACCCCGCAGTTGTTGTCCTGCATGGACAGGAGGATGTAGCCGTCGTTACCCCAGAAGGTGGACCAGGAGTTTTTGATGAGCCAATAGCTCTCCTCTTGCAGGACCCCGTAGCCCACGGCCAGCACCGCGTGGTTCAAGCTCCTGCTGGTATTCCCTACGGCCGAGAGGAAAGGAGATTAGCAAAGGGGCTTCTCGTGCTGCTCTTAACCCCGCTGCGGTTACCCTCCCCCCCAGCATCTGGGCTCTTGCATTCCCAGGAGGCCAAAAGACAAGTCTCACGCAGAGAAACAGCGTCAGCCAGCCAGCCACAGCAACCCTGGAGTGATCCGCGGGGGCAGATCCATGGATACTAAGGCCCATAGAGACCATCACGCCCAACTAGTCTGACCTCCCGCCTAACCCAGCCCAGCGTGCCCCACTGAATCGTTTCTGCATCGGATGCCGCGGGTTGGGACTCTCCCGAGACGTAGCTTCCTCCCCGGTGTGAATCGAATGCCCTCCTGCAGGCAGCTTGGAGAGTTGTACAGTCAGGTCTATTTTGCATGGGGCTGTGCCAAGAGGGAAGGGCGGTATCAGCCGCCCGGCTAGCCTCGTTCTGCCAGGGAAGTTATTTGGGGCACCTAGGATGGACTGTGATTGCCCCCTGGTGGCGGAGCCTGGGCAAAGCTCTTGCAAAGCTCTTAGCACAGGGGGGTGGCGCATTGCATTGGAAGACCCCCGAGCATTGCTCCAGTTATCCGGGATTCGTCAAGCTGGAGAAGGCAACACCTTTCTAAGAGCTATCGTTGGGGGCTGGGGAGGTGCGTGATCGGAGGCAGAAGGGAGGCAGGAATGCTGGGGTGCCACCGTGACCGAAAGCACCGCTGTATTCCCCACCCGCCCCGACACACTGTTGTGATCGTCTTTATACCGGATATGCCTTGTGAGGTCTCATTTGAAAACTAACAACTTGCTGGTCAATAACACTCTGGTGAAAGATACGCAGCAACATTCTATGTAAAGTTATGAATTCCCCCTGCACGATGTTAGCGTACGGTCAAACCCCCACAGCCTCCCTAGGCAAGAGTTGTTAAGCAGGTCTGGCCTGAACAAAGCAACATGGGTTCACCTCCATTTACATGTAAGTAGTAAACAGGGCCCTGGGGCTGGAGACACAGCAAGTCTGCATTTCAGCATGCACCGGGGAGAAGGAGCCACCTTCACCAGCAGATCCCATGTCACCTTCTTTACTGTGTGAATAAATGTGGCTTTGAGGGGGAAATCTCAGAAGAATCTACTCCAAATGGTGAGTGGATTGCAAAAGTGAAGGGCAAAACTACCCAAGGGATCTCTCCCTCTCTCACACACATCTGAGATGACAAAGGAACCAGCCGGGGGAGATCCTGACCTGAGAATTTGGGCAGCATTGTTGCTGGGAACCTGTCGTGAGGATTTTACCTTGACCCAAGCCTCGCTGGTGAAGTTTTAGCTGCCAGAAAGTGTTTTAGCTTTATTTCTCTCTCAACCATGTCTGACTTCCATACCTTAGCCTTGCGCTCACTCAAAACCTCCCTCTTTGTAGTTAAATAAACGTGTTTTATTTTTAAACTAAACTAATCCAGGGCTGTGTTTAAACCAAACTGTTTGGTAACTCCGGTTAAAGTAGCCAATTGTTGAATATTGACCCCTTGGGGACTGGTAATAGCTGAACCGTCCAGGAAAGGGCTGGGCAGCGCAGAACACAGGTTTGGGGGAAAACCTCGGCCTGGGAGTGTGTTGGGGTCACCCCGTGAGCAGTAACCCAGGCTGGTGGAAGCCGGAGCATGGCTGGACCAGCGCTGCAGCCGTACACAGACACTCAGTCTGTTTGTCAGCAGCCCCGGTTGGGAGCTGCCACCCCAACGTTGCGGGGCAGGTGGTGACACAACCCCTCACGGGGCTGGATTGCACCCCTGAACGGGACGCCCAGCCCTTGGATTTCTAGGGTCTCTGCTGCCTCCCTTCAATACACCTTTGGAGTCCGTGGAAGTGATCAGGGGCCAGCCCGGCTCTGTGCTGCTTGGGTGCTCTTCAACCTGGGGAATGTCCTGCCATGCACAGAGGTGGCTCCGTACAGTTGCACTAGAAACCAGCACCCCCAGGCTGGCAGCCACGTGCGGCCCCCTGATGATTTTCCCGGTGGCACTGGGAGAGGAAGGGGGTGCCCGAGTACAGAGAGCAGCGTGATGCACTAGAGCCCACCCGGCCCGTGGTGCTGGAGCCAGCAGAGAAACCCTCAATGGAACAGAACAGCCTGGGACTCTCCTGGCCCATGGGGGTGCACGGCCACCCTGTCTCCTGAGCAATCCGGGATCCAGCAGCCCCTGGCAAAAGATCACCATGACACAGCCTCCCCTACTAGCCATGCAGTCTCGTCCCACCGGGAGCGCCACGCGGCTGGCAGGGCTGGACTCACCACACTGGGGATCGTAGTAGATGCCGTTGGAGTAAAAGATGAACGACTTGAGGGAGGCGTCGACGCTGACGGCCACGGGGCCGTTCTTGAAGATGGCGGCTCTCAGGGCAGTGACGTCGCCGGCCGGGACGTTGACATAGCCCGTGATGTTGGCGAGGAGCTCAGTAGAGTTGTAGTGGCAGTATCCGTTCTAGGAGGCAGGCGGGACACTGGAGTTTAACTGCGGTAGGGTTTGAGTGTCCCCGTCCAGCCAGAATGCTCACAGAGCAACCCCCATCCACCCCCTCACTGCAGCCAAGCCTGGATAAGAGCCAGAGGATGCCAGCTGATCCTTGACACGCCACCAGCTCAGACCCAGCCAGCCAGTAAACTCAGCCCTCTCCTGCCTGATCAGCCCAGGGAGAACCAGCAGCGGTTCTGGCCGCTGGGCCGGCCCATTAGTGGGACACTCCACGAGGCCAGGAGAAGGGTTCGGTGCATCTGTTAAGCTCTGGCAGAGCTGGGACATGGGTGGTCTGGCCTAGCAGGTAGGACCAGGAGGAAGGCTTGGTGGGAGTCAGGGCTCAAGCCCGGGGTCAGAGCCAGTCAGGAGTGTAGGCAGGGATTGCAGGCGGAGTTAAGGATCAGGAGCCAAGCCAGGCATCAGAGCCAAGGTCCAAATCAGGGACCAGAGCAGGGCTTGTGGTGGCAATACGCTGCACGGACAGCTTCCTGGAACGCCCTCCATGCTTAAATAGAGCCCGTGGACCAGTCAGAACTGCTGCAATCAGGTCTGCGCGGGCAGCACTTCCTGTGGTGCTTATTCTCCCAGGGTTTATTCATTGCAACGCTGCTGAGAGTCGCACCAATCCCCCGGCACTCTGCACACCTGGGTTCTAGCCTTCCGGAGCCTTACAAGTCCCCTCTCATCATTTAACAAAAACACCTCGGGGGCCAGGCGCTGCAGAGGGGCTGTACCGAGGGTTACGGCACTAAATGGGAACCGTGGAGAAGAAACACTCGTGGGACTCAGAGCCGAGTGGAGCAGGTAGGTTTGCTTGGATCTGAGATTTCTGTAACAGGGAAGAGAACTCTGAAGCGAGGGGAGATTTCAGGATCTTCAGATGCAATTGCCTGTCTATCCGTTCCTCCAAGAGTTTTATACCACTGCCCGTCGCTGTGGTATCAGAGCACCTGCCATGTAAAATCAAAGCCCCGGCGCATTGTCTAAAACTGGTTATAATGTCAAGGATCGGAGGTAGGAGAACATAGTAAGTTGCATCACGACGGAGTGGGGTCCCTGGAACGTTAGCCAGACTGGCCCTGCAGCCCCCCTCTCCTCCTGCAGCCCCAGCGCTGGGTGGCCCATCCACTCCACAGATACCTTCAGAATTCAGACCGCTAGTTCTGGACTACATCCTGCCTTCACTGAAATCAACGATAAATCTCCCGTTGGCTTCAGTGGTGCAGGATCCACAAGGAGCACCAGGAAATTCAGCCACCAGGAGTCCGTTCAAGCTAGATGTTGACTGGCCTCATCGCCTGCTATCCCAGTGCCCAGCCTGGGCTCTGGGCGCTGGTATCCGCTCAGAGGTATGAACCTCTGCCTGACCCCGCTAATATCTAGGGTATGCTGGAGACTCATCTCATGCCAGGGCCCTGCACAGTGCGTGGAGGGATGGATTTCGCCTCTTCTGGCCGCGTCAGAGCACTAGAGGCTGGCGAACGGAGGCTCACAATATCCATTGTCTGGGTCAGGGGAGGAGCCAGGACCATACCTGAGACTCACCAGCTACACAATAGACATGCTGTGGGGCGGGGGGGAGGGGGAATCAGCTGCTCCCAGGATCCCATCCCAGGCCACTTCCATCTTTGCTGGGCCCTGCACCAAGTTCTCCCGTCAGCAGCCCCAGCCCTTTGCCAAGGGAGCCCACAGGGTTCCCTGGGGCTCTCGGCGTCACATCCCCCCTCGGTCCAAGGTCACGCTGCACGAGCAGGTCAAACAAGTTCTCTCTGCGGCTCCCCAAGCAGGTGCCTAGAAGAGCAGCCCAACTCACCTGGCCCCTGTATGGCCCGTAGGCCTCAGCGCTTGGTATGCCACCATGCTTCTTGACCCATTTAAAGGCCCGCCAAGGGAGGCCGCCGTCGCAGCCGTGGTTCCCGAAGCCCCAGGAGCAGTCGATCAGGGCTTGCTGAGACAAGGGGGTCAGGCCTCCGGTCTGGGGAGGAGAGGAGGGCAGGGAAGGGCACAGAGAATTCAAACTTTAACTTCACCGTCCCCTTTACGTCAAGGCTGACACATCACACACAGGCTCACCAAGACCACGTCCAGGGAGATACTACACCCCCCTTCCATGCTCTGGGGACCGCTCTCCCTCCATCCCCGGGCTGGGACACATGGACCGCGGGAGCTGTGTCTCGGGTGAGCATCATCTGGTCAGCGATGCCGGTGTGGCCAGCCAGAACTGCTCGAACTGGGGAGCACCTGGGGCAGGACTCCAGGCAGAGTCACACCCGTGGGGCTGAGAGCAGGGACTCTCCAGTCAGTAGCTGAGACTAATCTGCTCTGGAGGCCGCGTCTTGTGGTTAAGGCACTGGCCGGGACCACAGGGGGTCTGGGTTTGATGTCTGGCTCATTGTGTGGCCCAGGAAGTCACTTCATCTCTCTGTATCCACTTCCCCATCTGTTCCATGAGGATAGCGGTACACACCTTCTCCTACCCTCTGCCTTGTCTCTGCAGAGCGTAAGCTGTTCCGGGCAGGGGCTGTCTCTGACTGTGTGTGCGTACAGCTCCCAGCACAAAGGGACCGTGATCTCAGCCACGGCATCTCGGGGCTACCACAATACATATGAGAGTTGAAAGACCCACAGTGGGGGGTGTCTTGGCTGCTCCACCCTGTGGTGTTATCCCTGCTCGTACAAGCTGTGGGTGTGACGAGGAGGCAGCCGGGTTGTTACCTTGAGGAACAGGGCACCTTCTAACCCTCCGGTAGCAGCAAAGCTCCAACAGGAGCCGCACAGAGCCTGGTCCTTCACCGGGGTCACCGCGCCTGGGGGAGAGAATAAGAAATGAGCCCCGTGCAGTAGAGAACTCAGATCTTCCACATTTCAGCTCTCTGATCTCCCTGGCCCCTGAACGCCTGGAGTCACCAGCCACGTGGCCTCTTTACCATGAGATGGCCGTTCTTCACCCCTCTTCCCCCTGGCAATTGCCACTCGCCCTGCTCCCCCGGCCCAGGTGCCTCGACACCCTGAAGAAATGCAACATGAAGAGCAAGCGGAAAACTTTTGGGTCATCTCGCCGGAGAGCAGAGGCCCAAGCACGTGAGCATGAAGGAGGAGTCCAGTTTCCATCACACTCCCGGTACCAAGCTATCACTCGCCCTGCAGGAGTCGGGATTATTCGAGTGGGAGGCCAAAGTCAGAGAGGAGTCTAAGCTGGTGTCGATTACACCTTCCGGCCCCCTCAGTGTGGGAGTGACGACTCGGGATACATCGACCCTGGAGCTGGAGGGGTCATTTCCACCTCCAGGAGACACACCCACGCTAGCTTGGATCCAGCTAACCTGCCATCTCTCCCCAGCCCAGCCAACGCTGGTTAGTCTGACGCCGTCATGGGAATGGACTGAAAGGGCCCCCAGCCTGTCTCTTCTCCCCACCGCGCTGACCTGGGAATTCGCCCTACTATTCCTCAGTGCTGGGAGCTGGGAGTGATGCTCGACACTGCCCCTGTCTGTCGAGTTACGGTAAAACAACTCGTGCCAGGAGGAGCCCTACACCAGGGTCACCATCTCCAGAGCAAAGGGCTCTCTGCATTAACTGACTCCCGGAGCCGAGCGCTGAGCACTGGCTCCCCATTTTGTGGGCTCTGATTTACTACCCTCGGGAGCCCCACAAGCCCCACCCTTCTTCTCCCCAGTCCTCCTCTCTGGGGCGGTGCTACAGCCTACAGCAGCTTCTCCTAGCTGGGCCCCTCTTTGCTTAGCCCAGGAGTTCTCAAACTGGGGGTCGTGACCCCTCAGGGGGTCGTGAGGTTATTTCGTGGAGGGTCACGAGCTGTCAGCCTCCCCCCCCCCCCCCGAACCCGGCTTTGCAGCCAGCATTTATAATAGTGTTAAATATATAAAAAGTGTTTTTAATTTATAAGGGGGGGGTCACACTCAGGGGCTTGCTGTGTGAAAGGGGGCACCAGTACAAAAGTGTGAGACCCACTGGCTTAGCCCTCTTCCTGCCTGGGCGGGGAGAGGTCAGCAGGCAGGCAGCCCTGCTTCCCCAAGCCGGTGTCTCTCTCTCCCGCTGGGAGACAGAGGAGGCAGCAGATATCCTGCCTTCCTTCCCAGGGCTCATCCGGGCTGGCTGCAAGAGGGGAACCCTGCCCATGTCCCTGCTTCCCTCCAAGGCTCTCTGGGTCCTGGGCCCTTAAAGAGACAGACTATTCCCCTGGGACCATCTTCCTCTCCTCCAGCACCTGCCTCGGCCTTTCCCTAGGGCTTCATCCACCCAAGGAGTCCCACGAACCCTAGAGGGACACGCCATGGAACAGGGCCCGATTGACCCCTAGCCCTTTGAAGGGGACAGTCCCCCTCTCCCAAGCTCCATCCAGGCCCCAGCTAACAGGATGGCAGCTGAAGTCTGAAGCAGGGAGCCGCCCAAGGCTCTGGCAGGCCTAAGAGCTGCATTTCAGCCTCGCCTGGAGGCCGAGGGTGTCCCCCACTTGTCAGGGGACTGCAGGAGAACAAGGACTTGGGGAGGGAAGGAGCCCCAGGGATGTGTGGACAATGCGGACGCAGGTGGCCTTCCTCACCGTACAGCCTCCAGTCCAGGCTCTCCGGCAGGATGAGGCCAGCGTACGGCGCCCGTGGGAACGGCTGCCCGTCGTCGGGACTTTGGTCCTGCAGCCGCCCCCGCAGCATGGCCATCTCCTCCGGGGTGCGGTCGGCCAGGTGGTTCAGCGCCAGCCTATAGGGCAGGTTGGCCCGATTCTTGGAGTGGATGTACCTGGGAGGGGATGGATGATGTGAAGAGAGGGGGAGCCGGTGGTGGGTAGCCCTAGGTGGACCCGGGCACATCCCTGCAGCAGCCCCTCACACACACGCACTCAAATAACCGCAGTTTGGAGATATCCCATCTCCTAGACCTGGAAGGGACCTTGAAAGGTCATCGAGTCCAGCCCCCTGCCTCCACTAGCAGGACCAAGTACTGGTTTTGCTCCAGATCCCTAAGTGGCCCTCTCAAGGATTGAACTCACAACCCTGGGTTGAGCAGGCCAATGCTCAAACCACTGAGCTATCCCTCCTAGGTCACATGACAGCCAGAGCACAGAGTAGTCATCTCCCAGGACATGCATCTCCTCCCCTCTCGCTAAGAAGCCTACAGCTGATTGATGGCTAGAGACTCAGGGCCTGATTCGCACTTACCCCCCATCTGCACTGCCAGAAGGGTGAATGGGGGGAGCCTTCATTCTAGTTAGGAGTGGGGAGCACGGGGCGGGGTGGAGGGCCCAGCTGTCTCTGGCCTTCTCAGTTCTCTGTGAGTTCTCAGAAGAAGCGACTCAGGGCAGAGGGGTGGAGTCCCGGAGAGCCGTCTTCTAACCCACCGAGGGCCGGGAGCAAGACGAGGTTTCCTGCGCTGGCATCGGCCCGACACTGACATTATGGGAAGGGGCCAGGATCAAATTCATCCCGTGTCGCTCGGGGCTGGGCCTGACTCTTCGGCACAGCCAGGCCGGGTCAGGGGAACAAGGCTAATCTGGCGTCGCCACCCCCCACCATTCCCCGCCCCCTCCCTGAAAACCAGCCCAGGAGCCCAGCCGCCTCGCCCCGACATCCGAGCTCCCGCACCTCATGTTGTGAATGAAGGTTTGTGCCCTGCGCTCGAGCTCCTTCTCACTGCCGTACTCCTTCCTGTACCCCCGCCAGGAGTGATGGAACATCTGATGGCCTCGATCCGCCTGCCTGCCCACGAAATCCCACATGGGGTTGGCGAGGATCCGATGCTCCACTCCGTCTCCCGGAGGAAACTTGCACTCCATGTCTAGGACAGAGCCGGAGGTTACGGCACATGCCGGAAAGCCATTGCTCACAGACACCCGCCGGCAATCCCCCTGTCTCTGTACCGCCCCCTGCAGATCCCACAACCCAGCTGCATCTTCACCAGGCCCCGTAGCTTCACCAGGCCCCATAGTCCACACCCCAGGATCCAGCCCCAAGGAACACCGCACCCCCAACGCCATGCACTGGTGTCTGATGAAAACGAGGACCCTACCCTGCTAGCACAGAGCCCTGCCCTGTTTCCCGCTGTAGTTTTTGCTAGCCAGGCTGTATCCCCTAGGCCAGGCACAGCACTGGCCTGCCCACCAGAGCCTTCCTGGCAGGGCTAGGACATTGGCAGCTGGGTGAAGTACGTGCCTCTCAGAGCTGGGAATGAGAGTAGCTGCATATTCGAGCCAGTGGCTGCTTTCCGTGTCCTAGACAGGTGCAGCCCCGGGCCAAGAATGCACGGAGCGCCACACGTCAGCCTGAAACAAACCCTTCGTTCCTGGCCCAGAGCGAGATCCACCAGAGAAGCACAGCATGCCAGCTTTAGCCTATGGGTCCGTGAGGACCGGTTCAGCCAACGCGTCTGCAGGGGGTCAACAAGTCACCGGGCCCCCTCTGTCCCAGGGCCCCGGGACATGCCAGTGTGAAGATCACTGCTCATCGGTGTGAATCCGGAACTCCCTGCCTGGGCCACATTTCAGGGTCTGTTTAACGGGAAACCTCCATCCGCTCTTGCCCCAACACACAGGGCCAAACCGGCACAAATCCAGAGTGACACCATCGTTCTAGTGGGACTCATCTGATCTCTGGGGTAAATGGACACAGCCCTGGACCAGGGGCCCGCCCTGCTCCCACCCAGGGCATCGCTGCATGGGGAAGGTGGGTGCTGGACTGAATGGCTCCTCAGGGGGCCTGGATCTGCTTGTACCAGCCTTAGCTGGGGCACAGGCCGTGAAAGGATTAACCAGCCGTATGTTTCCACGTCTCTGATCAGTGCAAACACCCGGCGATTTAGCAGCGTGGAGACTTGGCCACTCCTGATTGACTCACTACACTGCGATGGTTTCCCTCGGCCTGCAGGAGTGACGCGAGTGGGCTCATGTTCCCACCTCAGCTCCTGCCCATGTTTTGTGGCTTCTTCTGGCAGCGTCCTGGCTCGGAGATCCCGGCACTGGGTCCCCACCGGACTCAGGTCACGTCCCTCCCTGCCCAGGCCCAGGAGCTCCAGCTCCCTCCCTTAACCTGAGGGACAGTTAAGCATTTCCCCAGCATGGAGGGAGGAGGGGGAACGGCCACTCACCGCGTGGGAGGTCCAAGACCTCGGCTGGGTAGCTGCGGGCGAAGCCGCTGTAGTCGAGCTCGTACTTGTCGTAGTGGGAGCCCAGCAGGCTGTTGAAGCCCCGCATCTCGTAGTGGACGGGCACGGGGCCGTCGGCGGAGCTGGCCACCCATAAGGTGTAGACGTTCTTCTTCTGGCCCCAGTAGGACACGTTCTGCCACACGGTGCAGAGCTGCCCTCTGTAGGTCTCCTCCCGCACGGGCTGGGGAGGTGACATTACAGTTGCGTTTCTCAAACTGGGGGTCCTGACCCAAAAGGGGGTCACAAGGCTATTGTAGGGGGGTCGCGAGATCACAAAAAATACTGCGCTCGCCTTTAGATCCTTTGCTGGGGTTCCCACATTTCAAGTTCCCAACTAGAGGACACTGCTGGGGAGAGAGGGAGCTGGTGGGGGAGGGTGGATACCACAGCTGCAGCTCTCCAGCTGCCCAGCGCCGAAGGCAGCGCAGAAGTAAGGGTGGCAAAACCAAAGCACGCATTTGTTCATATTTCAAAAATGAAAACTGAATGTGCAGGACGATTTCAGGGCCTGCCTCAGTTTCCTGGAGCCACAAATGAAAAAAACGCTGTGCTTCCAAACAGCAGCACCTCTGGCAGTAAGTGTCCAGATACGTGTTTGTATATACCTGTGGATAAAGCCACAATCCTTGGACAATGTTATGATAATTGCCCCCAATCACTGGAAAAGGCTCCCAGCTCCCCAAGCTGTAGCCTGTTGTCTATTTTCTTTCAGAAAACGTGTTTTTTAAATGTCCCCGTATTTAGTCCCGAAAACTCTGGCTTGACGCTTTTTGAAAGTGCTGGGCCTTCAGTGCTGGGCACCTGACGAACAGAACTCTGGCTGCAACCGGGCATGGTGCACGGCTCTGCCAATGCACCTCCCGCCCGACCTGCAGCAGTTCTGGCCCTGGCTCCAACAGAGGCGCTCCCAGCCCCGCCCAGTTGTGGGATGGACATTGCAAAGGCACTGCCAGCTGTGCCCTCGGCTTCCAGGCCAGGCAGAACCGACCCTCCGGAGAGTGGCTAGCGTGGGTGGAATTTTATTTCACCAGCAGCTGCGGCGCTTGGGGGAAGGCGGTTCAGTCTCTCCCCCCCTGCCCCTGATTCGGGGCCATGCATTCCCTAAAGGAGCGGCAGCAGCAACGGAGAAACTGCTTTCCACCCAGGTGCGCTAGGGGAATGCCAGGCGTCAGCCCCTCCGCGCCTCTCCCTCCAGGCGGGACCGTGGCAAAGGACACTGGGAGCGCTGGCGTGACTAGACCCAGGCTTGTCCCCTGCATTCAGCTTCTTCTGAGCCCCCAGGGAATGGACACAGGAGAGGAGCGCGTATGGGGGGTGGCTGGGCTCCTTGTTCGGACTTATCCGGGTCTAGCAGGCTTGGGGAGACTCCACTTCCTACAAGCTGCCTTGGCGGGGTGGGGGGTGCCCAGCTGAACCAGCAAGACCCAGGCCAAAGGACTCCGTTCGCTGTGAGCCAAAGGACTCCGTTCGCTGTGAACCAAAGATCTGACCTGCCTTTTGCCAGGCCTCACCTTGAAGCCGTCCATCCTGGGGAAGACGCTCTGCGGATAGACGCGCTTCCAAGGTCTGCCGCTGATCCGGAAGCACTTCCGGACGTTCAGCTCCAGCTCCGTGGTCTCTGGGGTGATCTTGTACAGGGCACCAAACAGCTTCTCTGCCCCGTATTGGAAGGTGACCACTTGCCCTGGGAGGCAGGGAAGAGACGCGGGAAGGTCAAGACATTTCATGGGCCCAGCCTCAGGTGAGGGAAGGCGAGAAACCGCCGGGGTCTCCACCTCTCCCTGGGCAGGCTGAGAAGGGGGAACGGTACCGAGGCTCTAACTCTCAAGCTGAGGAGTGTCACTGTCCGTAGCTTTTCAGACCCACCTGGGGCAGATCCCGGGGAGGCGGGAGAGCAGCCCTCGGAGCTGGTGTGACACTGAGCTCCCTGCAGCCAGGCCATAGCCACGGCTGGCTTGGCTGCCCACCGGCACCCAGCCATGCCTGGCTAAAGAGCCGAGGGAAAGCGAGCACCAGGCCATGGAGAGCTGGGTGTTCCCCTGCCAGGGAGCGGCACCTAGCGCCTCCCCCCGGCTATCCCTGCTGTGCAGCAAGAGGGGAGAGTTAGGAGGGGAGACGACTGACAGGGAGCAGCAGAAGTGCTCTAAAAGTGTGGGGGAGGGCATAGGCGCCTGAACCATGGTCCTGCCCTTGCCCCCCCCCCCACAAGGCCCCACCCTCGCACCACCCATTCCCCTTCCAAGGCCCCGTTCCTGCGCCATCTCTTCCCCCCCCCCCGCTTGTTCCTTTTTGCCCCCTCCCCCTTATGGCCAGTAAAAAGGGGGAGGGGCATGGCCCTGTGCTCCCCTCCCCCGGGTCTGGCGCCCCTGCGACTGACCCACCTGGAGCAACTTACAGCCCTGTACCACCTAGGGTGCCTTGCACCCCCTCCAGCTGACGCCCATTTGCAGAGGTGGAGCATGCGCCCCCCCTTGCACTTGGCCCTCTGCCTGGGGGGGACTCCCGCTCACACCCCGAGGGGGCCAGGAGAAAGGGGAACCAAGGGAACACCAAGCGCAGTGAAGTAAATGGACGGGCTCCTGCTGGGCTCCGGATCAGGCCCCAAGTCGAATCAGGCTCCCCTCGTGCGTGGCTTGGGAGGCGGGGGCATGTCAGGCTGGGGGGCGGGGTTTTCCTGGGGCTCATTTGCAGCATTCAATACGTCACCTCTGAGTGTGGCCCCAACGGTGGGCCCTGGCCTGCCGCCCGGTGAGGAGCAGAGAGAGGCCAGGTGCCCAGCACACCTACCGTGGTAGTACTGGATCTGGCTCTTTCCTCCCGTCTGGTTGTACCAGGCTTCAAAGGGCTCCCGGATTTCAGCGAACGGCAGGTCGATAACCCCTGCAGGCCACCGGAACAGGAGCCAGGTTAGCCCGAGTCCGTGCCACAGAGACAGAGGGACGAGGCCCAGAGTCATCGTACAGACGCGCCCGATTCAAGCCACATGCGGTGCCGGGCGCTGGGCACACCAGGGTACTGGGGCCAGCTGCCCGTAATGGAAGTTAACCCAGGTCAGAATTCCCATTCTGCCCCATTTCACACCCAGAGGAGTCCGGCCTCCGTCAGCGAGAGCTCCCAGAGACGCAGATTTGTGCGCCCAGCTGCTCCCTGTGTCCTGAGCTACGGCTGGAGACCCAGACAGCTCCATGCGTCCCCCTCAGAAAATGCTGCATTGTAACACCGCAGCGAAAGCAGCCACCGAGCAGCCTGGCCTACCGGCGAGGAAATTAGGCCAAGCCACTTCACTCTCCGCGGCACTGCCGCTCCCTCCCATCTCAGAGCCCCTGGCCAGGAAGCTGCTCGCTGGAGATTTCCTCCTTGCGCTCTCCAGAGGCCGGGTTGTGTCCGGGACCCTGTTCGGACTCTGGCCAATTGGTGCCCGCATCAGAGAGAAGGGACAAGGGGGAAGTTTTACTCATGCCAGCGAGCCAGAGCCAGAGTGGTGCACAGTGACCCGAAAGCTGCCCCCCCCCCAAGGAGCAGCTGAGGATTCCCTGGGTGAGGGGGAACCCTGGACTGGCAGCCTCTTCTGGCTCCGCCACCCCCCATTCGGGCACAGGGCTGGTTGGGAGGAGGAAGAGAATGGGTGTAGAGCATGACATTCTCGCTGATTTCTGGTTGATGGGAGACAGTTCTAGCGGATGAAAGTCGCAGCAGCCACAGGGCTGCTCTAACTTGCACTGGGGGCCAATTCATCCCCCAGCTGGCTTAGAGGACGTGTACACACGCCAGCTTCGATCAGGCTCGTGTACTGAAAACAGCAGGGTCACCGCGGCAGCACGGGCTAGCTGCCCATGTGCCATCCTGGCCAGGATCCTAGGTACGTGAGGCAGCTCGCCCAAGCCACCATCCACGTCGCTATGGCTACCCGGCTTTTTTCGGGTGCTACCTCGACCACAGCTAGCGGGCGTGTTCCTAGAGACGCCCTGGCCAGCTCCCCCGGCCCCTCAGCCGTGCTTAGCGGGAGCTGCGCTCCGTCCCAGGGGAGAGGCCGGGACAGTGAAAGGGGAATGAAGGCAGGAGGGGAGGCTTCTGGGAAAGGCCGTTGCCGTGGCCATGTTAGTCTAGCCGGTTTGCTAAGGTCGAGATAAAGCCCCTTTTCTGGCTGGCCGTGACCGGGGCTGTTTTGGAACAAGGAGCCAGCAAACAGGTCCCAGCTGTCCCTCGGATTGTGTAAGCAACAGAACCAGCCTCTGGTCTCCTGACCTAGACCGCTCCAGTGGCGTACGGGGCTGCTTTTCTGAATCTCTCCCCCCTGTTCCTTCCCATTCTCTGCACTGATTGTATTTTTCCTCTTAACAAAAGACACCGGGCGCGTGGCAATACCCCCTGGAGCTCCAGTCTCACCCAGGAGCCTAGACCGGGCATACTGAACAGCGCCGGGTATGTGCCCGTTCCTGGGCAGTGTTTTAAATGAACAAAAGGACTTCCCAGTAATTGTAATATACAGTCATTGCCTCTCTCTAACAGGGAGGCAGCATTGCCTAATGGCTAAAGCACAAGCGTAGGACTCAGGAAACCTGGCTTCTATTCCCGGCTGTGCCACTGATGGGTGACTTTGGGCAAATCATGCCCCCTCTGTGCCTCAGTTTCCTGTCAGATGGGGACAATGATCCTGATTCTCCTTTGTAAAGCACTTTGAGATCGGATGATGAGAGCTAGGTATTAATTAACTATTAACTGCCTGGCACTGCTGCAGAATGGACACCAGTGGGTCTGAGGAGCTAGCTAGACAGGCCAGTCCTGCCATCGCCTGTAGCTATCGCTTAGGCTGATGGTGGCATGGGGGTGACAGCTTGACAGACAGACTCATTAAGACAGTCCCTGCCCTGCGGAGGAGTTGGGGACTCAGTCGGGGGCCAGACCCTTGCGTCCGAGGGGCTCTGTGTGGACACACGGGTCCGGCGGCACAGATCCAGCTGTAGGCCTGAAGCCCCAGAGCTCAGTGTTGCAAACACAGCGAGCAGTGCCCATGGGGGACTCAGGCGTGACAGGCACTGGGAGACAGCAGGCAGAGGGTTGGTTTGTTAACTTGCTTACTAGGGGATGAGGCTTTCCTGCGTCCTTTCCCTTCCCATACGCTGGCTGGCTGGCTGGCTTTGTCTGAGAATGGTGGGAAAGGATCTGATCCTATCTAGATATTGACATGGCCCCTGCCCCATAGAATCTCAACTAAAAACAGCAATGGATTCAGCCTCACAACCCCCCTGGAAAGTACCATCATCCCCGTTTCACAGATGGGGAAACCGAGGCACAGAGCGACGCAGCGACTTGGCCAAGATCACATGGGGAGAGCCACAATTGAACCCATGACTCTTGAGTCCCGGCTCAGGGCATTAAGCACAAGACCCGTCCTCCCACTATGGCGGAAGAAGAGTTTCAGTGCTAAGAGGTGACCGGCTGGTCTCTGTTAAGTACAACCGTGATGGTCCAAAACATTCCCCTTGGGCCAGAGCAGTGCTGCTGGATCTGGGGGGAGGGGAGATTGCTGGAGGACACTAGCTGTGTTTATAAGGAAGTGGGCTGTAGTCCACGAAAGCTTATGCTCTAATAAATTTGTTAGTCTCTAAGGTGCCACAAGTACTCCTGTTCTTCTTTTTGTGTTTATAAGGGGTGTTTTCAATCTCTCTGGGTAACATTAAGGCCTGTTGGGCCCCAAGAAGGCTCCAAGCCGTGGGGCCCGCACATTTGTGGCACTGCACAAACCATCACTTCTGGGGCTCAATTTCCCCATCTGCTAAGTGGGGACAAGCCTGGCTCCCTACTTACCAGAGCAGCTGAGCAGTTTAATTCAGCAAGTGCAGCACGGATCAGAGGTGCCAGATCAGGGGTCAGGATTACCCTGAGTGGTTCCTACCAGAGGGCAGGGCAGCGCTGTTTCCGTGGTCGAGGCATCACCATGAGATGCACACACCACAGCCATCTGCCGGAGGGAGAGCAGGCTGCGATCCCCAGACCCCGACCACAGAGTACCTGGCCCACTCACCTGAGACGTGGTAGACGTTGCCAAAATCAGGGACCGTCCATCCAGATGTACCCCCGGCTCCTGTAAAACAACGATCAGCATCGGACATTTCCCTCCCCAAACCCAGCCGGAGGGGCTAGGAGTCAGGGAACCTTTCCAGACTAGAGTGCATTGCAATCAGCTACCCACCTCCCTAGAGTTCAGCAAGGCACTTAAGGAAGAGCTGGTCTTTAATTACACGATCGCACGGAGGGTATTCGGGTGCTTAATGTCAGGCATGTGCTTAAACGCCTTGCTGAATCGGGGTCCTACCAGGGATGGGGAAGAGGAGTTGTGCCAACCCAAGATGGGTTTGGTTACACTCAGAGCCCTTTGTTATTAGCATTTGCTGATTTCCCCCCTAAAACTCCCATGGTTTTGAAAAAGCCACAATTCGGGTTCTACTGATTTTCATCCACATTTTGGCTTTTTGGGGACCAGGGAATTTTTCGCTGGGGAAGTGGCTGGGGCCACGCCGAAGGGCCAACAGAGTCAGGCAGGGCCGGCTCTAGGCACCAGCGCTCCAAGCATGTGCTTGGGGCGGCACTTTCCAAGGGGCGGCACTCCGGCTCCTTTTTTATTTTTTTTTATTTTTATTTTTTGCCTGGGGCTCAAAAAGCCAGGAGCTGGCCCTGAGTGGAGGTGAGCTGCAGCGGTGGGTGGTGTGGGAAGGGCCACAGGAAGTAACCCGGAGGGGAGGGCGGCAGAGGAACCGCCCCCCCCCAGCTCACCTCCGCTCCACTGCCGTCTGCTCCCCCGAGCGCGCCGCCACTCCGCTTCTCCCTCCCTCCCTCCCAGACTTGCCTGGGAGGGAGGGGTAGGAAGGGAAATGCGGCGTGCCCGGGGGAGGAGGTGGGGCCGGGGATTTGAGGAAGGGGTTGGGAAGGGGCGGAGTTGGGGCGGGGCCAGGGAGGCACAGGAAAATATTTTTGCTTGGGGCGGCAAAAAACTTGGAGCTGGCCCTGGAGTCAGGAGAGGCCGCATCCCCTGCTGGCACCTTCAGCGCAGCCCCACGGCACAGAGCCCTGTCTGCTTCCCCTGTCCGGACCCTTCAACGCAGCCCCGTCCCCTTCCCCTGCACACTGGGAGAGCGAGATGGGCTGGCAGCTGTCCAACTGCTACATCATGAGTAACTCCCCCCCGCAGCTCCCACCCCCGTCAGTACCAAGCACCCCTGCCCCCGCTCCCCACCTCCTGCCCTTCCTTTTCAATTTTTCACCAATTTTCACCCGTTATTTACATTTAGGAAGAAACACTCCCAGGCGATTTCAAACCAAATAAACCCCGAAAATGAGGGGCTTAGGGATACCCCCCATAAACCCATCCCAGCTCCTGGGCTAGCATCACACCATTGTGGATGCAGCAACACCGATCTGGCAGGGGTAGCGCTTTGCAGTGCGGATGCTCCGCGCAGGCGAGGCTAGTCCAGGATAACTCTGCAATAACAAGAGGGGTGATCTTAACTGGGGCTAAAAGCGCAGTGCGGACACAGCCACTCGGGTTTTAACTCGAGTTCAAGTCCAGGTTGACCTAGCGGCTTTCACTGGAGCTGCTAACCTGAGCGGCTACTATTTTAACCCAACTTAGCGCAGTCCCGTTAAGAACATGCCTTTTGTTTTGCGGCGAAGACCGGCTCTGAGATGCTCTGGACAAAAGCTCCTGGGGATGGCAGGTGTGTGTGTGTGCGTACATTATACTCACCGCTCAATAGGCAAAGGGCAGGCAACAGAAGAGAGGCCATTTTCTTCCAGAAGAGAGTTTCCATCAGGTCTAGAAGTGGGGAAAAGGGACAGGAATTAATCACATGAATCATCTCTCTGGGGAAGCGCATCTGGCCACCGGATCTGCTGCATCTTCTCTAGCCGGCATCACGACCAGGTATTCTACTCCTAGGGCCCTTTATAAAGCATTTTCTAAGCCAGGAAGGGAACACAGCTCAGCGGACTTGCCTGACAGAGCAAGGAGCGGTTGCATTTCCATCCCAGCATGCTTTGCAGGCCGCTTGTGCGTGGTTATGCCCTCACAGGTGAAATGCAGCCACCTCTGGGCGGGGCATGCCGGCTGCTTGACAGCTTGTAGCAACATGGATGGCAGTTTCAGGGCAGAACCAGAGGAAGGAACCTGTGTGGAGCTGACATTGCCAGGGGATTTAGGGAGGCGGAAGGGAATTAACCACATTGGGTGTGACTGGGACTCTAGGGACATCCTGACTGCTTGGGAAAGAGCCACCGGGGTATGACAGCCACAAGGGGGCAGTGTTCTCATTCAGTGTCTCAGCTAGAAACAGCAAAGTACCACACATAAGGGGAGAGCACCCGCTACTGAGCCCCCTGCCCTGCTCGCTTCAGCACAGCGCCCCCTAGTGCCATGCTGGGGCATTGGGACCACTCTGCCTACAAGGGGAAGACCCCATACTGAGTTCCTGTCCCCACTCCCCACCCCCTAGTGCCACATTGGGACAAACAGACTGTGAGTGGAAAGCGCCCCCTACTGAGCCCCCAGCCCACTCTTTGCAGCACAGTACCCCCTAAGGCCCTTTCTACACTAGGACCACTTTGACAGAGTAGCTATACTACAGGGGCAAAGTGCTCCTAGTGGATGGAGCTTATACTGGCAAAACTGCACGTTGTACTTGTATACCTTATTCCAGCCTCCCTAAGTGAAACAAGTGTGGTGCATTGAAACTGGGTAAAAACAACAAGCTATCACTTTAACAGGAAGGGGTTTCCTGGTCCTGCTTGCAAGCTAGGGGTCTCTGTAGGGAAGTGTGCGATCTAGGGCTTCAGCATTCAGTCTGCAAAGGGTCAGCCTAGAGCAAAGTGGGGTAAGTTGTGTTTCTCTGCTTCAGGACTGCTTTCAGGCTAACTGGCCTGGAGTCACTCAGGTCATACAGCTTGCATTTTTTGAATATTGGCACAACATTAATACTCCTACAGTCTTCCGAAATTTCTGGGGAACAAAGGTCTCCTTAGCCAACTCTTTTAGGATTCCTGGTCCAAGTTATTAGGGCCTGCTGATGAGCTGGAAGAAGGTAGTTCGTCAATCCTCATGGTATGAATACATCATCCTGCTTCTTCCCAAATACAAAAGAGAAATATTTACTGAACCCTTCCTGCATTATTATTAACAATTCTACTATCTCCATCTAGTAATATGCCTATACTCTATACCATTGCTGGGATTTTTTAGTTCCGAATATTCTTTTAAAACTCCTTATTTTCCTTATTCCTACCAGATATGGATTTTCCATGATGTTTTTAGCTTCCCTTATCAATTTTCTACACATCATAACTTCTAATTTACATTGATTGCTATGTCGCCTTTCTTCCGTATATCATATGTTGTTGTTTTTTTTAATTTCTAAACGCTGCCTCTACTTCAGCACTGAACCAGAATGGACTTTTGACCAAAGTTGTCCTCTTTCTTGATTTGGTAGCATGGCTTTTTTGTCCATCTAATAAAATCTTCTTAAAGAAGTCCCAATTTTCATTCACATTTTTCTTTCTAATTTTTTCTCCCAATCAATTTCACTCAAAATGCTGCTCATCTTTGAGAGATCAGCCCTTTTGAAGCACCAAATGTATATATTACTGGTTGGGCCTGCCCTCTGTGTGTCCATAGTGAAATAATCAGCTCACGATCACTGGTCCCTAGACAACCACCACCATCCAGTTCTGCAACTCATTAATCTTGATCTGTCATAATGAGGACCAACATAGTTACCTCATGTTGGGTGCAATACTTCCTGCAAGCAATACAAATCTATCATTTTAAATACCTGGAATGATGTTTTATCACCAGCTGCATGAGACCTCCAGCGTATGTCTCCCAAATTGAACTGCCCCATTATAGCACCATTTCTGCCAACATATTAAACACCCATCTGTAAGGAGTAACTCATCCTGTTCTCTGGTTTGATTCGCTGACCTGTAATATCAAATATATAATTTTTTCCTCATCAATGAGAATTTTTAATTCCTCCTACTTGTTACCCAAACTCCTAGCATTGGTATGGAAGCAATTGAAAATCTCTTCACGTTTTTGCCACATCAGTTCAAGATGGTCGGGACATCTTGAGTTTGAGTTTTGTACTGCATTTGCCTTCTTAGCACCCTCCCCGTTGCACTGGTGGTTTATGCCCTCAGAGCAGCTCCAGCTAGTCTCCAACAGAGAAGATTAGTCCCCCTAGTTGTGAGATGCAGACCATCCTGTTTGTACAGCCCTCTTTCCCACTGGAATGTGGCCCAGTGTTCCACAAAACCAAAACCTTCAGCCTCACACTGGTCATACAGCCAACAGTTCACCTCCAGCATTTTCTGCCTTCCCTCAGAGAAGATCATTTGGCTTTTTCTTTTCTTCTGCTCCCTTCCAAGTGCTTGAGGTCTTCTATAATCTGTGTAGTTCTATGTGATGCCATATCATCATCAGTGGAGACAACTTCATAACCCCATCCAATGCTGGGGTTACCGCTCGTATCTTCACTGCGTGAAGATAGCACACCGCCCTACCATCCTTGTGTCCATCACTGAATTCTCCTTCTTCTCTTCTTAATACGGCGTCACCAATTGTTTACATTCTTAGGAAGGTAGAAGAACCTGGCTTGGTTGCTGCTTATTTCAAACCGCAATAATACCCTTCAGGTATGTCTCCTGTAGCTTTCCTCCAGAGACACATTCTTCCGTAGTTGACTTGTTGAGTATCTGAAGATGTTCTGATACTTCTACTCAGGTTGAATGCCTCCTGGCTTTCTTTCCCCTCTTGGTCACAAACAGCCTGTCCACCTCTTTGGTTCCTTCTATATCCAATTCCTTTATCACTGATCCTTCCCCTTGTGGCATCTGTGAAAATGATTTCCAGCTCTGGTTGTCCAAGAAGTCTTTGTTTTTTTGCAATTTATGCTTCCAGACCATGTGTCTTCTCCTCCAGTACAGCCACTAGCTTGCACTTCATATCCCAGGTATCTATTCTGTCTTCTGGCAGAAAGGAAAACATAGCACTTCCAAGGTAGGTCCCAGCATTTGTTCTCTCCTCATCTATATCTGCTGCCTGGTGGAGAGCCATACTTAAAACAGTAATCACACTCCCTCTGAAATTCGCACTGTTTGCTCCTCCGATTCACGTCAACTGACTTATACACTAAACATCAGGGCTCAGCACCCTCCCTCGCCAACAGGAGCGAATAACTACTCAGACTCCCAACACGGCTCAAAGCCAGAGATCCCAGGGACAAGGCCCTCACTGAAACACAAACAGACCTTTGCACCAGGCTAGTTCAGGGGCTTGGAGCCCATCCACAGAACCTCCACGGAGAACAACCAGCCAACACATGGGACGAACACAACACTCGCCAAGTCCCTCCCGCTGCAGACATAGGCTCCTTCACCCCCTGAAATATCCAGATTTGCTGCTCCTGTGACCCCGCTAAAGGGAAGGGCTGGTGGCATGGGCCACAATTTTTCACAAATAAAAGGTTCCAAGCCAGGGAGGTCCATGTTTCAGCTACATGAGAAGAGCTTAACAGTCATGGGGACACATCACCAAGCCTTGTTTTGTCACGTACCAGCCAGTCAAAACCCTGTTCCTTTTTCAAACTCCCAACACAAAATGGAAGAGAGAGAGAGAGAGAGTGTGTGTGTGTGTATGTGACATTTTGCAGCATATTACTCAAGAACAAAGCTTCAGGGCAGCGAGTGGCAATTCCCAGCTCCTTCGGAAGAGCTTGATGGCCACAGGGATGTCTCCTTTGGGGTGACTTGCGCTTTATTTTGTCACGGACAAGCCACAAAAACCCAGCGTTTTACTTGAGTACGTCATTCATAAATAATTAAGTAATTAGTCATCTAAATGTTTATCTCATTCAACCATATGGTTTGATGAAATGTCTAGAAATGTTATCTTACGCGGTTGTATTTGTAAATCGTTTGGGCCTGTGACTAAGGAACTGGGAACCATGAGTAAGGAGCTGGTACCACAAAAAAAGAGCTGGTGCCACGAATAAGGAACCATCTTCAGCCTTCTTGCAGACGTCTGTAACATAGACCAGGCCTAAGGCTTCCTCTGCTCCTTTTGCACCCATAACCAGATTGTTTATCTGGGTCTCTATTTCCGTCCACACCCTGATTACAGCCAGTGAGCCAATATCTGATGTAATCACACCATTCTGAGCACATTATTTCAGGGCAATGGGGAACTAGCCAGCAAGGCTTTTATGGTCAGGGTATGTCTGAAAATAAATTTGCCCTCCCAAATCCATGAATAGAACCCAGGAGTCCTGATTCCCTGCTCCTACAGACAAGGCTAGATCCCAAGAGTCCTGACTCCTAACCCCTACCACTCTAACCAACTAGACCCCCACCCCTCTCCTAGAACAAGGAATAGAACCCAGGGGTCCTGACTCCCAGATCCCTCTGCTCTAATTAAAACACCATGCTCCCTCTCTACACAGTCATTTAATCAAACATGTTCTGAATCTATCCTATAGGACCTCATATCACTTGACAACCTCCTATTGGTTGATCATTTCAATCAGTAGAGAACTGCAGCCATCTCAGGGGTGGGGCACGCCAGCTGTTTAACTGCTCAGCAAGATGTTCCCCTGCAGTTTGCAGTCCCCATACCCATAATTTACACGGGGATTCTTTTGGGCAGAGGCTGTCTCACGCTGTGTTTGGGAAGCCCGCAGTGTATGATCACTGCTAGCACAAGTTATTATGAGACAGTGTGGTCCCGTGGCTAAACCACTGCACTGCACTGGGACTCCTGGATCTGTCCTAGACTGGCTGTAAGAGAGTGGGCACATTGTGTTCCCTCTCTGTGCCTCAGTTTCCCCTTCCACCTTATGTCTACTTCAATTTTAAGCTCTTTAGGGTAGGGACCGTCTCTCACGGTGTGTCTGGGCAGAGCCTGGCAAAACAGGGCCCTGGTCTCAGATGGGGCAGGGACTGGCCCAATGGGGCCCTGATCTCAATCTCGGAGCTGCACGCCCAATAACTTAGCACCATTTCACCTACTTTTGGTGATTTAGGGAATCGAAGAATCATTGTCCCCAGACATGGTTTTTGCCCCCAAATAAAGATGAGTGGCTCTTACCTGGGCCCTGGGTCTGCGTTAGCAGTTGGCAATGTGGTCTGATCCCACCGCTGACACTAACCAGCGGGACAGTGCAGTTAAGGCGGATAACAAGTAATTATATTAATCTCTATCTGTGGCAATAGCCTCAGCACTGTGAGTGGCTGGTGGCTCAGGAGAGGAAAGGGAACCATGATAGAAACTTCCGGACTCTTAACGGCAACATACTTGCTGTTTAGATGGCAATAAGGTTCAACAGTTAGAATGACTGGGAGTCAGGACTCCTGGGTTCTATCCGCAGCTCAGAGAGGGGAGTGGGGTAGAGCGGGGGGGAGGGGGGAAGCTGGGAGTTACGACTCCCCCATTCTCTTTTGTTCTGCCACTTTTCTCCATCCCTGCCGGGGGACAGGAACCCGCCTCTCCCCCGGGGGGGTTTAGAAGCTCAGATGCATTGAGATCCCAGGTGGATGGTGCTAAAACAGGACAAAGCCTCATCCCTTCCCCAGGGTCTCTCAGAGCCACCAGCTGTAATAGTCCTCTTAGCTCCCGACCAGGGGGCCCATTTGGCCCGTGGCAAAGGGGTTGCTGGGAATGAAAGGGTTAATGGGAACAGGCACCCCACCCCTCAACCCCCACGTCATTATAATCAGCCCGAGGGCCCGGCCTTCTCAGCTTCCAGGGAAAGTGGAAGGTTTTTGGCTGAGGCCAGAGAACAAAGCAAAACAACCCCCCAAGGAGAACTGTGGGCAAAGCCAGGAAGAGAACATGAGAGCCCTGCATCCCACTGCTCGAACCCATTCGCCTCCCAGAGCCATGGATAGAACCCAGGCGTCCTGACTCTCAGCGCGAGGAGCAATTCACCTGCCAGCGACTGAGGTTTGGGGGCTCTCTGCTCAGATCCCACAGGCCAGGCTGTAATGTAATGGCCAGAGACTGACTGATGGTACCCTCTAGTGGCCACTCCATAGGGGGAATTTGGGACCTGTTAAGAGCAGCCTCCCACATCTCCTGTAGCTTAGAGGGCTGGAGAATTTGGACTGGAGAACCACTGCTCTTACTCCAGCTCCGCCTGCATGTGGGGTGTTCCCAGTGCCTGTTCCTTACAGCGCCTGAATTTCATTGCAACGGGTCCCTGGCAACGTGGGTCTCTCGGCTCCCTCCTGTGAGGTTGAGGAATCCTGCAAGGACCAGGGCTGAACTGGGCTGGCTAAGGCCTGCATGAGCCCCAGAGGGCCTGGAAGACCCTGGATTCCTGGTGCTCTACCACACAACCCCCTGCCCGTAGCCCCTGCTTTGCTACACACGCCCCTGGTGTTTTTAACAGACCTTTGTTACTGAGTAAACGATAAGGAAATTCTCAGACAAAAAACTTTGTTCAGCCAGAGTTTGGGATAGGAAATGATCAGTCACTTCAAGACAAAGAAACGGCGCTTTAGAAACCCAAACACCAGATAGGCTAGAACATCACAGCTAAGGTGAAATGCAAACAAGCCCAAGCATCTGAAAGTCTAACACTTGACAATATAAGTCGCGCAGCCAGAATCTCCCATATACTGGGCAAAATCCTCAACTGGCGTAAATCGATGCAGCCGCATTTATTTAATCCACCTAATCTAATGTATACCAATCGGGGATCGGGTCCCATTGATTCCAGTGGAGCTGCGGCCGATTCACACCAGCTGGGATCTGGCCCCATTCACTCCAATGGAGCTACGGCCGATTCACACCAGCTGGGCATCTGGCCCCATTCACTCCAGTGGAACTACAGCCGATTCACACCAGCTGGGATCTGGCCCCATTCACTCCAATGGAGCTACAGCCGATTCACACTAGCTGGGATCTGGCCCCATTCACTCCAATGGAGCTACAGCCGATTCACACCAGCTGGGCATCTGGCCCCATTCACTCCAGTGGAGCTGCGGCCGATTCACACCAGCTGGGGATCTGGCCCCATTCACTCCAGTGGAGCTGCGGCCGATTCACACCAGCTGGGCATCTGGCCCCATTCACTCCAGTGGAGCTGCGGCCGATTCACACCAGCTGGGATCTGGCCCCATTCACTCCAATGGAGCTGCGGCCGATTCACACCAGCTGGGATCTGGCCCCATTCACTCCAATGGAGCTACAGCCGATTCACACCAGCTGGGATCTGGCCCCATTCACTCCAATGGAGCTACAGCCGATTCACACCAGCTGGGATCTGGCCCCATTCACTCCAGTGGAGCTACGGCCGATTCACACCAGCTGGGATCTGGCCCCATTCACTCCAATGGAACTACAGCCGATTCACACCAGCTGGGCATCTGGCCCCATTCATCCAATGGAGCTACGGCCGATTCACACCAGCTGGGATCTGGCCCCATTCACTCCAATGGAACTACAGCCGATTCACACCAGCTGGGCATCTGGCCCCATTCATCCAATGGAGCTACGGCCGATTCACACCAGCTGGGATCTGGCCCCATTCACTCCAATGGAGCTGCGGCCGATTCACACCAGCTGGGATCTGGCCCCATTCACTCCAATGGAGCTACAGCCGATTCACACCAGCTGGGATCTGGCCCCATTCACTCCAGTGGAGCTACGGCCGATTCACACCAGCTGGGATCTGGCCCCATTCACTCCAATGGAACTACAGCCGATTCACACCAGCTGGGCATCTGGCCCCATTCATCCAATGGAGCTACGGCCGATTCACACCAGCTGGGATCTGGCCCCATTCACTCCAATGGAGCTACAGCCGATTCACACCAGCTGGGCATCTGGCCCCATTCACTCCAATGGAGCTACAGCCGATTCACACCAGCTGGGATCTGGCCCCATTCACTCCAGTGGAGCTGCGGCCGATTCACACCAGCTGGGATCTGGCCCCATTCACTCCAATGGAGCTACGGCCGATTCACACCAGCTGGGCATCTGGCCCCATTCACTCCAGTGGAGCTACGGCCGATTCACACCAGCTGGGATCTGGCCCCATTCACTCCAGTGGAGCTGCGGCCGATTCACACCAGCTGGGATCTGGCCCCATTCACTCCAGTGGAGCTACAGCCGATTCACACCAGCTGGGATCTGGCCCCATTCACTCCAATGGAGCTACAGCCGATTCACACCAGCTGGGCATCTGGCCCCATTCATCCAATGGAGCTACGGCCAATTCACACCAGCTGGGATCTGGCCCCATTCACTCCAATGGAGCTACAGCCGATTCACACCAGCTGGGATCTGGCCCCATTCACTCCAATGGAGCTACAGCCGATTCACACCAGCTGGGCATCTGGCCCCATTCACTCCAATGGAGCTACAGCCGATTCACACCAGCTGGGCATCTGGCCCCATTCACTCCAGTGGAACTACAGCCGATTCACACCAGCTGGGATCTGGCCCCATTCACTCCAATGGAGCTACAGCCGATTCACACCAGCTGGGATCTGGCCCCATTCACTCCAATGGAGCTACAGCCGATTCACACCAGCTGGGCATCTGGCCCCATTCACTCCAGTGGAGCTGCGGCCGATTCACACCAGCTGGGGATCTGGCCCCATTCACTCCAGTGGAGCTGCGGCCGATTCACACCAGCTGGGCATCTGGCCCCATTCACTCCAGTGGAGCTGCGGCCGATTCACACCAGCTGGGCATCTGGCCCCATTCACTCCAGTGGAGCTGCGGCCGATTCACACCAGCTGGGGATCTGGCCCCATTCACTCCAGTGGAGCTGCGGCCGATTCACACCAGCTGGGCATCTGGCCCCATTCACTCCAGTGGAGCTGCGGCCGATTCACACCAGCTGGGATCTGGCCCCATTCACTCCAATGGAGCTACAGCCGATTCACACCAGCTGGGATCTGGCCCCATTCACTCCAATGGAGCTACAGCCGATTCACACCAGCTGGGATCTGGCCCCATTCACTCCAATGGAGCTACAGCCGATTCACACCAGCTGGGATCTGGCCCCATTCACTCCAGTGGAGCTACGGCCGATTCACACCAGCTGGGATCTGGCCCCATTCACTCCAATGGAACTACAGCCGATTCACACCAGCTGGGCATCTGGCCCCATTCATCCAATGGAGCTACGGCCGATTCACACCAGCTGGGATCTGGCCCCATTCACTCCAATGGAACTACAGCCGATTCACACCAGCTGGGCATCTGGCCCCATTCATCCAATGGAGCTACGGCCGATTCACACCAGCTGGGATCTGGCCCCATTCACTCCAATGGAGCTGCGGCCGATTCACACCAGCTGGGATCTGGCCCCATTCACTCCAATGGAGCTACAGCCGATTCACACCAGCTGGGCATCTGGCCCCATTCACTCCAATGGAGCTACAGCCGATTCACACCAGCTGGGATCTGGCCCCATTCACTCCAGTGGAGCTACGGCCGATTCACACCAGCTGGGATCTGGCCCCATTCACTCCAATGGAACTACAGCCGATTCACACCAGCTGGGCATCTGGCCCCATTCATCCAATGGAGCTACGGCCGATTCACACCAGCTGGGATCTGGCCCCATTCACTCCAATGGAGCTGCGGCCGTTTCACACCAGCTGGGATCTGGCCCCATTCACTCCAATGGAGCTACAGCCGATTCACACCAGCTGGGCATCTGGCCCCATTCACTCCAATGGAGCTACAGCCGATTCACACCAGCTGGGATCTGGCCCCATTCACTCCAGTGGAGCTGCGGCCGATTCACACCAGCTGGGATCTGGCCCCATTCACTCCAATGGAGCTACGGCCGATTCACACCAGCTGGGCATCTGGCCCCATTCACTCCAGTGGAGCTACAGCCGATTCACACCAGCTGGGATCTGGCCCCATTCACTCCAGTGGAGCTGCGGCCGATTCACACCAGCTGGGATCTGGCCCCATTCACTCCAGTGGAGCTACAGCCGATTCACACCAGCTGGGATCTGGCCCCATTCACTCCAATGGAGCTACAGCCGATTCACACCAGCTGGGCATCTGGCCCCATTCATCCAATGGAGCTATGGCCAATTCACACCAGCTGGGATCTGGCCCCATTCACTCCAATGGAGCTACAGCCGATTCACACCAGCTGGGATCTGGCCCCATTCACTCCAATGGAGCTACAGCCGATTCACACCAGCTGGGCATCTGGCCCCATTCACTCCAATGGAGCTACAGCCGATTCACACCAGCTGGGCATCTGGCCCCATTCACTCCAGTGGAACTACAGCCGATTCACACCAGCTGGGATCTGGCCCCATTCACTCCAATGGAGCTACAGCCGATTCACACTAGCTGGGATCTGGCCCCATTCACTCCAATGGAGCTACAGCCGATTCACACCAGCTGGGCATCTGGCCCCATTCACTCCAGTGGAGCTGCGGCCGATTCACACCAGCTGGGGATCTGGCCCCATTCACTCCAGTGGAGCTGCGGCCGATTCACACCAGCTGGGCATCTGGCCCCATTCACTCCAGTGGAGCTGCGGCCGATTCACACCAGCTGGGATCTGGCCCCATTCACTCCAGTGGAGCTGCGGCCGATTCACACCAGCTGGGCATCTGGCCCCATTCATCCAATGGAGCTACGGCCGATTCACACCAGCTCGGATCTGGCCCCATTCACTCCAATGGAGCTGCGGCCGATTCACACCAGCTGGGATCTGGCCCCATTCACTCCAATGGAGCTGCGGCCGTTTCACACCAGCTGGGATCTGGCCCCATTCACTCCAATGGAGCTACAGCCGATTCACACCAGCTGGGCATCTGGCCCCATTCACTCCAATGGAGCTACAGCCGATTCACACCAGCTGGGATCTGGCCCCATTCACTCCAGTGGAGCTGCGGCCGATTCACACCAGCTGGGATCTGGCCCCATTCACTCCAATGGAGCTACGGCCGATTCACACCAGCTGGGCATCTGGCCCCATTCACTCCAGTGGAGCTACAGCCGATTCACACCAGCTGGGATCTGGCCCCATTCACTCCAGTGGAGCTGCGGCCGATTCACACCAGCTGGGATCTGGCCCCATTCACTCCAGTGGAGCTACAGCCGATTCACACCAGCTGGGATCTGGCCCCATTCACTCCAATGGAGCTACAGCCGATTCACACCAGCTGGGCATCTGGCCCCATTCATCCAATGGAGCTATGGCCAATTCACACCAGCTGGGATCTGGCCCCATTCACTCCAATGGAGCTACAGCCGATTCACACCAGCTGGGATCTGGCCCCATTCACTCCAATGGAGCTACAGCCGATTCACACCAGCTGGGCATCTGGCCCCATTCACTCCAATGGAGCTACAGCCGATTCACACCAGCTGGGCATCTGGCCCCATTCACTCCAGTGGAACTACAGCCGATTCACACCAGCTGGGATCTGGCCCCATTCACTCCAATGGAGCTACAGCCGATTCACACTAGCTGGGATCTGGCCCCATTCACTCCAATGGAGCTACAGCCGATTCACACCAGCTGGGCATCTGGCCCCATTCACTCCAGTGGAGCTGCGGCCGATTCACACCAGCTGGGGATCTGGCCCCATTCACTCCAGTGGAGCTGCGGCCGATTCACACCAGCTGGGCATCTGGCCCCATTCACTCCAGTGGAGCTGCGGCCGATTCACACCAGCTGGGGATCTGGCCCCATTCACTCCAGTGGAGCTGCGGCCGATTCACACCAGCTGGGGATCTGGCAGACTGAGCGATGGGTCCTCTTTCTGTTTAGGGTAGCAGCAGCACAGTGGGGACCCCAGATGGTTGGGATCTCAGGAGAGCTCAGTGGGAACTGGCTCAGTGATTCTCCACGTGGCTGTAGAGTTCCTGTAGGCCCAAACAGAGGGTCTGTGTGATTCCTGCCCAAATGGGAAGGGGCGTGGGGGGGGTATCATGAGGGGTAGATGGGGGCTGGCATCACCAGTGTCGTGCCAGTGGCCCCCAGCACAGTGTGTGGGACTCAGCCTGGCCTCCATGGGGCCTGACGGGATCAGCACCTGTGGCCTGAGAGTTTGGGGGTGTCCAGCCACCCGCTCTGGGACTCCAAGGCCCCTCACCCTGGGCACTTACCCAGGACAGAGATGGTGATGGAGGAGAGGCAGGCTGTCCCAGCCGTGCCCTGAACCTTGCCGTGATATTCCCCAGAATGCTTTGCTGCGATGCTCTCAAACACCAGCTCCCGCCGGAACGGCCCCAAACTAGTGTTATCTTTGTACCAGACACAGGTGGCATTAGGAAGGATGCTGTGGGTTGAATGGCACATCAAGTTCACAGATTCGCCTTTACACATGTTAGTCCCTGGCATGGTCACGATGCTAACTCCTTTAGGGGCATCTGGAAACAGAGAAACGATCCATAAAAAGGAAGAGAAAAATTGGGTTTGTACCGTATTCTATTCCGTGGTTGTGTATGGGAGTGGGGTAGCGTCACTTTAAATAGTCAGTGAGCCCTCTGGGGTGCTCACCACATTCTGTGGTTCAGAAAGCAACCAGAGCAGCTCGGCCTGTCACGTAGCGCTTAGTTAGTAAACATGGTTATTTGCACCCCACCAGCCTGTGTGGTCTCTTCATCTGATGACTGTTATTTAAAAGGCAAAAGACACAGCATTAGAACCAGTGTGTGTGTGTGTGTGTGTGTGTGTGTGTGTGTGTGTGTGTGTGTGTGTGTGTGTGTGTGTGTGTGTGTGTGTGTGTGTGTGTGTGTGTGTGTAAATTTGACTTTTCGGCAAAACATTGAAAACCAAAATATTTCAATTCACCGCCTGTAGAGCCCATTATCAAATATTGGTTCCCCATGTAGTTCC
The DNA here is from genome assembly GCF_027887155.1 of Malaclemys terrapin pileata. Taxonomy (NCBI): domain Eukaryota; kingdom Metazoa; phylum Chordata; order Testudines; family Emydidae; genus Malaclemys; species Malaclemys terrapin. The sequence continues at coordinate 9,194,421 of NC_071526.1, read as the reverse complement.
TTCTAGACTGGGATCAAGTCTTAACCTTCTCTTTGTTCAGATAAACAGATTGAGCTCCTTGAATCTAGCCCTGTAAGGCCTGTTTTCCAATTCTTTAATCATTCCCATGGCTCTTCTATGACCCCTCTCCAACTGATCGACATCCTCCTTGAACTGTGGGCACCAGAACCAGACACAGGATTCCAGCAGCGATCGCACCAATGCCAAATACAGAAGTAAAATAACCTCTCACCTGTATATCCATCCCAGGATCCCAATAGCGCTTTTGGCCACAACATCGCACTGGGAGCTCATGGTCAGCTGATTATCCACCCCGACCCCCAAGATGACTCTTCCCAGGCTGTTCGTATGGTACAAAGACACAGCCGCAACCCGGTTCCCCTCCATGGCAAGTCTCCCTGACCAGGTCCCCAGCACTTACGCCAGCCGGAGATGTACCTGGCCTCGCAGCACAGAGTACTGGGATTGCCTTCACGTATAGCTCTCTTCCCAGCCTTGATGCTTGGCACTTTCGGGGTAACAGACAGTGAGAGCTGGGGTAGCATTCATCAAGAGAGCCCCGTCCCGGGACAGAACAAAAGGGTAGATCCCTCCCTGCCCATCCTCTGGGATAATAATATTTCCTAGAGCCAACTGACAATTTTTCAAGCAAAAAGAACCCAGGAGTCCTGACTCCCAGACCCCCCTGCTCTAACCTTTACACCCTATGTCCATCCCAGAGCCAGAAAAAAAACCCACAAATACTAGCCGCTGTCCCGATTTTATAGGGACAGTCCCCATTTTGGGGTCTTTTTCTTATATAGGCTCCTATTACCCCCCACCCCCGACCCGATTATTCACATTTGCTGTCTGGTCACCCTAGCTGCAGCCCCCCTGTTCCAACTATCAGACGAGCTGTGTCTAGACACAGAGCTCGCCAAGCTCACCTCACTGAGGGCTGGGATTGGCCAGAGCCGCACCCATCCCTGTATCTATCCAGCCGGCATCTCAGCGCCGCGCCATGGTCCTGCCAGGACGGGGATATTCACAGTTTGGTGTTCACAGCCTGGTTCGAGGTTTGCTCTGGGTTCCATGTGCCATTTCAGTCATACTAGGAGGCAGGATGTGGGCACCTGGGCCCTACGGAGCAGGTGAAGAGAGGTCCTGGTTCCTGTCCAATGAGGGGATTCCCACGTGGATGGGCTGTGAAGACAGGAGGAATCTGGAGTCCTTTAACCCTGCCGGGGCCCAGGGGAGCAGCAATCTCAGGAACCCGAAGCCTGGCTGCCAAGGCTGGAGCAGGCCCCAGGATGCTGAGTGCCTCCCAGCCTGTGGGTTTGCCTGGCCTGGGGAATGAGGTCTCATGGGAAACTAAGGGGAGCAGCTAATGTTACTTAGAGACCCTGGGGAAGAGCTGGGAATGCCCAGAGGGACTCAGACGCCACGTGTGGGGCTGGGGGAAACATTGGAGCAGGGCTTTAAAGTCCCATCAATCTGATTACCCTCTTGCCTGCCTCTCTACAATATGCCTCGGAAGGGTCAGATGCTTTGCTCCCGGCACTTCCTCAGCAGAGGCAAAGGGTTCAAGAGACTGCCAGTAGCCAGGAACCTGACAAAACCACCTAGAAGTTCTGACCCACGAGTGCTCCCCTGCTCTAATCACCGGACCCCCTTTCTCTCTTAGCGAACAGGGCAAAAATGGGGGCGCACTGCCCCCTTCTGGAGAGGATGAACCCTGCAGAGAGAGAGAGAGAGAGCGTGTGTGTATGTGTAGCCTTCTCTAAGGTGATTCAAGTGTCCTGCATTGAACCGACCGTGCTGGAAAGGAGCTGGTCCATCCAGAAAAGGGGCCTGCTGGGAATGTCTCTTCCCAGTCCTGACAGTAGACACCTGTAAGGGAAACAAATCATTCTGGATCATATGCCACCCGGCCCTGTCTGGTGGAATCGTCCCACGGGCTGGGCCGCTGAGCAAATTGCTGCCCGGAGCCACCACGGAGGGGTGGATCCAGTGCCCAGAGAATTGCACCCAGGGGAATTAGGAGCCAGAGTGTCATGTTCCAGTGTGACTTAGGAGCCTACCTCTGCTTGACCCTCAGTGGGACTCCGGGCTCCTGGGTGACTTTTGAAAACTAGACTTAGGCTCGAGAGTTAGCCCGGACTCTGCTCCCGGGGTTGCCCCATCCTCCATTCCATCCGCACCGAAGAGCCTCTCACCCAGGCTGGAGGGGCTTTCAGCCCAGGCCGGCAGGGACAGCTGAGGGCGGAGCTCTGGTAACCCACCTGCTTCACTAGTGCTAACCTCCAGGGATCAAAAATCCTGACGTTGGCCCAAACGAGCATGGGATTTTTAAAGATGATATTGTGGGGGGTTTGGTGGTTCCAATTTTCCCTGAGGACAATTAGTGTCACTAAACTTACCGGGGAAGGGAATTTCAGCCTCCGTTGCAGGAGCTCTCAGCCCCACATCTGTCCACCCCCTGCCCAACAATTAATCCTGTCCTCAACCTCCACCTCAATCTATCCCCCAGTCCCCCATCTGTTCAGCCCATTCCCCTCCCCCAGACCGGGCCAGCCCCTCCCTCAGCCCAGCCATCCCCTCATTTCAGCCCCCATTGCCCCCTCCCCCAAGTTCAACTACCCCCTCCCTCCCTCACTTCAGCTCCTCTCACTCCCCCCTCAGTCCGAAATGGATACCTCTGCTCTGGGGAAATCTTTGGGCAGCAAAACTTTTCAAACTAGACTGAATAATGTGCTAGAAAATAAACTTTAAGGAAGAGGCCTGGGCCAGAGGGTTGCCTGGGGACCTAAAAGGTCTTTTCTTTCTCTGTCTTCTAGGAGCTGGAGCTGTGAGTGGACAAAAACGATCCGGAATGAATTTTGCTGAGGCTCATTAACGCACCATGTGGAAGAAGACTCCAACCTCTGGCCTATATTCCCGTTGAGCATCCGACACTGGACTCTGGCAATTGTGTTGTGACTACAGAATCCCCGGCTGGCCGCTGCAGTAGTGACAACCCGTGCCAGTTGCACAGATAGGGGCTGCCTTTCAGCGAGGCCGGCGTCACCTTCGGCCCCGTTCTCCCCTGCATCCATCTCTTGCCTTGCGAGCTCCACGCACACACCACTGCCGGGGGCAGCTCCTTCTCTTCCTCTGCCCTTGACTTTGCACAGCCCTGCAGAACGGCTCCTGGTGAGACACCACTAGCGTAGGACTTTGCCGGAAATGCTCTGAGGGTTTATTGCTATGAGGCTGAGCAGATATTTCAGCCCTTCCAATTAATGAACGGAAGAGCCTGATTCTGCCTCCTCCATCGGCGCCCGTCCTCTTGAGCAGCCCTGACAAACCCCTTCTTGGGAAATGGCCTGCGTGTGCAGTGTGCTAATGCAATGAGTCCCTGCAGCTTCCTGGCTGCCAGAGACAAGGTGACCTGGACTCAGATCCCGTGTCTAGCCGGTGGCTGGTGTGAGAGGCTTCATGGCATCAAATCAGTTACTGGAGAATCTGGGGGTCTATTCCCCCTCTCGGCTCGTTGTCTCCTGCCTTAAACTTAGATCCTAAGCTCTTTGGGAAATGAACTCTCTTTATGGGTGTGTACAGCTCCTAGCACAACGGGGCCAGGTTGATGCCCAGATGCTCCCACAATACAAATATATCAGTGTTAATTCCTGCGGATGCTCTTAAAATCAACAGCTCAAATTTCTGCTTGCTATAAAGCCCGAGTAACTCCATGGACCTCAGCGAAATCACACCAGCTTTACACCTGGGAAACAGAGCAGAACTTGGCCTGAATGACTTATGAGCATAAGCATGAGCCGGGGGGATCTGGTAGAAAGAGCAGAGTTCTTATCTTCTTTGTTTGGGGTTCCGAGGGACATACTGACTCAGCTGGCAGAGGACGTGTTTGCCGGTGGCCTTGGGATGGAAACCAACTGTAGCAAGTGGAGGGAGTGAAGGCTACCTGAGAATTAGTTACTAAGCATTTTCCTTTTTCTGCATTCTTTATTAGAATTAGACCAGCTGTTGCCACGGACTGAAAGCTCAGGGATGAGTCAGACACAAAGCGTTCAGCATCTCTCCAAGATCGGGGTTCATGGGGCGTGGGGATCAACCTGGATGCTTCTACAGAGATTCTTAGCATCCTACGTTGGACCCCACATACAGCACCGAGCCAAATTGCCAAAGGGAGCCACCAATTTTGGGTGCCCCCACGTTGACTTCAGATGCCCAGCATCTCAGAAAACCTATGGGGTCTCAAGTTGGCCCCCTCACCCCAACTGATATCCCCAAAAATGTCTGCTCTTAATGCTTAGAGAAATGGTAAGGCCAGGCTGCAGAAAGACAAATCGCGTTCTCCTCGACTGCTGGTTCCAACAGCAGATGGAAACAAATTGTGTGGAAGAGAGAAATGAGGTGGGGGTCTTGAAGGAGCAATAGCCTGGGGTGACACCACAATCTATTTGTCTCTGACGCTGTGACGAAGTGGGAATATTCTTAATGTTTTCTCTGAATACTGTGTGGGTGCCTCAGTTTCCCCTATGCAGTTCTTAAGAATCTAGGTGGTGGGATAAGGGGATGTGATTGTCGCAGAGTCCTAGAGGGCCAGTGTAATGCTGTCTGCACAGAGAATGGCCGACGCCCTGTCTCCTGGCAACTGGTGGCCTGGGCCCCTCCCCTGCAAAGGTGCCAACTGAAGGTGTTGGAGACCAAAGAGATCAGGTGACCTCCTGGCCCGGGAAAGAGACAAAGGCAGAGGAAGGACTGGAGAGTTTCAGTTTGGAGCTGGCTGGGGAAATGGAGGGGGGGGGGGACAGACAGGACTCTGGCCTCCCTGGCCCCAAGATGGACCTGACTAAGGGGTCCTGTTCTCTGTATCTACAAGCTCTGTTTTGGACCGTGTTCCTGTCGTCTAGTAAACCTCCTGTTTCACTGGCTGGCTGAGAGTCACGTCTGAGTGCGGAATTGGGGTGCCGGGCCCACTGGCTTCCCCAGGACCCCGCCTGTGCAGACTCGCTGGGGGAAGCGCACGGTGTGAGAAGGGGATGCTGACTGCTCCGAGGTCAGACCCAGGAAGGTCGAAGCTGTGTAAGCTTCTTGTCCTGGAGACAGTCTGCTCCGAGAGAGGAGGCTCCCCTAGAGTCCTGACTGGCTTCGTAGGGAGTAGTTCCAGAGCATCGCCCCGTGACTCTGTGACAGACGCCCATCACTGTGGTACCGAAACACCGGGCAAGTGAGATCTGCACGGTGAGATCCAGAACTGGCGTCGCAGCGTGCAGAGACTCAAGCACGGCCAACTTCTAGAGCCTGTTCATCCCCGCGAATGGACGTTTCCAAGGCCTTCGAGTCGCCAATCCCCACACACACCACTCCCCAGCCCAGGGACGGCTTCTTTCGGCCTTGATCTGTCCTACAATGATTGTCTTTCCATGGGCACGTGCTGAGCGGCTGCTTCAAACCCTGGACCTGCAGCAGCCAATAGGCTGGGTGCAAAGAAATGACCAGGCCCTGCCCCTTCTCTATTCTTGAATTCAGTAGCATTTCTTTAACCCACGCACGGGGCAGGGCCGACGTTCCCCATTGGTTGACAGAGGGCCGGTGATTTACATCCAGCCTCTTTTTTAGGGGGCTTCTGGGAGGTTTGGCTTGCAAAGCGGGAGCGCCTGGCTGCATGTGCTGCACCCATGGCGAGCTTCAGGTGGATGCCGATTCTTCTGTTGTGGAGCTGTTGCTCGGGTGAGTTTATTTCCCTGCTAATCCTGCCCCCCCCCCCAACCCCTGCTTATATTGGAGGCTACTGAAAATGCACCTTTGCTGCCCTGCGGTGAGTGCGGTACTGGGCTATCTAGCCTGACCCCAGGGTGCTTGGTCCAAGAAACCGGGGAGGTGGTGAATGTTGCATGGTTCACGGTGCTTGCTGTCCTTTCCGTGACTCCAGAGGCCAGGCCCCGACTGAGGGAGGCAGCGTGGCGGCTGCATCCGACTGTCAGTCTGGCAGGTAGTGGCTGAGAGTCCCACGGGGGCTGTCTGCCTCCAGCAGCCTCCATGCCCACCAAGTTCTGTCTCTTCTCTGCCCCGAGGGCCAGGGCCTGCCCTGGAGCCAGTGGCACTTGGGGTGTGGTGGGAGTTTTCCCCAGCCGAAAGTGGGGGGGGAGCGCAGGAGGGAGCAGGGGGTAGGAACTGGAACTCCAGGGAGTCTCTGGGGCCTCCCTCGTTCTGGCCTGGGCAGGGATATTACCGTCCACGGTAGGTACATTGCTTGCTGGGACAGTGAGTGCTGGCATGAAGCAGCCTCTACCCACCAAGGGTAGCCAAGGACTGAGCCCACACCCCAGACACTCACTGGACTCTCTGGGAGTTGCGGGCGCGTGAGATCAGCGGGACCGGTCCCATTGGGCCCTCAGACTTGGTCTGGGGGAGTGGGACCAGGAGGCATGTGAATTAGGCATGGTGTGTAAAGTAGTTACGGTAATTCTGGGGTATAGCCCCGGCGCTGCTTTGGGGGGAGGGAGTTGGGGGGAGGGAGTGCCCCTACAGCACTCTAGCACCCTGGCCAGGCCATGCTCATCTTCTCTTCCCTTGTCTGCGTGCATAGGTGCTGGAACTGGCTTGAAGTAGTCATAACAACCCAAATCCCTGGCTTCTGCCTTCAGCACTCCCACTATAAAACTTGTTCCGGCCTGCGTGTGAGCCCCAGGCATCTGGGCATCGTTTCAGGGGGTCACATCCCCAGCTTGGGATTCTCAGGGGGTCAAGAGCTTGTTAACGGGTCACCCCAGGTGATGAGCCGGCGGAGTTTCCTTCCCACTCAGCTGTCCAACTCCCTGCCAGCTGGACTGCTCTTTGCACCAGGCTGGGATAGACACTGCACGGCCCCCGCAAAGCTGTGAAGGCTTCGCGTCCTTTCAGCTTCCCTGGGCTGGTCTTGGTGGGGAATGAAGTGGCTGCCAGTGCGGGGAATAAGAGGACCCTTCTCTTCCAGGAGCCAAGGGCAACCTGCAGCCAGTCCCCAAGTTCGGAGATGTCTATCACGTTACAGGTAATGCTCCAGGAATGGGCTTAATCCCGTGTGTATTGGGGGCTGTCCCAGGGAGGTGGTGTCTTAAAGATGGGAGTTCTGAGGCTTAATAAGCATTTGCAAAGTGCTTGGAGATCCTGGCTGGAAGGTGCTGTAGAATCTCACAGGGACAGATTTGCACAGGTATTTAATGCAAGTAGGGGCCTAGTGGGATTTCCAAAAACGCTGCCGTAGATTGGGTACTGGAAATCAAGGGGAGCTGGTTAGGTGCTTATCTGCAGCTGTAGGCACCTAAATACCTTTGAAAATGTGGCCCAAAGTACTTTGGCAGGGCAGGAGTGGTGCTCGGCTCCAAGTCAAGTTTAAGCTGGCGTCTGGGTACAAGGGTTGGGTGGGGAGGGGGTCAGCTCTTCTCTTGAGATGTCAGACACATCTGGCTTGAGAAATCAGTCTCCTCCAGGTCTGGGAGGTGTTCCAGCCACCAAAGCTGCATAGCTGGGTCTCGGCTTCAAATCAGACCGCCCCCTCCCCCAGCCACGCAATGCAAAGGAGTGCAGATATAGGGCCCTGATCCCCCCCTGTTAGAATACTGTTGTCCAGGTTTGTTCCCTCTGTATATTTTGAAAGATGCTTGCACCTCCTCTATTGACAGGGGCCCGGCCGCGGTCTGCGTTTGAATGCCACACTCCCGTGTAAGAGTCCAAAGAGTAGGGAGGAAAGTAATTCTGTAGAAGCCGTGATATCACCCTGCACAATCAGAGCTGCAGGCTCCAGTGGACTGCTAACATTATGCACTGCAGCACAGTTCTTTGGTGGCGGGGGGGGGGAGGGGGGGAGGAACCTGCCGCTCCCATTTCTCAGTGCACAAGGAAGGAGGTGCACATAGTCTTGTTCAAGCACATCTTGAAACAACCTTAGATCCCCCCGTCCCCACCTCTAGCTCCTTTTGGACCCTGGCAAACGAGCTTTGCCGCCTCGGAAGTGGTTTGGATCGGACCCCTATTGAGACGAACTTACAATCTCCTCCTAGCTGGGCAAGTGCCCTGGGCCCCCTGCCGACGAGCTCTCACTAGAAGGGATGTCTCTGGCGACTGAAATTTACCTCTGTGCTGCCCCATCCCCCCCAACCCCCCTCTGTCGTGAATTCGCAGCCCTTAACAAGGATTTGCGGTGCAATTGCTGAACCATGAAACCAGGTTAGAGAACACTGGGGCTTTTCTACCCTCCCACTGGCTTCAGGGAGAGTTCGCTTGGGTACAGGGTGAGCCGGGGATCAGGATTAGGCTCCTGCGTTTAAAATCGGCTGGTAGGTTGCTCTTAGCTGCCCCTGCATGGGCCCTGCAGCTGGGGAGTGTGGTCTGACTGCATGGGCGGGGCACACCGTCCCTAAAGCAATTAACTGTATCTATGACCTGGTCCCTCGGTCTCTATGGGACAGGCTAACCTGGCTCCTGTCACCTCGTGTCTTGCAGGGGTTATCAGCCTGCCCTATGCTGAAATCAAGGAGCCCTTCGAAGCCTGGTACAACCTGACCGGAGGCCAGAGCCGTATCCAGTACTACCACGGTAGGGCACCTGGATACTGTTGGGATTGCGGTCCACGGAGGCAGCGTCCCTTCCCCCTAATGCACTTTGAATGGATTGCCCGCGTCTGGCTGCCCGGCCAGACCCTCTCCTCTGAGTGCATCTAGTGCTGCGGGTGGGTCTCTGTCATAGCACGCCTGGAGAAGCAGGCTAAGAATAGATCAGTTTAAGTTCTGTGGTGCAGATAAACTGAGCTTCTAGCGCTTGCTCTGGGGTGCAGCTAGGAGCTTAGGATCTGGCCCCAGGATGGTACCAGAGCTGCGGGTCTGACGCAGGCAGCCCCCCAGTGGAAGCCGGGGGTGTCAGAGAGGGAAATCCAAGCCAGGACACTCGGGATTAGACCCACAGCTCTAGTTTATTCCGTGATTCTTTGCTAGAACACGGTTAATGGCTTCAGGTCACAGCTGCTGCAACTAAACTGGCCACCCTCCCCGTCCAGCAAGCCTGCTTCTCTCCGCTCCTGCCAGCGGCACGCCAGGGCAGCTCCACTGGCGAACGAGTGCCGAGCAGGAGGGGAGCACCAGTGAACACCCCATTTACTCCTACTTAGCAGCTCGGGGGAGTCCCACATCCCACTGCAGTGAGTGCCGGGGCTACCTCTAGCCCTCGGTATGGCCCGTGTCTCCCAACCCCCCGTCGCTCAGCACAGAGTGACGGTCGCCTCTGTTACGTTTCCCCTTGCCCTCGGGGAGGGCGTGAGCGCCCGCAGCACTGTTGTAGCCCTCTGTGATAACTGCTTGCCCTGGGTGCGTCCCTGCAGGCCAAGTGATCACGTATCAGCTTGGCTCTCTGGAGCCATTCGGCGCCAGTTTCAAGGTGACCCCAGAAACCACAGAAACCGAGTTGAACGTTCGGAAGTGCTTCCAGGTGAATGGCACGGCCGGGGATCTCATCAGCCCGCAGAGCGTCTTCCCCCACCTGGACGGCTTCAAGGTGAGCCTGTGTCTCACGGGACCTGCCAAAGACGGGCCCCGGATGCCAGGCATCCTGCTTGGCGAATGGGTTCTCCGTCCCCTTAGCTACCTCGCCCTGCTCCATACCACAGGGCCAATGGCCTGACAAAGCACACGCGCCATGGGGCTCTGCGGCAGACTAGTGCATGATGGGTAATTGCGCCAGCACACCCCTTCCCCTAACAGCGACGTGACAAGCACAGGGCCAGATCCAGCCCTGCCCTTAGAAAGGTGCATTGCCACTCAAGTCAGATGAGCTTGTGCCAGGGCTGGCTGGGGAGTCAAACCGTCCCTCCCAGGGGTGCACAAGTGGAAAGGGGTCCGGGGAAGCCTGCCCCATCCCCCTTGTACACCCTGAGCACGGGCCAGGGGTAATCAGCTGAAGGGGGATGGGGACTCCCCCTTTGTGCACCCCGGGGGAGAATGTCCCCCAAGAGGGGAGGACTGGCCCGCGTCTAGACTTCCAGCCCCGAGGCGCGAGCTTAGCCCAACTGCTGCACAGCGAGCCTTCGTCCTGTGGCTCAGAGCGCGCACAGCTGCTGGCCAGGACGCTGCGGGCAGCGCTTCGTGTTTGCACCGCGTAGGATCTCTCTTGCTCCGGCAGTTAGCTGTCCCACCTCATTCGGAAACACTGCCCCTAACGCCCGCTGCCTCCCCAGCCCGTGCGGGAGGAGTTCTACAAAGGGCAGCTCTGCACCGTGCTGCAGAACGTGTCCTACTGGGGCCGGAAGAAGAACGTCTACACCCTGTGGGTGGCCAGCTCCGCCGACGGCCCCGTGCCCGTCCACTATGAGATGCGGGGCTTCAACAGCCTGCTGGGCTCCCACTACGACAAGTATGAGATCGACTACAGCGGCTTCGCCCGCAGCTACCCAGCCGAGGTCTTCAGCCTCCCACACGGTAAGCGCCCTGCTGCCCTGGTGTGACAATGCGGTTCTGGCGGAACCCAACTGAGAGTGCCAACTCAGGACAAATTGCTCAAACAGGGCAGTTACAGCTCAAGGCTGGGGTTCTTCCATCTCTAAGGCAAACCAAACCAGCCAGACTAAGAGAACTTCGGTCTCATCCCCCTGGCTAACCGCAAGTCTCACAAGCAATCTCCTTAGATACTCCAGTTTCCCAGTATCACCACCAGTGCCACTCGTTATGGGGACAAATGGTTATGAAAACCAATACCCCAGTAAAAGAAAAAGGTTCTCCTGATCCCAAAGGACCAAGTCCCAGACCCAGGTCAATATACAAGTCAGATCTTGCCCACAAATCACGCTGTTGCCAATCCTTTAGAATCTAAGATCTAAAGGTTTATTCATAAAAGGAAAAAGATAGAGATGAGAGATAGAATTGGTTAAATGGAATCAATTACATACAGTAATGGCAAAGTTCTTGGTTCAGGCTTGCAGCAGCGATGGAATAAACTGCAGGTTCAAGTCAAGTCTCTGGAATACATCCCCCGCTGGGATGGGTCCTCAGTCCTTTGTTCAGAGCTTCAGTGTAGCAAAGTTCCTCCAGAGGTAAGAAGCAGGATTGAAGACAAGATGGAGATGAGGCATCAGCCTTATATAGTCTTTTCCAGGTGTAAGAACACCTCTTTGTTCTTACTGTGGAAAATGACAGCAAAATGGAGTCTGGAGTCACATGGGCAAGTTCCTGCATACTTTGCTGAGTCTGAAGGCATATTTGCCTTCTCTCAATGGGTCCATTGTATAGCTGATGGTCCTTAATGGGCCATCAAGCAGGCTAGGCAGAGCTAATCTCAGCTTGTCTGGGATGTCACCCAGAAGCATAGCATAAGTTTGCCATACAGACAGTATAGAGCCAATATTCATAACTTCAACTACAAAATTGATACACACATATAGACAGCATAATCATAACCAGTAAACCATAACCTTGTCTTAGACACCCCATTTGACCCCCTTTATACAAGATTTGGGTGCCACTACAGGACCTTGGTTGCAACAATGATCTATATGGTCCCAGTTTATGTCAATAACGTCACACCTGGTCTATAGGGCTTCTGCCACCACACCCAACACGGCAGCAAGGGACCGTAGATCCAGGTGAGACACCACCCATCCCCTCCATACCCTGCAAGCGCTTCTGGCTACAGCAATACCTGGCCACGCCGCAGGCAAACGGGTTGGTGAATCAAGGGACTTGAAACCAGATCAGTGCCTGTGTAGATGGCGCTGGTGTCCTCACGGAGCACAGTCTGTTGGTGAAGCTGTACAGACTGAACGGAGAGCCCGTGCTATGCAGATCCTGGTTGGCAAACGCTAGATGTGAACATACTGGCGCTGGCAAACCTTGCACTGGGCAGAGACGTGTCCGCTTTCCATACGGCCCCTCAGCTGGTGTGAAGCAGCGTAGTTCTGCTGAAGTCTGTTTACAACAGTGACAGCCATGTGGTCCTCCAGAGCCAGGCTGGCTAACCCACTAACTGATGCCAGGCTCCATGTGCCTCTACTTTTCTGACGCCCTTCTGCTGAACTGAACTGGAGAGGTCACACTGGCCTGGTGTCAGGCCATGGTGTGGGGTAGGTGCCGTTAGCACAGGCAGTGCCGCTGGCTTGCATGGGGGAGGGTTTTGAGAATAAACCAAGCCCTGAGAATTTCTGAGATGATAAAGATGCTCCCTCTAACCAAACCTCCCCCTGCTCGACTGTAGGGTTTGAAAACGTAACTGGACCAAGGTCCTAGAAAAGAGCTCTCCATCCCTTACTGAACCTAGCCTGGGACATGGGGAGGGCCCTCTGCAAGTGCCTAATGCAGTGAACAACCGGTGCAGGGCCAGATTCTGCTCTGACCCTGGATTTACACTGATGTAACCCTCCCCTCCCCCAACTCAAAGGGAATTACTCCAGATTAACAGCCATGTACCAGCACAATCTGGCCTACTCCCTACCTATAGGCCAACCACAACTTTCTACTGCAGCAAGAAGTGAACTGGTGAAGATGCAGCTTGATTTATGATTGATTGATAGAGAGAGAGAGTCCAGCGGAGGGCAACAGAAATGATTAGGGGGCTGGAGCACATGATTTATGAGGAGAGGCTCAGGGAACTGGGGTTATTTAGTCTGCAGAAGAGAAGAATGAGGGGGGATTTGATAGCTGCTTTCAACTACCTGAAGGGGGGTTCCAAAGAGGATGGAGTTCGGCTGTTTTCAGTGGTGGCAGATGACAGAACAAGGAATAATGGTCTCAAGTTGCAGTGGGGGAGATCTAGGTTGGATATCAGGAAACACTATTTCACTAAGAGGGTGGTGAAGCACTGGAATGGGTTACCTAGGGAGGTGGTGGAATCTCCTTCCTTAGAAGTTTTTAAGGCCCGGCTTGACAAAGCCCTGGTTGGGATGATTTAGTTGGTGTAGAAAGGAACAGAGGGTCCTGTGGCACCTTTAAGACTAACAGAAGTATTGGGAGCATAAGCTTTCGTGGGTAAGAACCTCACTTCTTCAGATGCAAGAAGTGAGGTTCTTACCCACGAAAGCTTATGCTCCCAATACTTCTGTTAGTCTTAAAGGTGCCACAGGACCCTCTGTTGCTTTTTACAGATTCAGACTAACACGGCTACCCCTCTGATACTTAGTTGGTGTAGATCCTGCTTTGAGCAGGAGGTTGGACTTAGATACCTCCTGAGGTCTCTTCCAACCCTAATCTTCTATGATTCTATGATCAGATAGTCAGTCCTGCTCTTGATAACCTTTGCCCTGCCAGTCTGCTCCAGGAATAATCTGTGCCTGCCACAAACTTGTCCATGACCGTTGCTTCTGCCTCTATCCTTTCTAGGTCTAAAATGCGAGCACTGGCCTGGCGCAGGGCCGGAGCACCAGATCCTGGCCAATCCAATGCAGGAATTCGTCGGGAGAATTAGAGAAACAGACAGAGTCCATCACCGGCTGTTCCACCACTACAAGGAGAAGTTCAGGAAGACATACAGCACCGAGAAGGAGATGGAACACAGGAAACGCACCTTCATCCACAACATGAGGTACGGGGCTATCTGGGAACGGAAAGGAGGAACGAGAGGGTTTGTTTAAGTATCTCAAGGAATGATCCAAGGGACCAGCAAAAAAATGGTTGCTTGATAGAGGCGTCTTCTAATAACGATGGAAGAGACTCCTGCCCAGCCTGTGTGGGGCTGTGCTGGGGTAATCTCTTGAGAAGAGAGGATGCCTGGTCAACATGCCCTCACGTCGTATGCCTGGAACGAACCCAGGACACAGCGTGAGTGTGATTTTTGGTTGCTGTTCTTTGGGTGTGCAGCTCGAGCGTTCAGGACTCTCGGTCCAGACTGAAAATCCGGCCCCAAGCATCTCCAGCTGGGCACCCAAAAAATCCAGGGGTTGGGGCTGGGAAGTTTGGGTGCAAACCCCTGGCCTCTCCCACCACACGTGGGGCAGCCCCAAGCTGAGGGAACTCCCCAGACCGCTAGAAGTGATGCAGGCTGAGTCTCTTGCATGACATTCCCTCCCCAAAGAGCAGCTTAGAGGGTAAGTGCTAAGGGACGACTGCTCTGCGTCACGGCCCATGGAACCTGACCCAGATACTGTCCCAGGCCCTTCCCTCTCATTACAGGGCTGAGCTTCTGCGGCCTCCAGCCTAGGTGGGAGGAGGAGGTGGTTTCTTCTGGGATTGCTTCTCCCATGTGCCCTGGCATGGCTAGGCTCCTCCCATGCCGGTTATGATTGTTTGTTTTTTTGGGGTTACTGGCTGCAGGGAGGGTGGCCACAAGCCAGTGCTGCCTGCTGCCTGGCTCCCCCGTCTTCACATCATCCATCCCCTCCCAGGTACGTCCACTCCAAGAATCGGGCCAACCTGCCCTACAAGCTGGTGCTGAACCACCTGGCCGACCGCACCCCGGAGGAGATGGCCGTGCTGCGGGGGCGGCTAAAGAGCGGTGCCCCCAACAACGGGCAGCCGTTCCCGTCCGAGGGGTACAAGAGCCTCGTCCTACCGGAGAGCCTGGACTGGAGGCTGTACGGTGAGTGAGACATGCCGGGCTCTGCCTCCCATTCTAACCTGCCAATGGTGCAGCGGGGAGTCTAAGCCCTGCCCAGGGGGCTCTCTTCTGGAGCCGCTACATATGACAGCCTGAGAAGGGAAACAGATCCCAGAGAAAACTAGCTCCGATGCACTGCACACTCCAGGCACTGAGAGTGCCCTACCTCCTCCTGACCAGAGATAGAGTAACCCAGACTAAGGGGCCGGGCCTATGTCCCTCTCTAGAGACCGGGCCGTAGGGTTCCCTACCTCCTCCTGACCAGAGCTAGCGTAACCCAGACTAAGGGACTGGGCCTATGTCCCTCTCTAGCGACCGGGCCATAGGGTTCCCCACCTCCTCCTGACCAGAGCTAGCGTAACCCAGACTAAGGGACTGGGCCTATGTCCCTCTCTAGCGACCGGGCCATAGGGTTCCCCACCTCCTCCTGACCAGAGCTAGCGTAACCCAGACTAAGGGACCGGGCCATAGGGTTCCCTATCTTCTCCTGACCAGAGCTAGCGTAACCCAGACTAAGGGACTGGGCCTATGTCCCTCTCTAGTGGCCGGGCCATAGAAGGGGTTTGAGTCTCACACGGCCTCCACCTAATGGAGCATGTCTTTTAGCTCAGGAAGCAGCAGTGGCTGTTTTAAGCTCTGAGGGTCCCAGGTTCAAGCCCCACAAAGGGCTGAAGTGGGGTCCGTTACTCTCTGCGAAAAGGAACTTTTCTGCAAAGTGGCCACTTTCCCATGGAAGAATGTGGGAGATGTTAAACCCCCCAAATTATCTCACTGCAAACCCTCCTGTCCTGTAACCCCTCCCTCCCCAGGCGCGGTGACCCCAGTGAAGGACCAGGCCGTGTGCGGCTCCTGCTGGAGCTTTGCTACCACCGGGGCGATGGAGGGCGCCCTGTTCCTCAAGGTGAGAGCCCTGCTGCCTTGCGTGTCTAGGGAGGGAGCAGTGCAGAGTTTCCGAGGCAGGCTGGGGCATCTGGAGCCCACACCCACTTGTCAGGCTCCTGCCACTAGCTGCACGGCCGAGCTGCCCGGGACTGGGAGTTAAGGTCGGAGCCCTGAAGGAGAACATGGCCTTGCTCCACGCCACGGGGGACCTCTGGCTGGTGATCAAGAGTAGCTATGAGATGTGGAGCATGGTGTGTCTGGTCCTGCTAGACACAACATGCCTGGGAGGCGGAGGCCACCCCTTACTGGGGAGAGGAAGCAATTGTGGGGGGGAGGGGGGGGGAGATCATCCTTGAATGGGACAGTGGGCAGTCGGGCACACTCCAGTGACCCCCCTGTGCGCAGGCCCAGGGTGGAGGCAGTGCCCAGAGGGAACCTTTGGTGCTTTCGGCTGGAGGAGGGAGACACCTGACCCCCCCTGAGCCGGGGGGAAGCCCCAACCCCCCTCTCCTCTGGGCTTAGTGCATTACCCGGGACTCTGGAGCTCTCGGCTGGGACCCTGACTTTCTCCCGGCTGCCCCCCAGACCGGAGTGCTGACCCCGCTGTCCCAGCAAGTCCTGATCGACTGCTCCTGGGGCTTCGGGAACCACGCCTGCGACGGCGGCGAGGAGTGGCAGGCGTACGAGTGGATCAAGAAGCACGGCGGCATCGCCAGCACCGAGTCCTATGGGCCGTACATGGGCCAGGTGAGCGCTGGGCCAGCGGCCGAGGAGAGCACGGAGCCATTCGGGGGGAGATTCTGGGAGGGCCTTCGGGGTGCTGGGCACCCTCGTGTCTGCTGTCTCCATGGGGGTTGAGGGTGCTTCGTACCCTATCTGGGGCATGCACAGGCCACTTCAGATACTGCCAGGCCTGTCAGAGGCAAGACGGCCTTGTGGTTACAGCAGTGGATGGCGACCTGGGTTCAATCAGGTTCCCTCTGTGAGCACAGGCAGCTCGCCCCCAGGCGGACTGAGCAGGGCCGGATTCCAATGAGGCACAGTAGGCCCGTGCCTAGGGACGCCCTGCTGCTCTAAAACCGTGGGCAACAC
This sequence comes from Malaclemys terrapin pileata, assembly GCF_027887155.1. Lineage (NCBI taxonomy): Eukaryota > Metazoa > Chordata > Testudines > Emydidae > Malaclemys > Malaclemys terrapin. Next base: position 9,177,915 of record NC_071526.1, on the reverse strand, counting down.
AAAGGGCCGCAGTAGGCAGGGGGAGGGGGACTGAAGATGCTGTGCCTAGGGGTGCGTAAGGTGTAAATCCAGCCCTGGTGCTGAACAGCTGCAGCGCCCACTGCCATCCAGTGCAGATGGGGGTGCTGAGCACCCCCGGAAAGCAGAACCGCCGCCCTCCTTCCCTGCCTCAGCTCTGCGGCCGTAAAACGGACTCAGCCCTGCCCTGCGTCCCAGGCTGGCTGAGATGGGACAGCGTCGGGACCCAGACAGGAGAGCGGCGAGGCTGGCGCTCCCACCCCACAGCCCCTCGTGCGGGAGCGGGACTTCTCACACGTGAGCCGCTCCATTGAAATCAAGGAGATGATGGCTGTGCACGAGGGCCTGCACGACCGCTGTCACTAACTCATCCTAACCCTGGCGGTGGCTGGAGGGGGCCTGCGTAGAGCCAAACCCTGACGCAGGATCGGGGAGATTTGGGTTGAGGGTTTCTCCAACAGGACCAGTGACACTTCCTCCTTAGCCAGGGGGAGCATTAACAGACTGGTCAGCCCAGCGTTGACTGGCTGCACTGGGCCAGCGCCTGCCTTGTCTGCTCTGCCGTGGTATCCAGATGGTGCCATGCAAGAATCTGGCTGAGGGGCAGGGCTCTGGATTTGCCACCCAGTTCTTGCACCGGTCTCTCCCCTCCAGAACGGGTACTGCCACTACAACCAGTCTGAGCTCATAGCCAAGGTCGCTGGCTACATCAACGTAGACCCCGGGAACGTCACCGCCCTGAAAGCGGCGCTCTACAAGCACGGCCCGGTGGCTGTGAACATTGACGCCTCCCCCAAGACCTTTGCCTTCTATGCCAACGGCGTCTACTACGAACCTGCCTGCGGTGAGTCTGGGGCTGGGGGAGGACTTTGCTTGTCTCGAATTGGACAAAGCCAGGTTCCCTGCGGGCAGAAGCAGCCGCATTGACTCCTGCCACAGCTCGATCAGACCCATGGTGCATCTCGTCTAGGATCGTGTTAATTAATCATAACATCACACAGCCTTGTTCTCGTGATTGTGTTATTTCCCTTGGCCTCCGTGTGTTCCTATGAGCTCCAGATCTAACAGACGTTACTCTGCTGAACTTGAGACTGGAGCCGCCAGAGCCTCGAGGGTGCAATATAACATCACTAAAACTAACTTTAAATAAAAATAAAGGCTACAGTCCCAGCCCCCCAACTGCTTCAGAGGAAGGTGCAAGAAACTCCTAATAGAACAACCTACCCATGGGGGGAGATTTTACCCTAGCCCCATACAGAGCGTGACTGCCTAATGCCCTAAAGCAGGAGGATTCATAACTCTTATCTTTTATCCTACCTAACTTAACTGTGGATCTCCAGTCCGCTAACTCTTACTAAACTCGAGGCCTCCGTGATATCCTGTGGCAATGAGTTCCGCAGGCTAATTAGGCATTGCTTTAAAAAGTAGGTTTTAAAATGTTGCCTTTTTTAATTCATTGGGCATCCCCTTGTTCTTGGGTGGCATTGACCTTCCCTGCCACTCATTATCTTGCACCCCTTTTTATAGCCCCCTCTTATTTATTCCCCTCTACACTAACTCCCATAAGGCAGTGACACGATGAATATAGGAAGACATCTAGGGTGGTTCCTCTGCACAGGGCATGGCCTGCTGGCCTCCTGCGTGCGGAAACCCACAGCCCAGTCTCTCACCTCCCAGTAGAGGGAGACTAAATCTCCTCTCCTTTCTCCTAGGAAACAAGAGCACAGAGCTGGACCACGCGGTGCTGGCCGTGGGCTACGGGGTCCTGCAAGAGGAGAGCTATTGGCTCATCAAAAACTCCTGGTCCACCTACTGGGGTAATGACGGCTACATCCTCATGTCCATGCGGGACAACAACTGCGGGGTGACGACGGCGGCAACGTACCCCGTCCTGGCCTGAGCGCGGACGCTGTGTGCAGGGCCTGTTCCCCCAGCCTTGCCCGAGAGACCAGCTAGCCCTGGGGAGAGAGACCCACTTAGCTGCCTCTGGCTGAGTTCCCAGTAGACTCCAGTTACGTGAACCGGTTGGAAGCCTGACAGCAACTCTCTGACTGGGGCAGGTCACTCCTGAAGTGTTGCTTTAATACCCACCACAACGGGGCTGGTTCCCGCAAGGCCCTGTGAGATGCTGGGTGGTCTCCAAGCTGGGGGCCCCCTGCACCTCGCACCAGCTCGGAACAGAAGCGCCGCAAGGCGGGGGCCATGCTGATGTGTCTCTACGCATCACGCACACCTGCCACTGTCACTGTGCTTATAGCGTGTCAAGCAGTGAGTGGGGGGGTGGCGAGCCACAGCCGGGGGGGCAGAGGGAGAGCTAGGCCCTGCCGCTGCTGAGTGATGGGTGTAGAAGCCTGCACAGCGAGGGTCTCTGCTACACTGCACAGCAGAAGGCTGCTGATTGTATGGAGAGCGCCAGGACAATAAACTTTAGGGGAGAAGTTTTCCGTGTCTGTGTGTTTGGGGGTGGGGGGGAGCAGGGTTTGGCTGGGCCTTGCCCTCGCTGCTGCCTGACACTGCCCCAGGGAATGGAGCAGGGCACCCCTCCTGCGGGGGGCAGTCCCAAGGCAGGACACGTAGCGCCTCTCAAACTCAGCATTCCTACAACCCTGCGGGAGCCTGGCCATGGGAGGGGCAAGGGGAAAGGTCTGGCAGCGCTGGGCTCCTCAAACCAATGCTACCCTCGTCCCAGGCTCATCCAGCCCGGCTCCTGCTACCAGCCAGACTCACTCCACGGGGAGGGGTCGCTCTAGTTCAGTGGAGAGTCCGAACAGCTGCACGCTCCAGGCTGGCATGAGGCAGGAGAGCTCCAGTGCCAGCAGCGGAACTGTCAGGGTTCCCTCCCCACTCTGAACTCTGGGGTACAGATGTGGGGACCTGCATGAAAGACCCCCTAAGCTTATAGTTCACCAGCTTAGGTTAAAAACTTCCCCAAGGCACAAATTCCTTGCCCTGGAATGGAATCGCTGCCACCACCAAATAAGTTAGACAAAGATTCAGGAAAAGGACCACTTGGAGTTCCTGTTTCCCCAAAATGTCCCCCTAAGCCCCTTCACCCCCTTTCCTGGGGAGGCTGGAGAATAAACCAACTAAATAGGTAACCAAGGTGAGCACAGACCAGACCCTTGGGTTTTTAGGACACTAAAAACCCAATCAGATTCTTGAAAACAGAACTTTATAATAAAGAAAAAAGTAAAAGAAGCACCTCTGTAAAATCAGGATGGAAGGTAATTTTACAGTGTAATAAGATTTAAAACACAGAGGATTTCCCTCTAGGCAAAACTTTAACGTTACAAAAAAATAGGAATAAACCTCCCTCTTAGCACAGGGAAAATTCACAAGCTAAAACAAAAGATAATCTAACATTTCCTTGCTATTACTTGCTATTTCTGTAATGTTAGATGTATCATTTCAGTGGGAGCCGGATTACTTGCTTGATCTCTCTCTCTGTCTCAGAGAGAACAACAATACAGAGCCCAAAGCAAAAACCTTCCCCCACAGATTTGAAAGTATCTTCTTCCCTTATTGGTCCTTTCGTTTGGGTGCCAACCAGGTTATTTGAGCTTCTTAACCCTTTACAGGTAAAGGAGGGATTTTAGGCTACCCTTAGCTGTATGTTCATGACAGGAGCTATGCCAGTTTATACCCACTGAGGTTCGGTCCCTGTGCCACAGGGTTCACTCACCCGTGGGGCGCCTCTTTGTGGCTGCGTCTGGGGATTAGCTCCACTCCAGTCTGATGCCCCCTTCTTCGCACCGTGCCCCCCACCCCAGAAGCCAGGGTGCTCCCTCTTCGTGGTTCAGCCCTCTGGCCGGGTCACTATCATCCTCCCCTTCCACGATACCAAAGTCCCCCTGATCAGCTGTCCTCACGCCACTCCAGATAGTCTGGTGGGGGAATCTGGGCCAGCCCATTGCTCCGGGTCCAGGCCCTATGTCTGCTTGCTCCCAGACCCTGTTGCCACCTATCAGGTTAATTGTGCTAACAACTGTTCTGCCTTGGGTGGGGTGGGCCTGCCATCACCCCCTGGGTATAGGCACTGCCTCACTCGGGGTTCTCCTTCCCTCCAGGGAACCCCTTGGACACAGTCTGGAGGGACACCTGCATCCAGGGGTGGAATGGCCAGTGGGGGGCTGAACAGACACGGTCTGTGATTTTGGGTTTAAGGAAACTTTCCAGATTTAAGAGGACTTCCTGTGCTGGGGCTGAAGGAGAGAGCTGGGTGGATCAGGTGTCCTCAACAATAGTGCAAGCAAAGAGCAACGCTCCCAGGAACGCACCGGCAGAGCAGGTACAGCCCGGGTTCACCTTAAGGAAAGCCCACCAGTTATCAATCCAAGGCGCGACAGAATAAACGTCACAAGAACATTCCGGTTCTACCAACACTACTCCTGCCCCGGCTCTACCTGCCCCAGGGTCTGGTGTGTGGCGCCACTGGTGTGATGAACATCACCCAAACCTCAGCCCACCAGTGGCTGGCTTATACCTGATCTGGGACTGACCAGAACTTTGCATCCAGCTCCCATAACAAGCACTGCAGCCAACCTCCCCCAAAAGGGAAGAAAAACAATTCCCCTTCCAGTCTCCACTGGCCTGCCCTGGCTCAGGACACGTAGATTTCTGTTTGCTCCCAGCAACTGAACTTTGCCCCAGTCCTACTTTGCCTGGCAGCATTGCTGACATATTTCCAGTAACAAAGGAACAGCGTGAGCACAGGCTGTAGCGGTCTGTGACGGGAGCGAGAAAACCAGCGAGCTGCAGCGAGGAGTCCACCCCAGAGCCCCTCCCACCCCCCCGTCCCCAAAATGCCCTGACTGATGTTAAGGCTGGTGCATAGACAGGTGAGCAAAACAAAAGGCAGCCAGGCTGTGGGCCAATTGCTGCTGCTCTTGGAAAAACAGAGAAATTCAATGTTTGTTCAGTGGGAACTGACAGTCAGGAATCCTCCCCCAGCCCAGCGGTACAGGGGTGTTGCAATCAGTGGAGTAAAATGAGAACAAAACAGCAAGAAGCACCTAGAAGGAGGAAGTGGGGATTGCATGGGGTTTTCTCAGTGCATCAGTGGGCAGTTCACAGCTTAGCACCAGTGACAGCTGTTGTACATTGGTAACGGGACAGGCGCTTGTGCCTCAGGACTCCTGGGTTCTACTTCCGCCTCTGCCACTGACTCATGCCAGGACTCAGCGTAAACCACATCAGCACCCCAGGCCTCAGTTTACCCATCTGTAAATTGGAGCTTACCGCTGATGAGATTTCTCAGGCTTGGTTAATGTTCCCCGTGGGGCTCTCTGGCTGGAGGAGTAGATATTGTGCTGGCTTGGAGGAGAAGTAGCTGCAGTGGGAGCCAGCTGCGTTTAATTTCAGACCCTCCAGCAGGGCGTGAAGGGGCAGCAGGGGGAGTTTGATCCCTGTGGGGGGCGGTGATGCTTTTCCCAGGCCAGAAGCCGCTTTGAGACGCACTTCCATTTTCTTCGGAGAGGCTGCTTGTGAGCAGGCGCCCTCGAGTCACTGTCGCTTTCCCTGGACCGAAAGCGAACAGGCCCAGCAGACCGTTCGCCTCTGCTGCAGGTGAGCCCTGGGGAGAAGGGCAGTTCTACCCATGGCGACTAGACAAGCTTCTCCTACCTTCTCTGACACCTCGAGGAAGGGGACGGCACCGTAACCTTGGAAGGAGGCTGCCCCTGTGGGCCTGATTCTGATCCCCCTTGCATGGGCTTAGCACCGGAGTCATTCCAGGGACTTTAATGGAGCGGCTCATGATTTACGCTGCTGGGACCAAGAGCAAGATCAAAGCCTGCTCCCCTGCGGCCCCAGAAGGGGCTGCTGCCTCGGTTGTGCCAGAGGGCAGCTGAAGACCCCTCCGCACTGTGAGCGAAGGCACCCCCACACCCGATTCCCCACCAACTGGCTGGTACCAGTTGCTCCCCGGCAGCTCCTCCTCTCCCCTCCCTCTGTTCTGGAAGCTCAGTCCTGGTCCAGCATCAATAACGCCCCGACCCCCGCAGCGCAGCACAACTCCGCAGGGAGGGGAGTGATCCCTGAAGCTGAAGGGCTCCTTACCCTCCCGCCGCTATCACTGGAGAGCTGTGAACCCGAAGCCACGTCCCTTCAGGCTGGGAGCTCGGCTGAGTGTTTGTACAGCTCCTAGCGCATCCCTGGTGGGTCCGTAGGCGCCTCAATAAACACATAACCTCGCCAAAGCCAAGCAGGGGCAGGCTGTGTCAGCGCTTGACCAGACTTCGAGGAAACCCAGGTGCTGCAAGCAGGGTGGGGTTAGCGGTGTCGTGGTTGCTGCTCTTCCCTTTGCCTCGGTGCTGAGCCAGTCCCCTGGGGTCCTGGATCTGCGTGGTCGTTCCGGGTCCCATGGCACTTTCTGCAGGGATAGGGGTGTTAACCCTGGTGTTCTGACCCATTTCCAGTTTGCTCCCCTAAACTATTCCTTGGCCATGAGATTTCCTTCACTTCCTGTCCTAAACTGCCCTGTTGATTGTTCTGCGCTGTTAAACAGCCACCACGTTCCACCCCAGAGGTGGCTGCATGAAGGGACGCCTGTCTATGTGGTTTGCCAAGGCCAAGGCTGTAGTGAAGGTTCTTTACAAGTTCCAGATGTTAGATAGACAGATGCTGTCCTTGGGAATGAAAGGCACCATAGAAATGTAATACTAACACCCCCCCCCGGCGAACCGTCCTTTTCACAGCAGCTTGGGGGGGGGGGGGGGGGGAGGAAAGCATGTGTTACCCATTTCGCAAATGGGGAAAGAGACACGCCCAAGGCCTCTGAGTGGGTCAATAGCAGAGCCAAGATTAGCATTCAGGTGTTCTGGGGCACTCAGTCCTGACCTCATTCCCCCGAGCCAGGCTGCCTTTCAAACAGGAATGAACTTACCAGCCACCAGAATGAAGCCAATTCTGGGGTGGAGCGCAGCAGCTGTTTAACAGCGTGATCAATGCCACATCATAGCTCAGGACAGGAAGTTCAGAAGAAGCAGCAGAGGGGATTTAGTTGGGCCGAAAGTGCAAACAGAGGATGACTGACAGCGAGATATCGCATTCCGCCATATCCGTAGCTAGCGGAACCTCTGAGCCCAACTCTTGCGCCACACGCTCATTGAGAAAGGCTGGCCTCCCAGCAGAACAGGCATTACACAATACGGGTGTTTGGCTGCCGGGAAAGTCAGCAGGGTATAAGAGACAGAGCAGTCAGGCAGCCCGAGGGGTAACGGCGTGGGGGCAGCAGGGCAAGATGAAGTCTTCCACGGGCCTTCTCCTCGCCCTGGCATTCCTGATGGCTGCTACTGGCCCTAGAGCAGGCCTTGCCCAGGAGACAGAGTCCAGCTGCTGTGCACGTGAGTAGCTGAATCCAGGGCAGAGCTGAGAGCTCCCATTGAAGTCAGCAGGTGTTGGGGGTACTCAGCACCCTTGGGGATCCCTTTGTGGCGTTTTGTTCTACAAACTGGGGGCCAAACGCAGTCCAACACTCATGGGCTCCAGCAGGGAGCAGGCTCTGAAGAGGAGCCGCAACGGGACATTGCTGGGGCAGCCGCATCTCTGAGGAGCTCCCCGCCGGACAGGCAGGATGCTCCCTGTCACAGAGTGTGGGGGAGTCAGGGCCTTGCACCCCCAATTCCCGCGATTCACCGGGACTCTCAGCCAGCCAGTAAAGCGGAAGGTTTATTAGACGACAGGAACACAGTCCCAAACAGAGCTTGTAGAACAACCAGGACCCTTCAATCAAGTCCCAGGGGGGTGGGGAGCTTATCCCTCAGCTTTGGGGTTCCCTCCATTTCCCCAGCCAGCTCCAAACTAAAACCCCTCCAGCAGTCTCCTCCAGCCACCTCCCCCAGCCAGGGCCGCCGAGAGCGGGTTCGGGCCCTGGTGAAAAAAATTTTTTGGGCCCTCCAGCCAGGGTGGACCAACTAAACAGGGCCGACGAGGGGGGGGGGAAGCCAGGCCCAGAATTTTTTCAGGCCCCCCAGCAAGGGCGGGCCGAAGGGGGAAGCCGGGCCCCCTTCCGGACTGCCAGGCCTCAGTAATTTGTACCGGCTTCCCCCCACCTCTCGTCAGCCCTGCCCGCAGCCCTCGTCCAGCTTCCCGGGCCAAAGGTGTCACCTGGCCCCAACCCCCATCCTGGGCTCAGGTTACATGCTCAGATAGCCTCACCCTGGTATCCCAGCCCCACTGCAGACAGTCTCAATACAACTCCCACACAATATTCCCAGGTCAGTCCGCCCCACTCCCCGCCCCTGAAAGGCAAGGCAAAGCCCCTTGGAGTCCATGGAAAGGACCTGACCGGAGAGGGGTTTGGATCAGAATAATGGTAAGGAGGTGGGGAGACACCCACAGCCCCATGGGTGGGGGAAGGTGGGGAGAGACACCCACACCCCCAGGGATTTGTTTAAGCAATCCCACCTGTAGCTGGAGCAGAGGTTCATGCATGGCTGGGTTTAGCCGTGCTCACCTCCGCGTCAGGCTGTCAGCCTCCCCCAGCCGGCAACTAACACCGTGGGCTGGGCTCCCTGTTGCTGGTGCCGAGAAGCTAGGAGACCCTGAGGGATGGGCTCTGTCTGGGGAGACACTGCCCAGGAAGTCACTCCTTGGAGCCATGCGTGGGGGACGTTTTGCACTTGAGAGCAAGGAACTGAGGAGTGAATCCAGAGGTTGTGTCCCGTCTAGAGAGGATCAGCTGTGGTCTAACAGGCAGAGGATGAAGCAGGGCATCAGGACCATTCCAGCTCTAGCCTCTGACTGTGTGGCCCTGGACAAGTCACTGAATCATTCTGTGCCTCAGTTTCCCCATCTGCCAAACGTGGCTAATGTTACTTCTCTCCCTGAAGTCAGACACCAGTCTCATCCTTTCTCCCTCCTCCTCAACACTTGCCCATCCCCACCACCACACAGATCCAAGGAGCACAGGTATATTGATCGTGTAACCAGGTGACAGCACTCCAGCCATGTTTGTCCTGCCTCTCCCTCCCTCCCCCACCCACCCCCCTTAGTCTGGTTAGGCCCCTCACCTGTTCTATACTCTTAAATCTTGCTTGGGAACCTGCTGGGGCAGGGAAAGTCTCATTACTCGGTTGGAGAGGTGCCTAGAACGTCTTTGGGGGCTCAGAAAATAGCCAGCGACGTTGTGATGAGCCCATCCCCACCTTCCAGCGAGCTCCAGCTCTCTCCCCTCCCCCAATACAGGTTTTAATTATTACTTTAAACTTCCCAACATTTAAAATGGGCAAATTGTCTCCCGAGTTGGGAGATCGGTCGACGCTCACAGGCAGGGATTGATCCCCAGCTGAAATCTGACACAGGGCCCCACCCCTCCCCTGCTTCTCAACACTACTGTCCATATCGGGTGAGCAGGGTGATATCTAGGGGTGAAAGCACAGGCTGGGAGTCAGGAGAACTAGGATCGATTCCTGGCTCCACCGCCCGTTTGCTGTGTCATCTGGTGCCAGGCACTTAGCCTCCGTGTGCCTCAGTTTCCCCAATCTGCACCCTGGGGATTCAGGTTTAATTTATCCACATTTGCCAAGTGCTTTGTGAGCCTCCAGTGGAGTGATGTTTAATTCTAGTCTTACTGGGGTGGGGAGGGAGAGGGAATCTCACCCTTGGCCTCCTGATCAAGTTGCTTCCTTCCAGTCACCATGGCCAACTACGCCCCTAAGCCAACGAGGGCAGAGGTCTGGGCAGACTTCCCAGCCCTGACTGTTCAGGTTGGCCCTTCACGCTTCCTGCCAAATCCCAGTGTCACATACTCCTTGTACATGGGAGGCCGCAGGGCTGCTGCTAGCAGGTCAGGCTGCTATGATATGGACAGGCAGCGGGCTACAGAGAGACAAGAGATGTGTTCCCTGTAAGATACTTGACTACGCGCCCAGGTCTGCCTGGTACCAGCCCAGGTGACACCTAGTGACTAAACGTGATCCTGCAGTTTCAGCATCTCCCCAGGTACATGAGCCTTTCCCCTGGTCACTTCCTGGCCCCGTGCGGTGCGGCTACCGCTACCTTCAGGACACCACCGCACTGCGCGCCTGCTCTCCTCACTCCAGCCTGCTTCTCCGCCTCTTTCAGAGCTGAAGGAATTATCCCAGTGCGGAGCAGACAAGAAGAGCTTTTTCCAGGGCCAGCCAGGGATCCCAGGAATGCCGGGCATGCCGGGGACAAACGGCCTCCCCGGGGCTAAAGGAGATCCAGGTCCTCAAGGGCCCCCAGGTGAGAGGATGCTGTCAGGACTCAGCAATCACAGTCTCGATATAAAGCAGGCCAGACAGACATCCGTACCCAGGCAAGACAAAGGGACGGGCAGACTCCATGTGAATGCTCGGCACTAATGCACCCGACAGGCATGGCACGCGCTCACAGAGTCTTTGGAGCAGGTTGCCAAGGAGGAGAATGGAGAGCAGGAGATCAGCTCATGGGAGGCAGCAGGACACTGCTTTGAGGAAGCTCACAGCCCTAGCCCTCTGCACCAGAACACAGAGCTCCTCAGGGACACACACTGGGGAGTGGGAGTGGGAGCGGCTGGACTGAGGAGCCTATCAGGCCTGGCCAGGGAAAGCAGCTTTTAGATTCGGGTTATAGTTCGGCGTGGGCAGGGAACGCTTCAGACAGGTTGGCAGAATCCAGGTTTGAGTTCTGCAGGGCCGTCTGCACTCTCAGGCTTGCGTTACTATTAACACTGATCATGTGGATTACAATAGGTCAGAGCCAGGAGGGGGCTGGGTGCTGTCCAGACAGCCCCTGCCCCGAAGGGCTTACACTGTGAATGGACCAGAGAGGCAGTGGGGACAGGATAAGGCGCAGCAGAAATGTCAAAGGGCTGGCGAGGAGTCTGTGCCCAGCAGATCTTGGCTAGTCGTCTCTGCCACTAAAACACTGGCACAACATCCCTTCCGTGAGCGAGTGAACCACGTACACAGAGACTAGCCGGCACCTTGGCCTGCCCAATCCTTGACCTCTGCTATTTTTTCTAGCACGGACACCCCTGTCCACCAGGAATTGGACTGAGCCGCTCATTCATTTCACCCGAGCCAATAAATTGTACCCACCGGGGCTGGATTTGAACCCATGACCTAGAAGCAAAAGGCTCTGTGTCCCCTTAGAAATCCCCATCCAGTCTGCTCCCCACCCCCAGCTCCCCGGCCGCATCGCCTGGCTCTTATAGGCTGTTGTCAGGTAGCGCTAAAGGCACAATAAAGGGAACCCGGTCCATGCCTCTGCTCTCTTTCTTCAGGCGAGAAGGGTTCCCCTGGAGCAATGGGGAAGGCTGGACCCAAAGGAGACAAAGGTAACTTCGATGGGACTCTTTGGGGGAGGACGGGATGCAGGACTGGGCCTCTCGGGAAGTCTCACCGCTCTATCCCCCGGCTGCACCCTGGGAACTCTCTTGCCATGTCTGGACTCTTGCCTGCAAACTGGTCTGAGGGCTGCATTCCCAGAGCTAATCGCCTGCCCCGCCTCTGCTCTGGAGAAGAGACATTGTCACTACCCTGCACGGGGAGAAGGACTTAGCGGCTGGGGGTGAAAGCCTGGCCTCACAGAGGTCCACACTGCTGCCAGCACCCCCTGCAAGGCCCTTTCACCACCCTGAGGTGACATTTGAGAGCCACCCTTCTCCAGAGCATGCGGCAACCTTGCCCTCCCCTCACTGCCCAGCTGTTGCATGCCCCGTCTTACCAATGGCTGTCTCTCTCTTCCCTCAGGAGAAGCCAGCAGTTCTGCCAGCTCTCAGCAGCAAGGTACACGCCTTCCTCAGCCTCAAACCCTACCCTCGTGCACCAACACAGCTGCGAACCCACAGATGCCACAGGCCGTCCATGGGGATCGAACCTGGGACCTCCCACACCAAAAGCACAGGCTGCTACCACCCCAGCTAAGGGAGTAACTCCATTAGCTGCAATTTAATAGCATGAAGTAAAGCCACCGAGTGAGAGTCCGGCCTCCCCCAAACAATGTCCCAAGGCCCCACCAAACACAACTGCCCCATCTAAGCCCATTTTCTTTCCTTTTCTCTAGCATCAGTTTACTCCTCCAGAGACCCAGAACACCATCAAACCCCAGTTAAGGCCCCTCAAATGCATCTACCATCAGCTCCAGCATGAAACAGCCGGGTAGCCGCTAGTTCATTCCTCACCACCTGCAGTTCTGATTTCACCCTCAGGTGTTTATTCAGTCCAGCTGGAGAGACCCCTCCCAGCTACTGTATATCCCAGCCCCGCACAGCCAGGGACCAGCTCCGAGTTACAGCTGGGCGACCGCCTTTTCTGTGAAAAACGCAGCTTCCGGGACACCAATGTTTCCAGAATTGTTGCTTTTGCCAAATTGTTTCAGTCAAAAACACAACCCCCCCCCCCCACACACACACACACCACATGTCATCTTGACCCTTTCTAAATGAACGCTTGGATCTTTCGGTTCACGCCGCCGTTTTTGTTTCCAGATTTCCTTTCATTTTAGTCAGAACAGCCAAACGTTTCCAAATGGTGAAACTCTAAACACGGGACCACCACGGCCTCAGCAACGCGGCAGCAAATCCAAACAAACCGAACATTTCTTTGCCTTTTTGATTTGCCAAAAAGTTTCTGACATTTTTCATTGTCAGCCAGTGTACAGAAAAATTAGTTGCCCCGTACTGAGAGTCCCTGACCGGGGTGTGTTTATCAGTGAGCCAGCAGATGGCTGTGAAAGCCAATGTCATTCATTCTTCCCGCTGCCCAGGGGTAGGCAGAAGGCACTACATAAGATCCTTCAGTGGAGAGAGACAGCCGTTTGCTGTTCACTGAGATCTGAAGGAGGGACATTGGACTCACTAGAAATCCCCCCACAGCTCCAGCGGCAGGATTGGGTCCTGCCCAGCTCCCCGGGTCATCCAAGACAGAGTGGTTTGTGCTCTGGGACCCCCATCCCCATCCCAACCCCTGTGTTGGATTGAACATTGCTAACTGCCCTGGCCATAATGAACTCACCCAGCTGGTGTTTCCCCCGAGGAGCAGGTGCCAGGAACTGCAAGGAGCTACTGGAGCAGGGAGAGGGGCTGAGCGGCTGGTACACCATCCACCCCGAACCGGGGAGAACGCTGACCGTCTTCTGTGACATGGAAACGGATGGCGGGGGCTGGCTGGTGAGTCCTTCTAGCCCTCAAGCAGGCCAGGGAGCAGGGGATACAGGAGGAAATACACCTCCCCACACATGCCTCCACCTACTTGGTGTTACCCCCCCATTGCACAGAGTGGGTCTGTGGCCCCTCTCGTGGCCAGTCCACATACCAGTTTCTGCTGCCGGTCCCGGTTAGGGGCAATGTTCAGAAGAGCTGGTCTCTCATGCAGGCACCAGGTAGCCGGTCTTGCCAAAGAGCTCAGCACCTTGGCTGAGACTTCCCAGAATCCCCACCAGAGCCCAGGCCACATTCTTTATAACATCCTCCCGCTGTTTGTAGCGCAGGAGGGGCTCTCCAGACAGAACAAGGGAGGGCCTTTTCTCTCTCTTTCCCTTGCCAGGGAGGGGAATCCGAGAGCCTGTCTCTTCAGCAGTCTTTCTGCAGCCAGCCCTTTGGGGCTTGGCTTATCAGCTGTCTTTAGTTAGGGTCTCATTCCAGCCTGGGGCACTGGTCCATGCAAATGCAGGGGCAGTGAGGCCAGAGGCTGTCTCCCGCTTGGCTGATCTGTCTGCGTGGTCAGCGCTCTCGGGGGCATAGCAGTCCTCGCCCTGTTCACTGCCCCTTCCAGGGCCTGTTTTCCCTGTCTAAGCTCCCACCCGCCCCCTCCAGGCAGAGCAAACCTTACAGATGTGCCTCGTTAAGAGCTGAACCAGCCCAGGAGAGCTCATTAATCTCCTCTCCTCCAGAGCAAGGCTGTGCTCCCTGGCCCCCGTCCCAGCTACTCAGTGCTTTGAAACTCTGGCTGCCAGCGATGATATAGGAGCCGCTGGGTGCTAGTCCTTTGCCTCCAGCCACGGAGCCCTGTGCCTGTAGTGAGGGAGGTCTAGGGGCCAAACCCTGCTGGTGCCCCTTGGCGGTAGGCGCCACATAAGATCCTGCAGTGTGGAGACAGCTGTTTACTGAGATCTGAAGGATGGACATTGGGCTCACTGGGAGATTCCCCCCCACCGTTTCAGCAGCAGGATTGGGTACTGCCCAGCTCCCCGGCGCTCGCTGAGTTTGGGCGTGACCTGCCCCTTGCCTTCCAGGTGTTCCAGCGGCGGCAGGATGGGTCGGTGGATTTCTATCGGGGCTGGGAGGCCTACAAAAGAGGGTTTGGAAACCAAGCATCGGAGTTCTGGCTGGGCAACGACAACATCCACCTTCTCACCAGCACCGGTAAGGAGACTTCTCGCCACCCAGCTGAGAAGGGAGCAGTCACAGGGAGAGAGCAGGGGAAGGCTGGACTGAGGCGTAAAATCACTGACGTTAAGAGAGCTACCCCAGATCTACCCAAGCATAGCAGGGATCAGGATCTGGGCGTGCCCCTCCTCCTGGGACCAGGCCGCTACCAAATCTCCCTCTGGAAAGAAGAGAAGGCCAGGCTGGAGCAGCTTGTCTGCCCCAGAGTTTAAAGGGCCAGCTAGCCGCAATGCATGCTGGGGAGGGTTCCTAGAAAGGTTTAACCCCCAACAGAGCTTGGTGGTAGCTAGTGAGCTCCAAAAGGAGACGGCTCAGAGCTGGTGTGATCAGGAAAATCCAGACCCCTTTCAGACATCAGGTGCTTCCTCGGCTTAGTTCCCCACCATGGCATCACAGCCCCTAGCCCCTCCTGTACAGGCACCGGCCCAGGGGAGACTCCCACCTCCATTTCCTCCGGGGTTTCCCATCCTTGTGTCCCCAGGCTGCCCCAACCCGCAGGGGGACTGCATCTTCCCACAGTGAATGTAGCTCCTGCTCCCGCGGCGTGGGAGGAAAAGGCGTTGGTCTCGGGCCACGGCCGCTCTCTCCAGCAATGCTGGGACTTTGATGCCTTGCTGTCCTTTCGGCCTCAGGGACCTACCAGCTGCGGATTGATGCCAGGGACTTCAATGAGTCCAGCACGTTTGCCAAGTACAGCAGCTTCAAGATGCTGAGCGAAAGGGAAAACTACACGCTTGCCTTGGGCTCCTACTTGGCTGGCAGCATGGGTGAGTTACCGAGCGACTTCCACTCAGGCCTGCTGCTGCAGGGTGAGCGGGGGCCAGTTAGCGGCACCCCCTCCTTGCTATTACACGCCTCGGCCCCTCCTGAGCAGAACCTGGCATCTGTGCCGCAGTGTTTCAGCTCGCTCTGGTGGCTTTGCCCTCTAATGCAGGGTGCCAGTGGCCTCTCTGGTGGCGGAGCCCAGATCTTCAGACGGGGAAGGCTTAGTTGCATGAGGCTAGCTCGTCACCAGGGGGCAGCCTTTCCCTGGCGTAAAAGACTGGAGTGAGGGCTGCTGAGGATCTGTCCCCGAGCCTGCAGTCTCCCCATGACACTCTGTCAGAGCATTAAGGACAAGGGTAACCGAGCATGTCACAGACAAATCAATAGCGGCCACCCCACCAGACCGTGGGAGAGGAGCAGTAACAGCTGTCAGGCAGAAGGGACTGCTACAGGACTGAGGTGCATTTGCGGGGCTGGAGGGGGGGGTATGTGCAGGTCAGGATCCCATTAGCAAAGCTGGGTGGGGGAACCACTGTCTCTGGTTCCTGTCCGTGCCCTCCCTGCCCCTCGCCTCCGTGACCGTTAGCGAAACTCGACGAGGTGGAGGAAGCAGCGTTGGTTTCTCACGGTTACGGAGGGAACGCCTACACTGCGGGTGCGAATCCCCGCTCGGGAGGCTGTACGGGCGCTAGCGCCGCTCAAGTTAGCGCACTGGAAACTGCCGTGTGGCCGCAGCTGCTGGGGCTGGCCTCCCAATATGACCCCGCTGGGGGTCCTGGGGACGTACTCGGTGTGTGCCCTGAGCGACTGGCTGGGCTGCCGTGAGCCACCCGGCTACTTCTAGCGTGCGCCCTCGAGCAAAGCTAGCGTGCACCTGCCTGCGCCGGGAATCCCAGTGCCCAGCTGCCGTGCAGACGTCCCCTAAGAGTTTGCAAGCTACCGACTGGATTTCTCGATCACGAGGATAATGGGCGGGGCCCAGCACCTTCCCCACCTAGCTGGGGGAGACGCCTTGAGTGGGGATTGGCTGCTGGAGTTGTCACATAGGAAAGCCACCACTGGTGGTTCCCAAGGATGAAATACCAGCTGGGCGAGGCGGGGAGGCCGGGCTAGGATCCCTCAGCCCTCCATTGTGACTGTCTTAGCACTGGTGAAGAGCCCCAGCCTGCCCCCACCACGCACCAGGTCCAGCCGGGGCGGTGTCTGTAGGAGCACCCCCCCCTGCATGTCCACAGGGCCTCAGCCCAGCCCTGGAGGGACCAGCTCTAGGAGTGGGAAGGCAGCCCAGTGTCTGCAGGCCGCTCAGGCCTTGGCTTCTCTGCCGAGAGTTTCCAGCTAGAACTGGTGGAGGAAGGGGAATTTCTAGGCGACTTTATCTGGATAACGTAGCAAAATTCATCTAGTAAATGTTATGGGGCCAGTGCTAGCTCCAGCCAGGGTGTGAGTGAGGCTGGGGGCTCCAGTGGTGGATGGGCACCGCCTGTCTCCTGTGACCCACCAAACTCATTTCACACCAGCCAGCAGACAGCCAGGGGAAGGACTACAGGACTAGGGCCTTATTCTCTATGGTCCCTGCACTTTGGGTCAGCATTTACACCCAAATGCTGCCAGATCAGACCAGTGTGAGTCTTTGCACAAGTGTAAATGACCGTGCAAATCCGGGCCCCATGCGGGATGCTTCCTACTAATGAATAATAATATGCAAAGAGACAGGGGCTGGATTTGAACCGGTGACCTAGAGGCAAGGCTCTTTGTTATGACTCCAGCTGGGGAAAGCCTTTGCCCTCATGCGAAGGCCGTGAGTTTGGCATGGAATGAAGATGCCGCAGGCCAAGCCGTGTGTGTATTTGCCTTCTGCCCCTTGCAGGAGATTCTCTCTCTGGACACAACAATCTGGGGTTCTCCACGCGGGACAAAGACCACGACACCTTTGGGGGCAGCTGTGCCATCCTCTACAAAGGCAGCTGGTGGTATGGGCAGTGCCACTCCTCCAACCTCAACGGGCTGTACCTCAAAGGTGAACACACCTCCTATGCCGACGGGATCAACTGGTCCACCGGGAAGGGGTACCACTACTCTTACAAATACGTGGACATGAAAATAAGGCCCCAGTAGCCAGCCTCTCTCTCTGGGGACTCTACTGACGCTGGGGGGACCTACGGACTGCAAACAGCCCTTCTGCGGGGCTAGTAAACCGGGAACTTGCCCTTAGCTGGGATCTCGCGTGCTACTGGGGTACTGCAGCCTGCAATTCAGTCTCATTTCCAGGCGCTAGCCCTGCAGGCAGTGTCCCCCCACGGGTTAAAGCAGGAGAGCACCCCCACACACACAGACAGCTCCTTCTTTTCCTTGGATGGACCAGTGAGAGCTCTACCTGCTTAGACCCCTGCTTGTCCTGCTGTAGGAAAGATGAGGTGGGAGTCAGGACTTCTGGACTCTTTTCCCACTGACCTTCTGCCCCTCTCTCTGCCTCAGTTTCCCCCTGCTGTAAAATGCAGATGAGACTATTGGCCCATCTCACAGCTCAATATCCTTTGCAAAGGGCTCTGAGATCCTAGGGTGGGGGTTGCTACAGAAATGCAATGTGTTACTTTATTAAACATCGCCCATGCAGCGAAGTAATTCCCTCTGAATCGGGCTGTACTCTGTCTGAATGCCAAGCTACCACAGCGAAGGCCCTTTTGATGACCCAAGGCTGGTATTTTACCATCTCCATTAGCCAGTTTTCAGCAGGGCTCGGCCTCCACCCTTGGGGTCAGATTTTCAAGAGGCCTCCGTGCAAAGTCAGGCCATAAGGATCGTAAAGGGAGCGGCTGAGATCTCAAGGGTCTGGCCTTCGTGGAGGGTGGTGAGCGCTTGAAAATCTAGCCCAAGCAGTCTGCATCCGATGGCAGTTTGCAGATAGGTTGGTATTTCTCTTCTCTTTTTCTTTGTGAGTAATAAAGCGCCTATGATGTTTAGAACACGTTTTCACCCAAAGCTTTATTCAGTCCTTCTGCACAAGATTTGGGGATTGAGACTCAGCCTGGTTTACATGATGTAAGCCAGCATGTCTCTATGCGGCACTGCTCAGGCCAGGAGAAAAAAGGAGAGCCGGGAAAGTCTTTTTCCAGCCTCGCTGGTTTCTAGGGTCCCTGATAGCTTTCTTTGATAGGATAACGAGCCTTGTGGATAAGGGAGAAGCTGTGGATGTGGTATACCTGGACTTTAGTAAGGCATTTGATACGGTCTCGCATGATATTCTTATCGATAAACTAGGCAAATACAATTTAGATGGGGCTACTATAAGGTGGATGCATAACTGGCTGGATAACCATACTCAGAGAGTTGTTATTAATGGTTCCCAATCCTGCTGGAAAGGCATAACGAGTGGGGTACCGCAGGGGTCTGTTTTAGGACCGGGTCTGTTCAATATCTTCATTAACGACTTAGATATTGGCATAGAAAGTACGCTTATTAAGTTTGCGGATGATACCAAACTGGGAGGGATTGCAACTGCTTTGGAGGACAGGGTCATAATTCAAAATGATCTGGACAAATTGGAGAAATGGTCTGAGGTAAACAGGATGAAGTTTAACAAAGACAAATGCAAAGTGCTCCACTTAGGAAGAAAAAATCAGTTTCACACATACAGAATGGGAAGAGACTGTCTAGGAAGGAGTACGGCAGAAAGGGATCTAGAGGTTATAGTGGACCACAAGCTAAATATGAGTCAACAATGTGATGCTGTTGGAAAAAAAGCAAACATGATTCTGGGATGTATTAACAGGTGTGTTGTGAGCAACACACGAGAAGTCATTCTTCCGCTCTACTCTGCTCTGGTTAGGCCTCAGCTGGAGTATTGTGTCCAGTTCTGGGCACCGCATTTCAAAAAAGATGTGGAGAAATTGGAGAGGGTCCAGAGAAGAGCAACAAGAATGATTAAAGGTCTTGAGAACATGACCTATGAAGGAAGGCTGAAAGAATTGGGTTTGTTTAGTTTGGAAAAGAGAAGACTGAGAGGGGACATGATAGCAGTTTTCAGGTATCTAAAAGGGTGTCATAAGGAGGAGGGAGAAAACTTGTTCACCTTAGCCTCTAAGGATAGAACCAGAAGCAATGGGTTTAAACTGCAGCAAGGGAGGTCTAGGTTGGACATTAGGAAAAAGTTCCTAACTGTCAGGGTGGTTAAACACTGGAATAAATTGCCTAGGGAGGTTGTGGAATCTCCATCTCTGGAGATATTTAAGAGTAGGTTAGATAAATGTCTATCCGGGATGGTCTAGACAGTATTTGGTCCTGCCATGCGGGCAGGAGACTGGACTCGATGACCTCTCGAGGTCCCTTCCAGTCCTAGAACCTATGAACGCAGAACACGCGAGGAATCTCCCTAGAGAAACTCTTGCTATAAGCACCCTCAATGCACACGCAGAATAAGAACGAAAGGATGAAGTCTATCGAACTGGCTCTGTCTTAAACCCCAACCTCACCTCAGATCATTTTACGGGAGAAAATGTTTGACTGCAACCCGCAGGTGTCACATCATTCGTTGTAGCATCTGCAAACCCTAGCCATGTGCCATGACCCTGTTGTGCCAGGCGCTGTACAAACAACAAAAAGACCGTGCCTGTCCTCTGGGGTTTACAATCTAAGTTTAAGACAAGAGACAACAGATGGGAGAGTAGGTATGAGTAAACAACGAGGCACTATCGATCATTAAGATTGTGGAGACTTTGGAGGGTCCATTGGACAGCATTCACATACTGGAGGCTAGCTGCTTTTCTGACAACTGGTATAAACAGGGGGCCAGATTCTCATCTGCTAGAATGGTGTAACACTTGAGTTACAGCAGCGCAAATGACAGCAGTCTTGCCCACAATCCCTACGCGTGGAAGTTCATCATTTGAAAGGAGAGGGATAGAGGATGGGGGAGGTGCAACAAAAAAAGGCAGCTGATGGAGCAGTGATGTTTAGCGTCTCTTAGTAGCTCATCTAATTAAACAAGCTACGCTACATAGGTCACAATCTTGGGCGGTGGGGGGGGGGAGATTGAGCTTCGTACTCGTCATGGGAATCACTGTCCATTTTCTATGGAAACCGAAGGAGTATTAAGGACCTTTGGACCATTCACCTCTGTAGCAGTTCTGCCCCATCTCGCACAGGGCCTTTGGCAATCACTAGAACTGAGTACCTTGCAGGGAGTCGTACCGTAAACTCCAGCCTTCCCCAGCTGGCAGAGCTCCTACAGTGCTCAGATTGTGTGCAAAAGCAGGTGGGGCACTGCAGAACAAAGGCGATACAGTCTCATCACAGACAGAAGACCCTGGAGAACTCCTAAGATGCTGGGGTTGCTGGAGCTTGCAGGTGAATGATTCATTTCTCTATCTAAATTGCACTCTGGTTTCTAAAGGGGAGTCATCAGCAGGATTTATCTGGTGGGCGCTCCCTTCCCCCGTCCCTCGCAAAAGGGGGTGGGGGCTGCTGTTGCATTCATTGGCTGCAGTGAGACGCCTCGGCTGAAGGAGGGTGGCCCACATGAGGGCTGCAGGAGTGGGCTCCTGATCGCCGGCGCCCTTTGGCTGCTGAAGGGTCAGGCCATGAGCAGGTCATTGGCCAGGCCAGAGAACAGGCACTCATGCAGGACCTAAGGGCCACCACTCCTGTTATGTGGAGTGGGTCCACACGGTCTTGCACTGAAACTCATATAAGACCCTGTGCATGTCTAGGGGCTGTAGGCACCCGAGGGAAGGACTATTAGCCACTCCAGTGCTAGCGACAGACAGGCAGGGAACAGATCCTGCCCTGGAGTAGCTACAAACAAAATTGAATCACCTTAAGTGCTGCATTGGTGCCCTCAATAAGGGCCCAGGCCCATAGGTAGAGAGTACTGGGAGGGGTAGTAAGTGCGGCAGGGGGGAGATAGGTAAACTATACAAGGCCAAGGCAGTTGCCTCCTACTTCCTCCCCGTGGAGGAACATAGGGAGAGGTGATGCCAGGAGCTCTCTGCCTGCGGTGCTTGTCAGTTTCATCATATGGGCTGGGTACTGATCCGCAGGCACAAGGCATCTGGGGAAGAAATTGCTACCCCCTCCCCCAACCCTCTTGGGGGGCACAGAGGAACTTGGGGGAAGGCATGAGCGGCTGACACAGGGCGCTTACCTGTGCTGGTCAGTTTCCCCTACATGGGCGGGGCCTTGTTGAAGGGGAGAACAGAAGAGCAGTGACCAGTCCTCTTCAGTGAGGAGAGGAGAGCCCGGCAGAGCGGGTGAGTGGGGGTGGGGGAGAGAGAGTTGCTGCTGTGCTGGGAGGTGGGGGGGCTCTGAAGTAGGTTGTACTCCAGGGGAAGAAACCTGGCACATGGCGCATACCTTATGACAGTGCAGTCACTGTCTAGAGCACTACAGGAACCATGTGAGGCAGGAAGCCCCAGGGAACTTCCGCTCAATTCACGCTGCTGCCGGCCAGGTGAATGATGGACATACACCGTGTGGTCAATCAACACGACTATCCAGATTCCTGGCTGCAAACGTTTTTTTATTTTTTATTTTTCCTCTGCAGCCTCTTGTAGGTTGCTGGCCGGTCTCCCACTCCCCAGCCCAGAAAGGATTAAACCCCATAGCCACAGTCTGTTCAGTCGCTTTCTTTGGGGGAACCATTTAACGGTTGCACCAACCACCTTTGGCAACCCCCTCCCTCCAAAGCTGCTTCCCCACCCCCCACTACCTGCCCCCGATCGCTCCTCAGCCACGGGGGGCGGAAAGGGGAGGAGGGGTCACTGTGCAGGGAGCTGCCCTCCCCCGGTCCACCCAACCCCCCATGCATTCAGATGCCCCCCTGCACCCAGACCCACCCTGCTGTGCCCCAACCACCTTCACCTGGACCCCCCTCCCCACAGTGTCCCATTCCCCCTGCACCTGGAATCCCCCAACAAGCCCCTCTGCATCCAGATCTCTCCTGCATCCAGACACCCCACCAAGCTGCCCACACCCAGATTGCCCGGGGGGCTGGTATAGCTTTGTTGCTCAGGCGTGTGGATTTTTCACACCTGAGTGACGTAGTTATACCACAGTACATGGGTAGGGTAGACCTGGCCAAACACACCTATTGATTTCAGTAGGAATTAGAGCAAATCCCTGGAGAATTGCATCAAACCCCTTCCCCCAAATACAGAAGTCAAACTACGCCTATGCCCAGGCTCGGTATGGCGAGCCCAGAGGCAGCTTTCCCGACAGCCGGCGAGAGGAGAGCTGCAGGGGGAGGGGGATTACTGCTTCTTGGACTTCTGCTTCTTGCCGCAGATGAAGTTCTGGTGGACGGTGTAGCCCAGCTTGGAGCCGACCGACCCCCAGGCCACGCTGCCTGCTTGAGCTCCTGGAAGGAACACAGAACAAAGGCTAGTGAATAGTCAGCGCAGACCCCAGTCAATCCGGCGGCGGATGGGGAACAGATCCAATGCCCGCACTGTCCAGGCGAGAAGCCAGCCTGGACTCGGTCGCTATATTAGGGAGAGTCACACGGTCCCAATCTGACCTCAACTGTTTCACGAGCAGGCGTCATGACTCCTTGCTTCTGTTCTTGGCTCCACTGTACAGGACCTGGGCAAGTGACTGCCACTGTCTCTGCTGCCCCCCACCCTCTGCCCTGGCTAGTTAGAACGGTAACTCCCCAGGGCAGGGGCTCTCTCACCATACCGATCAAGAGGGGCGTTTGGTCTCACTAGCACTAAAAGCCCCCCAAGTGCCACGATTCCCAGCCCCCTGCTCTTCTTACAAAACACCCCCCTTCCTAGCGATCCTGAGTGAAAGGCAAACGAAAGGGGAATAAGCTCTTTAAAAGCCAGGCTGGGTTTGAAGTGTTCCTTGCACGGGGCATGTCCCACCTACCGAGGCTCTGGAGCGTGGCCACGACTCCCCCTGCAGGCACACCGCCTCCCGAACTTATGGCAGACCAGCTCATCAGCCAGGAACCCACGGAGTTGGCTGCTATGCCGGTGGCCTGGAACCCCAGCGTAGCCAGCACGGCTGGTCCCGCGTACATCAGAGCAGCTGGAGCAGAGAGAGACAGACTAGATCAGAGGAGTTTCTGTTTCAGCCCCCTTTCGAAGCCCAAACCACTCAGCCCGAGCGAGGCGTTCACCGCAGAGGAGGAAGGCCCTGTTTGGTTTACAGGGGGTCATATAGCATGTTAAGGGCTGTCTGCAGTATTAGACTTCAGCTGCTCTCCCCTCCCATCCCAGCCTTGTGCTGTGAGGAGAACTAACAAACTCAGCACACACACACACACACACTCACCTGCTACAAAACCATCTACTATTACCCTGGGCTGTATGGATAGGACTGCTCCAGTATCATGCACCTTTTCCTCTGCCCCCTCCCTCCCCCACTCCCGGCCTCCATTGGGGAGGGGCATTAATAACCCACCTCCTCCCACGACCACGTACGGGAGAGCATCTATTAATGTGCAGCTATCCTCTTCATCATCTAAAGAGAATGACAGAAAAACAGTTTGAGTGTTACTGGGGCTTCTGGGTTAGAGAGGGCACGTGGGGGAGCATGTGTGTTTTAATGTTTGCTTATTTTTGCACATCCAAAATAAGAAGGGATTCTGGCAGGGGGAGAGAGGCTTGTTTAGGCCACAATCCTGCAGTCGGATCCATGCACGGGAACACCGACACTCATGCAGAGCCCCCGGTGACTTCTCTGGGTGCAGAGGGTAGCGTCTTAGATTATAAACTATAAGAGGCAGGGGTCTCGTCTCCGTGTTTTCCTCATAGACTCATAGACTTTAAGGTCAGAAGGGACCATTATGATCATCTAGTCTGACCCCCTGCATGCTGCAGGCCATAAAACCGTCCCTACCCCTTCCCTGGACTCTGCTGTTGAAGTCCCCAATCCTGTTTTAGGTGACTTCAATCGGCAGAGACCCTCCTGCTAGAGATCCCTGCCCCATGCTGCGGAGGAAGGCGAAAAACCTCCAGAGGCTCGGCCAATCTGCCCTGGAGGAAAATTCCTTCCCGACCCCAAAAATGGCGATCAGTCAGACCCCGAGCATATAGGCAAGAGTCACCAGCCTGACCCCTGTCAGCCATTATACGATTTACCTACCATTGTTTGGTTTTCCTTGACTACTATGTTTTACCATTAAACCATTCCCTCCATAAATTTATCTAACTTAATCTTAAAACCAGACAGGTCCGTCGCCCCCACCGTTTCCCTCGGAAGGCCGTTCCAATATTTCACCCCTCTGACGGTCAAAAACCTTCGTCTAATTTCAAGCCTGAACTTCCCCACGGCCAGTTTATATCCATTCGTTCTCGTATCCACATTAGTACTAAGCTGGAATAATTCTTCTCCCTCCCTTGTATTAATCCCTCTAATATATTTAAAGATAGCAATCATATCCCCCCTCAGCCTTCGCTTTGTCAGACTAAACAACCCAAGCTCCTCTAGTCTCTTTTCATACGACAGGTTTTCCATTCCTCTGATCATCCTAGTGGCCCTTCTCTGCACCCGTTCCAGTTTGAGTTGATCTTTTTTAAACATGGGAGACCAGAACTGCACACAGTACTCCAAGTGAGGTCTCACCAGCGCCTTGTACAACGGGAGCAGGACCTCCTTATCCCTACTAGATATACCTCACCTAATGCATCCCAAGACAGCATTGGCCTTTTTCACCGCCACGTCGCATTGTCGACTCATAGTCATCCTGCGGTCTACGAGGACCCCTAGGTCCTTCTCCTCTTCCGTTACTTCTAACCAATGCGTCCCCATCTTGTAACTAAAATTGTTATTAGTCATCCCCAAATGCATTACCTTACACTTTTTACTATTAAATTTCATCCTATTTCTGATACTCCAATTCACAAGCTCATTCAAGTCTCCCTGCAGGATATCCCTATCCTCCTCCGAATTTACAACGCCTCCCACCTTCGTATCATCCGCAAACTTTATCAGCCCACTCCTGCAATCGGTCCCGAGGTCAGTTATAAATAGATTAAATAAAATGGGTCCCAAAACCGAACCTTGAGGCACTCCACTAGTAACCTCCCTCCAACCCGACAGTTCACCCTTTAATACGACCCGCTGCATTCTCCCCAGTAACCAATTCCTTATCCACCTCTGGATTTTCATATCGATCCCCATGTTTTTCAGTTTAACCAATAATTCCTCATGGGGTACAGTATCAAACGCTTTACTGAAATCCAGGTATATTAGGTCCACCGCATTTCCCTTATCTAATAAATCCGTTACTTTCTCAAAGAAGGAGATCAGATTCGTTTGGCACGATCTGCCCTTCGTAAAACCATGTTGTAATTTATCGCAATTGCCACTAACCTCCAGGTCCTCCACTAGTTTCTCTTTCAGAATTTTCTCTAACACCTTGCACACTACAGATGTTAAACTAACAGGCCTGTAGTTACCCGGATCACTTTTTTTCCCTTTCTTGAAAATAGGAACCACATTAGCTATTCTCCAGTCTAACGGGACCACCCCCGAGTTTACAGATTCATTAAATATTATCGCTAACGGGCCTGCTATTTCCCGCGCCAATTCCTTCAATATTCTCGGATGAAGATCGTCCGGTCCTCCCGACTTAGCCCCATTAAGGCAATCAAGTTTTGTTTCTACCTCGAATACGGTAATCCCCCATCCCGAATGCCCCTCTGTAGTGGTGCTAGTATCCCTAATACCTTCATTGGCCTCATTAAACACCGATGCAAAATATTCATTGAGATATTGCGCCATGCCTAGATTGTCTTTAATCTCCTCTCCGGCAATAGTCTTCAGCGGTCCCACTTCTTCTTTCTTTGCTTTCTTCCTATTTATGTGGCTGTAAAACCTCTTACTATTGCTTTTAATTCCCCTCGCTAGGTCCAACTCTACACGGCCTTTGGCCTTTCTCACTCTATCTCTACATTCTCGGACTTCACTAAGGTAAGTTTCTTTACTAATCCCTCCCCTCTTCCACTCTTTGTACGCTTTCTGTTTTTTCCTAATCACCCCTTTGAGTCGGTCGCTCATCCAGCTCGGTCTAAATCTCCTGCTTTGTAATCTTTTTCCCTTTTTTGG